>NC_053038.3:327591058-328216058 GCF_002575655.3 Aegilops tauschii subsp. strangulata
AAAATGCACCATTCAAAGCCACATCATCATTTTTCAATCCTTTCTGACTTCATTTGTTATTTTTCATGCATTTACTAATTATTTTGAGCTATAAGACCCTAAAATTGAAAAGCATTTCAAATGAACTCTGAAAAGGTTGAAAGTTGGCATGATATCATCATTTCATCCACATAGCATGTGCAAGAAAGTTGAGAGGGTTACGGCAAAAACTGGATGCACTTCGTGTACAAAACGGACAATCTCTTTCAAAGTATCAGGATTTCATCCGGAAACTCGTCTGTTACAAAGGGATTTCATTTTTTAACTTATTTGAACTCCTGACTTTTTGTGTGTTCAAAATGCACCATTCAAAGCCACATCATCATTTTTCAATCCTTTCTGACTTCATTTGTTATTTTTCATGCATTTACTAATTATTTTGAGCTATAAGACCCTAAAATTGAAAAGCATTTCAAATCCACTCTGAAAAGGTTGAAAGTTGGCATGATATCATCATTTCATCCACATAGCATGTGCAAGAAAGTTGAGAGGGTTACGGCAAAAACTGGATGCACTTCGTGTACAAAACGGACAATCTCTTTCAAAGTATCAGGATTTCATCCGGAAACTCGTCTGTTACAAAGGGATTTCATTTTTTTAACTTATTTGAACTCCTGACTTTTTGTGTGTTCAAAATGCACCATTCAAAGCCACATCATCATTTTTCAATCCTTTCTGACTTCATTTGTTATTTTTCATGCATTTACTAATTATTTTGAGCTATAAGACCCTAAAATTGAAAAGCATTTCAAATGAACTCTGAAAAGGTTGAAAGTTGGCATGATATCATCATTTCATCCACATAGCATGTGCAAGAAAGTTGAGAGGGTTACGGCAAAAACTGGATGCACTTCATGTACAAAACGGACAATCTCTTTCAAAGTATCAGGATTTCATACGGAAACTCGTCTGTTACAAAGGATTTCATTTTTTTTAACTTATTTGAACTCCTGACTTTTTGTGTGTTCAAAATGCACCATTCAAAGCCGCATCATCATTTTTCAATCCTTTCTGACTTCATTTGTTATTTTTCATGCATTTACTAATTATTTTGAGCTATAAGACCCTAAAATTGAAAAGCATTTCAAATGAACTCTGAAAAGGTTGAAAGTTGGCATGATATCATCATTTCATCCACATAGCATGTGCAAGAAAGTTGAGAGGGTTACGGCAAAAACTGGATGCACTTCATGTACAAAACGGACAATCTCTTTCAAAGTATCAGGATTTCATCCGGAAACTCGTCTGTTACAAAGGGATTTCATTTTTTTAAACTTATTTGAACTCCTGTCTTTTTGTGTGTTCAAAATGCACCATTCAAAGCCACATCATCATTTTTCAATCCTTTCTGACTTCATTTGTTATTTTTCATGCATTTACTAACTATTTTGAGCTATAAGACCCTAAAATTGAAAAGCATTTCAAATGAACCCTGAAAAGGTTGAAAGTTGGCATGATATCATCATTTCATCCACATAGCATGTGCAAGAAAGTTGAGACGGTTACGGCAAAAACTGGATGCACTTCATGTACAAAACGGACAATCTCTTTCAAAGTATCAGGATTTCATACGGAAACTCGTCTGTTACAAAGGATTTCATTTTTTAAACTTATTTGAACTCCTGACTTTTTGTGTGTTCAAAATGCACCATTCAAAGCCACATCATCATTTTTCAATCCTTTCTGACTTCATTTGTTATTTTTCATGCATTTACTAATTATTTTGAGCTATAAGACCCTAAAATTGAAAAGCATTTCAAACGAACTCTGAAAAGGTTGAAAGTTGGCATGATATCATCATTTCATCCACATAGCATGTGCAAGAAAGTTGAGAGGGTTACGGCAAAAACTGGATGCATTTCGTGTACAAAACGGACAATCTTTTTCAAAGTATCAGGATTTCATCCGGAAACTCGTCTGTTACAAAGGGATTTCATTTTTTAAAACTTATTTGAACTCCTGACTTTTTGTGTGTTCAAAATGCACCATTCAAAGCCACATCATCATTTTTCAATCCTTTCTGACTTCATTTGTTATTTTTCATGCATTTACTAATTATTTTGAGCTATAAGACCCTAAAATTGAAAAGCATTTCAAATGAACTCTGAAAAGGTTGAAAGTTGGCATGATATCATCATTTCATCCACATAGCATGTGCAAGAAAGTTGAGAGGGTTACGGCAAAAACTGGATGCACTTCGTGTACAAAACGGACAATCTCTTTCAAAGTATCAGGATTTCATCCGGAAACTCGTCTGTTACAAAGGGATTTCATTTTTTTAACTTATTTGAACTTCTGACTTTTTGTGTGTTCAAAATGCACCATTCAAAGCCACATCATCATTTTTCAATCCTTTCTGACTTCATTTGTTATTTTTCATGCATTTACTAATTATTTTGAGCTATAAGACCCTAAAATTGAAAAGCATTTCAAATCCACTCTGAAAAGGTTGAAAGTTGGCATGATATCATCATTTCATCCACATAGCATGTGCAAGAAAGTTGAGAGGGTTACGGCAAAAACTGGATGCACTTCGTGTACAAAACGGACAATCTCTTTCAAAGTATCAGGATTTCATCCGGAAACTCGTCTGTTACAAAGGGATTTCATTTTTTTAACTTATTTGAACTCCTGACTTTGTGTGTGTTCAAAATGCACCATTCAAAGCCACATCATCATTTTTCAATCCTTTCTGACTTCATTTGTTATTTTTCATGCATTTACTAATTATTTTGAGCTATAAGACCCTAAAATTGAAAAGCATTTCAAATGAACTCTGAAAAGGTTGAAAGTTGGCATGATATCATCATTTCATCCACATAGCATGTGCAAGAAAGTTGAGAGGGTTACGGCAAAAACTGGATGCACTTCGTGTACAAAACGGACAATCTCTTTCAAAGTATCAGGATTTCATCCGGAAACTCGTCTGTTACAAAGGGATTTCATTTTTTTAAACTTATTTGAACTCCTGACTTTTTGTGTGTTCAAAATGCACCATTCAAAGCCACATCATCATTTTTCAATCCTTTCTGACTTCATTTGTTACTTTTCATGCATTTACTAATTATTTTGAGCTATAAGACCCTAAAATTGAAAAGCATTTCAAATGAACCCTGAAAAGGTTGAAAGTTGGCATGATATCATCATTTCATCCACATAGCATGTGCAAGAAAGTTGAGAGGGTTACGGCAAAAACTGGATGCACTTCGTGTACAAAACGGACAATCTCTTTCAAAGTAACAGGATTTCATCCGGAAACTCGTCTGTTACAAAGGGATTTCATTTTTTTAAACTTATTTGAACTCCTGACTTTTTGTGTGTTCAAAATGCACCATTCAAAGCCACATCATCATTTTTCAATCCTTTCTGACTTCATTTGTTATTTTTCATGCATTTACTAATTATTTTGAGCTATAAGACCCTAAAATTGAAAAGCATTTCAAATGAACCCTGAAAAGGTTGAAAGTTGGCATGATATCATCATTTGATCCACATAGCATGTGCAAGAAAGTTGAGAGGGTTACGGCAAAAACTGGATGCACTTCATGTACAAAACGGACAATCTCTTTCAAAGTATCAGGATTTCATACGGAAACTCGTCTGTTACAAAGGATTTCATTTTTTAAACTTATTTGAACTCCTAACTTTTTGTGTGTTCAAAATGCACCATTCAAAGCCACATCATCATTTTTCAATCCTTTCTGACTTCATTTGTTATTTTTCATGCATTTACTAATTATTTTGAGCTATAAGACCCTAAAATTGAAAAGCATTTCAAACGAACTCTGAAAAGGTTGAAAGTTGGCATGATATCATCATTTCATCCACATAGCATGTGCAAGAAAGTTGAGAGGGTTACGGCAAAAACTGGATGCATTTCGTGTACAAAACGGACAATCTTTTTCAAAGTATCAGGATTTCATCCGGAAACTCGTCTGTTACAAAGGGATTTCATTTTTTAAAACTTATTTGAACTCCTGACTTTTTGTGTGTTCAAAATGCACCATTCAAAGCCACATCATCATTTTTCAATCCTTTCTGACTTCATTTGTTATTTTTCATGCATTTACTAATTATTTTGAGTTATAAGACCCTAAAATTGAAAAGCATTTCAAATGAACTCTGAAAAGGTTGAAAGTTGGCATGATATCATCATTTCATCCACATAGCATGTGCAAGAAAGTTGAGAGGGTTACGACAAAAACTGGATGCACTTCGTGTACAAAACGGACAATCTATTTCAAAGTATCAGGATTTCATACGGAAACTTGTCTGTCACAAAGGGATTTCATTTTTTAAAACTTATTTGAACTCCTGACTTTTTGTGTGTTCAAAATGCACCATTCAAAGCAGAGACTGATTTTGAATGGTGCATATTCAACACACAAAAAGTCTGTAAAGATCGCCAACCCCAACATAAAAAATGAGCATAGATGCGCTTATAGAGAAAATTCAACCTCGATTCATAATAAATTTCTATGAATTTCAGAGAAACTCACTGTGAATTTAGGCCAAATTCCCTGTATAAGGGCATCTATTTTCATTTTGAGAGGAGCTCAACAAGGCAGGGAGGGACGTGTTTTTTTCTCTCTTTTGTTTTATTTGTTTTGTTTTGTTTCTACTTACAACAAAAAACTTATTTATTTTATTTCTAATTACTTATGTATTTTACTTTAATTATTTTATTTTTATTTATTTTACTGCTGCTATTTTTATTTATTTTACTGCTGCTATTTTTACTTAATTTATTAAGGTTTATTTATTGTAGTTACTATAGTTTATTTTATTTTATTTTATTATGGTTTATTTAGTTTTATTTATTTTATTAAGGTTTATTTATTTTATAAATATAAAAAAATGAACATAGATGCGCTTATAGAGAAAATTAAACCAATTTACTGTAAATTTAGGTGAAATTCCCTATATAAGGGCATCTATGTTCACTTTAAGAGAAGCTCAACAAGGCATAGAGGGACGGGCTTATAAACTGGTGTGAGCGCCCTTCGGTTGGCGAGGTGGGACTAAACACTGGCTGCAACTAGGACCAGCCCTTTAGTCCCGGTTTGTGGTATGAACCGGGACTAAAGGGTGGTGGGCCAGGAGCGTGGCCCATTGGTCCCGGTTTGTACCACCAACCGGGACCAAAGGGTCCGGACGAACCGGGACCAATGCCCCCACGAGGCTCGGCAGGCCCCTGACCGCACGAACCGGGAGCAATGCTCACATTAGTCCCGGTTCGTGACTGAACCGGGGCTAATGTGAAAACTGCCCTGTGACCTAAGCCCTGTTTTCTACTAATGTTTGTTCAATTTAGGGCGCCCCTCGGGCTGCATTATCCTCAAGTTGTACGGGCCCACCTCTGCAGCATGTATCGTTTTGCGCATATATCAGAACTGGCCTTACCCTTTCATGAGTAGCTTTATGTTACCACTGGCATGTATGGTGCTTCGCCAACATGAATATCGTGCGCCCTCACAAACCCGCCCACGACCACCTCATGATTAAGGACTAGCACGGCGTTTGTGTTCGTGTCCGTCCCTGCAGCGTCGCTAAACCCAAGTGGCCGAGCTCTGTCTCGCGGGCCAGCTCCCATGTACGTCACCTCCCGTGGTCCTTGGTGCCTTGTTCTCGCATGAGATAATCGCGAGCGAATGAATTAGGGCGCGCGACCCGGTGCCTCGCCGCCGCGGGAGCCGCGCGCCGGTTGTCTATGTTTAGGATCGTTGCCTGAGAAGACTGGGCACGGCGTCTGTGCTCGGGTCCGTCCCTGCAGCGTCGATAAACCCAGCAGTTGAGCTCTGTCTGGCAGGCATGCCCCGTTCACATCAGCTCCTATGGTCGTTGGTGTCCGGCCTTCTCATGCAATATCCTCCAGAGATTCACTCGGTGCAGGTGACCTGACCATCTCGTAGGACCCTCACAAACGTTCCGAACCAAAAATTCAGGCGCAACCCGCCTTGAGGTACGGCCCCGTGAGTCCCGCGTTGGCTCATGGATGCCCATATACACCTCCTCCTGTCCTACCATGCAAGCCACGTGTCAGGACGGGGCTGTACACAACCCGCAGCCTCCCCTCAGAGGGAGCTCCCACCCATGCACCAGTGGAAGCCCCATGCTCCGTCCTGGCGGACGACACGGTCGAGGAGCGGCTATGCCCATGCAAGAGTATAAGCACCATGCTCCGCGCCGGTGAATAAACAACTGAGGGCACCCTAGCGTCTGCAATAACCTCAGGAGAGCCACTGAGCTCGCCATCCGGCCCCACCGCGCCACCTTTCCCACGGGAGAGTCACGAGAGGGGGCTGGGCATGGGGTTGCGCCCAGGTCACGCTTGGCGCACGCCACCCTACCAGGTCTCTTGCACCTAGTCTTCTCGGGACCCTCCCAAGCAAAAGCTGGCGAGGAAAGGTATGAGGGCTCCGGATTAACCCAGACGCTACTCAGATTTCCCTCATGAGGGTTGTTCGTACGTTAAGGGGGACCCCTCAGCATCGCGACTCAGGGGCCTCACTGGTCATGTAGCCCCTCACCCCTTGGTCTGGTCCTGGTGATCAGGGCGCCCCAACAGCGGTTGAGGTATGCGCGGGGCCGGGCCTTGCCGACGCAGAATACTAAAGGCAAACAGAAAGGAAATCGAGCACAGAAAGGAAATCGCGGAGTCCTAGCAAATTATTACAAAACATAATATCTCATAAGTTCAAAGATGAAGTTCTCACGCCTCCACGAGGCATGGTAAATGTTGCAGGGTTAAACTGGGGGGAAGCACTGCCTTCAGCCTTGGTTGCCGCTGCCGCCCACCTTTGGGAGCTCATCGTCGACAACGCCACCGTCATCTTCGCCACCGGCCTTGGTCGTCGCAGCCTCCGGGTTGACGCAGCAGAATTTCTCCAGCAGGGTCTTCACCTGCTCCTTTACGACCTTGGCAGTAGCGTTGTGGGACTCAGGAGCCACCGGCACGATCAGCGCACCAAGGTCGAAGCTTGGGTGTTGGAGATGGAGGTGGCTGAAAACACGCATCGTGGCCGAAGTGAAGAGCGCGCGGCACTCCCCATCCACCATGGAGTCTGCGGCGGTGATGCCCTCGAGTTCCCCGGTGAGCTTGGTAAGAATACCGGCAAGGCCATCCTCCGGGGTCGCTAGAGGCTCCTCATTCCCATCTCCGTAAAGGGAGTGCAGGGCCGCGCGGGACCTCAGCTCGAGGGAGACGAAGGCATCGCGCCTGCGGCCACCGCCTTCTTGGCCGCGGCAAGGGCCATCTCCCTGGCCTCTGATGACCCACAAGTATATGGGATCAATTGTAGCCTTTTCGATAAGTAAGAGTGTCGAACCCAACGAGGAGCAGAAGGAAATGACAAGTGGTTTTCAGCAAGGTAATGTCTGCAAGTGCTGAAATTGAAAGTAATAGAGTAGTTTGATAGCAAGATAATTTGTAACGAGCAAGTAACGACAATAGTAACAAAAGTGCAGCATGATAGCCCAATCCTTTTGAGGCAAAGGATGGGCCAAAATGGTCTCTTATAATAAGCAAAGCGTTCATGAGGGTACATGGGAATTTCATCTAATCACTTTCATCATGTTGGTTCGATTCGTGTTCGCTACTTTGATAATTTGATATGTGGGTGGAACGGTGCTTAGGTGGTGTTCTTACTTGAACAAACCTCCTACTTATGATTAACACCCTCGCAAGCATCCGCAACTATGAGAAAAGTATTAAGAATAAATTCTAACCATAGCATTAAACTTTTGGATCCAATCGGTCCCTTACGGAATAGCGCATAAACTAGGGTTTAAGCTTCTGTCACTCTCACAACCCATCATCTAATAACTACTCCACAATGCATTCCCTTAGGCCCAAATATGGTGAAGTGTCATGTAGTTGACATTCACATGACACCACTAAGGGAATCACAACATACATACTATCAAAATATCGAACACACATCAAGTTCACATGATTACTTGCAACACGATTTCTCCCATGACCTCAAGAACAGGAGTACCTACTCACAAATGATAATCATGCTCAAGATCAGAGGGGTATTAAATAGCATATTGGATCTGAACATATAATCTTCCACCGAATAAACTATATAGTAATCAACTACAGGATGTAATCAACACTACTAGTCACCCACAAGCACCAACCTATAGTTCCGCTACAAAGATTGAACACAAGAGATGAACTAGGGTTTGAGGGGAGATAGTGCTGTTGAATATGTTGATGGAGATTGCCCTCCCCAAGATGGGAGAGTTGTTGGTGATGATGATCATTTCCCCCTCCGGGAGGGAAGTTCCCCGGCGGAATCGCTCCGCAGGAGAGTAAAAAGTGCTCCTACCCAAGTTCCACATCGAGACGGCGGCGCTCCATCCCGAAAGACCTCTCCTTATATTTTATAGGTCAAAATGACTTATATACCAGAAGATGGGCACCGGAGGTGGGCCGAGGGGATCACAACCGACCAGGGCATGCCTGGGCTCCCTGGCGCACCCAGGTGGGTTGTGCCCACCTGGTGGGCCCCCTTTGGTACATATTGGCTCCAATATTTCTTATATATTCCATAAAAATTCCTCGTGAAGTTTCAGCTTGTTTGGAGGTGTGCAGAATAGGTGGTCTGACGTAGCTTTTCTAGGTCCAGATTTCCAGCTGCCGGAATTCTCCCTCTTTGTGTGTACCTTGCATATTATGAGAGAAAAGGCATTAGAATTACTCCAAAAAGCATTATTATGCATAAAACATCATAAATAATAGTAGGTAAACATGATGCAAAATGGACGTATCAGCCTCCAGCCAGGCCGTATCCTCGGAGACAAGCTTGGTCTGGGAAGCCTGGGCCATGTCCGCCTCCTCCTTCAGCTTGCCCAGGCGGCTCCGCTCCGCGGTCTGTTCCTGGGCTGCCTGCTCCAGCTCGGCATCGCGGTCGGCGAGCGTAGCCTCCCAGGCCTTGAGCTCCTCCTCCTGCTCGTGGAGCCGACAGGTCTCGCCGGCCTGCTCTTCACGGAGGGCCTTCAGCTCGGCTTCCAGCATGCTGCAACGTCACTTGGCGGACGCTGCATCAGCCAATGCCACGTCATGAGCCGACGCGGCCTCGCCGGCCTCTTTCCTGCCCTGCGCGATGGCAGCCTCGGCCTGGCCCCAGGCCGTCCTGACAGACTCGTCGGCCTGGAGCCACCCCGAGATTAGCCCCAAATGCCCCGCCACCACACGCCTGTCGGCGCCTTGAAGATCGGTCCGGAGCAGGTCCAGTGCGGCATAGGCCTCCTCCAAAGCGCTGGGCCTAACAGAGGAGCCGTGGCCCGCTAGCGCGAGGGCTTGGGGAGGAGGAGGCACCGGCTCCTGCACTGGTGCCGCGCAGCAGCAAGAGCAGAAGGGGGCTCCGGAGCCCCCAAACCCCCCGCGGGTACAACGGAGACAAGCGGCTTCGAAGGCTGCTGGGCCACGGAGGCGGTCTCCTCCTGAAGCTCCACTGCCAGGCTTGGAGGGGCCAAGGAACGCAAGGCGGCCTCCTCCGCCCGCGTCGAGGTCGTCACGGCCGAGGCAGATGGCGTGGCCTTGGGAAGCCCGACCTCCTCCTTCTTCCTCTTCACCATTGGGCTTCACCCTGGTCACCCGGAGGGCAGTGTCACGGGCACGGCATCAAGGATGGAAAACGAAAGCAAGGTAAGATACTTACTCATCTGCGGCGACGTACACCCTTTTCCTGGCCAGGACCGCGGCCCCCCTTTCGATGCAACACACCCTGGGTCTATTGCCCAGACTGTGCACAGGCACGGGAACAGGATTGAGGCACCAACCCAAGTCAGAGTACAAGAGATCAAGACCTTCGAAGGACCAATATCCAGACCAAGAGGACCAAAGTCAAGCCAGAGAAACAAGATACCATCAGGAGAAGAGCCTCCCTTGCCGGGCAGACGAGCTCGACAGGGGCGGGGCCACCCTCGGAAGAAGACACCCAAGATGTCCCGGCAGGGCTTGCTGGGACTCACGAGGGCAAAATCACCTCACCCAACTACTCCACCACAACCCGCGTCGTCAATCAGTGCGGTGTCAAGCCGCAAAGAGACTAAGTGGAAGCCATTCGCCACATGGCAGCCTTTCTCTACGGAAGATGCCCAGGAACGACACCCGTCCTGCGACGTGTCAAGCGAGCAGGTGTGAAGCTGGTGAAATAGCATGGCAAGGCTTGCTAGGCAACCAACGACGTGACGTTAAGTGGTGCATTTAATGCACCCTGTCAACCTGTAGAGTTAGGTATGATAACACTATCTTATCAGTGCATAATGACTACTTTGCCAATGTGGTAGCCCCTTAATCTATAAAAGGAGGCCCATGGCAACCGTAGAAACAGTTAGAAGATTGGATAACAAACACGCCCATATGCGCGTAGCCATTGACGCCCTTGCCAGGCAAGTGTACTATGCTCCACCACCACTCTTCCACCATCAATCCACCAAAGCAGGAGTAGGGTTTTATGCCTCAAGGCGGCCCGAACTTGGGTAAAATTGCATGTGTGATCTCTGTTGTGCTGCCCCACGCTCGTCTACTCTTTATGCAATGCGACGTCCCCCTGCCGAACCACCAAGGGGCCCTCTGGTCCCATAGGTGGCTGTGGTTTCCCGCGACATCTTTGGTGCGCCAGGTAGGGGGGTCGCTTGCGCGAACCTGAAGGCCTGTGCAGTGCGTCATCTTCATCACCATCTTCACCTTCGACGGCACCATCGACCATGGCGCCCAAGAAGAAATCTGTAGCTTCGGCTCATCCAGCCACCTCGAAGGCTCCGCCGCTCGTGGCCTCTAATGCTGGAGGGATGCGGAGGCACACGAGGACGTGGACGCTGTTGGGGACGTGGTCGGAGCAGGCAGTACCGTCGCCACTTCCCCCACGGCCGACATAGGAGTAGGAGGCATCGGAGGAGAACAACATCAGCAGCGCCCCGACAGCCACGCTCCACAAGGTACGAGTGAGGGGGTTACTCCGTCCGCGCCTCGTCCTCTCGTCGACGGGCACAGCCGCAGCAACGACGCTCGGTCCGGGGCAAATTGCCGCCCTCCGGCCGCCCCCATCACGGGAGCGACCGCAGCGCGTGCGCCTCCCCGAGGACGGGTCAACCAAATCGTTGCACCCAACAGAGCCGCTGGCCCTCGAGTACCTTCGCCGCACCACCCTGCCATCTAGGTGGCCGCTCCACAAGAGCGGGGGCGTGGTGCTGCCGCCGCCGGCACCATCAGGAGCCGAGCGACGGTGCGATCTACCTCATCATCACCCATGCCAAGTACAGCCACGAAAGCCATGGCGCGGGCTCATCTGCTGCTGAAGTTTCCGCCAGTGGCCGAGCAGATGGATGAAGGGCGTGCCACCATCCAAAGTCTGCTCGGTTTCGCCGAGGGTGGGGGCTCGCAGCGAGCTAGCCCACCACAGCCTCCGCAAGCGACGATAATGGCTCGTGCTGCTGCCCGTACGGAAGGGGCCACCCACATGGTGCAGTCCCCGCCACGGTAGCCAGCGCAAGTGCAGCAGAATCAAGAACCTGGTGACGTCTCGATGGCCTCTTCTGACCCTCGAGCATGTGCAGGCCGACGGCGAACCCCAGAGGATAGGCGGAGGGGATACGTGCACGTCGCCGTCGAGCATCGCCGCAACGACCATTGCCAGACCGATGGGCGCGATGGCCCCGACGTCGACGAGCCTACGCTCGGTATTGGCGGGTGCCTACATTTTGAGGTTGGGTGCTCTACCTTTACTCATGAGCTGCGGCAAGTCCGTTGGGCGTCCATTTGCATGATCAAGCCAGAGATACCCGAGAAGTACGATGGGAGGCTGAACCCGGCAGAGTTTTTGAGCATACCATCGCTGTTCAGGCCGCCGGGGAAGAGATGAGAAGGTCTTTGCCAACTACTTCCCTCTGGCCCTCAAGTCCAATGTGAGGTCTTGGTTGATGCACCTGCCGGAGAACTCCATTTCATCGTGGGCCGACCTGTGGCATGAGTTCATTGGCGCTTTCACCGGCGGCCATCAAGAGCCAGGCCGACCCAACGACTTGCACCTTCTCCAACAGAAGGAAGGAGAGACCCTCCGTAAGTATTTACAGAGATTCAGCAAGGTCCATAGGAACATCCGAAATATCCATCCGGCAGCTGTGATAGCTGCGTTCCAGTCCAATGTGCGCAACCGCCGGGTCCGTTCCAAGATGAACGTGCGGTTGCCCAAGACTGTGAAGGTGCTTTATGCCTTGGTGGATAAGTGTGCTCGAATGGAGGACGGAAGGAAGCTCCCCGATGAAGAAGATTGCACCAACGTCGATTCAGAGGATGATGATGAATCTACCAGTCAGAAGAAAAGCAAGTAGCACAGTAAGAAGCGAAAGGATAAGGCAGTGATGACTGTTGAAGGATCGGGTGCACTTAGTACAGGCAAGAAGGCTAAGCCTGAGGTCCCCGGCAAGGAAGTTGCCGTGTGCGCTGACTGCCGGGAGGCCGCGGCTGCCGAGAAGGCTGGGAAAGGTGATGGGCCGTATTGCAATATTCATCGGACCAAAGGCCATGACCTTCAAGAGTGCTATAAGGTTGAGCAGCTCGTCAAGAGACAGAGAGCAGAGTATGAGAAGCATGACAAGAAAAAGGGTCAGAATATTGTTGGCGGTAAGGGCCGAGGTGGTGAAGCAAATCATCCCGGCAAACCCCTCAGGAGCAAAGGAAAGCCCGCTAGAGGTCGAGAGAAGGAAGCGTGTGATGATGAGAGTGATGGAGGGGACGAAGAGGAAACTAGTGAGCAGGAGTTTCCGAAGGCCACTGACGCCCTGTGCATTGACGGGGGTACATCTTTGCACACCTCTCACCGCCAGCTCAAGCGATGGGCACAAGAAGTCAATGTCATGGAACCAGCGCCAGGGGCCCGGAAACCACTCAAATGGTCACACACGCCCATCATCTTTGACAAAGAGGATCATCCTAACCGTACTACTATAGTAGGATGTTTGCCATTGTTGGTCTCTCCAACAATTCGCAACCTCAAGGTCACAAAGATGTTGGTGGACGGCGGGGCCGGGTTGAATCTGATCTCCCCGGCAGTTATCAGCAAACTTCAGATAGCAGAGGAAGAGTTAAAGGTTACCAGCACGTTTCAAGGAGTTAATCCCGGCAGGAGCCATCCTAAGGGAAAGATCACGCTGCCGGTAACGTTTGGGGGAGAGCTGAACTACCGGACCGAGAAGATTGCGTTTGATGTGGTCGACCTCCCCCTGCCGTACAATGGGATACTTGGACGCCCAACCCTAGCTAAATTCATGGCGGCATCCCACTATGCCTACAACACCTTGAAGATGCCTGGGCCTGTGGGAGTCATTACCATCCCATCAGACAAGAAGGATGCTATCATTTACGTGGACAAGATGTACCGGGACGCAGTCACGGCACAGGTAGCGGCAGCAGTAGTTCCCGCCAAGGAGGACAGAGGAAAGAAGAAGGGTAGCAGGGATGCTGGCAAGGAGTCCGGGAAGCGTGTCTCTTCGGAGTGCGCTACACCTGTTGATGACTTGTCGGAGAGTTCCAGCAGTAAGAAATCCAAGGTCACTGCGCCCCAAGTGAAGAAGGTCCCGGCAGGGTTGGCTGGCGTTGATGATACTTTCACTATCAGTGCCACCCTCGATGACAAATAGGAAAGCGCGCTCATTGCCTTCCTGCGGGCGAATATCGGTGTGTTTGTCTGGCAACCATCTGATATCCCTGGTGTTCCCAGGGAGGTAATCGAGCACTACCTTGTTGACTACCTACACGTCCGACCCGTCAAGCAGAAACTACGAAAGCAGGCCTTGGAGAGGCAACAGTTTATTGCGAAGGAGATCAAGAAACTTGAAGCAGCTGGTTTGGTCAGAGGAGTGCTACACCCCACGTGGTTGGCAAATCTAGTGGTAGTCCACATGGCTAACGGGAAGTGGAGGCTATGCATAGATTTCACAGATCTCAACAAAAGCTTGCCCGAAGGACCCGTTCCCCTTGCTGCGTATCGGTCGGATTGTGGATTCCACTTCAAGCTGTGATTTACTCTCCTTTCTGGATGTATATTCTGTTGGGGGACGTAGTAACTTCAAAAGTTTTCCAACGCACACGCAAGATCATGGTGATGCATAGCAACGAGAGGGAGAGTGTGTCCACGTACCCTCATAGACCAAAAGCGGAAGCGTTAGCACAAAGCGGGTGATGTAGTCGTACGTTTTCACGATCCGACAGATCAAGTACCGAACGTACGGCACCTCCGAGTTCAGCACATGTTCAGCTCGATGACATCCCGCGAACTCCGATCCAGCAGAGCTTCATGGGAGAGTTCCGTCAGCACGACGGCGTGATGACGGTGATGATGTTGCAACCGACGCAGGGCTTCGCCTAAGCAACGCTACGATATGACCGAGGTGGAATATGGTGGAGGGGGGCACCGCACACGGCTGGGAGAGATCAACAGATCAACTTGTGTGTCTATGGGGTGCCCCCTGGCCACGTATATAAAGGAGTGGAGGAGGGGGAGAGGGCCGGCCCCTATGGCGCGCCCTGGAGGAGTCCTACTCCCACCGGGAGTAGGATTCCTCCCCTTCCAAGTAGTAGGAGTAGGAGACAAGGAAGGGGAAGAGGGAAGAGAAGGAAGGAGGGGGCGCCGCCCCTCTCCCTAGTCCAATTCGGACTAGTCATTGGGGGGGGGGGGCGGCCTGCCTCTCTCTCTCTCCCCTAAAGCCCAATAAGGCCCATATACTTCTTCCCCAGTATTCCCGTAACTCTCCGGTACTCCCAAAAATACCCGAACCATTCGGAACCTTTCCGATGTCCGAATATAGTCGTCCAATATATTGATCTTTACGTCTCAACCATTTCGAGACTACTCGTCATGTCCCCAATCTCATCCGGGACTCCGAACTACCTTCGGTACATCAAATCACATAAACTCATAATACAAATCGTCACCGAACGTTAAGCGTGTGGACCCGACGGGTTCGAGAACTATCTAGACATGACCGAGACACGTCTCCGGTCAATAACCAATAGCAGAACCTGGATGCTCATATTGGCTCCCACATATTCTACGAAGATCTTTATCGGTCAAACCGCATAACAACATACGTTGTTCCCTTTGTCATCGGTATGTTACTTGCCCGAGATTCGATCGTCGGTATCTCAATACCTAGTTCAATCTCGTTACCGGCAAATCTCTTTAATCGTTCCGTAATACATCATCCCGCAACTAACTCATTAGTCACATTGCTTGCAAGGCTTATAGTGATGTGCATTACCGAGAGGGCCCAGAGATACCTCTCCGACAATTGGAGTGACAAATCCTAATCTCGAAATACGCCAACCCAACAAGTACCTTTGGAGACACCTGTAGAGCACCTTTATAATCACCCAGTTACGTTGTCACGTTTGGTAGCACACAAAGTGTTCCTCCGGTAAACGGGAGTTGCATAATCTCATAGTCACAGGAGCATGTATAAGTCAAGAAGAAAGCAATAACAGAATACTAAACGATCAAGTGCTAAGCAAACGGAATGGGTCAAGTCAATCACATCATTCTCCTAATCATGTGATCCCGTTAATCAAATGACAACTCATGTCTATGGTTAGGAAACTCAACCATCTTTGATTAACGAGCTAGTCAAGTAGAGGCATACTAGTGACACTATGTCTGTCTATGTATTCACACATGTATTATGTTTCCGGTTAATACAATTCTAGCATGAATAATAAACATTTATCATGAAATAAGGAAATAAATAATAACTTTATTATTGCTTATAGGGCATATTTCCTTCAGTCTCCCACTTGCACTAGAGTCAATAATATAGTTCACATCGCCATGTGATTTAACATCAACAGTTCACATCTTTATGTGGTTAACACCCATAGTTCACATCGATATGTGACCAACACACAAAGGGTTTACTAGAGTCAGTAATCTAGTTCACATCGCTATGTGATTAACACCCAAAGAGTACTAAGGTGTGATCATGTTTTGCTTGTGAGATAATTTTAGTCAATGGGTCTATCACATTCAGATCCGTAAGTATTTTGCAAATTTCTATGTCTACAATGCTCTGCACGGAGCTACTCTAGTTAATAGCTCCCACTTTCAATATGTATCCAGATTAAGACTTAGAGTCATCTGGATCAGTGTCAACACTTGCATCGATGTAACCCTTTACGACGAACCTTTTGTCACTTCCATAACCGAGAAACATATCCTTATTCCACTAAGGATAATTTTGACCGCTGTCCAGTGATCTACTCCTAGATCACTATTGTACTACTTTGCCAAACTCAGTGGTAGGCTATACAATAGATCTGGTACATAGCATGGCATACTTTATAGAACCTATGGCTGAGGCATAGGGAATGACTTTCATTCTCTTTCTATCTTCTGCCGTGGTCGGGCTTTGATTCTTACTCAATTTCACACCTTGTAACACAGGCAAGAACTCTTTCTTTGACTGTTCCATTTTGAACTATTTCGAAATCTTGTCAAGGTATGTACTCATTGAAATACCTTATCAAGCGTCTTGATCTATCTCTATAGATCTTGATGCTTAATATGTAAGCAGCTTCACCGAGGTCTTTCTTTGAAAAATTCCTTTGAAAAACTCCTTTATGCTTTCCAGAAAATTCTACATTATTTCCGATCAACAATATGTCATTCACATATATTTATCAGAAATGCTGTAGTGATCCCACTCACTTTCTTGTAAATACAGGCTTCATCGCAAGTCTGTATAAAACTATATGCTTTGATCAACTCATCATAGCGTATATTCCAACTCCGAGATGCTTGCACCAGTCCATAGATGGATCGCTGGAGCTTGCACATTTTGTTAGCACCTTTAGGATTGACAAAACCTTCTGGTTGCATCATATACAACTCTTCTTTAAGAAATCCATTAAGGAACGTAGTTTTGACATCCATTTGCCAGATTTCATAAAATGTGGCAATTTGCTAACATGATTCGGACAGACTTAAGCATCGCTACCTGTGAGAAAATCTCATCGTAGTCAACACCTTGAACTTTGTCAAAAACCTTTTTCGACAAGTCTTGTTTTGTAGATAGTAACACTACTATCAGCGTCCGTCTTCCTCTTGAAGATCCATTTATTTTCTATGGCTTGCCGATCATCGGGCAAGTCAACCAAAGTCCACACTTTGTACTCATACATGGATCCCATCTCAGATTTCATGGCCTCAAGCCATTTCGCAGAATCTGGGCTCATCACCGCTTCCTCATAGTTCGTAGGTTTGTCATGGTCTAGTAACATGACCTCCAGAACAGGATTACCGTCCCACTCTGGTGCGGATTTTACTCTGGTTGACCTACGAGGTTCGGTAGTAACTTGATCTGAAGTTACATGATCATCATCATTAGCTTCCTCACTAACTGGTGTAGGAGTCACATGAACAGATTTCTTGTGATGAACTACTTTTCCAATAAGGGAGCAGGTACAGTTACCTCATCAAGTTCTACTTTCCTCGCACTCACTTCTTCCAAGAGAAACTCCTTCTCTAGAAAGGATCCACTCTTAGCAACGAATATCTTTCCTTCGGATCTGTGATAGAAGGTGTACCCAACAGTTTCTGTTGGGTATCCTATGGAGACGCACTTCTCCGATTTGGGTTCGAGCTTATCAACTTGAAACTTTTTCACATAAGCATCACATTCCCAAACTTTAAGAAACGATAGCTTAGGTTTGTTGCCAAACCACAGTGCATGCGTTGTTGTCTCAACGGATTTTGATGGTGCCCTTTTTAACGTGAATGCAGCTGTCTCTAATGCATAACCCCAAAACGATAGTGGTAATTCCGTAAGAGACATCATAGATTGCACCATATCTAATAAAGTACGGTTACGATGTTCGGACACACCATTACAGTGTGGTGTTCTAGGTGGCGTGAGTTGTGAAACTGTTCCGCATTGTTTCAAATGAAGACCAAACTCGTAACTCAAATATTCTCCTCCATGATCAGATCGTAGAAAACTTTATTTTCTTGTTACGATGATTTTCCACTTCACTCTGAAATTATATGAACTTTTCAAATGTTTCAGACTTATGTTTCATCAAGTAGATATACCCATATCTGCTCAAATCATCTGTGAAGGTTAGAAAATAACGATACCCGCCGCGAGCCTCAATATTCATCGGACCACATACATCAGTATGTATGATTTCCAACAAATCTGTTGCTCGCTCCATTGTTCCAGAGAACGGCGTTTTAGTCATCTTGCCCAAGAGGCATGGTTCACAAGCATCAAGTGATTCCAAAAGCCCATCAGCATGGAGTTTTTTCATGCGCTTTACACCAATATGACCTAAACGGCAGTGCCACAAATAAGTTGCACTATCATTATTAACTTTGCATCTTTTTGTTTCAATATTATGAATATGTGTATCACTACGATCGAGATCCAACGAACCATTTTCATTGGGTGTGTAACCATATGAGGTTTTATTCATCTAAACAGAACAACAATTATTCTCTAACTTAAATGAATAACCGTATTGCAATAAACATGATCAAATCATATTCATGCTCAACGCAAACACTAAATAACACTTATTTAGGTTCAACAATAATCCCGAAAGTATAGGGAGTGTGCGATGATGATTATATCAATCTTGGAACTACTTCCAACACACATCGTCACTTCACCCTTAACTAGTCTCTGTTCATTCTGCAACTCCCGTTACGAGTTACTACTCTTAGGAACTGAACTAGTATCAAATACTGAGGGGTTGCTATAAACACTAGTAAAGTACACATCAATAACATGTATATCAAATATAGCTTTGTTCACTTTGCCATCCTTCTTATCCGCCAAATACTTGGGGCAGTTCCGCTTCCAGTGACCAGTCTGTTTGCAGTAGAAGCACTCAGTCTCAGGCTTAGGTCCAGACTTGGGTTTCTTCTTCTGAGCAGCAACTTGTTTGCTGTTCTTCTTGAAGTTCCCTTTTTATCCCTTTGCCCTTTTCTTGAAACTAGTGGTCTTGCTAACCATCAACACTTGATGCTCTTTCTTGATTTCTACCTTCGCCGATTTCAGCATCGCGAAGAGCTCGGGGATTACTTTCTTCATCCCTCGCATATTATAGTTCATCATGAAGTTCTAGTAACTTGGTGATAGTGACTAGAGAACTTTGTCAATTACTATATTATCTGGAAGATTAAGTCCCACTTGATTCAAGCAATTGCAGTACCCAAACAATCTGAGCACATGCTCACTGGTTGAGCTATTCTCCTCCATCTTGTAGGCAAAGTACCGTCAGAGGTATCATACCTCTCGACATGGGCATGAGTATGAAATACCAATTTCAACTCTTGGAACATCTTATATGCTCTGTGGCGTTCAAAACATTTTTGAAGTCCCGGTTCTAAGCCGTATAGCATGGTGCACTAAACTATCAAGTAGTTATCATACCGAGCTTTGTCAGACGTTCATAACATCTGCATCTGCTCCTGCAATAGGTATGTCACCTAGCGGTGCATCAAGGACATAATACTTCTATGCAGCAGCGAGGATAATCCTCAGATCACGGAGCTAGTCTGCATCTTTGCTACTAACATCTTTCAACTTATATTTCTCTAGGAACATATAAAAAATAGAAACAGGGTATCTAAACGCGAGCTATTGATCTACAACATAGACATGCTAATACTACCAGGACTAAGTTCATGATAAATTAAAGTTCAATTAATCATATTACTTAAGAACTCCCACTTAGATAGACATCCCTCTAATCATCTAAGTGATCACGTGATCCATATCAACTAAACCATGTCCGATCATCACGTGAGATAGAGTAGTTTTCAATGGTGAACATCACTATGTTGATCATATCTACTATAAGATTCACGCTCGACCTTTCGGTCTCAGTGTTCCGAGGCCATATCTGCATATGCTATGCTCGTCAAGTTTAACCTGAGTATTCCGCGTGTGCAATTGTTTTGCACCCGTTGTATTTGAACGTAGAGCCTATCACACCCGATCATCACGTGGTGTCTCAGCACGAAGAACTTTTGCAACGGTGCATACTCAGGGAGAACACTTATACCTTGAAATTTAGTGGGAGATCATCTTATAATGCTACCGTCGATCTAAGGAAAATAAGATGCATAAAAGATAAACATCACACGCAATCAATATAAGTGATATGATATGGCCATCATCATCTTGTGCTTGTGATCTCCATCTCCGAAGCACCGTCATGATCACCATCCTCACCGGCGCGACACCTTGATCTCCATCGTAGCATCATTGTTGTCTCGCCAACTATGGCTTCTACGACTATCGCTACCGCTTAGTGATAATGTAAAGCAATTACAGGGCGTTTGCATTGCATACAATAAAGCGACAACCATATGGCTCCTGCCAGTTGCCGATAACTCGGTTACAAAACATGATCATCTCATGCAATAAAATATAGCATCATGCCTTGACAATATCACATCACAACATGCCCTGCAAAAACAAGTTAGACGTCCTCTACTTTGTTGTTGCAAGTTTTACGTGGCTGCTACGGGCTGAGCAAGAACCGTTCTTACCTACGCATCAAAACCACAACGATAGTTCGTCAAGTTAGTGCTATTTTAACCTTCTCAAGGACCGGGCGTAGCCACACTCGGTTCAACTGAAGTTGGAGAAACTGACACCCGCCAGCCACCTGCCTGCAAAGCACGTCGGTAGAACCAGTCTCGCGTAAGCGTACGCGTAATGTCGGTCCGGGTCGCTTCATCCAACAATACCGCCGAACCAAAGTATGACATGCTGGTAAGAAGTATGACTTGTATCGCCCACAACTCACTTGTGTTCTACTCGTGCATATAACATCTACGCATAAAACCTGGCTCGGATGCCACTGTTGGGGGACGTAGTAATTTCAAAAAAGTTCCTACGCACACGCAAGATCATGGTGATGCATAGCAACGAGAGGGGCGAGTGTGTCCACGTACCCTCGTAGACCGAAAGCGGAAGCGTTAGCACAACGCGGTTGATGTAGTCGTACGTCTTCACGATCCGACCGATCAAGTACCGAACGTACGGCACCTCCGAGTTCAGCACACGTTTAGCTCGATGACATCCCGCGAACTCCGATCCAGCAGAGCTTCATGGGAGAGTTCCGTCAGCACGACGGCGTGATGACGGTGATGATGTTGCTACCGACACAGGGCTTCGCCTAAGCAACGCTACGATATGACCGAGGTGGAATATGGTGGAGGGGGCACCGCACACGGCTGGGACAGATCAGCAGATCAACTTGTGTGTCTATGGGGTGCCCCCTGGCCACGTATATAAAGGAGTGGAGGAGGGGGAGAGGGTCGGCCCCTATGGCGCGCCCTGGAGGAGTCCTACTCCCACCAGGAGTAGGATTCCTCCTCTTCCAAGTAGTAGGAGTAGGAGACAAGGAAGGGGAAGAGGGAAGAGAAGGAAGGAGGGGGCGCCGCCCCTCCCCCTAGTCCAATTCGGACTAGTCATTAGGGGCGCGTGGCCTGCCTCTCTCTCTCCCCTAAGGCCCAATAAGGCCCATATACTTCTTCCCCCGTATTCCCGTAACTCCCCGGTACTCTGAAAAATACCCGAACCATTCAGAACCTTTCCTATGTCCGAATATAGTCGTCCACTATATCGATCTTTACGTCTCGACCATTTCGAGACTCCTCGTCTTGTCTCCGATCTCATCCGGGACTCCGAACTACCTTCGGTACATCAAATCACATAAACTCATAATACAAATCGTCACCGAACGTTAAGCGTGCGGACCCTACGGGTTCAAGAACTATGTAGACATGACCGAGACACGTCTCCGGTCAATAACCAATAGCGGAACATGGATGCTCATATTGGCTCCCACATATTCTATGAAGATCTTTATCGGTCAAACCGCATAACAACATACGTTGTTCCCTTTGTCATCGGTATGTTACTTTCCCGAGATTCGATCGTCGGTATCTCAATACCTAGTTCAATCTCGTTACCGGCAAGTCTCTTTACTCGTTCCGTAATACATCATCCCGCAACTAACTCATTAGTCACATTGCTTGCAAGGCTTATAGTGATGTGCATTACCGAGAGGGCCCAGAGATACCTCTCCGACAATCGGAGTGACAAATCCTAATCTCGAAATACGCCAACCCAACAAGTACCTCTGGAGACACCTGTAGAGCACCTTTATAATCACCCAGTTACGTTGTCACGTTTGGTAGCACACAAAGTGTTCCTCCGATAAATGGGAGTTGCATAATCTCATAGTCACAGGAGCATGTATAAGTCATGAAGAAAGCAATAACAGAATACTAAACGATCAAGTGCTAAGCAAACGAAATGGGTCAAGTCAATCACATCATTCTCCTAATGATGTGATCCCGTTAATCAAATGACAACTCATGTCTATGGTTAGGAAACTTAACCATCTTTGATGAACGAGCTAGTCAAGTAGAGGCATACTAGTGACACTATGTTTGTCTATGTATTCACACATGTATTATGTTTCCGGTTAATACAATTCTAGCATGAATAATAAACATTTATCATGAAATAAGGAAATAAATAATAACTTTATTATTGCTTCTAGGGCATATTTCCTTCAGTCTCCCACTTGCACTAAAGTCAATAATCTAGTTCACATCGCCATGTGATTTAACATCAATAGTTCACATCTTTATGTGGTTAACACCCATAGTTCACATCGATATGTGACCAACACCCAAAGGGTTTACTAGAGTATGTAATCTAGTTCACATCTCTATGTGATTAACACCCAAAGAGTACTAAGGTGTGATCATGTTTTGCTTGTGAGATAATTTTAGTCAATGGGTCTATCACGTTCAGATCCGTACGTATTTTGCAAATTTCTATGTCTACAATGCTCTGCACGGAGCTACTCTAGCTAATAGCTCCCACTTTCAATATGTATCCAGATTGAGACTTAGAGTCATCTGGATCAGTGTCAAAACTTGCATCGACGTAACCCTTTACGACGAACCTTTTGTCACTTCCATAATCGAGAAACATATCCTTATTCCACTAAGGATAATTTTGACCGCTGTCTAGTCATCTACTCCTAGATCACTATTGTACTCCTTTGCCAAACTCAGTGGTAGGGTATACAATAGATCTGGTACACAGCATGGCATACTTTATAGAACCTATGGCTGAGGCATAGGGAATGACTTTCATTCTCTTTCTGTCTTCTGCCGTGGTCGGGCTTTGATTCTTACTCAATTTCACACCTTGTAACACAGGCAAGAACTCTTTCTTTGACTGTTCCATTTTGAACTATTTCGAAATCTTGTCAAGGTATGTACTCATTGAAATAACTTATCAAGCGTCTTGATCTATCTCTATAGATCTTGATGCTCAATATGTAAGCAGCTTCACCGAGGTCTTTATTTGAAAAACTCCTTTCAAATACTCCTTTATGCTTTCCAGAAAATTCTATATTATTTTCGATCAACAATATGTCATTCACATATATTTATCAGAAATGTTGTAGTGATCCCACTCACTTTCCTGTAAATACAGGCTTCATCGCAAGTCTGTATAAAACTATATGCTTTGATCAACTCATCATAGCGTATATTCCAACTCCGAGATGCTTGCACCAGTCCATAGATGGATCGCTGGAGCTTGCACATTTTGTTAGCACCTTTAGGATTGACAAAACCTTCTGGTTGCATCATATACAACTCTTCTTTAAGAAATCCATTAAGGAACGTAGTTTTGACATCCATTTGCCAGATTTCATAAAATGTGGCAATTTGCTAACATGATTCGGACAGACTTAAGCATCGCTACCTGTGAGAAAATCTCATCGTAGTCAACACCTTGAACTTTGTCAAAAACCTTTTTCGACAAGTCTTGTTTTGTAGATAGTAACACTACTATCAGCGTCCGTCTTCCTCTTGAAGATCCATTTATTTTCTATGGCTTGCCGATCATCGGGCAAGTCAACCAAAGTCCACACTTTGTACTCATACATGGATCCCATCTCAGATTTCATGGCCTCAAGCCATTTCGCAGAATCTGGGCTCATCACCGCTTCCTCATAGTTCGTAGGTTTGTCATGGTCTAGTAACATGACCTCCAGAACAGGATTACCGTCCCACTCTGGTGCGGATTTTACTCTGGTTGACCTACGAGGTTCGGTAGTAACTTGATCTGAAGTTACATGATCATCATCATTAGCTTCCTCACTAACTGGTGTAGGAGTCACATGAACAGATTTCTTGTGATGAACTACTTTTCCAATAAGGGAGCAGGTACAGTTACCTCATCAAGTTCTACTTTCCTCGCACTCACTTCTTCCAAGAGAAACTCCTTCTCTAGAAAGGATCCACTCTTAGCAACGAATATCTTTCCTTCGGATCTGTGATAGAAGGTGTACCCAACAGTTTCTGTTGGGTATCCTATGGAGACGCACTTCTCCGATTTGGGTTCGAGCTTATCAACTTGAAACTTTTTCACATAAGCATCACATTCCCAAACTTTAAGAAACGATAGCTTAGGTTTGTTGCCAAACCACAGTGCATGCGTTGTTGTCTCAACGGATTTTGATGGTGCCCTTTTTAACGTGAATGCAGCTGTCTCTAATGCATAACCCCAAAACGATAGTGGTAATTCCGTAAGAGACATCATAGATTGCACCATATCTAATAAAGTACGGTTACGATGTTCGGACACACCATTACAGTGTGGTGTTCTAGGTGGCGTGAGTTGTGAAACTGTTCCGCATTGTTTCAAATGAAGACCAAACTCGTAACTCAAATATTCTCCTCCATGATCAGATCGTAGAAAACTTTATTTTCTTGTTACGATGATTTTCCACTTCACTCTGAAATTATATGAACTTTTCAAATGTTTCAGACTTATGTTTCATCAAGTAGATATACCCATATCTGCTCAAATCATCTGTGAAGGTTAGAAAATAACGATACCCGCCGCGAGCCTCAATATTCATCGGACCACATACATCAGTATGTATGATTTCCAACAAATCTGTTGCTCGCTCCATTGTTCCAGAGAACGGCGTTTTAGTCATCTTGCCCAAGAGGCATGGTTCACAAGCATCAAGTGATTCCAAAAGCCCATCAGCATGGAGTTTTTTCATGCGCTTTACACCAATATGACCTAAACGGCAGTGCCACAAATAAGTTGCACTATCATTATTAACTTTGCATCTTTTTGTTTCAATATTATGAATATGTGTATCACTACGATCGAGATCCAACGAACCATTTTCATTGGGTGTGTAACCATATGAGGTTTTATTCATCTAAACAGAACAACAATTATTCTCTAACTTAAATGAATAACCGTATTGCAATAAACATGATCAAATCATATTCATGCTCAACGCAAACACTAAATAACACTTATTTAGGTTCAACAATAATCCCGAAAGTATAGGGAGTGTGCGATGATGATTATATCAATCTTGGAACTACTTCCAACACACATCGTCACTTCACCCTTAACTAGTCTCTGTTCATTCTGCAACTCCCGTTACGAGTTACTACTCTTAGGAACTGAACTAGTATCAAATACTGAGGGGTTGCTATAAACACTAGTAAAGTACACATCAATAACATGTATATCAAATATAGCTTTGTTCACTTTGCCATCCTTCTTATCCGCCAAATACTTGGGGCAGTTCCGCTTCCAGTGACCAGTCTGTTTGCAGTAGAAGCACTCAGTCTCAGGCTTAGGTCCAGACTTGGGTTTCTTCTTCTGAGCAGCAACTTGTTTGCTGTTCTTCTTGAAGTTCCCTTTTTATCCCTTTGCCCTTTTCTTGAAACTAGTGGTCTTGCTAACCATCAACACTTGATGCTCTTTCTTGATTTCTACCTTCGCCGATTTCAGCATCGCGAAGAGCTCGGGGATTACTTTCTTCATCCCTCGCATATTATAGTTCATCATGAAGTTCTAGTAACTTGGTGATAGTGACTAGAGAACTTTGTCAATTACTATATTATCTGGAAGATTAAGTCCCACTTGATTCAAGCAATTGCAGTACCCAAACAATCTGAGCACATGCTCACTGGTTGAGCTATTCTCCTCCATCTTGTAGGCAAAGTACCGTCAGAGGTATCATACCTCTCGACATGGGCATGAGTATGAAATACCAATTTCAACTCTTGGAACATCTTATATGCTCTGTGGCGTTCAAAACATTTTTGAAGTCCCGGTTCTAAGCCGTATAGCATGGTGCACTAAACTATCAAGTAGTTATCATACCGAGCTTTGTCAGACGTTCATAACATCTGCATCTGCTCCTGCAATAGGTATGTCACCTAGCGGTGCATCAAGGACATAATACTTCTATGCAGCAGCGAGGATAATCCTCAGATCACGGAGCTAGTCTGCATCTTTGCTACTAACATCTTTCAACTTATATTTCTCTAGGAACATATAAAAAATAGAAACAGGGTATCTAAACGCGAGCTATTGATCTACAACATAGACATGCTAATACTACCAGGACTAAGTTCATGATAAATTAAAGTTCAATTAATCATATTACTTAAGAACTCCCACTTAGATAGACATCCCTCTAATCATCTAAGTGATCACGTGATCCATATCAACTAAACCATGTCCGATCATCACGTGAGATAGAGTAGTTTTCAATGGTGAACATCACTATGTTGATCATATCTACTATAAGATTCACGCTCGACCTTTCGGTCTCAGTGTTCCGAGGCCATATCTGCATATGCTATGCTCGTCAAGTTTAACCTGAGTATTCCGCGTGTGCAATTGTTTTGCACCCGTTGTATTTGAACGTAGAGCCTATCACACCCGATCATCACGTGGTGTCTCAGCACGAAGAACTTTTGCAACGGTGCATACTCAGGGAGAACACTTATACCTTGAAATTTAGTGGGAGATCATCTTATAATGCTACCGTCGATCTAAGGAAAATAAGATGCATAAAAGATAAACATCACACGCAATCAATATAAGTGATATGATATGGCCATCATCATCTTGTGCTTGTGATCTCCATCTCCGAAGCACCGTCATGATCACCATCCTCACCGGCGCGACACCTTGATCTCCATCGTAGCATCATTGTTGTCTCGCCAACTATGGCTTCTACGACTATCGCTACCGCTTAGTGATAATGTAAAGCAATTACAGGGCGTTTGCATTGCATACAATAAAGCGACAACCATATGGCTCCTGCCAGTTGCCGATAACTCGGTTACAAAACATGATCATCTCATGCAATAAAATATAGCATCATGCCTTGACAATATCACATCACAACATGCCCTGCAAAAACAAGTTAGACGTCCTCTACTTTGTTGTTGCAAGTTTTACGTGGCTGCTACGGGCTGAGCAAGAACCGTTCTTACCTACGCATCAAAACCACAACGATAGTTCGTCAAGTTAGTGCTATTTTAACCTTCTCAAGGACCGGGCGTAGCCACACTCGGTTCAACTGAAGTTGGAGAAACTGACACCCGCCAGCCACCTGCCTGCAAAGCACGTCGGTAGAACCAGTCTCGCGTAAGCGTACGCGTAATGTCGGTCCGGGTCGCTTCATCCAACAATACCGCCGAACCAAAGTATGACATGCTGGTAAGAAGTATGACTTGTATCGCCCACAACTCACTTGTGTTCTACTCGTGCATATAACATCTACGCATAAAACCTGGCTCGGATGCCACTGTTGGGGGACGTAGTAATTTCAAAAAAGTTCCTACGCACACGCAAGATCATGGTGATGCATAGCAACGAGAGGGGCGAGTGTGTCCACGTACCCTCGTAGACCGAAAGCGGAAGCGTTAGCACAACGCGGTTGATGTAGTCGTACGTCTTCACGATCCGACCGATCAAGTACCGAACGTACGGCACCTCCGAGTTCAGCACACGTTTAGCTCGATGACATCCCGCGAACTCCGATCCAGCAGAGCTTCATGGGAGAGTTCCGTCAGCACGACGGCGTGATGACGGTGATGATGTTGCTACCGACACAGGGCTTCGCCTAAGCAACGCTACGATATGACCGAGGTGGAATATGGTGGAGGGGGCACCGCACACGGCTGGGACAGATCAGCAGATCAACTTGTGTGTCTATGGGGTGCCCCCTGGCCACGTATATAAAGGAGTGGAGGAGGGGGAGAGGGTCGGCCCCTATGGCGCGCCCTGGAGGAGTCCTACTCCCACCAGGAGTAGGATTCCTCCTCTTCCAAGTAGTAGGAGTAGGAGACAAGGAAGGGGAAGAGGGAAGAGAAGGAAGGAGGGGGCGCCGCCCCTCCCCCTAGTCCAATTCGGACTAGTCATTAGGGGCGCGTGGCCTGCCTCTCTCTCTCCCCTAAGGCCCAATAAGGCCCATATACTTCTTCCCCCGTATTCCCGTAACTCCCCGGTACTCTGAAAAATACCCGAACCATTCAGAACCTTTCCTATGTCCGAATATAGTCGTCCACTATATCGATCTTTACGTCTCGACCATTTCGAGACTCCTCGTCTTGTCTCCGATCTCATCCGGGACTCCGAACTACCTTCGGTACATCAAATCACATAAACTCATAATACAAATCGTCACCGAACGTTAAGCGTGCGGACCCTACGGGTTCAAGAACTATGTAGACATGACCGAGACACGTCTCCGGTCAATAACCAATAGCGGAACATGGATGCTCATATTGGCTCCCACATATTCTATGAAGATCTTTATCGGTCAAACCGCATAACAACATACGTTGTTCCCTTTGTCATCGGTATGTTACTTTCCCGAGATTCGATCGTCGGTATCTCAATACCTAGTTCAATCTCGTTACCGGCAAGTCTCTTTACTCGTTCCGTAATACATCATCCCGCAACTAACTCATTAGTCACATTGCTTGCAAGGCTTATAGTGATGTGCATTACCGAGAGGGCCCAGAGATACCTCTCCGACAATCGGAGTGACAAATCCTAATCTCGAAATACGCCAACCCAACAAGTACCTCTGGAGACACCTGTAGAGCACCTTTATAATCACCCAGTTACGTTGTCACGTTTGGTAGCACACAAAGTGTTCCTCCGATAAATGGGAGTTGCATAATCTCATAGTCACAGGAGCATGTATAAGTCATGAAGAAAGCAATAACAGAATACTAAACGATCAAGTGCTAAGCAAACGAAATGGGTCAAGTCAATCACATCATTCTCCTAATGATGTGATCCCGTTAATCAAATGACAACTCATGTCTATGGTTAGGAAACTTAACCATCTTTGATGAACGAGCTAGTCAAGTAGAGGCATACTAGTGACACTATGTTTGTCTATGTATTCACACATGTATTATGTTTCCGGTTAATACAATTCTAGCATGAATAATAAACATTTATCATGAAATAAGGAAATAAATAATAACTTTATTATTGCTTCTAGGGCATATTTCCTTCAGTCTCCCACTTGCACTAAAGTCAATAATCTAGTTCACATCGCCATGTGATTTAACATCAATAGTTCACATCTTTATGTGGTTAACACCCATAGTTCACATCGATATGTGACCAACACCCAAAGGGTTTACTAGAGTATGTAATCTAGTTCACATCTCTATGTGATTAACACCCAAAGAGTACTAAGGTGTGATCATGTTTTGTTTGTGAGATAATTTTAGTCAATGGGTCTATCACGTTCAGATCCGTACGTATTTTGCAAATTTCTATGTCTACAATGCTCTGCACGGAGCTACTCTAGCTAATAGCTCCCACTTTCAATATGTATCCAGATTGAGACTTAGAGTCATCTGGATCAGTGTCAAAACTTGCATCGACGTAACCCTTTACGACGAACCTTTTGTCACTTCCATAATCGAGAAACATATCCTTATTCCACTAAGGATAATTTTGACCGCTGTCTAGTCATCTACTCCTAGATCACTATTGTACTCCTTTGCCAAACTCAGTGGTAGGGTATACAATAGATCTGGTACACAGCATGGCATACTTTATAGAACCTATGGCTGAGGCATAGGGAATGACTTTCATTCTCTTTCTGTCTTCTGCCGTGGTCGGGCTTTGATTCTTACTCAATTTCACACCTTGTAACACAGGCAAGAACTCTTTCTTTGACTGTTCCATTTTGAACTATTTCGAAATCTTGTCAAGGTATGTACTCATTGAAATAACTTATCAAGCGTCTTGATCTATCTCTATAGATCTTGATGCTCAATATGTAAGCAGCTTCACCGAGGTCTTTATTTGAAAAACTCCTTTCAAATACTCCTTTATGCTTTCCAGAAAATTCTATATTATTTTCGATCAACAATATGTCATTCACATATATTTATCAGAAATGTTGTAGTGATCCCACTCACTTTCCTGTAAATACAGGCTTCATCGCAAGTCTGTATAAAACTATATGCTTTGATCAACTCATCATAGCGTATATTCCAACTCCGAGATGCTTGCACCAGTCCATAGATGGATCGCTGGAGCTTGCACATTTTGTTAGCACCTTTAGGATTGACAAAACCTTCTGGTTGCATCATATACAACTCTTCTTTAAGAAATCCATTAAGGAACGTAGTTTTGACATCCATTTGCCAGATTTCATAAAATGTGGCAATTTGCTAACATGATTCGGACAGACTTAAGCATCGCTACCTGTGAGAAAATCTCATCGTAGTCAACACCTTGAACTTTGTCAAAAACCTTTTTCGACAAGTCTTGTTTTGTAGATAGTAACACTACTATCAGCGTCCGTCTTCCTCTTGAAGATCCATTTATTTTCTATGGCTTGCCGATCATCGGGCAAGTCAACCAAAGTCCACACTTTGTACTCATACATGGATCCCATCTCAGATTTCATGGCCTCAAGCCATTTCGCAGAATCTGGGCTCATCACCGCTTCCTCATAGTTCGTAGGTTTGTCATGGTCTAGTAACATGACCTCCAGAACAGGATTACCGTCCCACTCTGGTGCGGATTTTACTCTGGTTGACCTACGAGGTTCGGTAGTAACTTGATCTGAAGTTACATGATCATCATCATTAGCTTCCTCACTAACTGGTGTAGGAGTCACATGAACAGATTTCTTGTGATGAACTACTTTTCCAATAAGGGAGCAGGTACAGTTACCTCATCAAGTTCTACTTTCCTCCCACTCACTTCTTCCAAGAGAAACTCCTTCTCTAGAAAGGATCCACTCTTAGCAACGAATATCTTGCCTTCGGATCTGTGATAGAAGGTGTACCCAATAGTTTCTTTTGGGTATCCTATGGAGACGCACTTCTCCGATTTGGGTTCGAGCTTATCGGGTTGAAACTTTTTCACATAAGCATCGCATTCCCAAACTTTAAGAAACGACAGCTTAGGTTTGTTGCCAACCCACAGTGCATACGGTGTTGTCTCAACGGATTTTGATGGTGCCCTTTTTAACGTGAATGCAGCCGTCTCTAATGCATAACCCCAAAACAATAGTGGTAATTCGGTAAGAGACATCATAGATTGCACCATATCTAATTAAGTACGGTTACGATGTTCGGACACACCATTACGGTGTGGTGTTCCAGGTGGCGTGAGTTGCGAAACTGTTCCTCATTGTTTCAAATGAAGACCAAACTCGTAACTCAAATATTCTCCTCCACGATCAGATCGTAGAAAACTTTATTTTCTTGTTACGATGATTTTCCACTTCACTCTGAAATTATATGAACTATTCAAATGTGTCAGACTTATGTTTCATCAAGTCATATACCCATATCTGCTCAAATCATCTGTGAAGGTTAGAAAATAACGATACCCGCCACGAGCCTCAATATTCATCGGACCACATACATCAGTATGTATGATTTCCAACAAATCTGTTGCTCGCTCGATTGTTCCGGAGAACGGCGTTTTAGTCATCTTGCCCAAGAGGCATGGTTCACAAGCATCAAGTGATTCCAAAAGCCCATCAGCATGGAGTTTCTTCATGCTCTTTACACCAATATGACCTAAACGGCAGTGCCACAAATAAGTTGCACTATCATTATTAACTTTGCATCTTTTTGTTTGAATATTATGAATATGTGTATCACTACGATCGAGATCCAACGAACCATTTTCATTGGGTGTGTAACCATATAAGGTTTTATTCATGTAAACAGAACAACATTTATTCTCTAACTTAAATGAATAACCGTATTGCAATAAACATGATCAAATCATATTCATGCTCAACGCAAACGCTAAATAACACTTATTTAGGTTCAACAATAATCCCGAAAGTATAGGGAGTGTGCGATGATGATCATATCAATCTTGGAACTACTTCCAACAGACATCGTCACTTCACCCTTAACTAGTCTCTGTTCATTCTGCAACTCCCGTTTCGAGTTACTACTCTTAGGAACTGAACTAGTATCAAATACCGAGGGGTTGCTATAAACACTAGTAAAGTACACATCAATAACATGTATATCAAATATAGCTTTGTTCACTTTGCATCCTTCTTATCTGCCAAATACTTGGGGCAGTTCCGCTTCCAGTGACCAGTCTGTTTGCAGTAGAAGCACTCAGTCTCAGGCTTAGGTCCAGACTTGGGTTTCTTCTTCTGAGCAGCAACTTGTTTGTTGTTCTTCTTGAAGTTCCCTTTTTATCCCTTTGCCCTTTTCTTGAAACTAGTAGTCTTGCTAACCATCAACACTTGATGCTCTTTCTTGATTTCTACCTTCGCCGATTTCAGCATACATGCTATGGTTTTGTTCTTGCCATGGATATCTTCCTAAACATGCCATCTTGCTGTAGGTATGCTAGTTTTGTCATGAATTGATTTGTGGTGAGTGCATCAAGCTCACAAACATGCCTTCATATTATTGTTTCTGCCATGCTCTGTTTTCTGCTAAGTCTGAAACCTGATAACGAAACTTGCTATGTTCACATGCTTGCCATCATATCTTCTTGTCCTTTTTGGCTTATGGTAAGTAAGGTACTTTTGTCATATGAATTTAGTATAATACTACCATGCCTTGTGTTGCTATGTTTTATTCTTGTAGCATGTTGATTTCATGCTCTGAACATTGCTACCTGATGCTGTTTTCTGCCATGTCCAGTTTTTCACCAAGTCTGTGAACCTGTTATCTTTTGCACTTTTGCCATGCCTGTTTGAGCTTGATATGTTGTGATCTAGCCGTAGCTCACTGTTCATCTTTTGTCAAGCATCTCCTGTAGATTACTGCCATATGCTTTGTTGCTACGTTGGAGTGCTGTAGCATAGTTGCTTGTTGCATTTTAAGTGCTATCATGCTGTTTATCGCAGATTCATGTCATTCTTGTTTTGCTTGCCATTTGCAAACCGTGCATCCGTTTCCGGTGATCTTTATATTGATTTCGACCGAAATAATCCCATCTTTCCAGTGGCATGCTTGGTTTGCCAAGTTACTGCCTTGTTCATATTTTTCCTTCCGGAGCACGCATATGCATCGCATATCATATCTTGCATATCTTACATGTTTTGCATCATGTTGCTTGCGCATTTCTCGTGATTGATTGTGGTTCTGTTTGATTGTGTTCTTGTCTTGGGTAGAGCCGGGAGACGAGTTCGTGAACAAGGAACCTGTTGAGTACGCTTACGAGGACCAAGCTTTCGACAACTCTGAGAACCTTGCAGGCAAGATGACCACCCCTCGAAATCACTTCTATCTTTGCTTTGCTAGTTGTTCGCTCTATTGCCATGCTGCGCTACCTATCACTTGCTATATCATGTCTCCCATATTGCCATGTCAGCCCCTAACCATCCTTTCCTAGCAAACCGTTGTTTGGCTAAGTTACCGCTTTTGCTCAGCCCTTCTTATAGCGTTGCTAGTTGCAGGTGAAGTTGAAGTTGGTTCCATGTTGAAACATGGATATGTTGGGATATCACAATATCTCTTATTTAATTAATGCATCTATATATTTGGTAAAGGGTGGAAGGCTCGACCTTATGCCTGGTGTTTTGTTCCACTCTTGCCGCCCTAGTTTCTGTTATACCGGGATTATGTTCCTTGAGTTTGCGTTCCTTACGCAGTCGGGTGATTTATGGGACCCCCTTGACAGTTCGCCTTGAATAAAACTCCTCCAGCAAGGCCCAACTTTGGTTTTACCATTTGCCGCCTAAGCCTTTTCCCCCGGGTTTTCGCGAGCCCGAGGGTCATCTTTATTTAAACCCCCGGGCCAGTGTTCCTCTGAGTGCTGGTCCAAACTAGAGCCACTTGCAGCGCCACCTTGGGGAAACTCGAGGATTGGTTTTAGCTGTACGTAGTGTTCATCCGGTGTGCCCTGAGAACGAGTTATGTGCAGCTCCTATCGGGATTTGTCAGCACATTCGGGCGGCTTTGCTGGTCTTGTTTTACCATTGTCGAAATGTCTTGTAAACCGGGATTCCGAGACTGATCGGGTCTTTCCGGGAGAAGGTTTATCCTTCGTTGACCGTGAGAGCTTATGATGGGCTAAGTTGGGACACCCCTGCAGGGTATTATCTTTCGAAAGCCGTGCCCGCGGTTATGAGGCAGATGGGAATTTGTTAATGTCCGGTTGTAGAGAACTTGTCACTTGACCCAATTAAAAAACATCAACTGCGTGTGTAGCCGTGATGGTCTCTTCTCGGCGGAGTCCGGGAAGTGAACATGGTCTGAGTTATGTATGACGTAAGTAGGAGTTCAGGATCACTTCTTGGTCATTGCTAGATGACGACCGTTCCGTTGCTTCTCTTCTCGCTCTCATTTGCGCAAGTTAGCCACCATATATGCTTATTGCCGCTGCAGCTCCACCTTATTACACCTTCCTTTCCTATAAGCTTAAATAGTCTTGATCTCGCGGGTGTGAGATTGCTGAGTCCTCGTGACTCACAGATTCGACCAAAATAGTTGCAGGTGCCGACGGTGCCAGTGCAGATGATGGGGTCGATCTCAAGTGGGAGTTCGACGAGGAACGTGGTCGTTACTATGTGTCTTTTCCTGATGATCAGTAGTGGAGCCCAGTTGGGACGATCGGGGATCTAGCATTTGGGGTTGTCTTATTTTCATCTGGATCTTGACCGTAGTCGGTCTATATGTTTGTATTTCGGATGATGTATGAATTATATTTATGTATTGTGTGAAGTGGCGATTGTAAGCCAACTCTTTATCCCATTCTTGTTCATTACATGGGATTGTGTGAAGATGACCCTTCTTGCGACAAAACCACTATGCGGTTATGCCTCTAAGTCGTGCCTCGACACGTGGGAGATATAGTCGCATCGTCGGCGTTACATATGGGCCCCACGAACAAGGAATGTGCCCCCGCAGTTGAGGAGGTGCTGCTAGTCCTCGTTCCCGATCCCCAGGCTCCAACTTGGGCAAGGCACATAGTCCACTTCCTCCAAACCGAAGAACTTCCCGACGACCAAGATGAAGCTGAGAGAGTAGCCAGGAGGGCCAGTATGTATTAGTTTCTCAATGACACTCTGTACAGAAGGAGGACCAACGATGTGAAATTGAAGTGCGTCTGCCGGAAGAAGGAAAGGAATTGCTGGCTGAGATACACAAAGGCATGTGCGGCTCCCACATTGGATCAAGGGCACTGGTTGGAAAGCATTCCGGCAAGGATTGTATTGGCCCACAACCCTCCAAGATGCGGTCGAGCTAGTCACCAAGTCTGAAGCCTGCCAGTTCCATTCCAAGAACATCCACCTGTCTGCCCAAGATCTTCAGACAATCCCTTTATCATGGCCATTTTTGATCTGGGGGCTCGATATCCTCGGCCCTTCCCCCCGAGAAATCGGGGCCTTTGAATTCTTGTTCGTTGCCATTGACAAGTTTACAAAGTAGCCGGAAGTGACTGCCATGAGAAAGGTGACTGCTCAGTCAGCTATCAAGTTCTTGAAAGAATTGGTGTGCCGTTTTTGGACTTGGCGGTAGCCACCAGTGATCTTTAAAAGTGATAAACCAAGCAATTCCCTTAATCATCGACCCCTTAGAATGCAATAAATGTCCGCCACTTTGTTGCTTTCAGCATGTTTTCTACCGCCCATTTCTTCATCATCTGCTGTCGCAGCTTCGCCGTCTTTACCTGCGTGGGCGCGACCATTTTGGAGTTCCGGCAAGGATCACTACCGACGACGGCACCCAGTTCACGAGCCGCGCCTTCAAGCAATATGTTCATGCCCTCGGATGCAAGCTCTCATTTTCCTCTGTTGCACATCCCAGGAGCAACGGGCAAGCTGAGAGGGCGAATGCTGAAGTGCTGCGAGGACTCAAGACGATAACCTTTGATATGTTGCGGAAGCACGGCAGGCGGTGGATCAATGACTTGCCGGTAGTTCTCTGGTCCCTCAGAACGACAACAAATCGAGCTACCGGGCAGACTCCCTTCTCCCTGGTCTATGGGGCAGAAGTAGTTATCCCCACGGAACTCATTTACGGGTCGCCTCAAGTGCTTGCCTACGATGAAGTAGCGCAAGATCAGCACCGGCATGACGACGCTGTGCTACTCAAGGAGAACCGTCTCTGGGCTGCTACGCGTGCTGCACGCTATCAGCTGGCCCTGCGTCGCTATCATAGCCGCAGGGTTCATGCCCGGTGTTTTGAGGAAGGCAACCTTGTCCTTAGGCATGTTCAGTCTGCCAAGGTACAAACAAGTTGACGCCGAAGTGGGAAGGCCCTTACTGGGTAGTACAAGTCACCAGACCTGGCGCAGTTCGTCTGGAGACCGGAGATGGCATTTAATTGCAAAACTCATGGAATATTGAGCATCTATGCAAGTTCTACCCGTAAGGCGCGGCTCTCGGGCTCTGCCCGACAGCCACCCTTTTGTACAGGCCTTGCCTCAGTTGCATGTAACCCCTTGTACAAAGCCAAGCAATGACCCTGAGCAGCAGAGAAATAAGCGAAGCATTGGGGGGGCCCGACCAAGTTGCATGCATGCATGAGCATTCCAAGAGCATTGCATAAGAATTTCATGAGCATTTTCATATGCATATAGATAGGATCGCATCTTGCATCACTCCCGTCTGCATGAAGTTGCAGGTTCCTGCCGTGGACTTGGCCTCTACAAGGAGTTGGGAAGATGAACCAGCATTGCGATCTCCGGCAAGCCAAACAGATAAGTTCTACATCTTTCCCATTAGTGTTCTGTAAGCTATAACTTGTGCATGAGAAAACCTCGCCACTCTTTTGAGACTTAGGTGCTCCCATCCTTGACTCAAACGTTGCTTTAGTCAGGATGGTCATAGTGGCCTTTGGTAAAAGGAAGTTGGTGGGGGGCTGGCCCCTTTGTTTCTTGCCCGGTAGACATAGTTCTCCGACAAACATAAGGGTGCCGGCAGGGTAGCTGCCGGGGGAAAATTGTTTATTTACACTAAGGAGGCATCCCACCTCTACATGGGCATATACATGCACAGGTTCCCGGCAAGGTTCATCTTTTTCATTAGTATGTTGACAATGCAAGTACAAGCATTACAGAACACAAACATGGACTCAAGAGATTACATTATTTGAATTAAAATTTGGCAAATGCCTACAGATTTAAGATTGTAAAAAGATAAGTGCCCCGTGATGCCTTTGGCCTTGTCCATCTCCTTCAGGAAGAGGTCGAGGAGGCCGGTGGCGGACCCACGAAGGATTCGGCGCCTCCCCAAGATCAGAATGGCGCCGCTCCCCAACAGGGAGGAAGAAACCGGAGGGCTGGCGTGGATGGTGACGCTGTTGGAGGACCAGATGGGGAATATGAAGTCACCGGCAAACACGACTCATCGGAACGGTCGTCCCCGTTCTTGATGCGTTGTGGGTTGCCGCCGCCGTCCGCGTCACTACCACCCGAAGACGTCAGCACGGCAGCCACATCGGGCACCATGCTCCATGGGTTATCGCACAGAGAGCATGGTCGTCCCCAGCAGCCCTGATGTTAGAAGCCATCGTACGTTCCGAAGACGTGTATGGGAGCAAAGAGCCCTCCAGCACGGCAAGAGGACGACGCCCGGGAGGAGTCAGATTCGCCTTTGCTAACGGCGGCTATTTTCCGTGACTCCTCCCCGGTGCCGCGTAGGGAAGACGGATGGCGGGCGACCGACTACCACACGCCATACCCACTACGGGCTTCGACATGATGTCATCTGCATCCCCTCCTACTGAAATCAAGGCTACTGGCAGCCCAGAGGCAAGCATGCCGGAGTCGGCACTTCAGGTGTTGTCGCCGCACCACCCGAGTACCCCTTTCGGATCCAAGAAAAGCCTCGGGATGGAGCCCGGGGCCTAGCCCCAGGCTTTTCTCTCCATCATAACCAGCAAGAAGCAGAAAACAGAGGATGGGGGAACGCAAGGATGAATGACTCCGCCCTCCCTTCACCCCTCCTTTTATAGGCAGGCTGGGGAGGGGAGCTGTTCCCTCAACGGGCGGCCACCATCCTCCTCCACCAATTCAAGCAGGCTGGGCCCTCATGCTCTCCCGCGCCACGCGCCTCTATTACCTACCCCGCGTGATGCATGTGGCGTACGTGGCTCGGGATAAGGGCGTGGTGGGATGAGTGAATTGGCAGTTTCTACCCCGTGCTTTAAAGTCATTCACGACCATTACAAGGGCGGCCCCACCACTATTGTCTTTACACGACGCGCAGGGAAACCGGAAACTAGACTGGACCCAAGATTGATGAAGAAGCAAAAAAGGGGGGACCTCAAGAGGCTAGCTTCTTCAGCACCCCCGCCTGTGCACTTCTTAGGCCCTACTCCGACGACGCTAGGCAACGCGTTCGGGGCAGGCCCGAGGGCTTCTGTCAGTGCAACAAACCCTAGGTCTGTTGCCCAGACTGTGCACAGGCATGGGAACAGGATTGAGGCACCAACCCAAGTCAGAGTACAGAGACCAAGAGCTTTGAAGGACCAACATGCAGACCAAGAGGACCAAACTCAATCTAGAGAAACAAGATACCATCAGGAGAAGAGACTCCCTTGCCGGGTAGACAAGCTCGACAGGGGCGGCGCCACCCCCGGAAGAAGACACCCAAGACGTCCCGGTAGGGCTTGTCGGGACTCACGAGGGCAAAACCACCTCACCCAACTACTCCACCACGACCCGCGTCGTCAATCAGTGCGGTGTCAAGCCGCAAAGTGACAACCATTCGCCACATGGCAGCCTTTCTCTATGGAAGATGGCCTGGAACGACACCCGTCCTGCAATGTGTCAAGCGAGCAGGTGTGAAGCTGGCAAAATAGCCCGACAAGTCTTGCCGGGCAACCAACAGCGTGACGTTAAGCGGTGCATTTAATGCACGTTGTCAGCCTACAGAGTTAGGTATGATAGCATTGTTTCCTATCTTATCAGTGCATAATGACTACTTTGCCATTGTGGTAGCCCCTTAATCTATAAAAGGAGGCCCATGGCAACCGTAGCAAGGGTTAGAAGGTTGGATAACAAACACGCCCATACGCGCGTAGCCACTGCCGCCCTTGCCGGGCAAGTGTACTACGCTCCACCACCACTCTTCCACCATCAATCCACCAAAGCAGGAGTAGGGTTTTACGCCTCACGACGGCCTGAACCTGGGTAAATTGCATGTGTTATCTCTGTCGTGCTGCCCCACGCTCGTCTGCTCTTTGTGCAATGCGACATTCCCCTGCCGAGCCAGCAAGGGGCCCTCTGGTCCCATAGGTGGTCGTGGTTTCCCGTGACACCCCCGATCTTCCTAAGCACGGGCTTCGTCGCGCTCTGAGGATCAACCGGGCGCACAGCAGCTGGCTCCGAGGCGGCTGCCACGGGCGACAAGGTGGGGACGTCGCCCCGAGGAAGCGACGTCGCCTCGCCCTTCTTCGGAGTCGCTCGGCTCAGCCTCTGCAAGGGGGTGCCCCCGGACCTTGTAACGACCCCGACAGAACGCGGGGATCCCCCGACCAGGTGCTCGGCGGTGTCATCATCATCGAAAAGCTCGCGGAGAAGTTCGGTCTGCGCGGGGGAGAGGTCTCCGCCTCTTCGTCCACGAACGCCTCCGAGTCCTCCGAGTCCTCCTCTCCCTTCTCCTCGGAGCACTACCTAGAGGACACCGGCACCAAGGAGTTGGGGAGCTTGGGTGGCACGAGCCCTAGCTCATTGAAGACAGGCATGGCGGCGGCCAGCTCCGCCCCGTTGCCGCGGCGGTACAATGGGAGGTAGGCTGCCGGGAGGCTGCCTGGATCCTTCTCAAGCAAAGTACGCACGGCCTTGCCCAACTCTTCGCTTGTCAGGCTCCCTCGGCACAGCCCGGAGGTCGTCCTCCGCGCCCTTGAAATCCCACATGGGGCGTGAGTGCGCCAGGCGCTGCGTCAAGAAGTCCTTGACAATCATGGCCCTCATCAGCGCCCCAGACTCCAAGTCCACCTGCATCAGCCTCAGGACCAGCGCCACCCGGGGCTCGATGAGCTTCTCATGGGCCCATTGGTCCAGCTTCTCCGGCATCTCGGTCGATAGCTCCAGCCGAGCATGGAGGCCCTTGGCGTCCATGAAGAACCACTTGTGGCGGAAGTCCTCCACCTTCTTCCCGGCCCTCATGAGCGCGTTGCCACTGTGGACCGCGACGAAGGAGACGCACCCTGAGCGCTGGGCCGGGTCATGTATCCGGAGGTAGAAGAAGTGGCGGAGCAGCACCATGGAGGGCGCCACGCCCACAAACGCCTCGCGGTAGAAGGCGAAGATCGACAGGAGAAGGATGGAGTTGGGCTGGAGGTGAAGAGCGTGGTTCTGGTAATGGTCAAGAATGGCGAGGAAGAACCTGGAGAAGGGCGGGACGAGCCCCGCGAAGACACTGTGGAGGAAGAAGGAATTGAATGTCCCCGCGAAGGCCTCCCGCTTGGTGTAGCCAGCCCAAAGCATCGTCTCTCTCCCCTCGTTGTCATTACTCGCCGTCAGCGGGAGCACAGCGGCAAGGTGCCCCGCCTTGGTGATGAAGGACGTACTAAGGGCCGACGCAGGCACATAAGCCGAGGGTGTGGCCATAGTGGCTGGCTTCACCTTCTTGGACGTCATCGGCGAAGAGCTTGACGAAGAAATTCAGTGGATCTGGGGGTGCCCACGGCAAGGAGAAAAGGGGATCTGGAGCAAGATGAAGGGAAGGCAATGAAAGCTTGATGGCAGGCGCCAGTCTTTTTGTCAGCCCGGGACAGTTGCCGAGGCAGCATGGGGAAGTGGAGACACCCACGTCCCATCAAGCGCCACGCGTCGAATCGGTCCGCAGGCGATTTGGGCCCGCGGCGCTTCGCCCTTGCCCTTTGGCTTCGCCTCAAAGCCAACTCCGAGCATGCCTTGGGCCCGGGGGCTACTGTCGGTGTTCTGGGAACCCGAGTATCCAGACTTGCCTGCATGCGGCCCACGGCGTGGCTCCATTGACGACCTGGTACGGCCCATCTTCAGCATCGACAAGACAAGACCCTCGTGAGGGGCCAAGCCTCGTGAGGTGGACGACACCAAGACCTCCAGAGGGAGCAGCCTCCCCAGGCTGTCTCCTGAGGATCGGAGATTCCTATGCAAGTGGGCACCTCATGAGGTTGAGGTGATGCAAGCCATGACGACCAAGGCCAGGCAGGCGCCAGCAGGCGCAGAGCAGCAGGTTTCCTCTTTGGTGCTAAGGAGGCAAGCGCAGGTGCGGGGCCTCGAGGAATCAGCCAAAGGTTTCCATTCCCGTGCAATGAGACCAAGACCGCCAGGACGGCAGGACGGATGTCATCATCGAGCCCACCACGGCGTCATGACCAGAAGCTTTGCAGGCGAAGACCACCTTTCATTAGGATAAGATGTACTACTTGTCTCCCTTCAAACTTGGACATTGTGGGATCCCTTCCCGCCTTTGTTTTGGAGGAAGAGGACCGAGGCCACTATAAATATAGCTTAGCCACCACCATAGGAGGGGATCTGAGATCCAAACCCTCACTCGCTCGCACCCACTCAAGAACAAACCTCCTGAGGTTGTTCTTCCTCTATACTAGTTCATCCTCAGCCCCTCGCAAGGTAATCCACCCCAAAGCAGGAGTAGGGTCTTACACCGCAAGGTGGCTGGAACCTGGGTAAACCGTTGTGTCCCTTTCCTTTTCCATTCATTGAGCTAGGCCATGAGAGCGATGGATTCATTGCTAGAGAGGTTGAGTTCTTCGCACATGCCCCTGAGTTCGAACCTTTCTTGGGTCTGCGGAGCCCTGAATCCGACAGCCCTGTCATTTTTAGTTTCTTCACGCGCAACATTGGTGGTTGCCCTGGCATGTTCTTCAGGAGCTGGAATTTCTTCAGCAGCCTTGGTACTCTCAGTTTCTTCAGCAACCTGATTTTCATCAGCTGCACTTTCATTTTCTTTAGTTTGTTGAGCAGATGCTTCAGCCTGAGGAATTTCTTGTTGTGATGGAGCTGCAACATTAGTCTTGAGGTTCTTGGCAAGATTGACAAATCTGACTTTGCCACCAAGCTAGTCTGCATGATATGAGTCAAAGTCATCAATGAGGCCTTTGATTTCCTTTTGCATATTTACAAGTTCTTCAGGAGACATGTTCAAAACGTTTTTCTTCAGAAAACACTCCTTCTTGTACCGAGCCTTCTTGACTTGTCTGGCCTTCTCAAATTTCCATTTTTCTTTGCCTATGAGTCAACATGTGACTTTGACCAGGAGTGAGGTTCAAGTCAGGCACTGGAGTGTTGGGGTCCTTGTGCCATAGATCAATAAAGTCCAGGATCTTCTTCGGATCTAGCATGAGAGGCACAGAACTGCCTTTGGCTCTAGCGGCCCTTTCTTGTCCGTCCCTCATGATTTCAACAAGTTCTTCATCATCAGCTTCATCATCATCAGACTGAACTTGGAACGCCACTTGCTTCTTATGAGGACTTGGCCTCGTTCCACGTCCAGCAGTGGTTTTGACCTTCACCAAGGTTGGACCTGTTGAGGACTGTGGTGGAGCTGAGGAAGATGTAGAAGCTCCGGAAGCAATAGAAAAGCCTACAGTCTGTTGACATGTTGCAAGGTGCACAGGTGTTGAGGACTTTGCAGCAGCAGTTGAGGATTTTGTGGCAACAGATGGGATTGGCACTGCCCTTGAAGAAGTTGCCTGAGGAGTTTGCCTTGAGGGCTTTGACGTTGAAGAACTTGGCTATGAGGGCATTGCTGTTGAGGAACTCGGCTTCACAGCAGATTTCTTTGGCATAGCCTTCTTAGGCTTACTGGCAGAGGCCTCAGCGGCAGCAGCTAGAGAATCCTCATTGAATTTCTTCACTACTTCTTTTGCAATTTTAGCCAATTTGGCTTGGTGCTTGGCCCATTCTGTTGGAAAGTCCTCACCACGCTTGATGCTGGTGGGATCAGCTAGTTGGCCAGCTACCAAAGGAGGTCTTGGACATGGAGGGTTTACGGCGAATTTCTTCATGTACTTTGGAGTAACATAGCGGTATTCCCTCCATTCCTTAGCCCATCTCCACTCAATTCTCTCGATGCGCACTTTGCACTGATTCTTGTTTTCTTTGCCATGAGTTGCTTCAACTGGTATGCCATACTCAACATTTCTTCAGGGATTTCAAAAGTAGTGTTTGTCTCAGGCCTCTTGCCTCCCTTCCGAGGTCTCTTCCCATCTGCCATTTTCCTCACTTGCGGACTTTGAACTTTGGATGTTTCTGAAGAAGTATGCAAATTATCTTCGAGGAACACTGCAATGAGTTAAGTTGATGAGAACCTAGTGATTTAGAAGTGGACACTTTGTACCTGTGAATAGAGTATAGGTGCGAAGAATTTGGAGAGGTCATATGTATTCTTAATTTTTTTCAAAAGTAGCAAGTTTGAGGAATTTGACCATAGGTGTCTTGAGGAATTTCACTAAGCGTTCTTGACTTAGGTTCCAGAGTTGTATAGATTTGAAAATCCACACAATTGAGGAATCTTGAAGAAAAACATAGCTTAGAGAAACAAATCAACGAACAAAAGTGTTCAGGTGTTTAAGGAGTGGGAAGTTGAAGAACAAACACCTTTTGAGGATTTTGTGGAAATTATAAGAATCAAAGTAGGGCAGTAAAATTAGATTTTAATTACCCTAGATGAAGAAAACGACAAACTGGGAGTGGAGTTGGAGAAGTTCGTCCATTCAGATCTCCCACGCCCTAACTTGGCGGAGGGAGACGGCTATGGAGGTGGCGGAGTGAAGATTTCCGCGGCCGGTGCGAGTACGACGGCGACGAGGTCGAGGCAGTGAAGCTCTTCCTCACCAGCGACGATGGAGAGTAGCAGCGACGCTAGGTCTGAGAGCTCGAGCAAGATGGAGGTCGAGCGGAGTAAATGAGGTCCGAGGAAGGGAAGGGGTATTTATAGCCACAGTGAAAAACTGCTCGTCCGAAGATTTTGGACGAACATGTCCCTGACCTTTGCCATCCTAACGACATGTGTCACCCACGTACAAAGAGGTGGAGATCGTGGGGATCGTGGGTGAATATTTTAATCCATCATGGGATGTGGAATGGTTTGAGCGGCAACAACCAAAAATTTGAAAGGAATATTTTAAAGTTTCGTTCGCAAATTATTCAGCTGTCAAGGACACAGTGAAGATTTTGAATGGGTTTCAAATAGAACGCACATGAAGAATTTGTGAATAGACTGGGTTGAGTTTAGCATAGAGGGGGAACGGGTCTGATCACATTCACTTAGAAGAAAATCAACTTGAAGAATTAGCTATAAGTGAATGTTGTTGAGGACATAAAAACTCAAATCTATATATATAGTCAATGAAGATCACCAGTCGAAGAGTTTGAAGACTTTGCATAGTTGAAGAATTTGAACATTGAGGAACTTGAAAATTGAAGAATTTGCAAAACAAAGAAAAACTCAATTTTGAAGATTTTCAACTTTTGTTGGTGGCGTGACCCACCGTATAAGAATGATGATTTCAGACGCTGCGTACAATTGTTGTAGGGCTCTGAGAATCAAATTCTTCATTAATTTCTTCACACTTAGAGGGTTAGTCTTCATTGACTGAAGAAAAAAGTTACTTCGTGTGTTTCACATCTAAGTCATCAATTTTGCATAAGTGATAGGATGTGTGTCCTTTCAAAGAACATTCGAAGATTCTAAGATATTTAGCTCACACCGCAACTTGCTAAATATCTTCTATTCCAAGGGCTTTGTGAAGATATCCACTAGCTGTTCTTCAGTCTTCACATGGTCGATGGAAATGTCGCCCTTCAACACATGATCTCGAAGAAAATGATGACGAATCTAGATGTGCTTTGTCTTCGAGTGTTGAACTGGGTTGTGAGCAATCTTGATGGCACTCTCGTTGTCGCAGTAGAGTGGCACATTCTTCATATTGATGCCATAGTCCTTGAAGGTTTGCTTCATCCACATCAATTGAGCACAGCAAGAACTAGTAGCAATGTACTCAGCTTCAGCAGTAGAGAGTGATACGCAGTTCTGCTTCTTCGAGGACCAACATACTAAGGATCGTCCAAGGAAATGGCATGTGCCTGATGTTGACTTGCGATCCACCCGATCACCAGCATAGTCAGAGACAGAATATCCAATGAGATCAAAAGTCGAGCCCTTGGGATACCATAATCCAAGTGTTGGAGTGTGAGCTAGATATCGAAGAATATGTTTTACATCCTTATAGTGTGATTCCTTTGGTGTAGCTTGAAAACAAGCACACATGCAAACACTAAGCATAATATCTGGCCTAGATGCATATAGATACAATAAAGAGTCGATCATGGAGCGGTATACCTTTTGATCGAAGTCTATACCATTTTCATCGGTGCATAGATGGCCATTAGTGGGCATAGGGATTTTGACGCCTTTGCAATCTTGCATGCCAAATTTCCTCAGCACATCCTTGAGGTATTTCTCTTGAGATATCAACATGCGATTGCGTTGTTAACGAATTTGAAGACCTAAGAAGAATTTCAATTCTCCCATCATAGACATTTGTTATTCCTCACTCATCATATAGGCAAATTCGTCACTGTAATGTTGGTTAGCACAGCCAAAGATAATATCATCAACATATATTTGGCACACGAATAGATCATCATATGTTTTGGTGAAAAGAGTTGGGTCAAGTGAACCGGGTTCGAAGCCTTTCTTCATGAGGAATTCCTTCAGTGTATCATACCACACCCGAGGGGCCTGCTTGAGGCCATAGAGGGCCTTATTGAGTCTGAAGACTTTTTCAGGATGCTTGGGATCTTCAAAACCTGGTGGTTGAGCAACATATACTTCTTCCTCAAGCTTACCATTGAGGAATGCACTTTTCACATCCATTTGATATAAGATGATATTATGATGGTTAGCATAAGCAAGCAATATGCGAATAGCTTCAAGTCTAGCAACAGGTGCAAAAGTTTCATCCAAAGCAATTCCTTCAACCTGTGTGTACCCTTGAGCTACAAGACGAGCCTTGTTCCTCACTACTAGGCCATTTTTGTCTTGCTTGTTGTGGTAGATCCATTTGGTACCGATGATATTGTGCCTGCGTGGGTCTGGTCGCTTTACAAGTTCCCACACATTGTTTAGCTCGAATTATCGTAATTCCTCTTGCATAGCTTGAATCCACTCAGGCTCCAGAAATGCCTCATCAACTTTGGTGGGCTCCATGATAGAGACAAAAGCAAAGTGCCCACAAAAGTTAGACAAATGTGAAGCTTTTGAGCGTGTGAGAGGACCTGGTGCGTTGATGTCGTCGATGATTCTCTCAATTTGCATTTCATTTGCAATGCGAGGATGAGTAGGTTGACGACTTTGATGGGGCTCAGTATTTTCTTCAGAGCCGTTTCCGTCAAATGCACCAGTATGATTTTATTCACATTCTGGAATAACTTCTTCAGCAGATTCTTCAGTAGGTATGACATCCTCAGTAGCCTTGAACTTGATGGATTCCTCAGGAGACATTTCATCTAGCACAGGAGGGTAGGTGCTCTCTTTGCGAGCCATTACTTTCATCAAACCACACATCTATAGTTTCAACAACCTTGTTGTGATAGGTGTTGAAGACTGTGTGGGTGTGCGAGTCCTTTCCATAACCAAGCATAAAACCTTCAGGTGCTTTCGGCGCAAATTTAGAATTGTGATGATGATCTCTAATCCAACATTTAGCACCGAAGTCTTTGAAATAAATCACATTGGGTTTCTTGTCAGTGAGGAGCTCATATGAGGTCTTCTTGAAGAATTTGTGAAGATAATGCCCTGTTGATGATGTGGCAAGTAGTGTCAATAGCCTCAGGCCAGAAGCGACGAGGCGTCTTGTATTCATCAAGCATAGTGCAAGCCATCTCAACAATAGTCCTGTTCTTGCGCTCCACAACGTCATTTTGCTGAGGAGTGTATGGGGGCAGATAACTCATGAGTAATACCAAGTTCATCAAGATAGTCATCAAGACCAGTGTTCTTGAACTCGGTCCCATTGTCACTCCGGATATGCTTGATCTTCGCACCGAAATTCGTCGAGGCCCTTGAGGAAAATCGTTTGAAGACTTCCTGCCCTTCAGTTTTGTACATAATGATATGCACCCATGTGTAATGAGAATAATCATCAACAATAACAAAGCCATATAGAGATGCTGCATTTGTTAGTGTGGCATAATGAGTAGGGCCAAAGAGGTCCATGTGAAGCAATTCAAAAGGATGAGTGGTAGTCATGATAGTCTTCGAGGGGTGCTTGGATCTGGTCATCTTTCCGGCCTCACAAGCCCCAAAAAGATGATCTTTGAGGAATTTGACACCCTCAATGCCAATGACGTGCTTCTTCTTCACAAGCGTGTGCAAGTTCCTCATGCAGCATGACTGAGTCGACGATGCCATAGCCAGCCTTCTGAGGCTTTTGCAAGTAGACATGTGGCAGCCTGTGGTCCTACAGAGAAATTAACAATATACAAGTCTCCTCTCCTAAAGCCTTCGAAGACTTTGGAATTGTCAGATTCCATGAGCACAATGCAGGGATATTTGCCAAAGACGACAACCATATCAAGATCACAAAGCATTGAGACAGACATGAGGTCGAATCTGAGGGACTCGACAAGCATGACTTTGTCCATGTGTCGATCCTTTAAGATTGCAACCCTACCTAGACCCAATACCTTTCTTTTGCCTTTATTAGCGTAAGTGATATGATTCAGATGCGATGGAGATAAAGCATTGTCCATCAATAAGTTCTTGTCACCGGTCATGTGATTTGTACATCCACCGTCGAGGACCCACTCAGTAGCTTTGGGTGTATCATCTTGCAGATGAATTAGTGGTTCTTATGAACTCATATACTTCAGAGTGAAGAATATGACATCAGATTGATCATACAGAATTTCATCAAATAATGCAACACACATATGTATATAGCAGTATGAGGACATGAGAAATGAGTGAATCATTTCTTCATGATTAGCTTGCGTCCTTTCAAGCATTCTGAGGTCTCAAGCAAATTCTTCAGACGTTCAAGTTTGTCTGGAGACCTCACCCTGCATAAGAGATTAGTTATTTTTCTTCACCACCCACATCTAGAGGGGTGGCAAAGAGTTCATCATTCCGCGAGCTCCATAAGAGAATGGTGGCATTGAAGCCAGTGCACTTCGTTTCATAGAAGAAGGGTTAGAGTATGCATATGAATAAGCAGAGAAATTCTTCGAGGACTTATGAACATAATGATTTGAAGAATAATGCACATATTCATGACTCTTAGAGCTTCCCTACGAAACAGATGCATTAGCGCGATGATGTTCATCTGAGGAATTTGATGCATATGAGGAATTTGATCCACGTGAGGGCTTTGATCCATATGAAGAGTTTGGTCCATATGAAGAATTTGATTTGGGGTTCCTATTCTTCACATGTGGTGTCATGCGGACATTCACCTAAAGACTTTCAAGGCACCTTTTGGGAACCTAGATTTTCTTCATAGGAGGACTGTTCCTGCAGTTAGTTCCAACATATCTAGCAAATACTTCACCATTCCTATTTTTGAATAGCTTATAGTTGGAATCAAATGACTCATCAGATGAATATGAAGATTCACATGTAAAGCCAGATAAAGTGGGTGGATCTATAGGAGGTTCTTTTGCAGCAACCCATGTGGTTTTGGGGTACTGCTTAGGTTTCCAGTAGGACCCATCAGCATTGAGTTTCCTCTCAAATGAAATACTCTCTTTCCTAGGGTTCCTATTGAGGATATGCTTAAGCACATCACAAGGAGCCTGATGCCCTTTGAGGCTTTTGTACATGCCTGTCACATACAATTCCTTCAACCCTGTATTGTCAGTGATACTTGTGGTATCCTCAGATAAGGAGTTTGTGACCACAGAAATTGTTGAAGAATTTGTAGCAATAGAAGCATTTGAACTTTCAGGTGAAGAATTAGCAGATTCACGTTCAATGCATTTCAAACATGGTGTAATGAATTCATCCTGAGCAGAACTGATTTGGTGAGCAAGCAATGAATCGTTTTCCTTCTGAAGATCTTCATGACTCACCCTTAGCTTCTCAAGATCTTGCTTTCTCTGAAGAAATTCATAAGAAAGCTTCTAATGATCAACTAAGAGAGTTTCATGAAGACCTTGAAGGTTATCAAACTTAGACTATAGTCATTGAAGATCATCAGTCAGGGTTTGAGCTCGATTCAGTTCCTCACCCAACAGGTCATCGCTTTTGTCGAGCGAATTTTGAAGTCTTTCCAAAACCTTTTGTTGTCTAGTGGCAATATTAGAAAGTTTGGAATAGCTGGGTCCAAGCTCATCATCAGATTCATCTTCACTAGATTCAGATGAGGGATATTCGAGTACCTTGGCAGCTTTTTCCATGAGGCATGGTGCAGAACAAGATGATTCTGGTTCGAAAGTCATCGTTTTGAGTGATTCCTTGAACTCCAGGAACCAGGGATCCTGACAAGTTCGATGATTTCATAGACATCAGAGATTCGGTCCCGGATAAGCTTCGCATTGCACAGATGCATAATGAGCCTGAACTGATTTCTGGATAGGTAGGAGCAGATGATGTTCTTTGCCATAGTGTCCAGCCGAGTGTACTTGCGAATGTCATCAGCGTCAGCCATCTTGCATAGATCAGTAAGACCAATCTCAGTAACGGTCCAGAGCTCACTGTTCATTGCCATGAGGCACTTCCTCATCATGGCCTTCCACTTGGGATAATCATGACCATCAAAGATGGGGCATGACACTTTCTTCATACCTGCGATCGACATAACAAAAACTCCAGGTGGTTAAACCAAAATCACATAGAACAAGGGAGTACCTTGCTCTGAAACCAATTGAAAGTGCGTTATATCGACTAGAGGGGGGTGAATAGGCGATTTTTACAAATTCGTCACTGAGGAAATACTACTTGAGGAATTTGCTAAGTGACAAACTACAAGCAGCGGAATAAGCACTCAGGTGCATGCATAACAAGACAAAAACATAGTCATCATGATGAAATGAAACATACACAAGGCACAAGTAGCATGTAAACAGGATAAGCGTGCAGAAGACAAAGTGACTGAAGAAATAGGATTGAGGAAATTGAGAAAGTCTTCAGTCAAAGTCTTCACACAGTAATGATCAAGTTCATCAATACATGAATGAGGAAATGAAAGGGTTGAGGAAATAGAACCAATAGCTAGGTGAAGACAGTGATTTGGTAGACCAGTTCCAACTGTTGTGACAATTGTACGTCTGGTTGGAGCGGCTAGGTATTTAAACCAAAAGACACATAGTCCCGGACACACAGTCCTCACCGTAATCTCCTTGAGCTAAGGTCGCACAGACCTCACCCAATCACTTGTGGTAAGTCTTCACAGGTGACTTCCAAACCTTCACAGATTTGGTCACTAAGCGATCCACAATTCCTCTTGGATGCTCTAGACCATGACGCCTAACCATCTGGAAGATGCATAGTCTTCAACACAGGAACAATCTCTTCAGTGATGCTCAAGCACTTTGGGTTGTAGGTGTTTGGGTTCGGGTTTTTCCTCACTTGATGATTTCGCTCAAAGTCCTCGGAGGATGGGATGCTCTTAATGACAAGTGTCAGTGTCTCTCGGAGCAGCCAACCAACTAGTAGTTGTAGGGGGCGGCTATTTACAGCCGGGGAGGAGCCCGACATGATAAGACATAAATGCCCTTCAATGATATGACCATTAGGTGGATACGTTATTTGGGATAGCTGGCGCGTAGCACAACAATGGTCGGAAATTTGAGCTCTCAAATTCCTCAGGGCTATCATGTTCGTCACTTGTAGGCAATCTGCACTGGCGAATTCCTAACTCCTCAGTCAGAACAAACTCCTCAGAGAGCAGAAGATCTTTGTCTCTGTCACTTAAGAAATTGACTAAACTGTATGAGATTTCCAAAGGCTTCACTCGAAGGATTGGGTAGGTGTAGGATTTGAGATGCATCACTTAGAAAGTTTTCCTTAGTTTTACCTCGACCCCCTTTAATAGTACGGTGTTTCCTATGACTCAAGAAAGAGAAAATGAAACTATGAAAACAAAAGTCTTCACGCTTCACAATCCTCACATCAATATCAAAGTCTTCAGGGTCACACCAATTTCATCATTTTCAAAGTCTTCAGGAAAACCAAAGTCTTCAAATGAAGATATTCATTTTTAGGGGTCGACTTTCTTCATAAATATCAAACTCCACATAGACTTATAGAACCTGTGTACACTCACAAGCACACTATTCCCTTAACCTAGAAGTCTCCAATACACCAAAATCACTAAGGGGCACTAGAGTCACTTACACATAGGATAGGAATTTTTCCATTGAGTGTAGGCTAATTTTTTTCCTCCAAAATATGAAGGATTGACTCCTATCCTACATAGGAATAGGAATCCATTCCTATAAACCAAATGGATTCAAAGGAATTTTTCCTTTGCAAATCCTATACTACAGAGTTCCTACAAACCAAAGGAGGCCGGAGGGTCTTTCTCTCTCTCTCTCTCTCTAGATCTCTCTCCATCCCACAACCCCTCTAGCACACATACACACTCTCTGTAGCCACTCTGAAAGTACGACATCACTATACATTCACGCTTCCAACAAAAAAATTACACATTCACGCATGTTACAAGTATGTGCCAATTTTGCTGGCTATTAATGTAAATGTATCCAGGAACCAACTCTTTGAGTTTGATGTGAATTAATGTATAATTGTGGACTATTGTATGATCAATCGCTAAGCCTACAATTTTAGGAGCTTGGGCTATTGGCTGATCGATGACGAGTCAGACCTATAAGCGTACCACGAGCTCATCAGCCCCAACATTTCTCTTCGGTGAGTGTTTGCAAGTACTAGCTCGCACGGTAGCTAGCCTACTAACACCAAGAATCATCAAACAAGCCCTGCCGATATGATAAATAGTTCAAACTTACATCTAAGCATGCCATATATTACATCAAAAGCTGGTGAGGATACATCTGTTTCCATAACTCGGAGAGGGTTCGCATGATTCACTATCAAACAAAAGTAGCGTACCGCCCACACAAGACAGTGCACTAGCCCTAAGATGGTTTGATAACATGCATCGTTCTGGTAATTAAACACAATGCAAACTACCTTGAAGGATTAGCGCGACCAACTATTTCTTGTCATCGATCTCTCGGGCAATGACCACAGCACTGACAGCGGCATGGGAATCGATCTCTAGGGCGATGTCCACAGGACGGACCGCGACATCAAAATCGATCTTTGGGGCGATGTCCACAGGATGGACAGTGGCATCGGAATCCATCTCTGGGGCGATCTCCACAGGATGGACCGCGACATCGAAAACGATCTCTGGGGCGTTGTCCGCAGGACAGGCCGCGACATCGGAATCATCAAGGATGTCCAAGAGCACCTGCACAACCCTAACATATTAGCAAGAACATTGCAAATAATAAAAAACCAGAACTATGGTAAGCCATATTTCTTTACCTTGTGCAGCTCACCTGGGCATCCCATCCCTCTGGGGGCCATCTCCTCGATGGGGCCATCGCCTTGCCAGGGAAATACTGCTTCTCAACGGTGACTATCTCCTCAAAGTCAGCCTTGAGCCTCTCATAGGTGGCCATTAGAGTTTCTGGGGTAGGCACTGTGGGGCCCTTGCTGTTCTTCCAGCTTTCTTTGAGGAGTTCGTCCACCAACGTCGTCAACTCTTTGTCCAGTGCTTGTTTCTTGGAGTTCTTCGTCTCCATGGGTTGGCCCGCCAACATGGCCAACTAGTTGGTCGGTGCTCGCTTCCTGGAGATCTCTATCTCAAGTGGGTTGTCCACCAGCAACTCTTTGCCTAGTGCTCCAGGGTCCATCAATAAACTGAGAAACAAAAAAGCAATCGAAAGGAAACCACAATAGCAATGAAAACAGGGAAAGAATAGGCTGTGAGAATCGGTCGATGCTTTGCAATAAGAAGATTCTTGGAATGAAAATATAGTAGCATAACTGATTCGCCCACCTTTCCTTCGTCGGTACAGAAGAAAAATGGCAGAAGTGAGTAGCCTGGAGTGAGGTTTTCTTCAAGAAAGGGGAGAAAGGGCTTCAACGAGCGTTCCAATGAAATGATGGTTGCTTTGTCCAGTCAACTTTGAGGCTACTTTACCACTACTGGTAAAGGTGTGGGTTTTGTGATATGACGGGTCATGACGGCCACACCGGAGTCACTGGTGAGTCTTGACTGTAGCACCTTGCTGTGATTTGATGGATGGCACACGGGCCTGGATGCTTGATGTCCCTCATGTAATAGAGAGGTTAGTCATATAGTAGTTTGGACGACAGACGAGGAGCTCCGTCCTGGTTTATTGGTCCCTATGATAATCTGTGCCAAATTTTGACTATAAATTTAACTAACCAAATGTTCATGCATGTCACAAAAAATTACATCATTGAAAACTATGTTCAGATACGAATCCAAGGTATATTTTTTGTTAACATGTACTAACATTTTGTCAGTTAAATCTTTGGTCCAAATTTAGCACAAATTACAAAGGGGTCCAATAAAGATTGTACTCTCACATTTTGTTTTGAGGATACTCCCACATAGAAAATATAAATAGTAATGCATGTTGGTGCAACCCACGTTTCCGATAATTTTAGCCGCGGGCTTGTTCACAATTTTTACAAGGTGGTGGTTGTTCACTTAATGGAGGGTCCAGTACCAGACTTGAACGATAAAAAATGCGATTGGCACACCGTAACACCACTTGGAATAAGTGGGTAGCTATCTCAAAAAACAATCAACAACTCAAGAAAACGGCGACCTGGCACGTTGCTGCTTCTTGAGATTGCGTTGGTTTTTTCCTTGAAGAGGAAAGGGTGATGGAGCAAAGTAGAGATAAGTATTTCCCTCAGTTTGAGAATCAAGGTATCAATCCAGTAGGAGACAATGCACAAATCACCGAATACCTGCACAAACAATCAAACAACTTGCACCCAACGCGATAAAGGGGTTGTCAATCCCTTCACGGTTACTTGCAAAAGTGAGATCTGATAGAGATAGATAAACGATAAAGTAAATATTTTTGGTAATTTTGGTTTATAGATCGGAAAGTAAAAGATTGCAAAGGAAGTAAATCGGAAACTAAAATTGTAGATCGGAAACTTATATGATGGAAAATAGACCTGAAGGCCATAGGTTTCACTAGAGGCTTCTCTCAAGATAGAAAATATTACGATGGGTGAACAAATTACTGCCGAGCAATTGATAGAAAAGCCAAAGTTCACTACAAAAAATACACTTCCGTGATGATACGTGTTTGTCACAGTAGGTCGCATTTTTTGTCATGCATGTACATCCATGACAATTTTATGACAGAATGAAGATAGTCATACCTGTGCTGTTGTAGAAGTGTTCCATGACATTACCAAAATTATCATCGCGGAAGTGTCCACTTCCATGACGATAAATCGCGCGTCACAGAAGTGCTTTCGTCAAGGGTGACCGACACATGGCATCCAGCGTAACGGAACGCCGTTAAGCTATCGGGTCCGGTTTTGGATCCGATAACCCGCTAACAGCCCCGACCAATGGGGATTTTCCACGTGTAAAATCATCATTGGCTGGAGGAAACACGTATCGGCTCACCGTTGGGACAGATGTCATCCACTCATTGGACCGAAGGTGCCTATGATACATCAACACGTGGCACAGCCGAACAGAGGCACATTCCTGTGAAAAGGCCGGCCCGTTTGACTTGGTCAAAAGGTGGCGGCCCAGCCCACGGAAAGCCTGTTAACGGACTGTTCGCATATAGCCCATTTACAGCCCGCTAACCCAGGGCCCGTTACGACCTATCCGAATTAGGCCCAGTAGCGTCATCTGGGCCGTCCAATATGATTCTAGCCCATTTTAAGTTCCGACCCATGTATGACCCATGACGTCTTTCGGCCCATATGAGGCCCTTTGTAACTCTTGGCCCATTAACGGCCCGTGGTGAAACTGGCCCGTAATGAACAGTGTATCACTTTATACCCATTAACGGCCCATTAATCCATTGGGCCGTTTGCAGCCCATGTTATCTTTCGGCCTTCTCAGGGCCCATTTATTCTTGGGCTCATTTCCAGCATTCAGTTACTTACGACCCGTTACTGCCATTTTCTGCTTGTGGGCCGAATTCAGCCCGTGGTTACAGTCGGCCTGTTTGTGGCCCGTTAATACGTTGGGTCGTTTTCATAGCGTCATCAAACGACGGCCCGTTATGGTCAGCCCACGAATGGACGACTCCAACTCTAGCCCGTTTACGGCCATAATGCGGTCTGTTTTTGGCCCATGTTTGGCCAATCGATCATACGGCCCGTCTAAGGCCCATTGATGATACGGCCCGTAGAAGGCCCATTGTTTCTACGGACCGTAGAAGGCCCATTGTTTCTATGGCCCGTAGGAAGCCTAGTGTCACTATAGTAAATATGTAGCCCATGGCCTGTTAAAGGCGGGAAACTACTATAGGTTTAGACCTGCTAATGGCCCAAGATGATTATAGGCCCACGTTTTGGCCCATATGAGTAACGGGCCGGCCTGAAGACCGACAACACTGAGATCCACTGAACCTTCCAACCTAAATTATAGCATACCGACCAAAGAATAAACCTAGACTATACAACAAAGAAATTACGGCATATTACATCCACTGGGAATCAATGTTCGCTACCGGTGATAATAAAGCGCAACATGACTGCGGATTACATACACTGGGCATCAAAGGTCGCCATCAGTGCATATAAACGCGCCAACAAAAGAATATACAAAACTAAGAGCACTTCAGAAGGCACTAGACCTGGCAAGCTCGGGCCCCGCAAGCAGCCGAACAAGCTGATGAGACCTCAGTTGTGTCAACGGTAGATGCTTCATCCCTAGCTGTATGGCACCATAGTGCGCAAGGCAGTCCCCTGACATCTTCATTACATCTGTGACTTCAAGTTGGACCTGAGCTGAAGCAAGCCTTTCCGCTTTAAGTTGAGACTGAAGAAGTCGAACTGATTGAGGCAGCGACTACACAGAGGTTGTCTCACACCTGCTGGTGAGTAGCTTCAACTCACTGTCTTCATCAAGACGGGACCTTGGGGTCATCTCGCTGTCCTCAAGATGGTTTGGCTCGCTATCTTTCCTAAAGTTCTGCCTGGCATAAGAGATACGACTCTGAAAGAGAAACAAGGAGACACGTAACAGGTTTCACAATTATATAAGAAAATAAATGGATCTGTTCTGCATAAGGAACATGTTTTTACAACTACAATTTAAAACTGGTAGTTGTTGCGAACATCCAATCAGATGTAAACAGCAGTGGAGGAAATGATGCCTATCCAAATCTATACTAGAACAAAGTTGAAGGCTTGAGAAGGATGAACTTACATTACATGTTAACACGGGCTGGACAAATCCCTTCTCCACGTTGATGGAAAGATAATTCAATAAATTCCCCAAAGAAAATTCTTTATAAGCGTTGCCATTATTCTACATTTTGCAACGAGTAAATATAGATCAAATAATATTGGAAGAAATAGAGGATAATGAAGCTCAGGTGCAGACTGATGATACATAATCAAATAACAATTAATTAAGTACAGCGTTACAAGGCAAAAGGTACTGACAAGAGGAATGCAGACATCAACGTGTGCAGTGGCATTGGCTTTATTCAACATTTTGGTAAGAGTAAATGTAGATATGATAATTTGGAGAAAGTGGAGGGCAGGGCAGATAAGATGCAGAATAATGCTAGAAAATCAACTATCTCGCGATGCATGTATAGTAATACCACCACCGTCCGTTATTAGTTGTCGCTCAAATGGATGTATCTAGCACTATTAAGTTCTAAATACATCCAATTGATCAACAATTAATTCGATACAGAGGGAGTACATGACAACAGGTACTTACATGAGCAATCCAAAACTTCATAACCATTGTGTTGAGGATATGGACCTTAGAGTCACCCGCCAGGAGGGGCCGGGTTACTCGTACGGTTGTTGCCAGAAGCCCGGAGCCAAGTTTCAAGACGATGGGCCGGAGATGGGCTGAGACCCGGATATGGCTTAAGGCCCGTAGTTATAATTATTATCGTAGAACTTGTAGCGTAAGGCAAGTATAGTTTAGAGTCCGAGCCGGATACTCTTATAAGCCGGCCGGGACTCTAAGGGCTGCTGGGCGTCAGCCTCCTTATATAAAGGGACGACCCGGCAGCGGATTGAGGGCGACAACAATCTGATCGAGAGCCGGGGATAGTTGTTTAACTCCTGGCGATCGTACCCTAATCAATATCACCCCAAACAGGACGTAGGCTTTTACCTTCACCGTAAGGGGCCGAACCAGTATAAACCCTCGTGTTCCTTATCCCGCATAACCCCTTCAAGCTTCCTAGTTGCGATGGCTCCACGACTAAGTCCTAGCTCAAGGACATCTGCCGTGACAATTCCACGACAGTTGGCGCCCACCGTGGGGCCTGCGCACGGTGGATTTGAGTTCTTGAAGGGCAGCTTCGAAGGGATCAAGGGATACGCTGTGGGCCGGATGACCAAGAGTCGTCGCGGCAAGCTCTACATCGACGATGCGGACTGGGGCCCCGACGCCGGCTCAGTTGAGTACGGATACCGGGTCCCCTTTGGCAGAATTCATGTCTTCATTGGCAAGATTGGTGAGCCGGGCCCCGAGCCGGATCTCTGCGCCGATCTCATCGAAACGGCTCAGCGCGCGCAACCCGCCCGAGCCCGGCCTGCCTTAAGGCGCGCTTTTGTGGGATGCATCCATGGAGGGCCCTCTGATCCATCTGGGTCTGGTGATGAGGCGGCCGCCGGCTCTGGCGGCGGGTCGGCCACCGATGAATCAAACTCATTGTACCAACTTCAAGATGGCAGGCTCATGGGTTGTTCCGATGGCGACAGTATTCCGGACCTTTTTGAGCCGCCAAGTCAGGTTGGAGTTTTTATGGCTGGTGCGCAGCCTGTTCAGAACCCCGCTGCTGGATCGGGAAACCCGGTGCCTTCTCCGGCTCAGGTGCTGATGGATCTCACGGACAAGATGACGGCCCTGTTAACCGCCACGGTTGACCCGGCGAACCAAGGTCAGCATGATGCGGAGGTGGCACAGTTAAAATTGGATTTGATAAAAGCTAAAGAGGATCTTGCAGCGGAAGGGATCAGGCTGGCTGCGGAGTGGGCGGCCCTCGACGCCCGGACTCAGCTGATTCAGGCGCAGTCCTTCCAGCTCACGATGGATCAGAACGCGGCCAACGAGGTCATGAGAAGGAGGCACCAGAAGGCCCAGTCTCGACTCCCACCGGTTTACGACCCGCGCAATCTCTTCAACACGCCAGGTGCAGGGTCTAGTAACCCGCCAGGGGTCATTGCGCCCGGGTCTGGACCCCTTATTCAGCCACGAGTGATGGGGCCTCCCCAGGTGCCCCCTGCCCCGCCTCAGTATGTGCCAATACCGCCGGGTCATTATGATAACCCGCTCGAGAACATGGTGGCTGCGGCAGCACGACTGGCGGCTCTCCCCGTTGACAGCGACTCTCCGGCGGCCATCGAAACCCGCCGGGTCAGGGAACTCCTGCAGACGGCACTAGCGCAGCAAGAGGCGTACTCCTACAGCCGCGACAGGATCCACTCGACCCCTCGTCCAGGCCAGAGCCCGAGTTACAGCCGGCACATGGTCTCAGCAACCGGCTCAAGTAATGTCCGACGCCATGACCCGCCCCCTGGCCATGGCCCGGCTCATAATGGAGCTTTCTACGCAGCAGACCAAGCGCGGCAAGAGGCGGAGCAGGTGCCTCAATTGACGGCTTACCAGACCCCCCGGCTTATCCGACGACGTCCGTTGATGTGGGTATTTCTACCAGGACCGGGGGTGTCCCTTGTTTGGTACCAGCCATCCGTAATGAACGTCTACCTAAGGACTTCAAGGGCCCTAGGAAGGTGCCTAACTATACAGCGGACTTACAGCCTGCAGCCTGGATTGAGAGTTATGAGATGGCTATGGAATTGCTGGAGGTCAGTGAGGCGGCCATGGCCAAATATTTCACCATGATATTAGATGGAACTACCCGCACGTGGTTGAAAGGGCTACCGCCGAACTCCATTGGGTCTTGGGCTGAGCTGAAAGCCCGGTTCATTCAAAACTTCAAAGATACCTACAGGCAGTCTATGTCAATTGTGGATCTGACTAACTGTAAGCAGCAGGAGGGTGAATCCACGACCCATTGGGTTCGCCAGGTCAAGGATATCATACATTCATCAGATAAGATGGATGCCGGCTCTGCAGTCTTAATGTTGGAACAGAACTGTCGCTTTGTGCCCCTTAAGATGAAACTCGGGCGGCTTAAACGCGACTGCACCGATATGGGTACCCTAATGGCGGCTCTTGTCAATTACGCCGATTCTGATGGTACCAAGGATCCCCCTTCAGACGATGAAAGGGCAGGGAAGGGAAAGAAGAACGGCAATGGCAAGGGTCCTCAGTTTAACCCGGGGAACCAAGGAGGAGGCAAGCGTAAGGACGATGGCAGCCTAGAGTTTGTAGCCAACGCCAACTCCCAAGGTAGTAACCCGCGACGCAAAGGGAGGCCCCCTCCCCGAGGCGGCGGGTCAGGTCCAACGCTGGAGCAGCTGTTGAATGAACCTTGTCCAAGGCATGGCTCTAGAGAGAAGCCAGCGACTCATCTGTGGAAGGATTGCACGATCATGAAGGCCTTTAAGAGCTACAATGGCCCGGGCGGCGGCTCAGGCGCCGGCGGTTTTCATGGCCCGGGCGGCGGCTCAAATTCCGGTCCTCAGAACGGTCAAGGGGGCTTTAATCAACAGGCGGGTCAGGGTCATCAACAGCAACAGGGGGGTTATCAGACCAAGCCAAAGCAGCTTAGCGGTGGACAGTATCATGTGTTCACCACTAGTTTGTGCAAACGAGATCAAAAGCTTCACAAGAGGGCTGTGAATGCTGTTGAGCCGGCGGTTCCACGCTACTTGCGGTGGTCTGAGCAGCCTATAGTGTGGAGTAGGGAGGATCACCCTCCCCGGGTGGATAACCCGGGCCACTTGGCCTTAGTGGTGGCTCCTCAGGTGGGAGGTTATAAGTTCACAAAGGTACTCACGGATGGAGGCAGCAGCATCAACATCCTATATTATGAGACTTTTCGCCGTATGGGGCTGGTTGATAAGAACCTCAGCCAGTCAAACACTATCTTCCATGGTGTGGTACCTGGTAAGTCGGCTTATCCAGTCGGCAAGATCGAGTTACAAGTGGCTTTCGGTGATGAGAACAACTACAGGGTGGAGAAGTTGACCTTTGAGGTGGTCAAGATAAGAAGTCCATACCATGCTATATTTGGACGGCCGGCTTACGCCAAGTTCATGGCACGGCCGTGTTATGTGTACTTACAGCTCAAGATGCCGGGTCAAAATGGGACCATCACGGTTCACGGCAGCCGGAAAGTGGCTCTCGAGTGTGAGGAAGGTGATGCAGCTTATGCAGAGTCTGTTTGTGCAACAGAGGAGTTGAAGTTTTACAAAGACAATGTTGACCCAACAGACATGACTTCTCTAAAGAAGCCGACTACGGAGGCTGAGCCGGCGATGAAATTTAAGTCGGCTGATGAAACTAAGCTTGTTGATTTTGTTCCAGGAGATTCATCTCAGCAGTTTAGCATCAGTGCCAATCTGGATCCAAAATAGGAAAGCGCGCTCATCGAGTTCATCCGTGAGAATAGGGACATCTTTGCGTGGAAGCCTTCTGACATGCCAGGTGTACCTAGAGAACTCGCTGAGCATACTCTCAATGTTGATCCGAAATTTAAGCCAGTCAGACAGTTCCTTCGACGGTTTAATGATGAGAGGCGGAAAGCCATTGGTGAGGAAGTGGCCCGGCTCTTGGCGGCCGGGTTTATTGTTGAAGTTTTTCACCCAGAATGGTTGGCTAACCCGGTGCTCGTGCTCAAGAAGAACGGCACCTGGCGGATGTGTGTGGACTACACGGATTTGAACAAGGCGTGTCCGGCTGATCCTTTTGCTCTCCCCCGTATTGATCAAATCATTGATGCTACGGCAGGTTGTGCACGCTTAAGTTTCTTGGATGCTTATTCCGGGTATCATCAGATTAAGATGGTAGTTAAGGACCAGGAGAAGACGGCGTTCATCACTCCCTTCGGAGCCTTCTGCTATGTGTCTATGCCCTTTGGACTCAAGTGTGCACAGGCGACTTACCAGCGTTGTGTACAGAACTGTCTTCATAAACAGATCGGGCGCAATGTTCACGCTTACGTGGACGATATTGTGGTTAAATCCATCAAGGAAGAAACCCTGATAGATGACTTAAGGGAAACCTTCGATAATCTCCGGGTCTATAAGATGATGCTTAACCCGGCCAAGTGTGTTTTTGGTGTTCCTGCAGGCAAACTATTGGGCTTCTTGGTTTCTGACAAAGGCATTGAGGCTAACCCGGAGAAGATTAAGGCCATCACCTCCCTAGCTAAACCGGCGTGTATAAATGACGTTCAGCGTTTGGCGGGTCGCATTGCTGCTTTAAGCCGGTTTATAAGCCGTTTGGGTGAGAAGGCTATGCCCTTATATCAGTTGATGAAGAAAACTGATAACTTTGTCTGGAATGATGCAGCTAATACCGCTTTTGAGGATTTGAAAAAGCAGCTGGCAGAGCCCCTAGTCCTTGCTGCTCCGGTTGATAAGGAGCCCTTGCTACTGTATGTGGCGGCAAACGCGCGAGCCGTCAGCGTGGCTATTGTGGTGGAGCGCAAGGAGGCGGGTAAGGAGTATCCGGCTCAGCGGCCGGTTTATTATGTCAGCGAGGTGCTCATTGAGTCCAAACAGCGGTACCCGCATTGGCAGAAGCTCGTATATGGTGTGTTCATGGCGAGCCGGAAGCTTAAGCATTATTTTCAGGGTCATCCCATCACTGTGGTCAGTTCTGCCCCTCTTGGCGATATCATTCAAAACAGAGAGGCCACAGGGAGAATTGCTAAGTGGGCTATAGAACTTGGACCTCATGGCCTCAAATATGTGCCACGCACTGCTGTTAAATCTCAGGCTTTGGTGGATTTCATCAACGATTGGACAGAGTCACAAGTGCCTGAGCAAAAGCCGGATAACACTTATTGGACTATCCACTTTGATGGGTCCAGACAGTTGGAGGGCTCGGGGGCTGGTGTTGTATTGGCTTCCCCTAAAGGTGACAAGTTCCATTATGTGCTACGGTTGATGTTTCCTTGCACTAACATTGCGGCTGAATACGAGGCTTTGCTCCACGGTCTTCGGGTGGCTAAGGAGATGAGCTTAAGCCGGGTAAGGTGCTTTGGTGACTCAGACTTGGTGGCTCAACAAGTATCAGGCACCTGGGATTCTAAGGATCCTCTCATGGCGGCTTATCGCCGCGAGGTTGATGCCATTGCTGGGCACTTTCAGGGATACCAAGTGGAGCACATTGATCGCAGGAAGAACGAGGCGGCTGATGCTTTAAGCCAGCTAGGCTCTCAGCGAAAACCGGTGCCGCCTAACACTTTCTTGGATGTCCTGTATAACCGTTCGGTTAGGTTGCCTACGGAGGAGGACTTGGCTATCCCTGACCCGGAGGCACGACTGGTGGCGGCTCTTCATGTCATACCAGACTGGACAATGCCATATCTGGCTTATATAACCCGGGGAGAGTTGCCTGAGGATGAAACTCTGGCCAGGCAAATAACCCGGCGGGCTAAGCCAATGATTGTTATCGACGGCGAGTTGCATCATCGCAGTGTTTCAGGGGCATTTCAGCGTTGTATCTCCCCTGAGGAAGGTCAAGAGATCTTGTGCGAGATCCATGAAGGGGATTGTGGCCATCATGCCGGCTCAAAATCCCTTGTGGCCAAGGCTTTCCGTCATGGTTTTTATTGGCTGACGGCTCACGCTGATGCAGAGGACTTGGTCAGTAAATGTGATGGTTGCCAAAGGTTCTCACGATGGGCTCATGTGCCGGCTCAGGAGTTGAGGATGATCCCAATCACTTGGCCCTTTGCGGTCTGGGGGCTTGATATGGTTGGGCCTTTTAAACGGTCCAAGGATAAGAAGACCCACCTCTTGGTGGCAGTTGACAAATTCACGAAGTGGGTGGAGGCTGAGCCAGTTAGCAAGTGTGATGCAGCCACGGCGGTTCAATTTATGAAAAAAGGTGATTTTCTGCTTCGGCTTTCCGCATAGCATCATAACTGACAATGGCACCAATCTATTCAAAGGCGCTATGGAAGAGTTTTGTCAACGAGAGCATATCCGACTTGATGTTTCCTCAGTGGCTCATCCCCAATCCAATGGTCAAGCTGAGAGAGCTAACCAGGAGATTCTGAAGGGCATCAAGCCCCGGCTTTTGGTCCCTTTGCAACGGACTCCGGGTTGTTGGGTGGAGGAGTTGCCCTCCGTCTTATGGAGCATCAACACTACTCCTAACAGGTCTACAGGCTTCACGCCTTTCTTCATGGTTTAAGGAGCAGAAGCAGTCCTCCCCAGCGACATCCGTCACGATTCACCTCACGTGGCGGCTTATGTTGAGACGGATAATGAACAGGCGCGCCAAGATGCTCTGGACTTGTTGGACGAACAGCGTGATGTGGCAGCAGCCCGTTCAGCGATTTACCAACAAGACCTGCGTCGTTATCATAGCCGCCGGGTCAAATCCCGGGTCTTCCAGGAAGGCGACCTTGTGCTCCGGCTCCTCCAGGATCAAACAGATACACACAAGTTATCCCCACCTTGGGAAGGGCCCTTTGTGGTCAGCAAGAACTTGCACAACGGGTCATATTACCTCATTGATATTCGGGAGCATAAAGATTCGCGTAAATCTGAGGAGGAGACCCGTCGGCCATGGAACATAGCTCAGCTTCGGCCTTACTACACTTGAGCCACCGGCTCTCGTGGTGTACATATTTGTCTCAGACATGTATATATTATGATAAGCAATAAAGCAGGACCTCTGTCCTTTTTTCTCCTCCAAATATGCGTGTGTTGTTTTTTACATGCTGACTTAAAGGAGGATCCGGCTTATGATCGTATTCGAGTCTAGCCGTAATCAGTAAGGTCACTTGGGGGCTTCCTGTTCAAACATGGGTCGTATTCGAACCAAAGAGAACATAGCTGTTGATACCCACTTGATTGGCAAAGTGCCGAGCTCATTGGGAAGTTGCCTTTGGTCATATTTGAATCACAGTTTAACCCCTTTGAGAACCGACGTGGATCGAATTCGAATCAGCGTCGTTAAACAATTTTAAGAATCATTTGGGGGCTTCCTGTTCAAACATGGGTCGTATTCGAACCAAAGAGAACATAGCTGTCGGTACCCTTTTGATTGGCATCGCCACACCCACTGGGGGCTATATGATCGTATCTGAATCTTAGCTTAACCCCTTGGGGCCGGGTCTTTGGTCGTATTCGAACCGGAAGCCCCTAAGTTCTTCTGCTTTTTCCCAAGTTTATTCTGAGGTATGCATGGCCGGGTCTCACTTGCCGGCTTAACTTTGGTTTACAGTGTTAGTTGCTCGTCATGGGTGTCATTAAAGCAAGTAAATCAGAGTTAAGGTGTCAACCTTACTGCCCGGGTTATTTAAACCGGAAGATGTTTACAGGCTGTTAAGTGTGTTATTTTGGCTATGTTCAGAGTATAATTAAGGACCAGCCTTTTTTGATTCATATTCCGGGTTATTTATCTCAAACACCTGATTCTCAGGGCGGTAAGCCGCCTCGAGACTTGTGATTTGCCTTTTCTATGCAGATACTTAAAGGCATCTTTTGAGGTTGAGAAAAACAAAGGGATGATTATGACCCGGAGAAACATCAAAGAGACAAATTCAAAGGGCTTTTTCATTCAAAACGTGCACGATGACACGGCAGAGATAAATTGTTGCACTTACTCCATTACAATAATTTTTCAAGTCTAAAAGATGGAACAATGTTTGATAAGCCGCCAGCTAACTTATGATGCCCGCTGAGTTGAAGTCCCCGGCTCATTCCTGTCTTCTCCTCCGGTTGATCCCAAGACCTCGAAGGTTGATGATTTCCAGTCGATGCCGCTGAGAGCTTCGAACTGGGCTTCTTCGTCAATTAACCCGGCCGGGTCAATCTCCGGGGCGAAGGTGTGCTGACGAGCCGGCGGGATCAGGTTGAGGGCTTCATAGCGAGGGGTTGGAATCCTCTGATTCTCCGCATCATAACCCGGCTGGTACTTGGTCAAATCGGTGTCGTTCCCGATGAGGGTGGCCACCGGGCGTACAGCCTTCACACATGCCGCGAAGTCCTTCTGGTCGAAGGCTGAGCCGTCTTCCTTCAGGCTTGGGTAACACAGGGCGATGTCTGCCGGGTCTAGCTCCGGCAGGAATGCTTTGGCCCGGCTGAGCGCGGCGATTGCTCCGGCTCTCGCGGAGGCCCGTCGTAACTCCTGGATCCGCTGCGGCAGAACAGCGAGCCAGCGCTGGACTTCGGCCAGATGAGCTGGCACCTTGTTGGATAGGGCCACCACAGCTAAGGCACGCTGTGACCCGGTGTAGAGCTATTCCACCAGGGTGTACACGGCCTTTAACTTGGTGACCACGCTCTGGTTGAGGTTGGCACTCCTGGGACCTATTTAACAAGATCAGATAAGCCGGTGACAAGGATGAATCATGACATATACAGACTTGATGAAAGCCGGTGAGGCGACTTACCGAAGATAGCAGCCACCATTTGGGAAACCTGGCGCTTTAGGCCGGAGAGCTCAGCGGTCTTCTCAGTGAGGGCCTTCTCCGCCTGTTCCGCCCGGGTTACCAGTGCGGCCTTCTCTTCGACCCAGGCTTTCCTCTCAGCATCAAACTCGGTCTTCAACTTTTCTTGAGTGGCGATGCTGGATACAAACTTGGCGTTTGCCTTCCGGGTCTCCATCTCCTGCATCTTTAGCCGGCTCTTGAGATCCGCAAGATCCGCCTCTAGTTTCTTGCCAACAGCCTGCATGTATTTCCGGGTTAATTAACAGTTGTTATATAAGTCCCAAGCGCTTTCCAAGCAAAGGCACTTGGCACTTGGGGGCTAATGCATATTGAACGTATCTATCTACGTACTGCCGGCTCAGTTGAGTAAGCCGGAACCTAAGTCTACAACATATTCAAGTATAAGTCATCGACTTGGGGGCTAGCATGGCAAAGGTAACTATGCAGTAAAGTAAGAAGACAGCAGAAGGGTACCTCGGATTTTTGTTGGATCTGGTTGACCATGGCAACCTCGGCGTCCCGGCTCTTGTGGACTTGGCTGACGTAGCCAGAGACGAGCTCTCCAATGCTCAAGTCGGTGTAGCCGGAGAGGTCCAGGTTCATCCGGTGGGGCTACAGTAACTCCCCCTTCGCGGAGCATTTGGCCAACGCGGTCGGTCTCCCCGGCTCAACGAATTCCGTCCGGGTGATGATCACGTCCGGGTCGTGTTCTGGTGGAGCTGAGCCGGAGGCCTCCGGATTAATCGAAGCTTCGGTCGTTGTCTTGGTTGTCGGGGCAGGGGCCCCAGGCGCCGTGTCCATTGGAGTGGTGGCTTCGGGGGCGGAGGCAGTTGGCGGCTCTTGAGCCGTCGCCTCCGGTTCAGGCAAGTCTGGCACTCCGGCTGACCTGGTCTTCTTTGCTCTTTTGGTGAGCTTTTCCTGGGCACTGAAAAGGCAGAAGTGTTAGGCACACAAAGAGTAAGTACAGACAGATAATGTAAGGAGATTGTTATTACCCGGGTGCAGTCTTGAAGGCCGGTAGACTTGACTGCATGGAGTCACCCGAAGAGGGGGAGGTCTACTGATAATTGGAGTCAGAAGAGTTGAGTGGCTGACGGATAACACCCGCCAACGGATGAAACGGGTATAGGTGAGAAAAAACCTCAGTGCGACGCTTCCTTGTTGCGTCGGGTAACCCGGCGGAGAGGTCGGTGTCCTTGCGGGCCCGGGTGTGACGCCGGCTTTCGTGAACCTGCTGCTTCAAAAGAAATTGAGGGTCTTGATGAGCTAATGGATGTGAAAAGCTTACTTTCCGGGTTACTCTTTGGACTTTCAGCTGTGGCAAAGGCTCCGAGTCGGAGGAAAGTGACATTACCTCTTCAACCACCGGGTTACTGGCGCCGGTGTCATCCTGTCAATAAGCAAAGTGTTGATAAGGCGGACAGCAACAAACAACAAATATAGCAAGAATTTAAAGGTTTAAGGATTACCTCTGACTCGGAGCTGTCGCTTAATTGCAGTAGCTCCGAAGCAGTGGGTCTGCTTCCCTTTTTGCGAGGGGCGGCTTTCTTGGCGGCTTTCTTTGCCTTCCTGGCCTTCTTGGCCGCCTCATGGTCATATTTGACCCGCCAGAATTTATCATCAGCCTGAGAGGTACAATGATTGATTCTTAAAACGGTTCAGTTGAAGGTTATATGCAGACGAAGATAAAAGTTAAAGTCAGCGGCTTACCGCTGGGGCTGGATTGGTCTTGCAGAAGGGGGCTAGCCCGGTTCTTCCGCAGTCTGCCAAGCTCTTGTTTAGAAGAGCCTTGGTCTCTTCCTCTGCAACGTCTTCTGGAAGATCATTGCGACTGTGCCTTTGCGGGTCATCCTTTCGCCCGGTGTACTCACACATTAAGCCGGGAAGGCGGCTCAATGGGATCACCCGCCATGAGATCCAGACCCGGACCAGATCAATTCCGTTCAGACCGTTGCCTAGCAGGGCCTTGATCTTATTGATCATTGGAAGCAGAGGCTGGCGTTCCGCGGCAGTCAGTTTTGTCGGATAGCGGATGAGTCGGCTCTAGGCGCGTTGGGCGAAAGCCGGGCAGCGGGTTCTCGTCAGCCGGGGACGTATCTTGGCAGTAGAACCAAGTCATATTCCAGTCCTTAGGGTGGCTCAGCGGCTCTGCGTAAGGGAACAGACAGTCCCTACGCCGCTGGATGGAGATGCCGCCTAACTCTAGACTTGGCCCGTTGGTACACTCATTTTGGCGGTTTAAGTAGAACAGTTCTCTGAAAAGCAGCAAACTGGGCTCTTCTCCAAGGTACACTTTGCAAAAGACATGGAAGTTGCAGATGTTGGATACGGAGTTGGGTCCTATATCCTGAGGCCGTAGGTCAAAGAAGTTGAGCACGTCCCTGAAAAACTTTGAGCCGGGCGGTGCGAAGCCCCGGCTCATATGGTCTGCAAAGATCACTACCTCCCCGTCCCTTGGCTGTGGTCTCTCTTACGACGGGTCAGGGGCACGGTAGGACATGTTTTCCTTCTTAGGCAAGTATCCGGACTTAACGAAATTGGCCAGGGTGTCGTCGATGACGTTGGACCTCATCCAGTTGCAAGTGATAGGAGCCTTGGGAGGCATGGTGAAGGTTGGTGGTCTATGATAAAGAGAAAGGTGTCCGGGTTAATTGTAAGCCGGAATCTATCGTTCAAATTAAGGTGGCGGCTTATGAAGGGGACTAATGATATATATTCAGATACGATGGGTTATTTAAGCCGCAGGGGGATTCAGAGTAAATTGGTTATTTACGGCTTTACTACAGTTAAGCCGGAGGATTCTACAGAGCATGGTTCTCTTTAAGCCGGAAATGTAAGCCGCCAAGTTTCAATGGTTGCAATTTTTACTAAGTGTGGTAAAACAGGTTTTCGCATACTACCGTAACTTTTTCGGATCAAAATGGTCGGAGCAAAGAAAATTTTCTAGACCTAAAATGCGGACGCAGGGAAGTTCTTGAGCTCGAATGAGGCATCTATACAGTGGAAGGAGATCTACTGGTACTTGAAATGAGGCTTAAACAGCTACCGCACTAACTCTATGCAAGGTTAAAGATCGATTAAGTACAGTGACTATGAGAACTACTGAGGTTTGTGGCAATGGCGATGAACGTGAAGAACAACGACGAACCCTACGGTAGATCTATCTGACAGGGCAAAGGAGACTCACCGGAGTTGGAGAAGAGCGGAAGTCGCCGCCGTTATCTGGTCCGAGTCAGGGTGATGCAGCGGCCGGGTTGATGAAGACCAGGGGCGCGACGGCGGCGGCAAGTGGCAGAGCTCTGGCAGAGGAGCGACGGCGCGAGGAGGAAGAAGAGGGCGTGAGAAGGACCCGTTGGGCCGGCCTATTTATAAGGCGAGGTCATAAGTGGGCGCGAGATTCAAGGAGACCGTGGCGTGATTATCTCCCCCCCACGACGCCTCGATTTTCGGAATGACAGTAAAGCAAAGATCCGTTGCGGATCTGGCGGAGTAAAAAACGGACTTAATGGAGGATGACATCATGGCGGATTATCCGGAGTCCAGAGGATGACGTCACTCCGGGTTATGGCCTTCACATGAATGGTAAGCCGGAGATTTTTTCTGTCAGAAGAGTTGAAGATTGACATGAGCCGGCTCAAATCAATCTGGGGCCTAATGTTGAGGATATGGACCTTAGAGTCACCCGCCAGGAGGGGCCGGGTTACTTGTACGGTTGTTGCCAGAAGCCCGGAGCCAAGTTTCAAGACGATGGGCCGGAGATGGGCTGAGACCCGGATATGGCTTAAGGCCCGTAGTTATAATTATTATCGTAGAACTTGTAGCGTAAGGCAAGTATAGTTTAGAGTCTGAGCCGGATACTCTTATAAGCCGGCCGGGACTCTAAGGGCTGCTGGGCGTCAGCCTCCTTATATAAAGGGACGACCCGGCAGCGGATTGAGGGCGACAACAATCTGATCGAGAGCCGGGGATAGTTGTTTAACTCCTGGCGATCGTAACCCTAATCAATATCACCCCAAACTGGACGTAGGCTTTTACCTTCACCATAAGGGGCCGAACCAGTATAAACCCTCGTGTTCCTTATCCCGCATAACCCCTTCAAGCTTCCTAGTTGCGATGGCTCCACGACTAAGTCCTAGCTCAAGGACATCTGCCGTGACAATTCCACGACACATTGCGTTAATTCTACATTTATCTAAGAGTAAATATAGATCTTATAATTTCAAGCAAGGATAAAGAAGCGAACATTTATAGTGATGCTACATAATCAAACATCAATGAGTGTAAGTATGCTGACGAAGGGCAAGAGGTACTCACAAGAGCAATGCAGAGCCCAGTATTATCGTGAGATCCTATGATCCTTTGAGCAAGGAGATTCATCTGAAATTAGTTTTCATACAAGAGAGAAGGTAAGGCACATGCAGAAATTTAGGAGTTTAAATTTTGAATTGATATCATAGACAGTACCTGACGCTGGGCTGCCAGCAGTTCTAATAGGGGTTTGTCCACTGGAGTAGGGGTAAAGTCTGTTACAGTTGGGCCTGTGTTTTCTGTGGCTGCTGATCTATCTGATTTAACAGGTATCACTACCTTTTCCAAATACCTAGTTTGTACTCCTTGAGGATCTACAATCACCCTCTTCCTTTTGGACATCTATTACGAAAGAACAACATTTGACTAGAAAAACATAGTATGACGACACATGGAATAGGTACAGAAAATGGATAGGTATGGCATATACTCATATATGATGCTTAAACTAAGCAGATGGTGTAACAAAGTAGAAGTAATGCAAGAGGTCAGATGCAAAATATGTGCGACCAATACAACCTTGCCAAGTTAGAGCATGCACCTTGATGGGTGAATAAGATATGCCATCCTCCAGGATGCCAAGTTTGTTAGCCAGTGGATTGTTTCGCAATATTCCTCTCGTGCACCCATTCTCATATTCATTTTGATAATGTTCAATACCTGACATGCATGAAAACATAAAAACAAGTGAGATTATCTTTGTAATGCAAAAGTGATTCTAATCCAATACTTCCTCCCTGTAAACCCCTTTGTGCTATCTCTGCAATTCTTCTAAGAGGTGCCATGCATGCTGTAATTTGGTGTGTGCATTAATATAATGTGGCCTACTACTAAAAATATGAGAGCTCCAGAAGTGATGATACTTCGCAGATGACAGCTTCAACATATAGTAAAGAAGAACAAGTCGACCTGAACTGACAGATTCAAAATATACTAAGGGAGAATAACTCGACCTGACCAGTCGACCGCAAGAGAAGAGGATCATCTTAAAGAAGAGCAGAAGAGCAAGCAGATTGAAGATATTACAAGTCTTTCTATACAATGTCGGTTGGCCACCCATGATGAACCAGAGCGCACAGAGAAATACTATTCCTTCCGGTCTCTCCATATGTGGCTCACATGCATTTCGAAACTAAAGTAGGAACATTTAGCTGACCAATTAAACATCTCTCAGTTTTACTAATATCAGCATAATATCATATTTGAATTTGTAGAACTAAGCTTGTTTAGCTCGATGGGTGGAGCAGTGCTATTACGACACGAACCACGTAGGCTAATCGTGGTCATCATAAAATGGGGAAACCGTAAGCATAATGAGTATAGTGTTGACCGTGGCAGTGGGATGGCAGATCTGAAGCTGCAAACCGCGCAAAGGGCAGTTAGCAACCGATATTTGCTTTGAAATAACAATTAAGATTTGGTATGGACAAGAAAGTACAGTCAACAAGTGACAAAGAAATGCAATTATGCTGTCTCTCTATATGTCGCGACATGCATTTGGAAACTCAAGTGGGACCTTTAGCTAACCAATTAAATGTGTCTGTTAACTAATATCAGTATCATATCACAATCATATTTGAACAACTAAGCTTTGGAATTTTGAGTGTTGTGTTGTTTAGCTTGAAGGGTGGAGTAATGCTAGTATGACAGAAAGCACCTACGCAGATCATAGTAGAGTAGATAAAAGGGGAAAACCCTAAGCATCAAGAGTAAAATCAGGAAAGTGGAACTAGCTGGACCAGTGGGTGGCACACATGCTTTTCAAAACGAATATAGGAACATTAGGTGACCAATTAAACGTTCTCTGTTTTAGTAATATGAGCATCATATCAGATTCGTATTTCAACACGTAAGCTTTGGAATTATGAGTGGCATGTTGTTTCGCTTGATGGGTTGAGGTCTTGAGGAGCAGTGCTAGCACGACACGAAGCAGTGGAGCACCTACGATGATGGTAGTGAATATAAAGGGGGGAAACCATAAGCTTTACGAGTATAGTGACCGTGACATGGCGGATCTGAAGGTGCAAACCGGACAAAGCTAGTTCGCAACCAATGTTTGCATTCAACTAGCCACTACGATTTGGTACGGACAAGAAAAGTACAGTAAACAATTTAAGATCTATTTTCCGGGTGAGATCAATAACTTAAGCATATATGGAAGAGTACCACCTCTCTTGCGACGCCGTGTAGGCCCCTGCTGATACGTTGAGGGTGTTGCAGGTGCGATGGCTATCGGCGGAGGGGAAGAAGACTTTAGATGGCAGACGGCCGGGTTGGGGGATAAATCATGTTGCCGTGGATGAGGCGGTCGTAGGAGCGGCAACGGCAAAGTGGACGATGGCGCTGATGAAGCGAGATGACCTGGCCGCAGTGGGGAGGTTGTCGTGGCGCCGACGGTGTATGAATGGGGAAATGGAGGGGGGAGGGGGGATCTCAAACTTTGGGACGCGCTTGTCTGAAATGTGGCGAAGTTACGAACTTATCCCCCGTTTAAAATTTCGGACATCACGTCGATTGGGGATAGGACGGTAATCTCGCATCTCCCAAATATTACCGGTAACGATTTCGGGCAAGGAGAGGGTGTTTTGCCGCCCACGGTTGGCGCCCACAGTGTATGAACGGGGCTGACAGGTAGGGCGGTTGTGTCATGTCTGAGGGAAGTTACACATCTGCCCCTATTTAAAAATATTAGCCTACATCGATTTCGGACGAGGAGAGTTTGTTTTGCCGCCCACCGTGGATGAATGGGGAAATGGAGGGAGAGACACATGTCTTTCGGACGAGCTTGAATCAAATGTGTTTTGTCGCCCACGTTTGGCGCCCACCGTGTCTGAATGGGCTCAGAGGCCGTCGTGTCACGTCTGATTGAAGTTACTAGTCTACCCCTATCAACATCAGTGTAAATCCGGTCGATAAGGATGTCAAGTGTCAGCGGTAGACAGTAATTTCCATCTCGCAAACACTTGCTTCGGGCAGCCCACAAATGATAGTGGGTGTTTAGCCGCTTCGTTCAAAACTTGGGAGAATTAGCATTCACGTTTGCCCTGGGCCCTGGCAACCAATCCAATTTTTATTCGATTACGAATATCCACAGATAATTCTACGTTTTGTTATTTATTTCTTCAAAGCCACAACAAAGATTTATTCCACCTTTATATATGATTATGATTTAGAAATGGCGTGATCTTCGAATTCAGTAGGTTGGATACACTTTGAGTCAAACAGTTATTTCATCCAATACAATATGCTCACACGAAAAACAGTTCACCTTATGTCAATCATACAAGTACTGAGGATTACCTCACCTAAAAAATTCGGATTATTACAACACATGGACAACATAGGGGGTCTTACAACATAATCCATTCAGAGACATGACAAAACATGCAACTACAGTAATCTAATGACAATTTCAACTGCTATCTAAAGAAGAACTGGGATTACCCTGGGCTTCAGATAGCAGAAGTAGCAGGACCTCCTCCATCTTCAAATGCAACATTCTTACTTCCTCCAATTCTTGGGTTGCTTGCATAATGCGTGCAGCTAATTGCATAATTTCCAGCTTCAAGATCGAGATTACCTCATTCATGGCAGCCACACCATCTCTTTCTACCTCTAGTAGAGCCTCAAGAACTATAATATCTGTGCTCAAACTGCTCTCCGGCGGTGTTGCCTCTGAACTACTACCATCTGGTAACATGGATGGCGCACTGCTTCCACAAATAGATTCTGGGGTTGTACATTGTGTCCTAGTGTGAACGGCATCCTGAAAGGTTTCAGCCAGACATAAGTAAGAGATAGTTATCGCATGATCCAAGCAGTAAGCTTACATGGTAAACGACATACGAATTATTGCCGAGCATGGCAAGCTATATTTAAATGGTTCGAAGCAGCATCAGCCGAAAAGAAATTAAAATGGTAAGATGAAACTAGGGATGTAAGTGGCAAATAAACGACATCCGCCAGTCCCATCTAGTTAGTTTTCGCTAGCTCCCTGGTTCATTTTCCTCAAAAAACAAAAACTCTTTTGAACTATCATACCACTAGTGGACTTTAATCGGGATTAAACGGGACCTAGTTGACATCCCTAGTTGAAAGGGAGTGTACCACCGCTATATTTAAGTTGCCAAGGCATCTCAGCAGTTGAAATAATCTGAGAAAGCACTAAACAGTGTGGCCTCATATAAACTACAAAGACAGTCTTGCGATGAAGTTCAGAGGAAAAGTTAAGGACTCAAATGAACTAAGCATGCATTTCTTTATGATAGTACAGCAGGCACTGCTGACATATTGGCCAACTCAGGTATAGCGTAACAAGTAACAAACAAGCATTCGAATCAAGCAATATAGCAAAGCAGACAACTGAACTATTTGTTATTCTGTAGGATTATAGGTTGAAGGCACAAGCCAAGAAAGTAGCCCACACACATTACATTTCACATGTACTAAAACACAATGGCTTACCATATGTTGATGTGAAGCCTCGCTGTTGTTGCAATGTTCTTTGAAGATATCGTCAGCATCCCGTTGTTGCAAATCTACTTGTTGCAGTTTATTCTGCACCCTCTATTTAGGTAAAATTAATTGTAATCGCATGCACTGGTTCGAATTGATCATCAATGGTTCATCTAAACTAATGAAAGAAGGGTGTGTGCATACACGACAATATATCTGCTTCCCTCTATTTTTATGCTTGTTCGAGGTGCCAGATCCAAAAGAACAAATATTTTGCTTGATGGGGTTAGCAGCTCCATAATTAATAGAAGCATCAAATTAGTCATCCAACTTGGGAAGATCAAGAACACACAAAAAAGTAATGAACAGAGGCTCATAGAAGTGATGTCATAGCTAGCATCAGAAAATGTAGGGTAAAACGAACAAAAACCAGCGGAACCACATGCTAGTTTGTTGATGTGTAATTAAGCATAGAGAACATGAAGCAGTCTGATGGAACCAACAGGTGGCATCAGAACAACACCATTATCATAAATATAGTATGCAAGAAGTAAAATAGTAGGCAGTGATATCTAGGAAGTACAGTAATACTTAGGACAAAACTAAAGCATATTAACTATATGTGCACTGGTATGTAATTTAGCACATGTAACAGGTTCACTGCCAGAAGTATGGCCCTACAGGTGCAAGCAGAATAACGCGTCTCATGAAAAATTGAATGATGCCCTGAAGAAATTCAAAGGTGCAGTGCTTATGCTAAGAAAGTGAACGTAGGCGCCGGCCGTTGGATAATAGTACCTGATTCTCGGCGGCGTATGGGTATCGTTGGCATACTTGATAGCTAAGGATCGTCGATGGTGCTCGTGTTGCGGTTGAGTTTGGGCCGGCTTTCGCCATCGCTGAAGCGGCTCCGGTGCTACGGTTGCGGCGCCTGTCGACATACAAGAAAGCTCATCTGTGGTAAGTGAACAGTTGCACGATAAAGATAAAAACCGAAGAAGTACAGATCGAAATAACCTGATGAGGCTGCAGCATCGGTAAAGCAGGGCCGGTGGAGTTGAATATGGCGTCTGTGGAGCGGGTCCGGTGCAGTGGACGAAGGCTTCAGCGGGCACGTTTTACAATGCTTTCGGTGAGGCGGATCTGTTGCGGCGGACGAGGGCTTGTATGAAGGGCCAGCGAAGGGACGGACGAGGGAGTCAGTGAAGGGCCTACACTGTGGTGGACGAGGGCACTAGTTAAGCAGATCCGGTGCGGTGGACCATGATGGCGGTCAAGGAGATCTGGAGCGGTGTACAAGCCAGCCGCTGAAGCGGCTCCGGTGAAGTCGTGAGTTGGCAGTTGGGGGTACCAAGTTGCGGAAGGTAGATCCGTCGGGGTGTGAGGTCCACCGCTGCGGTGGAGGACTAGATTCGGCGGCTTGCCGTGGTTGGGGGGGGTCGTGGTGGGGAAGGGGAGGGGCTGTGTGGAAGAATGTTGGGGGTAAAGAGGGGAAAACAATGGAGTTACCAAAGCAGCCCTTTTCCGTTCATGTGGCAGGGGTAAAATAGGAATATCGCAGGGCTAAACTTACGGGCGCGAGATATTTCGATGTGAGCGGGAAGTTTGAACTTTTGGTGCCTGAAATTATATTCCGCTCTTGTACGGCCGACTATGATATCATGGCCGAGAATTTGTTTGTTTTGCACGGAAAAAAAGTGCAAGTTTTGAAAATCAGTGTCTCCAACTCAAAACTTAGATTGTCCATTCAATTCAAATATGGATCATTGAGCTACTACAAGCAAATACCATCATATGGTCTAATTCAATTGAAATTCGAAATGTGTTTATCCTAAATATGATGACAAAAGCAAAAAATGTGTATGTGTATGAATAAAGTGGATGATTATAAAGTTTGAACATGCCCGTATGTGTATATCTCTAGGTTTGATATATGAATTTGAAATCACGAAATCCCGGCTTAAAAATGTACCTCCGTTTAAATGAATTACAAAAGCTAATGATGGAGTCGAATTCCAAAATTCCAATCTTAGGTTTATAATTCTGGTACATCAAAGTATATCACGCATGTTCAAAAGTATCGTTATCTCATAGTCCAAACTGTGAAACAAATTGATCAACCTTGAGTGCACACACTATTGACCATGTATATCTCAATTACGCTAAAGTCCCTCAAATATAGACACCTCACTCTTTATCTGAAGCCAACCCCCTCCTCGTCGCCCCCACACACACACAGAAGTCGTTCTGTCCCCCAAACACCAACACATGAGCACATTAACACCCCTCTCTCTTCTAAAGTCCGGACCCCAATATAGGTCTCTATCACTTTGTCTCTTGGGCATGCACACATCTCTTCCCGCACTCTCTAGCTAGGTCTCCCGGCATCTCTCTTTCCCAAGCACACGCACTATTTAGAGTGTATCTTTCCCATACACACAAAACGTCGCCCCCAAACGTCTATCTCCCTAGTTATGTGGTTCTCGCAAACTCACCTCACACACCACCCCCACTGCAAAACAAGCACACTTCGTCTCCTTGTGCACCACTCTCCTCTTTCTATCTCTCCCACATGCGGACCAGCCCCAGCTCCTCCCTGTATACATATATGTCGTGACTCTTTCCATAGCTCCCTTATGTATCATCGTTCTCAATCTCACACATTGTTCTCTACACCATCTATTCTAGATCTCTCATGAAGTCCCTATCACACACACGATGACTCGCTTCCCTTGCATCTCCGTACATAGGCCAATTTCAAACAACATCAACATTGTCTCCCTATCTATACGCCATTTATGGACACAAACACCCCCTCTCTCACCCCCTCTCTTCCTCTCTCTCTCTCTCCGTCGCTAGCTCTCTCTCTCTGTCTCGCTCTCACACCCCTCTCCCACACACAACCGATGTCTCTTCCAAATAGTCTGCTCCCCCCGCCCGCACCCATGCTATCCCGCTACTACACATGTCACACCATTCCCCCTTCCCTTATACTAGGTTTACATCATTAGTGGTCTCTCTACTCCACATACACACACTCCCTCTCACACACAAACGCGCGCACAAACACACACAGACACACATTCCGCACAAACACCCATTAATCTGGATCCTCATCTCTCCCCATGTCCGCATGTGTATCTCGCACACTCACTCTCTAATTATGTATATGTGTCTCCACGTTACACAACACAAAGCCCCATGTACATGTCTCTCTCTATCCTCCACACACATAGACACAAAGAATCTGTTATCATTGCCTCAATCTCTAGACATATCACACACACACACTCTCTCTCTCTCTCTCTCTCGCAAACACGCTCAACAAGGGTTTCCCCGTGAATAACTTACCATCTATTCATCAACAGTCGTGGCAGTACGGCGAACACGAGACGTGAAAATAATAAATCTACACGTGCTTAGACCACCTAGTATGACTACTAGGACTAGAGCAAGCCAAAAAGCGCGCCGCCGTCACCCCCTCCTTATCGGCGACGGGAAAACCTTTGTTTTACACAGTCGAGAAGTCATTCTGCTAAGGCCTCACATGCTGAGGCGTTGAATAGAATGTAGATGCTAGTTTACGGAAACAAGTATCAATAATACGTTTGTATCTCCATACTTATATTTCTTCTCTTATAAAAACCGAGTTGGTGATGATGGTACGCGTGCCATCTTGCAATATAGACCGTCCGATCTATATCTGACTGATGGAAATTAAACTAAAAGATACCCGCACCCCTCTCCACATTTGCAGGCAAGGCCTTCCCTCGTTCATCCTTATCTCCAACAACCTCATTGTTGAGCAATTAAGAAAGGAAGCCTCTGGAAAAAACTGGCCTGGTGGCCGCTGCCGGCGTCGTCAATCCCCATGCCTCCGCTCAGTCCGACCACCAATCACCACCACGCCCCACTCCTCTTCACCTTATCTCCTATTTCTCGAGATATCATTATTTTTTACACATGGGATTACTCCCGCATGGGTCAATCACAACGAGTGTTTTTATAAAAAAATGCATCTTGATGTTCCGTGCAATGCACGGATCTTGCTAGTACTCCTACAGAAGAATAAGTTGGTGATGATGGTGTGTCTGCCATCCGTCGTTTGTGAACATTAGATCTACATCTAACGACTGTGAGGTAAGTTGTTGCCTTTTCTCACAAACATCCCACTTGTCTACCAATTTGCAGAAAAACCCATAATTAGTATCTTAAAGCAACCACATCCCTCCCTGACCTCACCAAAACAGCCCAAGGAATATATTCTAATTGAAACATAATATATCTCTAGTGATATATGTATATCAAAATTAGAGTGTTTTGTATCAAGTTTGTGAATAAGTATTATTCTAATTATGATTGGTTGCAACGCACATGAACATTGCTAGTATTTCCAACCATGCAAATTTTTTCCCTAGTTTTCCATCAAGATATTAGTCACTCATGGTTGATATTTACTTTCAATCATGTACACATATGCACTATGTAACTAGCCTTGCTTATTGGGTTCCAAAGCTTAACTTTCACTCCTACTTACAATATGTAGAGTATTTAACAAAAAACTACCACTTTCAACCAGCCCTAGGAAGAATATATTGTACAAAAAATAGCAAAAACATACCCAAAATTTCTTAATCCACGCCAAAAACTACTACCTACCGATTAGGTTAGTTTAAACCCATTTATGACAGGGTTGGCCCACACGTCCGTGCCGACGAGGCAGCTTAAACCAACACATTTTGTTTGACCGTTGACACGAGGGACCCACATCTAACATTCTATCCTATTATTCCCCCTCAAATCATTATTTTTCCTGAACATTACTTCAAACAGTACTGATGCGTGTTCGTCGGTGGCACCGGTGATGAGCGAGTTGGCCGCCGCTATGCCGGACGGGCCGGACGCCGCGCTGGCCTCCGCACGGGTTGGCAGGCTGGCCCGAGCTTGACTCACAAGCGAGCAAGCCGCCGCGCTGGCCTTCGCTCGAGCCAGATGGATGGCCTTAGCGCGACGCGCGCGAGCAAGCCGCCGCGCCGCCATGCCAATCTAGCTGGCAAACCTTGCAGACAAGCAGCTGGACGGAGCTATCTTGGCTAGCTGGCGGCCGCGAGCGCCGGATGGAGCTAGTATCCGGGCTGCCGCAAGATGGGCTCCGCACCGCCGGCGGTTTTGACCTTGCCTTCTGCCGGCGGCGGTAGCTGCGTCCCATGGCCGAGGATGACTAGGTGGACAGGCCGGAGGTAGGAGGTCACTTGGGGATTTTTGTGCAGACTGACATTTAGGTCCCACAAGTCATAACGCCCGGTCGAATAGAAGGCGTTGACTTAATGGGCATATGGGCCCTGTTTGGATACTCTAAGTCAGATGTTAGATTCTAACCATGAACTAACTCTAACCAAAGTGGTGTTTGGATGGCAGGGTTAGATTGACAACAAATGTATCCAAACAGGGCCATGGGTTGAAACGTGCCTATAATGACACTTTGTAGAGTAGTCGTTTCTTGGTAGGGCTGGTTGGTAAGAGCATGTACAATGGTTGATAAGGTAGTCTTTCTTAAGTCTGCCACGTATGCAAGTGGTAGTAGTTTCTTGGCATTATTTGTGGTTTCTTGGATTATTAGGGGTTTCTTGTAAGGAACAATGTACTACTAGCGACAAAAGGCGATTGTAGGTTGCGTTGTACTCCAACGAGTACTACTAGTGGTCGCGGGAGTGTATACCTCGTTTTGTGGGTTTGATCCCGGCCGAACGCATGGCGGCGTTTTTTTAAATAGTAACTTCGCTGCGAGCCAATATTTTACACAGGTAGTTTGAGTTTTGAAGTCAAACGGACGTGCGGCACCACAATCTGGGTGCACTAGATAGCCTAGCCACGTGAACGGGTTTTTCTTCCCAGCATCTCGTGGCTCGCGTGCTCTCCCTAGCCGCACCTCGCTTGCAGCTTCCTCATCAGCTAGTAGCATATTTAAACTAGCGCCTTCCAATTAAGCCCGAGGAGCCGGAAAAGCCTGGTGGGGCATTGGGAACTGTGCAATATGGCTCTGTACGTAAAGTGCTCTACTACTACTCTGTAGCTTGTGGCGCTGCAGGCATGGACTTCACTCCATTATCGGCTCTACTATAAAAGAATTTCCTCTTGGCGTGTTTTTTTATAACGGAGGCAAAAGCTTTGCTTCATCTCATTCATAAAGAAGGAACTACTAACAAAGTTTGACGAGATCCATTACACCTCCACAAATGGAAGTGAAAAGCCTAGTCTCGCTGTATCAAATAACTCAAATGTTCTGCCCCCGCAGTAACTGTCGCTGATAAACAGGCTGCTAGTGTGTGCGTGAGAGGAGCGGCTGAGTAGGCCAGCTACGTGAGAGGAGCGGCTGAATAGAGCACCGAGAGTACCCCACTAGGCCACTACGCAGGTGCACTTTCCCTGCATTGATAGTACAGCGATGGTTCTAGAGAACAGTAGTACCCTCCACTTCCAACTATAGCTCCTTGGCCCTGAGATTCAAGAGTTCAAAACTGGTGCACTATACTAGAAGTACAGTACATAGCACTAGTAGTACCCTCGCACTACTAGTTGAGAAATTAGTACTAGTACCGCTACAGTACGAGTACGTACTCCTCCGTCACATAATGTAAGAAGTTTTTTGACACTAGTTGGCGTGTACAAAAAATAGCAAAAACATACCCAAAATTTCCTAATCCACGCCAAAAACTACTAGCTAGTGCCAAAAATTTCTTACTAGTGCTATTATTTACAGTATAATGCAATTCCATAACGTCCCATAATGCTAGTACTAGTAATAAATAATAGCCTCACCCCTTCGCTGCAGTTGGAAGGAACGATCTATAGTTGGAAGGGACGAGGCCCTGCGGTTACTACGCTCTTATCTCCTCCTCGCCAGTTCCCCTCCCCTCAAAGAGAAGGCAGTTCGTTGCTGCTCCCATGGATTCGCCAGGCGGTTCTCCTCCTCGTCGGGGCTGGGAGACCTTGGACGATGATCCTCTGGGATAAATCGCACGCCGCTCCGACGTCCTCACCGCCGCAAGACTCGGTTCTTCTTGCACCAACTTTTTCAAGACAGTGCTTAAAATGGCTTGGGAAAAGGCCATGCTTGTTGGTCTTCCATGCGTTCTCGAGGAGAAGGTTCTTCTATGGGACAATCCTTCGAATAGTCCACCGCTCCCCGACCATGGTTGCACGTTGACTCCGCTAGAGTTGCCGACGTTGAGAGGTAGTCGGATCTTGTCCGATGAGCAGGTCAGTAATGGAGTTTGATCATGTAGTACTTAGTTATTCCATTTCCATCCTGTAATTTCTCTGATGCCCACCGTCTTATATATAGGTCTGGGTCGGTGCCAACGAAGATTGGCTTGCATACCTCCGGCCGGATACCACCATCATTTTGCACAACATCCACAGCAGTGCGGCCGTTCCGGTAGACCCCTTCTCCACCATTGGAATCGGCCTTCCGGACTGGCTGGGCTTGAATATGTATGATGATGCCTACATGAGATTGAAGAAGATAGCAATTGCATACCCGCCGACAAAGCGACGCGGCTACGATGATTACTATCTCATCACGGTGTTCGACATAAGGATTGCCATCAATGCAAGAGGCAGTAATGGCAGAGGCTGGCGCATGTTGACGGCGGCAAATTTGTACCCCTACATGTTCGAAGACGACGTGCGCCATCTAGGCCGCATCTTCGCAGTGACAAGCCAGGGAACTTGTTTCATCTGGTTTCCATCCTACGGTACGGGAAATTACAAACAGAATGCACAAACCATCATTTGCATCCCTAACGGTACTCCATTATTTTGCAGGGACCAGTCATCCCGCGATCAAAATAAGATCGCTGATCCTGAATGTGCATTTGCATCCGCGATTCGGTCTAACCTGGAACCTTGTAGCTAACTTTGGCATATTGGGATCAACTATCTTAGCAGTCGTTACCCATGGTACCACTGATGTGCAACATGGTCACACAATCTACCACGATCGGACCGTCACCATCTACCAAGGTATTCCATTTTTAACCCTCTCGCTTTCTCTTTCATTGTTGTACTAGTACTCTACTTACGTACTAGTAGGAGTACTTTTTACCTTGGAGGACGTGTATAGCTAGCTAGGCCCTTGAAGACTTGAACCCACTAGCTTCCACCATTTTTGTTTTTCCATGTCTTACTATCTCATCCATGTAACCAAGAGTGGCTATATATAATAAGCCGGTTATTTTACTTCCTCTATACCGGAGTAGTACTATTTGCTGCACAGTATTACTGACTGCCATATTTGAGCACAACATTATTATGCATGGACCTTGACTATGTACGTCACCATGTGTCCAGATCTGAGATGCCGCGTGTACCAGATGAACGGCGTCGAGTTCGACCCCCGTGATGCTACGTGGGTGCCGAGGAACAATCTTGGAGAGTACTCGCTTTTCATTGGGGACAGCTACCCCATTGTGAAGCGGATGCCACCTTCCGTGCATGACACGGAAGGCCTGCCGTTCATGAAGCATGGTTGTGTCTTCAGTGCGCACCGCCGGATGAACGACATGCTGGGACACGCTATCTCTGATTTATGCCGCTTCAGCTTGGATGAGTCTCCATCGTGTGGAACCGGACTAGAAAGCTGCGACAATGATTCCCGTTGCCCACCGCTATGGATCGTGCCATCCATGAAGAACACCTGGGACTGGAACCTGGAGGCGGACATGTAGCCCATCTATAACGTTTAAGTGGACTACGGTAAATTGTGGACGGTAGCGCTATGAATATATGTAGACTAGTCGTGCACAAATTTATCACATGAATTGGAGATGAACTTGTGTGTCATACTGGTATTTGTCCTTTAGAATTTATTACTAGTAAATATGTTATGTGTACGTGCAACTTGTGTGGTTGTTGCACGGGCTCCAACACGCTCTTTGAGAAAAAAAAGGTGACATAGCTTTGGATATATGTGACGTGGCGGCATCATACAGTAGCATCGTTCGCTATAGTTGTAGTACGCTCCTAGTAGGACGACAACTCCTATAAAACCTTGCGCTTGGCTCTTTGCCTCTTCGGGAGGTTCAACAGTTCGTACTCGTGTGAACCTTGCACTTGGCTCTTCGCCTCTTCGGAAGGTCCAACAATGATGATACTATAGTACACATTATGCTTCTGGCAATCTGACACCAATTGAACTGCTGCATGTCCACCGCGAGGGCGAGGGAGAGGGAGAGGGCGCTGTAGTAAAAACCCTCTCCTCGTCCCGCGAACCACCGCGCGCGTGGGTGAGGGAGAGGCGTAGTAAGCAAGCTTCTCCTCGTTCGGCAAGTTGACGGGACACATCAAAGCAGTACTAGTACTAGTCCATACTGCGTCCTTTCCGGTTAATATGGCTTAATTTGAAACGAGAAAAATACACTGGCGGTCAACGTATGTAACAATACGCTCTTTACGGTCACTATATATAGTTTTGCGGTGATTATACGATCACTAGCTCATCGTAGAGCACCGTATTGCACCCTACTGACTAGCCACATAGTCAACGTGGCACTTTGTTGACTGGTTAAATTGTCACCTGGTTTCTGGGTCCCACCTGTCAGTTGGCAGAGCAAAGAAATCAGCTAAACAACAAAGAGTGTAGTACATCTACACTTCCAATGCATTTAGCCTTTAATCTAAATCAATATTGATTGACTAATGCACCAAATTGTGCTCTAGGTATAGGCTACATGTCTATCCTTAATTACAGCATGCAACGACCTTCATTTAATCTTCTTCTCTCAATGGTCGCATGCACACATAAGTCTGCTACTTTTGGGCCTTAATTATGCCCTGGTCAATGTGTAAATCTCTAAATGTATAGTCTTTTCACGGACGTAGGGAGTAGGTTGAGCACTTGAGCGTGAGCGTGTGTGTTGCGTCGTGTGCTGTGTGCCGCATGGGTGTGTGAGTGTTGCGTGCGTCCATGTGTACGTGTGAGTGTTGCATGTTGCATGCATGCATGCATGCATGGGGCTTACTCCCTCCCATTGACATGTTCATATTTCAAGCTTCCTCTGTTCCCTCCATATGGTGATACTCCCTCTGTTCCCAAATACGAAGTAAAATCCTCCCTATGTTCCCATATATGGAGTATTTGTCTTTCTAGAGATTTCAACAAGTGACTACATACGGAGCAAAATGAGTGAAGTGAGCGTAGAGGCATAGGGATAATGTAGAAAGGAAGTCTTCCCGATCCATTATTCCCCATCTCGGTCAGAGAGAACTATTCAACTATTCTCCGCAGTGAAGTGACAATACACGCTGCAGCAGATGGGACACTTAATTAATAAGCTGAACCAGCGTGTTGGTGTTACTAAATCAGCCTTACCCAGTACTGCCATCATGTTTGCCAGTAGAGCACGCTTCTGTCCTCCATTAACTGACATATGGTCCCTCTTGTGGTAGACACATATGTCATCGGTGTAACTATTTACACTCCGAAGGACGGTATATCTTGGTAGTAGTAGTAGTAGAATTGATATTTAATGCACTTTCTTCCCCGTCTTCCACTCTTCTTCCTCCTCTCTTCCCCATCGTCGGCCGCACACCATTTCCCCCCGCTCTCTGCTCGCCCGCCCGCGCTATCTTCCTTGGTAGCTCACGCGTACCATATCCCCACGCTCACTGCTCGGCCACACGCGGAGAAGCTTCTTCGCTCGCCCGCCCGAATCCACTTCCCCGCTGGCTCACAGGCACCGAAAACCCCAATGGCAGAACCGACTGACACGCAGAGCCGCAATTGGAATTCCCTCCCTGATGTTCTCTTGGAGCAGATCTGTAATCGTATGGACCTACTCAGCACCGTCCGTCTGGCCGCATGCTCGGTGTCTTTGTACCGTCTACTCGTCTGCAACCGGCCAGCTCTTTTCAAGACACCCTGCTTGCTGATGCCCGATCCTCGCAGGTGGCCCAGACACCGACTTGACGATCCTACGGAGGTTGTCGTGGTGCCCCTCGACATGCTACCACTACCCGTCCACCTGTCCTTCATGCGCGGCCACTACTGGGCGGGCATGAAGGCCAACTGGATCGTCCTCATCCACCAATCCGGTAGTCCGTGGCGTCTCGTGGATATCCACACCCAGCGAGAGATCACCCTTCCATCTTTGGATACCGCTGCCATCGAGCCTCGCGGCCCGCCGGACACTCCTGCCTACTACGCACGAGACGCGTCGAGCTTTTGGCTCGACCTCTGTTTGCTGAAGGTAGCAATCTGTGAAGTGCCCACAACATCAGAAGACTACATGGATTACAAGCTCATTGCCGTGTTCAACATGGGATTAGTCTATCCGGAATCCGGTCGCCATACATGGTTATGTCTCATCGTCGATCTTCTTTACCCAACACTTCTGTCTGATGCTATAGTGCACGACGGCATCGTTTATGCGGTCGACGCACAGATTGGTTGCCTATACTGGTGGAATCTATCGTCGTGTAATTGTTCTATCTCATCTCATCTTTACCTTAAGAATACGACTGCCTGTTCACTGTTACAAATTTAGAATATATACTATTTCTATAACCACATCATTGCTATATGTTCCTCTCATTTTCTAGATTTTTATGACCACACATGTTATTGTTAGAGTTGATATGAGAACAATTGGTATCTAATGATTGTTAGAATAGATATTATGAGTATAACCTCATGATTGCTATATGTTACTCCCATTTCCAGGATTTTTGCAACAATGCATGTTATTGCTTAGAGTTGATATGATAACTGTACTAAGTGCTATGGTAGAATATGAGTAGGCCCTGTCATATCTGTTTTCCTCTCATTGTTACATGATGTTTGAACCATGATATATTGCTAGAATATGAAAGCCAGTGGCTTATTTTTTTTAACTTGGGGTATGATTATGACCACGGCATTGCAATCCTCTGTTTATGATATGTGTCACTGTTATAATAATCTTAATTCCACACATACTCTGAACATGATTGTTTATTTTTGTCCTTTTGGTCCCCAATTTGAATTTTTGCAGCAGACGCAAATGCGCTGGCCTTCATGATTCCAGGACCTGGAATCATACGAGCCGATGGTGGTGGTTTATCGCTCATTTAGCTAACGGTGGTCATTTGATGCTCATTTGCACGTACCAAATTGACCAAACCATTTCATCAAACCACATGTAGTACAATGACTGGGGCGTTCGTGACATTGATGGCTATGACTGCTTCGTGTTCGAGAAAGATCCCAGCTCCGTTGGGACAGGCGTATTCAACTGGAGGCGGGTTTACAGCCTCGGCAACCACTCCATGTTCCTTGGGCTCAATTATCCGATCATCCAACCAATCATCGATCATATCACCGGCGATGATTACCGTGCTATGCAACTTCCATTCGCCAGGGGGGGTGTTTACACATCATACCACGGGTTTCATGAATCACCATATCCAGAGATTCGTCGACATAGATTGTTGCCAGATAATCTTCAGTGTGTGAAAGGCATCAAGCTTCCATGCGATGGATGGCTTTTGTAAACCCGACATGCGGCGATGTGGTTCATGCCAATAGCAAATATGCACAACTTGATTCGTACTGATATGTAGACTGAGCCATGTATTCTGCTGCTGTAGCACGACCCTCTTTTGTTGGATATTATGTATTGTTGTTAGTCTGAAGCACTCCTCTGGTTTGAAGGATAGATACCTTTCTGGGATCAAGTGCATCATAACTCACCTACGCAGGATGTACTGATAATGATGATGGAGATGCTGTGCGGTATATATATATATATATATATATATATATCACTTAGGCTTCAAGTGCGTAGTTGTTAGTTAAACCTATGGTTAAAATGTGACACTAAATACGACTAGTAAGTAGTACAGTAGCAGTACTAGTATACGTCGGTCAAATTACTCGTCATGTCCACACATTGAATTGACATGACAACACGCTGAGCGTGAGGTGACACAAGAACCCGGCGGCGTGTTCGGGTATTCTGGACTTCAGATTTGGAGTACCACTTATCTGTCGAAATCTTTCATCATTCACTTAAAACAGTCGATTGATCATACATTGAGTACCATATAACTGGAATTAACCCATGCAAGTCGAAGAAGGATTGGCCGGTGCTGCCAGCTGGCGTCAAGTTCGATCCCACGGATCAGGAGCTGATCGAGCACCTTGAGGCCAAAGTGAGTGCTGACAGCGTGAGATCTCACCCTCTCATCGATTTGTTCATACCAACCATCGACAGCGAGCACGGCATATGCTACACCCATCCTGAGATACTTCCAGGTAAGACACCGATCGGCCGTCTACTTGCACAAACATATTCCTTTATTTATAGCTCTATTTTTTTAGACGCAGACCTGGTGAAGCAATTACAATTTGACAGTTAATAAAAAGTGAAACAAATGACTGCAACATGCCAAAGATGTTATGGAAATGCCAACTACATACACTAAAACCTGTATTCGACAATACTGCAGGTATCACACTAAGTGGCCTAAGCAAGCATTTCTTCCAGCACAATTCCAGGGCGTTCAAAAGGGGCACGTGGACGCGTCGCAAGATACAGTCGGAGTGCGGCATGCACGCGATGTGGCACAACACCGGCAATACCTTGCCGGTGATGGTCAACGGCCGGCAGACGGGCAGCAAAAAGGTTCTGGTGCTGCACACCAACAAGAACTTCGACCAGCAGAGGACCAACTGGGTGATGCACCAGTACCACCTTGGGGACCTGGAGCAAGAGAAGGAGCGGGATCTGGTCCTCTGCAAGATTTTCTACCAGACGAACACTAGGGCCATGAGTAAAAAGATTATAAGTTAGTTTGGTATTGGTACTTGTACTACCTTGTCGTCCGCAAGTTGGTATTGTTGTTAACGATCTTTTCGTATGAACTTGGCATTTGCTTCCAACCATCATGCCGAGGGTCGACGTGGATATAAAGCTGAATCATTTGTTTCGAAACGAATTTTCAGGAACCTGATTTTTATTTGATGGGTAGCATAAGCACCTGCCGTTCGAACTCCTAGTTCTCCAAATTTTTCGAAACAAGTGCATGCTCTTATTATCACGATGAAAAAACAATATCCCTGCTGCATCCCAGTTATCAGTCTGTACTTGCAGAATTCTCTCATTTATTGCGCACGTATATTGTTTTTTCAGGTCGAGCAAGTTTCAACTGGGCTGTAGACTGCCCAGGCTTGGTTTTGTTTTTAACAGGCCCAGCCCATGACGACAACGGGGCACAAAGATCCAGCAGGTATCTACTGGCCTTTGGCCCGCTAGCATTAGTTATATTTTGTCTGACAACATCCGCAGGCACTTTCTTTACTGAATCAAACACACAGCCCAGTTCTATTTTCCTCTTGAAACGCATGCCCTACATCCGTTTTCTAATATCTACCTATAGTTTTACTAGTTCATATACACGTATCATTATATTGAAAATACATAAAATTCACTTTTCATATTTACATCCTTATTTTTGTTATTGTTTTCCCTCCCAGCGCTGATTTTTTTACCACTGGGTTTCCCTTAAACCAAGTCAATTGTCCCATGTCTTATTTGCTTACAAAAACAAAATGATTTTTTTGGCAAATCAATAAGTTCTTAAAAAAATGTTTATCATTTCGGGATTACAAAAGTTCGGACTCCACCAAAATATGCAAAATAGGGTTGAACTTTTTGACCATGGTCCTGGGCAGAAAATGGGCTGTAATAAATTACTTAAGAATTAGCAAATGGGCTGCAAATTATTAAAAAATAGCAAATGAGCTCTATGTTGTTTGCCACAGATTTGGAGGCTGACCTGTGGGCCTACTAAGTTCATGCGTACACAAGGTTTATCAAAAAAGAAACTTAGTCAACAATCGACTCTACCAGCGTCAGACCGTTAGATGTCAATCTAACGGCAATCATGCTTCTTCAGTCTCTGATCTTCCTGCCCCAGCCGCCCAAACCAGCGCCGTCGGAACCGCCTGCTCCCGCCTCCCGTGGCCGGCTATGCTGCCGGGCAGGCGTCACGGCCCCATCATATACTCGCATCCCTAGCCTGTCTATCCCTCTACTCACCCACACCTCCTGTTATTTTCCGGCGACGGCAGCCGAACCAGTCAACCCTTGTACTCTCCACCGCGTGGGCAGCCACTGCCGTGTCTTCCCCGGCTGTCGTTCCCTTCGTAGGCCTCGCCGTCGTCCACCACCCTAGTGCTCTCGGCGTGGCGTGGTCAACGTGGTCAACGAACGACATCAATCGGAAGTGGACTGTACGTGGAGAGGCTGACAGCTGGGTCCATGGCCGGACACAAGGAAATGCCTCCTTATTACGCGCAAAATAATGATTCCTCCACCTGACATCTGGGACCCACTGGAAGGGCCTCTGTATTTCGCAAAAAAATGTTCCCTCCACAGATAGGTCGGACCCACCAACTATATCTTCGCATGCAAGGAAGTGCCTCCTTATTGCTCACAAAAAATGAATACCCCCCTGCCAGCTGGGACCCACCACTATGGGAGGCTGACTTGTGGGCCTACTAAGTTGAAGGGGATGGAGGGCTTTGTCAACTTAGTCAATATGAACGATTCTAGCTCCAGTGACCGTACGATGTCCATCCAACGGCCTTAGTGCTTCTTCAACCTCTGGTCTTCTTGCTCCAGCCGCCCAAAGCAGCGCCGGTCGTGCCGCCTGCTCCTGCCTCCCGTGGCCGGCTGTGCTGTCATGGAGGCCTCACCGCCCCCATACTACTCCCACCGCTGGCCAGGCCATCCCTCCACTCACCCACACCCCCTGTTATTCTGCGGCGACGGCAGCCTCACACCGCAGCCGAACCAGTCAACCCTCGTACTCCTCTCCGCGTAGGCATCCACTGCCGCGTCTTCCCCGGCTCCACGTCGTCCCCTTCCTAGGCCTCGTCGTCGTCCACCACCTTGGTGCTCTCGGCACGGCGTGGTCAATGTGGTCAACGACCGACTTCCATCGGAAGAGTACTGTACGTGGAGAGGCTGACAGCTGGGTCCATGGCCACAACCCAGTTTTTTTGTGATTTGCCAAGTAAGTCGCTTTGTCAGGCCTGTTGGGCTGCAAATCTTTCAAGACGAGGAGAGCTTCATTCGGCTGGCCGAGAAAATGGCCTATTAGTAATGAGAAATGGGCTGTACATTTTTAAAACACATCAAACCGGCAATTAGTTTCAAATTTCTTTTTTTCATTTCGAGATTTTAAATTGCACTGATTTTTATGCGTGGACAATTTGTTGGATTTTATATTGATATACATTTATTTTTAAAATCAGTTTGAATGTGACTCGAAATTTCGGGATTAAAAACAGTTCGGACCGCATCGAAATATGCAAAATTTTGTATAATTTTTTAACCGTGGCCACAATATGGGCTATAATGCTAACAAAAAGAATATGGGCTCCAAAAAAACCTTAAGAATTAGCAAATGGGCTGTAAATTATTAGAAATAATGGCAGATGGGTTGTATGATGTTTTCCACATATTCGAGGCTTTCCTAAAAAAAGGGGATAACACCTTGGCTACCGAGGACGTGGGGGGCGAGACCCCCATGGGGATTGGCGATGGGGGCGCAGGATCATCAGGCCCCCGGCCAAATACCGCTTCGGAGGTACAAACGGCTTCGGAGTCGAATGAGCGGCCCCTCCGAGGGAGGGGAAATCGGCTATTCCGATGATGACCTCCACTAATCCGGAGGCGCCGAACACTCTGGTGGACGCTCTGCAAAGTGCGTCCGTCTTGGAGGAGCACCGTACCTTAATGGGTATGGTGGCTGAAGAGATTCAATCCACCAAAAGCGGGCTGAACGAAGCCTTCACTAGCCTATTAACAGGCTTCGAGGTATGCGATGTAATGTCTTTTAGCCGCTTTCCATATGAAAAATATGCATGTATATAGATAGTAGCCCCTGAGACTCTGGTTGGCCCATGAAGAAGGGCGAACAGAGGATCTATAGATATCTGCCGGAAGTAACATCTTATCTAATGGGTGAAACAGGCTTCACTGTTAGCAGCGACTGCCCAGGCCGCGGAGGTTTTTGAACTAAAGCAGAAACTAAAGCTGGCCGATGAGGACGTTGTCCCTATTAACAAGCGGCTCGACGAGGCGCAAGGTATGTTTCAAATGTTCCATTTATGAATATATTAATGTTTAGACGCTAAGTTGAAGCTTATGCGCTGCTATGTGCCTATGTGCAGATGGCACTGCTAAGGTCGAGACCCTCAGGGGTGAACTTGCCCGGGCCAAGGAGCAGGCAAGGGTGAGCAATGCGGCTGCTGAGAAAGCGGCTGCTGATTTGAAGGCTGAACAAGCCACCCGGTACCAGTTCGAGGAGCGCATATCTGCAATAGAGCAAGAGCTCAAGGACGTCGTCTGCAAGTGCAAGTCCCTCGAAGAGGAGAACAAAGCCAAAGCAACCGAACTCAACAAGGCCCTTCAGGAAGCCAAAGAGGCGTGGTCCGAGTCCAGAGCGGCCCGCGAGGAGATCCGACAGGCCGGACAGATAGCGGCTGGTAAGCCCTTTCTTTTATAGTCTAAGTTTGGCGGTCAGAGGTATGCCTTGCTTAATCGACTATGGTGTTCTCTAGACGCCTTTGCGGATCTTCCGAAGAGTGCCGCCGACGCCGCGTAATTCTTCCAGGCTCAGGAGGGACATACGACAAAGAAGCTGTTCTGGTCATAGTTCGCGGTGCAGGAGCGCCCGGTGCTGCTAAACGACCAAATGGCGCAGTGGGCCGAGCTGCATAAGATGTCCGGAGCGGCCATGCAGGACGTCATAGTCGGCTATGGCCAGCCGAACCCATACCGAGCAGCTATTTCGGCCTAGTGCGGCGACTCATCGACGCCTTGCGTCGAATCGACGCAGTCAAGCGGTCAACTTGCATAAAAGGTGCACGGATGGCCTTCGCCTGCGTCAAGATGCACTGGGCGAAGATGAAGGCCGCCGTAATTGCGGTTGAGGGCCCTCCTGGAGGCAAGGACCACCGTATGTCGGGGCGCTACTTAGAAGACGTCTTAGAGGGTGCCTGCTTGATAGAGGGTCAATGCTCAAAGGACATTATATTCGAATGAATGTACCCAGACGGCCCGGACGTTTGTATTATATATAAATGCTTTGTGATATATATTGGGCCATTGTCTGAAAAAAATTCCTCTTGTCCAGCCGTTTTCATATGCCTGAGAGTTTTCCAGTCGTCGGCTTCAGCCCCCACGTAGATACTACGGGGGTGTTCGGAATAGCACATGATTACACTTGACCCAACGTCTTGGTCCGTAAAGGAGGTATCAGTGCAGCGAACCAAGAGATCAGACTATATGGCTTTACCACTCTCACTTAGCCATAGGACTTTGACGATGGGGCTACAAGATAGCCCCTGGTATGTACGTGGCTATCTGAATGCGGATGCGTTACGTACGTGACCGGAAAAACCAATCCTTCGTGTAATACGGAAAAAATCGCTAGAGATTTAGTAAGTCACCGGATGGCTGACCAGCTCTCGCCGCATCATGACAGTCAGTTTTCGGCTTTCTCTACTGAGGTGTTTGACCGGATGAACCAGAAACACAATCGCAGTAGTTCTCCCTTTACTACCGTAGCCGAACAAGTGGAACGTAAGGTAGCAAACACAGGAGCCGGGCAACCCAACTATTGACCAAAGACATGATTCGGAGCCGATGTATATAATGCCAAGTTCGGGACGCTGAAGTGTCCTATAAAGCAATTCGGGCTTTTGTTTGGCAACACATGTGTGGCCACATAGAGCCCCTGGCAATTTGTGTTGAGATGAGTGAGTGAAACAACTGAGGAGATGCAATATGGTTGATGATGTTGATACTGAATAAAAATTGTCTTCACTAGAATCTGAATATTACGTCAAAACCTGACTTTACAGAGGGCATCATAATCATCAAGGCCATTTTACATGCCGGGGGTCTAAGAATAAGGGGAAAAACTCTATACAGGTCCTTGAATAAAGTTTGGTTTACAAAATCCTTTGGATATCCTACCGCACGTCTGCGCGGCTTTCGCCTTGGAGAGAGAGATTCCTTGAGAGGAATGTTCTTCGGCTATCTGTGTGAAACCGGGCTCGAAGAGAGTCCTTGTAAGTCCGTAGGATAGATAGGTTTTAATGCACCTGTGGTAAAAGAGAAAGAATATTCGAAGAAAAAAGTTGGAAGGTCATACAGGGTCGAACCATACTGTAGACCTGTCCGTATTGTGCCTCCATTGATGCCCAAGGTATTTTGAGTGCATAATTATGCATGCGAGGTACGAACTTCGTGGATGTGTGCGGCGATCGGTAGAGGCAAAACTGCTAGTCCAGCTCTAGAGTTCCTGAGCTGTCAGCATGCGGAACTGACCGGACACGTTTAACAGTGTCCAGTGGCTTGATGGCCGATGAGGTGTGCGGCTTGATAGGGCCGCTTTGTACTTCGGACGCGAGGGCCGCGGTGTGCTCTTCAGTATGGAGGGAGCGTTCCGTATGTCCATTAATTGTTATGCCGCCACATGGACCGGGCATCTTGAGCTTTAAATAAGCATAGTGCGGGACCGCGTTGAATCGAGCGAAGGTGGCCTGTCCGAGTAGTGTGTGATAACCACTGCGGAAGGGGACAATATCGAAGATCAGGTCTTTGCTGCGGAAGTTGTCTGGCAAGCCGAAGACGACTTCCAATGTTATTGAGCCCGCGCAACGGGCCTCTACACCAGGTATTACTCCTTTAAAGGTAGTTTTAGTGGGCTTGATTCTTGACGGATAAATATCCATTTTGCGGACAGTGTCCTGATAAAGCAGGTTAAGACTGCTGCCGCCGTCCATAAGGACTCGCGCGAGGTGGAATCCGTCGATGATTGGATCGAGGACCAGAGGTGCCAAACCTTCGTGACGGATACTAGTCGGGTGGTCCTTTCGATCGAAGGTGATCGGACAAGCCGACCATGGGTTGAATTTTGGGGCGACCGGCTCTACGGCGTAGACGTCCCTTAATGCACACTTGCGCTCCCGCTTAGGGATGTGAGTGAAGTAGATCATGTTCACTGTTTAGACCTCGGGGGGAAATTTCTTCTGTCCCCCTGTGTTCGGTGGGCGAGGCTCCTCATCGTCGTCCTTGCTGGGCGGCCCATTCCCCTTTTGTTCGGCGTTGAGCTTGCCGGCTGGTTTAATGACCCAACAGTTTCTGTTGGTATGATTGGAAGGCTTATGGGGGGTGCCATGGATCTGGCAAGGCCGGTCAAGTATTCTGTCCTAACTAGATGGACCGTCTCTGTTTCCTTTGAATGGCTTCTTCCGTTGACCGGATTTGGAGCCACTGAATCTGGCCTTGACCGCCGTGTCTTCGGTGCCTTCGTTATTGTTTCGACGCTTGTGCTTGTTGCGTCATGGCTTGCCATTGCCGTCCCTGGCTTCGGAGGTGCCAGGGTCGCTGGTGCTATTGCTTCTACGAGCTAGCCAGCTATCCTCTCCCACGCAAAAGCGGGTCATAAGTGCGGTAAGGGCTGCCATGGACTTCGGCTTTTCTTGGCTGAGGTGTCGGGCGAGCCACTTATCACGGACGCTGTGTTTGAAGGCCGCGAGGGCTTCGGCGTCCGGGCAATCCATAATCTGGTTCTTTTTTTATTAAGAACCTGGTCCAGAGCTTCTGGTCTAATTCTCCGGGTTGCTGGATTATGTGGCTAAGGTCATCGGCGTCTGGGCGCCGAACATAGGTACCTTGGAAGTTATCTCTGAAGGCGTCTTCCAAGTCTTCCCAGCTATCAATAGAGTTTTCTGGGAGGCTGTTCAGCCAGTGCCGTGCTGGTCCCTTAAGTTTGAGGGGGAGGAATTTGATGGCATGTAGGTCATCACCGCGAGACATGTGAATGTGGAGAAGAAAATCTTCAATCCATACTGCGGGGTCTGTTGTGCCACCGTATGATTCAATGTTCACGGGTTTAAACCCTTCTGGGAACTGGTGCTCCATTACCTCATCGGTGAAGCATAGGGGGTGTGCGGCGCCTCTGTATCGGGCCACGCCACGACGTAGTTCGGATGAAGTTTGTATGCGGTTTTTGGCCCGGGTGAGGTTATGCTTGTCGCGCCAGGCCTGGTGGCCGTCTTCTCACATTGGGGCACGCCCCCTTGATCCATAGATTGACCTGGTCACCGGCTCTATTGTCCAGGTCCTGTCGTAGGTCATAGGTGTATTCTGGAGCCGCTATTCCCCTACCTTTACGGCGAGGTGGTGCGGGCTGGTGTTCGGCTTGAGTTGTCGCTCTGTCCCGGCCATGTGGTGGTCGGTCGGGTCTGTCAGCAGCATTACACGTTGGCGGTATTGGCTCCAGGGCCTCATCGTCGAATTGGGGTAGCATCTTGCGCTTCGGGTAGCTCTTTTTTGGGCGTTCGAGGCCGTATTCCTCGGCTGCCAGGACGTTAGTCCATCTGTCATTGAGTAGATCCTGATTAGCTTGAAGCTGCTGTTGCTTCTTTTTCAGGCTTCTTGCGGTGGCGATTAGCCGGCGCTTAAAGGGCTCTTGTTCGAGGGGTTCCTCTGGCACGATGAAGTCTTTGTCGCTGAAGCTCACATCCTCTTCGGAGCTTGGTAGGTAATTACTATCCGCCGAGTCTTCGTTCCCGACCAGATAGTCGGGGTTAACTTTCCCTTCCTCCCAATCATCGTGTTCGGATGTTGGCTCGGCAGGGGCTTTGGGGTCTTCGGCATTCTCCGGAGTGTTATTATCTCCGGTGCCGGTGTTGCTGTCTTTGTCGCGACGCGATTTTGAGCGGCACCGCTGACGTCAATGCTTCGGAGGTGCTTCAGAAGGCTTGTCCTCAACCAGATCCTCCTTGACGTCGTCGCCATCCTCTTTGGGTGTGTCCACCATGTACACGTCGTATCTTGAAGTGGCCGTCCAGCGTCCGGTGAACAACGGGTTTTGGCTTTGCTCATCTCCGGCATCGTCGTCCATACCGTCGATGTCTTCGAAGGCGTAATCGAGCATGTCGATTAGATCCTCGATAGTGGCTATAAAGTGGGTGGCGGGTGGGACGTAAAATTCCCTGCTCTCAGCCCCAGCATGGGTTGGGCGTAGTTCGGCAGTGATTCTTCTGCAATGGCGAGGGATCACATTAAGTCCAGGGCCTCGTTTAAGAGCGAGGTTTGGACGAGGAAACGAGAGTCCGTGGAGTTGGGCGGAATAGAAGTTTCCTGGCCGAGCTCACATGACGCGGACCTCGAGAGTTCAGAGCTGGTGTCTGGAGGTGAATTTGGCTTTATGATGATAGAGGGAGCACGATGTAACTTCGGGCATGCCGGTGACGCGATCCCCTCTAGTTCTCCGATGACAAGCTCTGTAGCTGCAGAGAGTCCGGCGGGCTCTAAACTCCCGTCTTCGGACTTAGTGATGTGCTCTGGATTTAAGGCCAGAGCGGTGGTTGGGGCCGCGAACCCTTGGAAGATAAAGTCTCCTCGGACATCAGCGACATAGTTCAGATTTCCAAAACCAATCTGATGACCAGGGGTGTAGCTGTCGATCTGCTCCAGATGGCCGATCGAGTTGGCCCGCAGTGCGAAGCCGCCAAATACAAAAATTTGGCCGGGGAAAAAAGTCTCCTTCACGGCGGCATTGTTGTAGATGATCGATGGAGCCATCGAGCCTTCTGATGACGGCACAGTGGAACTCTCAATGAAAGCACCAATGTCGGTGTCAAAACCAGCAGATCTCGGGTAGGGGCTCCCGAACTGTGTGTCTGAGGATCTAAGGTAACAAGAGGCAGGGGACACGATGTTTACCCAAGTTCGGGCCCTCTTAATGGAGGTAATACCCTACTTCCTGCTTGATTGACTTTGATGAGTATATGGGTTACAAGAGTTGGTCTACCTCGAGATCGTAATGGCTAAAAGCTAGATGTCTAGCCTGCATGATTATGATTGCCTCTATGGACTAAGCCCACCGGTTTATATAGACACCGGAGGGGGCTAGGGTTGTACAGAGTCGGTTTACATAGAAAGGAATCTTCATGTCCGCACGCCAAGCTTGTCATCCACGCAAAGAAGAGTCCCATCCGGACACGGGGGAAGGCCTTCTATCTTATATCTTCACGGCCCACCAGTCCGGCACATGTCACATAGCCCAGACGCACGAGGACCCCATAATCCAGGACTCCCTTAGTGTGCATCCAACTTGCTTGCTCATGAAGACCTAGGGAAATTTGAGGAAGCCCATCGTTGGAATATACAAGCCAAGTTCTATAATGAAAAATTCCCACTAGTATATGAAAGTGACAACATAGGAGACTCTCTATCATGGAGATCATGGTGCTACATTGAAGCACAAGTGTGGTAAAAGGATAGTAACATTGCCACTTCTCTCTTTTTCTCTCATTTTTTCTTTTCTCCTTTTTTTGGGCCTTCTTTTTTCGGTTTTTCTCTCTCTTTTTTTATTTCCTCACATGGGACAATGCTCTAATAATGAAGATCATCACACTTTTATTTACTTACAACTCAAAAATTACAACTCGATACTTAGAACAAAATATGACTCTATATGAATGCCTCCGACGGTGTACCGGGATGTGCAATGAATCAAGAGTGACATGTATGAAAGAATTATGAACGGTGGCTTTGCCACAAATACGATGTCAACCACATGATCATGCAAAGCAATATGACAATGATGGAATGTGTCAAAATAAACGGAACGGTGGAAAGTTGCATGGCAATATATCTCGGAATGGCTATGGCAATGCCATAATAGGTAGGTATGGTGGCTGTTTTGAGGAAGGTATATGGTGGGTGTATGGTACCGGCGAAAGTTGCACGGTACTAGAGAGGCTAGCAATGGTGGACGGGTGAGAGTGCGTATAATCCACGGACTCAATATTAGTCATGAAGAACTCACATACTTATTGCAAAAATATATTAGTCATCGAAACAAAGTACTATGCGCATGCTCCTAGGGGGATATATCGGTAGGAAAAGACCATCGCTCGTCCCCGACCGCCACTCATAAGGAAGACAATCAAAAACTATCTCATGCTCCAACGTCATTACATAACGGTTCACCATACGTGCATGCTACGGGACTCACAAACCTTAACACAAGTATTTCTCAAATTCACAACTACTCACTAGCATGAATCTAATATCACCACCTTCATATCTCAAAATAATCATAAGGAATCAAACTTCTTATAGTATTCAATGCACTTTATAAGTTTTTATTATATCCCTCTTGTATGCCTATCATATTAGGACTAAATTTAGAACCAAAGAAAATTACCATGCTGTTTAAAGTCTCTCAAAATAATATAAGTGAAGCATGAGAGTTCATCAATTTCTATAAAATAAAACCACTGCCGTTCTCTAAAAAGATATAAGTGAAGTACTAGAGCAAAATTGCCTAGCTCAAAAGATATAAGTGAAGCACATAGAGTACTCTAATAAATCACGATTCATGCGTGTCCCTCTCAAAAGGTGTGTACAGCAAGGATGATTGTGACAAACTAAAAAGCAAAGACTCAAATCATACAAGACGCTCCAAAGCACATATCATGTGGTGAATAAAAATATAGCCTCAAGCAAAGTTACTGATAGACAAAGACGAAAGAGGGGATGCCTTCTAGGGCATCCCCAAGCTTAGGCTCTTGGTTATCCTTGAATATTACCTTGGGGTGCCTTGGGCATCCCCAAGATTAGGCTCTTGCCACTCCTTATTCCATAGTCCATCAAATCCTTACCCAAAACATGAAAAATTCACAACACAAAACTCAGTTTTTGAGAGGAAAGGGTGATGCAGCATAGTAGCATAAGTATTTCCCTCAGTTTTTGAGAACCAAGGTATCAATCCAGTAGGAGACTACACGCAAATCGCCTAGTACCTGCACAAACAATCAAGAACCTTGCAACCAACGCGATAAAGGGGTTGTCAATCCCTTCAGGGCCACTTGCAAAAGTGAGATCTGATAAAGATAATAAGATAAATATTTTTGGTATTTTTGTTGTATAGATTGGAAAGTAAAGATTGCAAAATAAACAGCGACAGAAATAGCAAGTTGACGGGAAATTAATATAATGTAAAATAGACCTGGGGGCCACAGGTTTCACTACTGGCTTCTCTCAAGATAGCATATATTATGGTGGGTGAACAAATTACTGTCGAGCAATTGATAGAAAAGCGCATAGTTATGAGAATATCTACGCATGATCATGAACATAGGCATCACGTCCGTGACAAGTAGACCGAAACGATTCTGCATCTACCACTATTACTCCACACATCGACCGCTATCTGGCATGCATCTAGAGTATTAAGTTCATAAGAACAGAGTAACGCATTAGGCAAGATGACATGATGTAGAGGGATAAACTCAAGCAATATGATATAAACCCCATCTGTTTATCCTCGATGTCAACAATACAATGCGTGCCTTGCTGCCCCTGCTGTCACTAGGAAATGACACCGCAAGATTGAACCCAAAGCTAAGCACTTCTCCCTTTGCAAGAAAGATCAATCTAGTAGGCCAAACCAAACTGATAATTCGAAGAGACTTGCAAAGATATTAAATCATGCATATAAGAATTCAGAGAAGAATCAAATATTGTTCATAGATAATCTTGATCATAAACCCACAATTCATCGGATCTCGACAAACACACCGCAAAAAGAATTACATAGAATAGATCTCCAAGAAGATCGAGGAGAACTTTGTATTGAGATCCAAAGAGAGAGAAGAAGCCATCTAGCTAATAACTATGGACCTGAAAGTCTGTGGTAAACTACTCACACATCATCAGAGAGGCTATGGTGTTGATGTAGAAGCCTTCCGTGATCGAATCCCCCTCCGGTGGAGCACCGGAAAAGGCCCCAAGATGGGATCTCACGGGTACAGAAGGTTGCGGCGGTGGAAAAGGTGTTTCGTGGCTCTCCCCGATGGTTTCAGGGTATAAGAGTATATATAGGCGAAAGAAGTAGGTCGGTGGAGATGCGAGGGGCCCACGAGGGTGGGGGCGCGCCCTCCTACCCCGTGGCCGGCTCATGGCTTCCCTGACCTCCACTCCAAGTCTCCTGGATTGCCTTTGTTCCAAAAAAGATCCTCGCGAAGGTTTCATTCCGTTTGATATTCCTTTTCTGCGAAACACTGAAATAGGCAAAAAAAACAGCAATTTGCACTAGGCCTTCGGTTAATAGGTTAGTCCCAAAAATAATATAAAAAGGTATGTTAAAGCCCATTAAACATCCAAAACAAATAATATAATAGCATGGAACAATCAAAAATTATAGATACGTTGGAGACGTATCAAGCATCCCCAAGCTTAATTCCTGCTCGTCCTCGAGTAGGTAAATGATAAAAACAGAATTTTTGATGTGGAATGCTACCTAACATAATTTTCCATGTAATTTTATTTATTGTGGCATGAATGTTCAGAACCGAAAGATTCAAGACAAAAGTATAATATTGACATAAAAATAATAATACTTCAAGCATACTAACTAAGCAATTATGTCTTCTCAAAATAACATGGCCAAAGAAAGCTTATCCCTACAAAATCATATAGTTTGGCTATGCTTCATTTTCTTCAAACAAAGCACAACCCCGATGACAAGCCAAGCAATTGTTTCATACTTTAGTAATCTCAAACTTTTTCAACTTTCACGCAATACATGAGCGTGAGCCATGGACATAGCACTATGGGTGGAATAGAATATAATGATGGGGGTTGTGTGGAGAAGACAAAAAAGGAGAAAGTCTCACATTGACGCGGCTAATCAACGGGCTATGCAGATGCCCATCAATTGATGTCAATGCGAGGAGTAGGGATTGCCATGCAACAGATGCACTAGAGCTATAAATGTATGAAAGCTCAACAAAAGAAACTAAGTGGGTGTGCATCCAACTTGCTTGCTCATGAAGACCTAGGGCATTTGAGGAAGCCTATTGTTGGAATATACAAGCCAAGTTCTATAATGAAAAATTCCCAATAGCATATGAAAGTGACAATATAAGAGACTCTCTATCATGAAGATCATGGTGCTACTTTGAAGCACAAGTGTGGAAAAAAGGATAGTAGCATTGTCCCTTTTATTTTCTTCTTTTTTTATCAGGCGTTTCTTTTTTTTGGCCTCTTTTTTTTTTCTTTTTTTTCCGGGACAATGCTCTATTAATGATGATCATCACACTTCTATTTATTTACAAGTCAAAGATTACAGCTCGATACTAGAACAAAGTATGACTCTATATGAATGCCTCCGGCGGTGTACCGAGATGGGCAATGAATCAAGAGTGACATGTATGAAATTATGCATGGTGGCTTTGCCACAAATATGATGTCAACTACATGATCATGCAAGGCAATATGACAATGATGAAGCGTGTCACAATAAACGGAACGGTGGAAAGTTGCATGGCAATATATCTCGGAATGGCTATGGAAATGCCATAATAGGTAGGTATGGTGGCTGTTTTGAGGAAGATATAAGGAGTTTTATGTGTGATAGAGCGTATCATATCACGGGGGTTGGATGCACCGGCGAAGTTTGCACCAACTCTCAAGGTGAGAAAGGGCAATGCACGGTACCGAATAGGCTAGCAATGATGGAAAGGTGAGAGTGCGTATAATCCATGGGCTCAACATTAGTCATAAAGAACTAACATACTTATTGCAAAAATCTACAAGTCATCAAAAACCAAGCACTACGCGCATGCTCCTAGGGGGATAGATTGGTAGGAAAAGACCATCGCTCGTCCCCGACCGCCACTCATAAGGAGGACAATCAAAGAAACACCTCATGCTTCAAATTTGTCACACAACGTTTACCATACGTGCATGCTACGGGACTTGCAAACTCTAACACAAGTATTTCTCAAATTCACAACTACTCAACTAGCATGACTCTAATATTACCATCTTCATATCTCAAAACAATCATCAAGTATCAAACTTCTCATAGTATTCAATGCACTCTATATGGAAGTTTTTATTATACCCATCTTGGATGCCTATCATATTTGGACTAATTTTATAGCCAAAGCAAATTACCATGCTGTTCTAAAGGACTCTCAAAATAATATAAGTGAAGCATGAGAGATCAATAATTTATATAAAATGAAACCACCACCGTGCTCTAAAAGATTTAAGTGAAGCACTAGAGCAAAATTATCTAGCTCAAAAGATATAAGTGAAGCACATAGAGTATTCTAATAAATTCCAATTCATGTGTGTCTCTCCAAAAGGTGTGTACAGCATGGGTGATTGTGGTAAACTAACAAGCAAAGACTCAAATCATACAAGACGCTCGAAGCAAAACACATATCATGTGGTGAATAAAAATATAGCCTCAAGTAAAGTTACCGATGGACGAAGACGAAAGAGGGGATGCCTTCCGGGGCATCCCCAAGCTTAGGCTTTTGGTTGTCCTTTAATTTTATCTTGGGGTGCCTTGGGCATCCCCAAGCTTAGGCTCTTTCCACTCCTTATTCCAAAATCCATCAAATCTTTAACCAAAAACATGAAAACTTCACAACACAAAACTCAACAGAAAATCTCATGAGCTCCGTTAGTATAAGAAAAAAAATCACCACTTTAAGGTACTGTAATGAACTCATTCTTTATTTATATTTTTGTTAAACCTACTGTATTCCAACTTCTCTATGGTTCATACCCCCCGATACTGGCCATAGATTCATTAAAATAAGCAAACAACACACGAAAAACAGAATCTGTCAAAAATAGAGCAGTCTGTAGTAATCTCTATCAAACGTATACTTATGGAACTCCAAAAATTCTGAAATAAATTGGTGTACGTGAGGAATTTTCGTATTAATTATCTTAAAGAAGAATCAACCTACAATTACTCTCCAGTATAAAATGGCAGCTAATCTCGTGAGCGCTAAAGTTTCTGTTTTTTACAGCAAGATCGCAAAGACTTCACCCAAGTCTTCCCAAAGGTTCTACTTGGCATAAACACTAATTAAAACATAAAAACACATCTAAACAGAAGCTATATGAATTATTTATTACTAAACAGGAACAAAAATCAAGGAACAAAAATAAAATTGGGTTGCCTCCCAACAAGCGCTATCGTTTAACGCCCCTAGCTAGGCATAATTTTTATTGATGGTCACAGGGATGATAATAATTGAAACACAAAGAGAGAATAATAAAACATGTGACAAACACATCTAAGTCTAACATACTTCCTATGCATAGACATTTTATAAGCAAACAAATTATCAATGAATGCAAAAACTAACATATGCAAGGAAGAAGAAAGAGACGATAGCAATCTCAACATGAAGAGAGGTAATTTAATAACATGAAAATTTCTACAACTATATTTTCCCCTCTCATAATAATTGCATGTGGGATCATAAGAAAATTCAACAAAATAGCTATTGCATAAAATATTTTCAACACAATCCACATGCATGTGAAGTTGACACTCTTCCAAAATAGTGGGATTAATATTAACTAAAGTCATGACCTCTCCAAACCCACTTTTATCAAAAACTTCATATGATTGAACATTCTCCAAATATGTGGGATCTAAAGTTGACACTCTTCCAAACCCACTTTCAATATTATGGCAAACATTATTATCAATCTCATATTCATCATGGGGCTTAAATAAATTTTCAAGATCATAAGAAGAATCACCCCAATCATGATCATTGTAACAAGTAGTAGACATAGCAAAACTAGCATCCCCAAGCTTAGGGTTTTGCATATTATTAGCACACTTGACATCAAGATAATTTATAATAACATCATTGCAATCATGCTTTTTATTCAAGGAGCTATCGTGAATCTCTTCATAAATTTCTTCATCACAATTCTCAGATTCACGAATTTCAAGCAAAACCTCATAAAGATAATCTAGTGCAATCAAATCACTAGAAATTGGTTCATCCTAATTGGGTCTCTTAAAAAGATTGGCAAGGGGATGAAGATCCATAAACTTTTAGCAAGCGAAGATGCAAGCAAAAAGAAGGCACATGGAAGAGGGCCAAAAAAAGGCAAAGGTGAAGTGGGGGAGAGGAAAACGAGAGGCAAATGGAAAATAATGTAATGCGAGGGAGAAGAGTTTGTGATGGGTACTTGGTATGTCTTGACTTGTGCATAGATCTCCCCGGCAACGGCGCCAGAAATCCGCACGTTGGCGGGAGATCAAATCTTGACTTGACTTGGCGTAAACCTCCCCGGCAACGGCGCCAGAAATCCTTCTTGCTACCTCTTGAGGATGCGTTGGTTTTCCCTTGAAGAGGAAAGGGTGATGCCGCAAAGTAGTGTAAGTATTTCCCGTAGTTTTTGAGAACCAAGTTATCAATCTAGTAGGAGACTACGCGCAAATCGCCTAGTACCTACACAAACAATCAAGAACCTTGCAACCAACGCGATAAAGGAGTTGTCAATCCCTTCACGGCCACTTGCAAAAGTGAGATCTGATAAAGATAATAAGATAGATATTTTTGGCATTTTTGTTGTCTAGATTGGAAAGTAAAGATTGCAAAATAAACGGCGACAGAAATAGCTAGTTGACGGGAAACTAATATAATGTAAAATAGACCTGGGGGCCATAGGTTTCACTAGTGGCTTCTCTCAATATAGCATATATTACGGTGGGTGAACAAATTACTGTCTAGCAATTGATAGAATAGCGCATAGTTATGAGAATATCTAGGCATGATCATGAACATAGGCATAACGCCCGTGACAAGTAGACCGAAACGATTCTGCATCTACTACTATTACTCCACACATCGACCGCTATCCAGCATGCATCTAGAGTATTAAGTTCATAAGAACAGAGTAACGCATTAGGCAAGATCACATGATGTAGAGGGATAAACTCAAGCAATATGATATAAACCCCATCTTTTTGTCCTTGATGGCAACAATACAATATGTGCCTCGCTTCCCCAGCTGTCACTGGGAAAGGACACCGCAAGATTGAACCCAAAGCTAAGCACTTCTCCCATTGCAAGAAAGATCAATCTAGTAGGCCAAACCAAACTGATAATTCGAAGAGACTTGCAAAGATATTAAATCATGCATATGAGAATTCAGAGAAGAATCAAATATTTTTCATAGATAATCTTGATCATAAACCCACAATTCATCAGATCTTGACAAACACACCGCAAAAAGAATTACATCGAATAGATCTCCAAGAAGATCGAGGAGAACTTTGTATTGAGATCCAAAGATAGAGAAGAAGCCATCTAGCTAATAACTATGGACCCGAAGGTCTGTGGTAAACTACTCACACATCATCGGAGAGGCTATGGTGTTGATGTAGAAGCCCTCCGTGAACGAACCCCCCTCCGGCAAAGCGCCGAAAAAGGCCCCAAGATGGGATGTCATGGGTACAGAAGGTTGCGGTAGTGGAAAAGGTGTTTCGTGGCTCTCCCCGATGGTTTCAGGGTATAAGGGTATATATAGGCAAAAGAAGTAGGTCGGTGGAGCTGCGAGGGGCCCACGAGGGTGGGGGGCGAGCCTACCCCCTAGACGCGCCCTCCTACCTCGTGGCCGCCTTGTGGCTTCCTTGACCTCCACTCCAAGTCTCCTGGATTGCGTTTGTTCCAAAAAAGATCCGCGCGGAGGTTTCATTCCATTTGGATTCCGTTTGATATTCCATTTCTGCGAAACACTGAAATAGGCAAAAAAACAGCAATTTGCTCTGGGCCTTCAGTTAATAGGTTAGTCCCAAAAATAATATTAAAAGGTATATTAAAGCCCATTAAACATCCAAAACAGATAATATAATAGCATGGAATAATCAAAAATTATAGATACGTTGGAGACATATCAATATTGGTGTAATATCTATTGTATTCCAACTTTTACATGGTTCATACCCCCCGATACTACCCATAGATTCATCAAAATAAGCAAACAACACATAGAAAACAGAATCTATCAAAAACAGAACTGCCTGTAGTAATCTGTAACTCTTGAATACTTCTGTAACTCCAAAAATTCGGAAACATTAGGACAACCTAAGCAATTTCTTTATTAATCTTCTGTAAAAAGAATCAAATCAAAAGCACGCTTATTTTAAAAATGAGAATTGTTTTCCTGAGCGCAAAAGTTTCTGTTTTTCAGCAAGATCAAATCAACTATCACCGTAAGCCATCCCAAAGGTCTTACTTGGCACAAACACTAATTAAAACACAAAATCCACATCTAACTAGAGGCTAGATGAATTATTTAATGCAAAATAGAACCTAAAAAGCAAAAACAAAAGTTAAATTGGGTTGCCTCCCAACAAGCACTATTGTTTAACGCCCTTAGCTAGGCATAAAAACACGAATAGATCTAGGTATTGTCATCTTTGGTATGCAATCCATAAGTAGCTCTCATAATAGATTCATATGGCAATTTTCTTGGAAAGTGTTCCATGCCCTTCCTTAATGGGAATTGAAATCTAATGTTTCTTTCTTTCATATCAATAATTGCTCCAATCGTTCTAAGGAAAGGTCTACCAAGAATAATAGGACATGTAGGATTGCAATCTATATCAAGAACAATGAAATCTACCGGCACATAATTCCTATTTGCAACAATAAGAAAATCTTTAATCCTTCCCATATGTTTCTTAATAGTGGATCCGCAAATTGCAAATTCAAAGAACAATCATCAAATTCACGTAAACCTAATACATCACATAAAGTTTTTGGAATCGTGGAAACGCTAGCCCCCAAATCACACAAAGCATGGCACTCATAATCTTTAATCTTAATCTTAATAGTAGGTTCCCACTCATCATAAAGTTCTCTAGGGATAGAAACTTCCAATTCAAGCTTGCATCATAGCATCAAGATATGTTTAGTAAAAGCTTTGTTTTGATTATAAGCATGAGGAGAATTCAACATGGATTGCAACAAGGAAATACGATCTATTAAAGAGTGGGTTCATTGCTATTTAAAGTTTTGACCTCTCCAATCCCACTTTTATCAATTTTTGCATCAAGATCTGAAAACTCCGAATCATTGGGACGCCTTTTAACTAAAGTTGACTCATCTCCAGTCCCATCTTTATCAAGATTTATATTGGAAAATAAAGATTCAATAGGAGTGACGTCAATCACTTTAAGATCTTCATCATTATTTAAAGATTCTGGTTTAGCAGCCATCTTATTTACCAAGGTAGCTTGTTTATCAGAAATTTGGCGTACTAAATTTTCAAGATGAGTAACTGAGATTTCAAACCATAAAATTCCTTAGACATACCATTGAGCTCTTTATTCATGTACTCCATAAAACTTTTCTGCTCCTTAAGCTCGTTTCTAAAGAAATTATTATGCTCAAATTGCAAAGACATGAAGCTCCTAACATTATTTTCAATTTCTTCCAACCTCCTAAAGTGAATATCAACATTCTTTGGTTGAGCCATAAAGGCAAGCAGACACACCAACACATAGGCACACAAAAAGCAAGCGAAGAAGACAAACGGAAGAGGGGTGAAGAAAAGGCAAATCTTTTCAAAAATCATTTTAGAAGTGGGGGAGAGGAAAACGAGAGGCGAATGGCGAATAATGCAATGCAAGAGATGTGATTTTATGATGGTACTTGGTATGTCTTGACTTGGCATAGATCTCCCCGGCAACGGCGCCAGAAATTGGCAAGTTGACGGGAGATAAATATTGACTCTTCACTTGGCGTAAATCTCCTCGGCAACAGCGCCAGATATTCTTCCTGCTACTTCTTTAGCTTGTGTCGGTTTTTCCCTTGAAGAGGAAAGGGTGATGCAGCAAAGTAGAGATAAGTATTTCCCTCAGTTTGAGAACCAAGGTATCAATCCAGTAGAAGACGACGCACAATGAAGGAAATATGCCATAGAGGCAATAATAAAGTTGTTATTTTATATTTCCTTATATCATGATAAATGTTTATTATTCATGCTAGAATTGTATTAACTGGAAACTTAGTACATGTGTGAATACATAGACAAAACAGAGTGTCCCTAGTATGCCTCTACTTGACTAGCTCGTTAATCAAAGATGGTTAAGTTTCCTAACCATAGACATGTGTTGTCATTTGATGAACGGGATCACATCATTAGAGAATAATGTGATGGACAAGACCCATCCGTTAGCTTAGCAATATGATCATTTAGTTTTATTGCTATTGCTTTCTTCATGACTTATACATATTCCTCTGACTATGAGATTATGCAACTCCAGAATACCGGAGGAACAGAATACATAGACAAAACAGAGTGTCCCTAGTATGCCTCTACTTGACTAGCTCGTTAATCAAAGATGGTTAAGTTTCCTAACCATAGACATGTGTTGTCATTTGATGAACGGGATCACATCATTAGAGAATAATGTGATGGACAAGACCCATCCGTTAGCTTAGCATTATGATCATTTAGTTTTATTGCTATTGCTTTCTTCATGACTTATACATATTACTCTGACTATGAGATTATGCAACTCCCGAATACCGGAGGAACACCTTGTGTGTTATCAAACGTCTCAATGTAACTGGGTGATTATAAAGATGCTCTACAGGTGTCTCCGAAAGTGTTTGTTGGGTTGGCATAGATCAAGATTAGGATTTGTCACTCCGTGTATCGGAGAGGTATCTCTGGGCCCTCTCAGTAATGCACATCACTATAAGCCTTGCAAGCAATGTGACTAACGAGTTAGTTGTGGGATGATGCATTACAGAACGAGTAAAGAGACTTGCCGGTAATGGGATTGAACTAGGTATGATGATACCGACGATCGAATCTCGGGCAAGTAACATACCAATGACAAAGGGAATAACGTATGTTGTTATGTGGTTTGACCGATAAAGATCTTCGTAGAATATGTAGGAACCAATATGAGCATCCAGGTTCCGCTATTGGTTATTGACCGGAGATGTGTCTCGATCATGTCTACATAGTTCTCGAACCCGTAGGGTCCGCACGCTTAACGTTCGATGACGATTTGTATTATGAGTTATGTGTTTTGGTGACCAAAGTTTGTTCGGAGTCCCGGATGAGATCACGGACATGACGAGGAGTCTCGAAATGGTCGATAGGTGAAGATTTATATATTGGAAGGTTATATACGGACATCGGAATGGTTCCGAATAGGTTCGGGGATTTTTCGGAGTACCGGGAGGTTACCGGAACCCCCCGGGAAATTTAATGGGCCTCATGGGCCATGGTGGAGATAGGGAGGAAGGCCACAAGAGGAGGCGCGCGCCTCCCCCCTGCCCAATCCGAATTGGACAAGGGGTGGGGGCATGCCCCCCTTTCCTTCTCCCTCTCCCCTCTTTCCCCTTTCCCCTCTCCGTTTGAAGGAAGGGGGGCGAATCCTACCAGGAGTGGAGTCCTAGTAGGACTCCCCACCATGGCGCGCCACCCCTAGGGCCGGCCACCTCCTCCTCCCCTCCTTTATATACAGGGGCGGGGGGCACCCCAAAGGCACATCAATTGTTCTCTTAGCCGTGTGCGGTGCCCCCTCCATAGTTTACTCCTCCAGTCATAGTGTCGTAGTGCTTAGGCGAAGCCCTGCGTGGATCACATCACCATCACCGTCACCACACCGTCGTGCTGACGGAACTCTCCCTCGGCCCTCTACTAGATCAAGAGTTCGAGGGTTGTCATCGAGCTGAACGTGTGCTAAACATGGAGGTGACGTACGTTTGGTACTAAGATCGGTTGGATCATGAAGATGTTAGACTACATCAACCGCGTTAACATAACGCTTCCGCTTTCGGTCTACGAGGGTATGTGGACACACTCTCCCCCTCTCGTTTCTATGCATCTCCTAGACAGATCTTGCGTGATCGTAGGAATTTTTTTGAAATTGCATGCTACGTTCCCAACAGTGGCATCCGAGCAAGGTCTATGCGTAGATGATATGCACGAGTAGAACACAAAGTGTTGTGGGCGATAATAGTCATACTGCTTACCACCAATGTCTTACTTTGACTTGGCGGTATTGTTGGATGAAACGGCCAGGACCAACATTACATGACCAAGTTCATGAGACCGGTTCTACTGACGTGCTTTGCACACAGGTGGCTGGTGGGTGCCTGTTTCTCCAACTTTAGTTGAATCGAGTTTGACTACGGCCGGTCCTTGTTGAAGGTTAAAACAACGGACTTGATGAAAAATCGTTGTGGTTTTGATGCGCAGGTAAGAACATTTCTTGCTAGAAGCCCGTAGCAGCCACGTAAAACTTGCAACAACAAAGTAGAGGACGTCTAACTTGTTTTTGCAGGGGCATGTTGTGATATGATATGGTCAAGACGTGATGAGATATAAATTGTTGTATGAGATGATCATGTTTTGTAAAAGTTATCGGCAACTGGCAGGAGCCTTATGGTGTCGCTTTATTGTATGAAATGCAATCGCCATGTAATTTCTTTACTTTACACTAAGTGGTAGCGATAGTCGTAGAAGCAATAGTTGGCGAGACGACAACGACGCTACGATGGAGATCAAGGTGTCAAGCCAGTGACGACGGAGATCATGACGGTGCTTTAGAGATGGAGATCAAAGGCACAAGATGATGATGGCCATATCATGTCACATATTTTGATTGCATGTGATGTTTATATTTTATGCATCTTATTTTGCTTAGTACAGCGGTAGCATTATAAGATGATCCCTCACTAAATTTCAAGGTATAAGTGTTCTCTCTGAGTATGCACCGTTGCTACAGTTCGTTGTGCCGAGACACCACGTGATGATCGGGTGTGATAAGCTCTACGTTCACATACAACGGGTGCAAGCCAGTTTTGCACGTGCAGAATACTCGGGTTAAACTTGACGAGCCTAGCATATGCAGATATGGCCTCGGAACACTGAGACCGAAAGGTCGAACGTGAATCATATAGTAGATATGATCAACATAAAGATGTTCACCATTGAAAACTACTCCATCTCACGTGATGATCGGACATGGTTTAGTTGATATGGATCACGTGATCATTTAGATGACTGGAGGGATGTCTATCTAAGTGGGAGTTCTTAAATAATATGATTAATTGAACTTAAATTTATCATGAAACTTGGTCCTGATAGTATTTGCATAACTATGTTGTTGATCAATAGCTCGCATATAGCTTCCCCGTTTTATTTATGATATGTTCCTAGAGAAAACTAAGTTGAAAGATGTTAGTAGCAATGATGCGGACTAGGTCCGTGATCTGAGAATTATCCTCATTGCTGCACAGAAGAATTATATCTTTGATGCACCACTAGGTGACAGAACTATTGCAGGAGCAGATACATACGTTATGAACGTTTGACAAGCTCGGTATGATGACTACTTGATAGTTTAGTGCACCATGCTTTACGGCTTAGAAGCGGGACTTCAAAAATGTTTGAACGAAATGGAGCATATGAGATGTTCCAAGAGTTAAAATTGGTATTTCAGACTCATGCCCGTGTTAAGAGGTATGAGACCTCTGACGAAGTACTTTGCCTACAAGATGGAGGAGAATAGCTCAGCTAGTGAGCGTATGCTCACTAGCTGGGTACTACAATCGCTTGAATCAAGTGGGAGTTAATCTTCCAGATAAGATAGTGATTGACAGAGTTCTCTAGTCACTATCACCAAGTTACTAGAACTTCATGCTCAACTATAATATGTGAGGGATCACGAAACGATTCCCAAGCTCTTCGCAATGCTGAAATCAGCAAAGGTAGAAATCAAGAAAAAGCATCAAGTGTTGATGGTTAACAAGACCACTAGTTTCAAGAAAAGGGCAAGGGAAAGAAAGGGAAAACTTCAAAAGAATGTAAAGAAAGTTGCCACTCCCACGAAGAAGCCCAAAGCCAGACCCAAGCCTGAAACTGAGTGCTTCTACTACAAAAGAAATGGTCACTGGAAGTGGAACTCCCCTAGATACTTGGCGGATAAGAAGGATGGCAAAGTGAACAAAGGTATATTTGTTATACATATTATTGATGTGTACTTTACTAGTGTTTATAGAAACCCCTCGGTATTTGATACTGGTTCAGTTGCTAAGAGTAGTAACTTGAAATAGGAGTTGCAAGATAAACAGAGACTAGTTAAGGACGAGGCGACGATGTGTGTTGGACATAATTCCAAGGTTGATACGATCACCATCGCACACTCCCTCTACCTTCGGGATTAGAATTGAACCTAAATAAATGTTATTTGGTGTTTGCGTTGAGCATTAATATGATTAGATCATGTTTATTGCAATAAGGTTATTCATTTAAGTCAGAGAATAATTGTTGTTCTGTTTATATGAATAAAACCTTCTATGGTCATCCACCCAATGTGAATGGTTTACTGAATCTCGATCGTAGTGATACAAATATTCGTAATATTGATGCCAAAAGATGCAAAGTTGATAATAATAGTGCAACATATTTGTGGCACTGCTGTTTAGGTCATATTGGTGTAAAGCACATGAAGAAACTCCATGCTGATGGGCTTTTGGAATCACTTGATGCTTGCGAACCATGCCTCATGGGCAAGATGACTAAGATTCCGTTCTCCAGAACAATGGAGCGAGCCACTGACTTATTGGAAATAATACATACCGATGTATGTGGTCCAATGAGTGTTGAGGCTCGCGGCGGGAATCATTATTTTCTGACCTTCACAGATGATTTGAGCAGATATGGGTATATCTACTTAATGAAACATAAGTCTGAAACATTTGCAAAGTTCAAAGAATTTTAGAGTGAAGTAGAAAATCATCGTAACAAGAAAATAAAGTTTCTACGATGTGATCGCAGAGGCGAATATTTGAGTTACGAGCTTGGTCTTTATTTGAAACAATGTGGAATAGTTTCGCAACTCACACCACCTGGAACACCACAGCGTAATGGTGTGTCCGAACGTCGTAACCGCACTTTATTAGATATGGTGCAATCTATGATGTCTCTTACCGATTTACCACTATCATTATGGGGTTATCCATTAGAGACAGCTGCATTCATGTTAAATAGGGCACCATCTAAATCCATTGAGATGACACCGTATGAACTGTGGTTTGGCAAGAAACCTAAGTTGTCGTTTCTTAAAGTTTCCGGCTGCGATGCTTATATGAAAAATCTTCGACCTGATAAGCTCGAACCCAAATCGGAGAAATGTGTCTTCATAGGATACCAAAGGAGACTTTTGGGTACACCTTCTATCACATATCCGAAGGCAAGATATTCGTTGCTAAGAATGGATCCTTTCTAGAGAAGGTGTTTCTCTCAAAAGAAGTGAGTGGGAGGAAACTAGAACTTGATGAGGTAATTGTACCTTCTCCCGAATTGGAAAGTAGTTTATCACAGAAATAAGTTCCAATAATGCCTACACCAATTATTGAGGAAGTTAATGATATTGATCATGAAACTTCAGATCAAGTTACTACCGAACCTCGTAGGTCAACCAGAGTATGTTCCGCACCAGAGTGGTACGGTAATATTGTTCTGGAAGTCATGTTACTAGACCATGATGAACCTACGAAATATGAGGAAGCAATGATGAGCCCAGATTCCGCGAAATGGCTTGAGGCCATGAAATCTTAGATGGGATCCATGTATGAGAACAAAGTGTGGACTTTGGTTGACTTGCCCGATGATCGGCAAGCAATCGAGAATAAATGGATCTTCAAGAAGAAGACAGACGCTGACGGTAATGTTACTGTCTACAAAGCTCGACTTGTTGCGAAAGGTTTTTGACAAGTTCAAGGAGTTGACTATGATGAGACCTTCTCACCCATAGTTTAAGTCTGTCCGAATCATGTTAGCAATTGCCGCATTTTATGATTATGAAATTTGGCAAATGGATGTCAAAACTGCATTCCTTAATGGATTTCTTAAAGAAGAGTTGTATATGATGCAACCAAAAGGTTTTGTCGATCCTAAAGGTGCTAACAAAGTGTGCAAGCTCCAATGATCCATTTATGGACTGGTGCAAGCATCTCGGAGTTGGAATATATGCTTTGAGAGTGTGATCAAAGCATATGGTTTTATACAGACTTTTGGAGAAGCCTGTATTTACAAGAAAGTGAGTGGGAGCACTACATCCTTTCTGATAAGTATATGTGAATGACATATTGTTGATCGAAAATGATGTATAATTTTCTGGAAAGCATAAAGGAGTGTTTGAAAGGAGTTTTTCAAAGAAAGACCTCGGTGAAGCTGCTTACATATTGAGCATCAAGATCTATAGAGATAGATCAAGACGCTTGATAAGTTTTTCAATGAGTACATACCTTGACAAGATTTTGAAGTAGTTCAAAATGGAACAGTCAAAGAAGGAGTTCTTGCCTGTGTTGCAAGGTGTGACGTTGAGTAAAGACTCAAAAACCGACCACAGCAGAAAATAGAAAGAGAATGAAAAGTCATTCCCTATGCCTCAGTCATAGGTTCTATAAAGTATGCTATGTTGTGTACCAGACCTATTGTGTACCTCACCATGAGTTTGGCAAGAGGGTACAATAGTGATCCAGGAGTGGATCACTGGACAACGGTCAAAATTATCCTTAGTTGAATAAGGATATGTTTCTCCGTTATGGAGGTGACAAAAAGTTCGTCGTAAAGGGTTACGTCGATCCAAGCTTTGACACTGATCCGAATGAACTCTAAGTCTCAATCTGGATACATATTCAAAGTGGGAGCAATTAGCTAGAGTAGCTCCGTGCAAAGCATTGTAGACATAGAAATTTGTAAAATACATACGACTCTGAATATGGCAGACCCGTTGACTAAACTTATCTCACAAACAAAACATGATCACACCTTAGTACTCTTTGGGTGTTAATCACATAACGATGTGAACTAGATTACTAACTCTAGTAAACCCCTTGGGTGTTACTCACATGGCGATGTGAACTAATCACATAAAAGATGTGAACTATTGGTGTTAAATCACATGACGATGTGAACTAGATTATTGACTCTAGTGCAAGTTTCCTGACCATAGACATGTGTTGTCATTTGATGAACGGGATCACATCATTAGAGAATGATGTGATGGACAAGATCCATCCGTTAGCTTAGCATTATGATCGTTTAGTTTTATTGCTATTGCTTTCTTCATGACTTATACATATTCCTCTGACTATGAGATTATGCAACTCCCGAATACCGGAGGAACACCTTCTGTGTTATCAAACGTCTCAACGTAACTGGGTGATTATAAAGATGCTCTACAGGTGTCTCCGAAAGTGTTTGTTGGGTTGGCATAGATCAAGATTAGGATTTGTCACTCCGTGTATCGGAGAGGTATCTCTGGGACCTCTCGGTAATGCACATCACTATAACCGTGAAAGCAATGTGACTGATGAGTTAGTTGCAGGATGATGCATTACGGAACGAGTAAAGAGACTTGCCGGTAACGATTTTGAACTAGGTATGATGATATCGACGATCGAATCTCGGGCAAGTAACATACCGATGACAAAGGGAACAACATATGTTGTTATGCAGTTTGACCGATAAAGATCTTCGTAGAATATGTAGGAACCAATATGAGCATCCGGGCTCCGCTATTGGTTATTGACCGGAGATGTGTCTCGGTCATGTCTACATAGTTCTCGAACCCATAGGGTCCGCATGCTTAACGTTCGATGACGATTAGTATTATGAGTTATGTGTTTTGGTGACCGAAGTTTGTTCGGAGTCCCGGATGAGATCATGGACCTGACGAGGAGTCTCGAAATGGTCGAGAGGTGAAGATTGATATATTGGAAGGTTATATACGGACATCGGAATGGTTCTGAATAGGTTCGGGGATTTTTCGGAGTACTGGGAGGTTACCGGAACCCCCGGGAAAGTTAATGGGCCTTATGGGCCATAGTGGAGAGAGGGAGGAAGGCCACAAGAGGTGGCGCGCACCTCCCCCCTGCCCAATCCGAATGGGACAAGGGGTGGGGGCGCGGCCCCCCTTTCCTTCTCCCTCTCCCCTCTTTCCCCTTTCCCCTCTCCGTTGGAAGGAAGAGGGGGCGAATCCAACTAGGAGTGGAGTCCTAGTAGGACACCCCCCATGGCGCGCCACCCCTAGGGCCGGCCACCTCCTCCTCCCCTCCTTTATATATGGGGGCCGGGGCACCCCAAAGGCACATCAACTATTCTCTTAGCCGTGTCCGGTGCCCTCCTCCATAGTTTACTCCTCCGGTCATAGCATTGTAGTGCTTAGGCGAAACCCTACACGGATCACATCACCATCATGGTCACCACACCGTCGTGCTGATGGAACTCTCCCTCGACCCTCTACTGGATCAAGAGTTCGAGGGACGTCATCAAGCTGAATGTGTGCTGAACATGGAGGTGCCGTACGTTTGGTACTAAGATCATTTAGATCGTGAAGACGTTCGACTACATCAACCACGTTAACCTAACGCTTCCACTTTCGGTCTACGAGGGTACGTGGACACACTCTCCCCCTCTCGTTGCTATGCATCTCCTAGATAGATCTTGTGTGATCGTAGGAATTTTTTTGAAATTGCATGCTACGTTCCCAACACACAACTCACCAAATACTTGCACAAACAATCAAACAACTTGCACCCAACGCGATAAAGGGGTTGTCAATCCCTTCACGGTTACTTGCAAAAGTGAGATCTGATAGAGATAGATAAACGATAAAGTAAATATTTTTAGTACTTTTGGTTTATAGATCGGAAAGTAAAAGATTGCAAAATAGTAGATCGGAAACTAATATGATAGATCGTAAATTTATACGATGGAAAATAGACCCGGCGGCCATAGGTTTCACTAGAGGCTTCTCTCAAGATAGCAAATAATACGGTGGGAACAAATCACTGCCGAGCAATTGATAGAAAAGCACAAAGTTACGACGATATCTAAGGCAATGATCATGAATATAGGCATCACGTCCATATCAAGTAGACCAATACGATTCTGCATCTACTACTATTACTCCATACATCGACCACTATCCAGCATGCATCTAGAGTATTAATTTCATAAAGAACGGAGTAGCGCATTAAGTAAGATGACATGATGCAGAGGAATTAACTCAAGAAGTATGATGAAAACCGCATCTTTTTATCCTCGATGGCAACAACACAATACGTGCCTTGCTTCCCCCGCTGACACTGGGAAAGGACACCGCAAGATTGAACCCAAAGCTAAGCACTTCTCCCATTGCAAGAAAAACCAATCTAGTTGGCCAAACCAAACCGATAGTTCAAAGAGAATTACAAAGATATCAAATCATGCATAAAAGAATTCAAAGAAGATTCAAATAATATTCATAGATAAGCTAATCATAAATCCACAATTCGTCGGATCTCGGCAAACACACCGCAAAAAAGTATTACATCGAATATATCTCCAAGAACATCGAGGAGAACATGGTATTGAGAATCAAAGAGAGGGAAGAAGCCATCTAGCTACTAGCTATGGACCCGTAGGTCTGTGGTAAACTACTTATGCATCATCGGAAGGGCAATAGAGTTGATGTAGGAGCTCTCCGTGATCGAATCCCCCTCCGGCAGGGTGCCAGAAAAGGTCCCAAGATGGGATCTCACGGGTACAGAAGGTTGCGGTGGTGGAAAAGTGTTTTTGTGGATGCCTCTGGTGGTTTGGAGACATTTGGGAATATATAGGCGAAAGAATCTGGTCAGGAGGCTCACGGGGGGCCCACAAGGGTGGGGGCATGCCCTACCCCGTGGGCGCGCCCTCCATCCTTGTGGCCGCCTCGTGGCTCCTCCGACTTCATCTCCAAGTCTCCTTGTTGTCTTCTGGTCCAAGAAAAATCATCATGAAGGTTTCATTCCGTTTGGACTTCGTTTGGTATTCCTTTTCTGCGAAACTCAAAAACAAGAAAAAAAACAGGAACTGGCACTTGGGTATAGGTTAATAGGTTAGTCCCAAAAATAATATAAAATAGCATATTAATGCATATAAAACATCCAAAAAAGATAATAGAATAGCATGGAACAATAAAAAAGTATAGATATGTTGGAGACGTATCACACGTACACAATTTTAAATGATTGTGTTTGATGTAGTGAAAAAGAAGACTACCCCACTATACGTATATATAAATAGGCAGGAGCCTCCGCGCTTGATTGCTAGGGTTGCTCTATTCACACACTCTCATCCTCTCCATATCTAAACAAGATAGCGGTGGTAACACTGTCTTTCTATCCTCACCGCTGGTTACAGATACAGACGTATCCCCCTCCGCCGGTGAAGGGGAGGAGGGGCAGCGTTTAGGCCGTCGTCGACAGCGAGGGAGGAGACCCACTACTGGCCGCACCGTTATCTCTGGTCGAGCGCCGGCGCGGGAGGTCCTCCGTTCCCTTCATGGCTGCCCTAGTGTGGGCGGATCCGGCCTCCCGCCGCCCACCTATCCACACCCCGACGACATTCAGGTATATCTTCCTTCTAAACCGGCCTAGCTCTACTTCCCCAGCTCGCTACGTTGCTGCATGTGCATCATTTTCTACCTCTCAGTCCCCCTCGTAGCTAGGGTCGATCGGATGGTCCAACGTCACCTATTTTTTTCTTCTATTGTTAGAGGTAAAGCTACTTCATGGAGTCGAATCTTGTACTTGGTTCAAACAAGAAATAAAGGGGGGGATTTAGTATGTACATCGGACATGGTACAAACAGGAAAGAAAGGGGGTGAAAGTAGTACAGACTGGTCATCCATCTAGTCTCTTGGTTGAAAAGGGAAATATAGGGGAAACGTTGTACACAGTGGTATGCCTAGGACTAGATTTGCTATCCGCACATAGGAGTAGGTGGCTAGAGTGAACAAAAAATGGGACTAACCCAAATATGTTTCTTGGATGTTTGTATCTCGGGGCAACAAACTCTAAATCACCACTTTATGCCCCGGTTTAGGTACATGGTGCTGGACTGCCGGTGCACCAACTGTCCCATGCCCTTATAGCAAACATTACCTGTTCTTAATCTAATGCCCCTGGTAAAATGAAGCCATGCCATTGTTATAAGCCATGAAAAGTTTAACCAATTGTTTTTGCCAGTAATTGTTTGAGACTCTGATTGTTTCCTCTGTAGCTTTTTGTGCAAACAGGGATATCCATTTCACCTTGTTGCTATTGCGACCTTTTGGTGCACTGCACAAAACACTTCTTAAAAGAAGTGAATTTTGTGTTGTTTAACTGGAATGTCAGAATGGAACCGTGGGTTCATTTCGGTGGAACTGCACAAAGGGAGATCTGTGGTCCAATCTTCATCCTCCATATTGGCACCATAACCTTCCTTTAGGTAAGAATGATATTTAATGCATGTGTTCACCTCTATTTTGCGACTGCCATGAGAAAATAATGCTATTGTTTACTAGTACACTTGTACTCCCTCACTGACAAAACCAATTCTAAAATAGAAGGCCAATCAGGTACTTGGTTTCACCAACTGGTGAGGAGAATGGGAAACAGAGCATGAAGAGGAAGATGAAGAAGAAGAAGGAGGAGGAAATAAAGAAGATCACACGATGGTACCATCCTATGTTATCCTAACATATTTCTAGTGGTATTGTATTGCTGTGTTGCTACTAGTCTTAATTTACTTGGAAGACTAGCAAGATGCCCGTGCATTGCATGTAACATCAAGATGCATTTGTATGATTAATTTATCTTGTGAAAGAAAAGGATGAATGAGGGAATGCCTTATTTGCAAATGCGGAGAGGGGTGTGGGTATCTTTTTGCAAAATTGCCTATATTGCAGGATGGCAGGCATACCATCATCACCAACTCAGTTTTTATAAGAGTAGAGAAGTAGAGATTGAGATAGATAGAGAAATCCAGCAGAGTAGTACTTGGCTTGACGACACATCACACTAATTAACTAGATTCTGGATGCATGTGTGACCCAGCTCTACACGATCAATAGTGCCAAGGTGATCTTGCTGAAGCCGAGGCCTCAATCGAGGCCATTCAAGGCTTTGGCTGTCGGCGTTCTGGGAACCAGGGTACCCAGACTTGCTTGCCTGCGGCCCATGGCGTGGCTCCCTCGATGGCCGGGTATGGCCCGCCTTCAAGACTATCAAGACAAGACCCTCGTGAGGGGCCAACCCTCTCGAGGCGGATGATGCCAAGACCTCCTGAGGGAGCGGCCTCCCCGGGCTGCTCCTGAGGAGCGGAGATTCCTATGCAGGCGCCCAATCTCATGAGGTTGCACTGACACAAGCCATGACGATCAAGGCTAGGCGGGCGCTAGCGGGCATAGAGAAGACAGTTTCCTCTTCGGTGCTAAGGAGGAAAGCGCAGGTGCGGGTTCTCGAGGAACCAGGCAAAGGTTTCCATTCCTGTGCAACAAGACCAAGGCCACGAGGACGGCGGGAAGGATGTCATTGCCGAGCCCATCGCAACGTCACGACCAGAAGCTTTGCAGGCGAAGAACACCTTTTGTCAGGATAAGATGTACTGATTGTCCCCTTTCAAATTGGCCACTGTGGCATTCCTTCCCGCCTATGTTTTGGGGGAAGAGGACCGAGGCCACTATAAGTATAGGCTACCACCACGATAGGCGGGGGATGGGATCCGAACCTCTCAACTCATCTCCTCACCAGAGCAGACCTCGCGAGGTTGTTCATCCCTTGTACTTGTTCATCCTCGGCCCCTCGTGATGCAAATCCACCACAAAGCAGGAGTAGGGTCTTACACCGCAAGGTGGCCCAAACTGCGTAAACTATCGTGTCCTTCTTCTTCCTTGCTCATCGAGCTAGGCCATGGGGGTGACGAGCTGGTTGGCTGGAGAGGTCGAGTTCTTCGCGCACGCCCCAGAGTCCGATCCTTCCTTTGGTCTACGGAGCCCTAAATTTAACATTTGGTGCGCCAGGTAGGGGCGTGTCGAAGGTCCGCCTCTTCATCAGCCGCTCTCCGCCCGCGCTATGTGGTTCCCATGGCAGGTGCCGCCCCACCCGCCAGGCCGCCGGGCGTGTTCAGAGGCATCGCGGGCCTTCGAGCTTTCCCCCGCCTTGCGACAGGTGCGGTGGCTACTGAAGTTCAGGCCGGAGTTGCCCTCGTGGTAAGATGGCGCGGAGGACCCAATGGAGTTCGTCCGGGTGTACGCAGAGGCCATCTAGGTGGCGGGCGGCGATGACAAATTCATGGCGAGCTGGCTCCCTATGGCCCTCACGGGAGGAGCTGCATGATCTGTTCGTCGCGCGCTTCACGGCATCGACGCCCCACGCCGTTGCGGCCATTCTCGACGGGTCACAGGCGCCAGCCTCAAGCAGCCACGTGAAGCAGCAATTTCGACAGGTGGGGGCCGCCCAGCCACGGCAGGGGCCTCCTCCAGGCCGGGCGGTGCCCGAGACCGACATCGTCTTCGACTCCAGGGATCACCCCAAGACTACTGTCGGCGCGCTCCCCATGCTCTACATGCCCACCATCAGCAACGTTGCAGTCACCAGGACCCTCATCGACGGTGGTGCTTGCCTCAACATCCTCTACATGGATGCTTTCAGTAAGCTCCATGTGCCTGACGACCAACTCGGCCCCGCCAAACCCTTCTCAGGGGTGGTCGACGGCTCCACCGTTCCTCTGGGGCAGATCCGCCTCCCCATCACCTTCGGCATGCGCTACCACTACCGCACCGAGCTCATCGACTTCGACGTCGCCCGCATCGGCCTCCCGTACAACGCCATCCTTGGGTATCCAGCCCTTGCCAAGTTCATGGCGGCGACGCACCCCGGCTACAACGTCATCAAGATGCCTGGGAGCAGCGGCATCCTCACTGTGGTGGGAGACACCAAGGATGCACTCCTGGCCCTCAAACTCACTTTCAAGGCTGCGGCGCCACGCGACCAGACACGAAGGGCGCTCCAGAGATCCCGGAGGCTGCGCCTGCGAAGAAGAAGCAGTTGTTCTCTCAGGACCGGGCCGAGACGAAGCAAGTGCCAATCGACGACAGGGGCTCAGGCCCCACCTTCACCATATGTGGCAGCCTTCCCCCAGATCAAGAAGAGGCGGTGGTCAATTTCCTCCATGCAAACAAAGATGTATTTGCATGGGAGGCAACGGACCTGGTTGGCGTCCTACGAGACGTGATTGAGCAGCATTTGATGGTGTGCCCCGGCGCACGCCCGATGAAGCAGAAGGCGCGGCAAGCCCCGGAGAAGCAGTCGTTCATCGTCTAGGAGGTCCACAAGCTGCAAGAAGGCGGCATCATTCGGGAGGTGGAGCACCCAGATTGGCTGGCCAATCCAGTCATTGTCCCCAAGAAGGGAGGAAAGGAGCGCATGTGCGTCGACTTCACGAGCCTCAACAAGGCTTGCCCTCAGGACCCGTTCCCTCTTCCGTGCATCGACCAGATCATCGGCTCCACCGCCGAGTGTGATTTGTTGTGCTTCCTAGACGCCTTCTCGGGCTACCACCAAATTAAGATGGTGCAGGATATCGAGAAGACAGCCTTCCTGACCCCGTGCGGGGTGTATTGCTACACATGCATGCCGTTCGGGCTGCGCAATGCCGGCGCAACCTTCCAACGATTGATGCACATCACCCTGGGCCGAAAGCTCTGGAGAAATGCCGAGGAATACGTCGATGACATAGTGGTCAAGTCACGGGAAGCAAGGACCCTTGTCGGAGATTTGGAAGAGATGTTCGCCAACTTGCGCAAGGTAAACCTGCGCCTCAATCCGGAGAAGTGCGTATTTGGCGTCCCGTCCGGAAAGCTACTGGGCTTCTTGGTGTCACACAGAGGGATCGAGGCTAACCCAGAGAAGATCAAGGTGATAGAGAGGATGAGACCGCCGCAGACCCTCATGCAGATGCAGAAGCTCGTGGGCTGCGTAACTTTGTTGGGGCACTTCATCTCCAAGGTTGGTGAGCGCGCCCTCCCGTTCTTCAAGCTGATGAAAAAGAAGGGCCCATTTGAATGGACACCGGAGGCCGAGGCAGCCTTCAAAGACCTCAAGAGGTACCTCACCAGCCCGCCAGTGATGGTCGCCCCTCGCCCTCTTGAGCCCCTGGTGCTTTACCTGACCGCCACACCCCACTCGGCCAGCGCAGCACTCGTGATGGTCCGAGAGGAGCGCGTGCTACTTCTTGAGCTTGCATTAGTTTTTCCCTTGAAAAGGAAAGGGTGATGCAGCAAAGTAGAGTAAGTATTTCCCTCAGTTTGAGAACCAAGGTATCAATCCAGTAGGAGACAACGAACAAGTCACCAAATACCTGCACAAACAATCAAACAACTTGCACCCAACGCGATAAAGGGGTTGTCAATCCCTTCAGGGTTACTTGCAAAAGTGAGATCTGGTAGAGATAGATAAACGATTACAAAGGAAGTAAATATTACGGTGGGTGAACAAATTACTGCCGAGCAATTCATAGAAAAGCGCAAAGTTATGACGATATCTAAGGCAATGGTCATGAATATAGGCATCACGTCCGTGTCAAGTAGACCAACTCCTTCCTGCATCTACTGATATTACTCCACACATCGATCGAATCCTGCCTGCATCTAGAGTATTAAGTTCAGGAAGAACAGAGTAACACTTTAATTAAGATGACATGATGTAGAGGAATAAACTCAAGCAATATGATGTAAACCCCGTCTTTTTATCCTCGATGGCAACAATACAATACGTGCCTTGCTGCCCCTACTGTCACTGGGAAAGGACACCGCAAGATTGAACCCAAAGCTAAGTACTTCTCCCATTGCAAGAAAAACCAATCTAGTTGGCCAAACCAAATCGATAGTTTGAAGAGACTTGCAAAGATATCAAATCATGCATATAATGATTCAGAGAAGATTCAAATAATATTCATAGATAAGCTGATCATAAATCCACAATTCATCGGATCTCGGCAAACACACCGCAAAAAAGTATTACATCGAATATATCTCCAAGAACATCGAGGAGAACATGGAATTGAGAATCAAAGAGAGAGAGAAGAAGCCATCTAGCTACTAGCTATGGACCCATAGGTTTGTGGTAAACTACTCACGCTTCATCAGAAGGGCAATGGTGTTGATGTAGAAGCCCTCCGTGATCAAATCCCCCTCCGGCAGGACGCCGGAAATGTCGGATTTCGAGCTCCGCAGACCCTAGATAGTCTGGGGTGCATGCGAAGAACTTAACCTCCCCAGTCTGCCTACTCGCAAATATCATAGCCTAGCTCGATGACCAAAAAGGAAATGGGACACAGTAGTTTACCCAGGTTCAGGCCACCTTGCGGTGTAAAACCCTACTCCTGCTTTATGGTCGATTTGCCTCGAGGTGGGCTGAGGATGAACTAGTACAATGGAAGAACAGCCTCAGGAGGAGGGGAGTTCTTGAGCTGATGGGGGAGAGGATGATCTGAATGATCCTTCCCCTTCTACGGTGGTGGCTAGGTCCTATTTATAGTGGCCTTGGTCCTCTTCCCCCAAAATGGAGGTGGGAAGGGATCCCACAACGGCCAAATTCAAAGGGAGACAACTAGTACATCTTATCCTGACAAAAGTAGTCTTCGCCTGCAAATCCTCTGGTCGTGACACCGTGGTGGGCTCGGCGATGACCTCCGTCTTGCCGTCCTGGCGATCTTGGTCTTGTTGCATGGGAATGGAAACCTTTGGCTGATTCCTCGGGACTCCGCGCCTGCGCTTGCCTCCTTAGCACCAAAGAGGAAACTACTGTCTTGCGCCTGCTGGCGCCCGCCTGGCCTTGGTCGCCATGGCTCACGTCATTTGAACCTCACGAGGTGAGGCTTGCATAGAAATCTCCGCTCCTCAGGAGCCAGCCAGTGGAGGCCGCTTCATGAGGAGGTCTTGGTGTCGTCCGCCTCGCGAGGCTTGGCCCCTCGCAAGGGTCTTGAGTTGTTAATGCTGAAGGTGGGCCATACCGGGCCGTCGATGGAGCCATGCCGCGAGCCGTAGGCAGGCAAGTTTGGGTACCCCCGTTCCCAGAACGCTGACAGTAGCCCCCGGGACCAAGGCGCGCTCGGACTTGGGTTCGAGGTGAAGCCAAAGGGCAAGTGTGGAGCACCGCGGGCCCTAACCGCCTGCGGCCTTGTTCGACGCGTGGCGACTGATGGGATGTGGGTGTCTCCGCTTCCCCACGCTGCCTCGACAACTGTCCAAGCCTGACAAAAAGGCTGGCGCCTGCCGCCAAGTCTTCATTACCTTCCCTTCGTCTTGCTCGAGATCCCCTTCTTACTCTGCTCAGAGAGCCTCCAGACCTACCGAATCTCTTCCCTGAACTCACCATCGATGGCCACTGACAAGGCAAAGTCATCAGCCTCTGCCGCACGCTCGACCTCCTGGTTCGAGCCGGGCCTTAGTGCGTCCAGCGTCACTAAGGAGAAGCATCTTGCTGCCGCGCTCCCACTGATGGCAGGCAGCGCCAACGATGGAGGCGAGACGGTGCTCCGGGTCTGTTCTGCCAATCCAGAAATCTTAGGGGAGAACTTCTACCCCTTCTTCCTGCACAGCATCTTCGCTGGGCTTGTTCCCCCTTTCTCCAGTTTCTTCTACGCCATCCTCAACCATTACGGGCTCCACGCCCTCCATCTTCATCCCAACTCCATCCTCCTCCTGACGATCTTCGGCTTCTACTACGAGGCATTCGTGGGGGTGACGCCCTCCGTTGCGCTGTTCCGCCACCTCTTCTACCTCCGGATAAGCAGCAGCCAGTGCTCCGGGTGCACCTGCTTCATCACCGCTAATGGCAGCAATGCGATCTCGAGGACTGGGAAGAAGGTGGAAGACATCCAGAACAAGTGGATCCTCATGGACGCCAAGCGCTCCCACGCTCGGCTGGAGCCGCCGACCGCGATGCCGGTGAAGCTGGACCGGTGGGCTCACGAGAAGCTCATCGATCCTCGGGCGGAGCAGCTGCTGGAGAAGATCAAGGCGGACCTGAAGGCGGAGGAGCTGATGGGGGCCATGATCGTTAGGGAGTTCCTGACCCAGTGCCTGGCCCCACTCCAGGCGCACTCGTGCCCCCTGTGGAGCTTCAAGGGTGCAGAAGACAAGCTCCGGTTGCGCCCGGACGACCTGACTGACGAGGAGCAGAGCAGGACCATGCGCACCTTGCTCGAGAAGGACCAGGGAGGCCCCCCAGAAGCCCATCTCCCGCTGTAATGCCGCACTGATGGGGAGAAAGTGGCCACCGCCATGCATGTCTTCAACGAGCGGGGGCTCGCGCCGCTGAAGCCTTCCCAGCCCTCTGGCTCCCCGGTGCCGATGTCCTCCGGCGACCCCAAGGAGGAGGAGAAGGCAGACTCGGATGCGACCTTGGAGGGAGTGGGAGATCTCTCCCCTGCGGTAGAGTGATCTCCTCCGTGTCCTTTCCAACGACGACGCCACCGGTGAGCACCCAGTTAGGGAGTCGCCACGCTCCACCCGGATCACCACGAGGTCTGGGGTGTTGGGGAACGTAGTAATAATTCAAAATTTTCCTACGTGTCACCAAGATCAATCTAGGAGATGCTAGCAACGAGAGAGAGGGAGTGCATCTTCATACCCTCGAAGATCGCTAAGCGGAAGCGTTACAAGAACGCGGTTGATGGAGTCGTACTCGCGGCGATTCAAATCGCGAAAGATCCGATGTAGCACCGAACGGACGGCGCCTCCGCGTTCAACACACGTACAGCCCAGGGACATCTCCTCCTTCTTGATCCAGAAAGGGGAGAGGAGAAGTTGAGGGAAAGCTCCGGCAGCACGACGACGTGGTGGTGGTGGAGCTCGTGGTTCTCCGGCAGGGCTTCGCCAAGCACTATGGAGGAGGAGGAGATGTTGGAGGAGGAGAGGGCTGCGCCAGGGAAGGGGTGCCGCTGCCCTCTCTCTCCCTCACTATATATAGGGGGAAGGGGTGGAGGAGGCGCCCTAGGGTTCCCTAGGGAGGGGTGGCGGCCACACGGGAAACCCTAGATGGGTTTGGGCACCCCACCCCTAGGAAACTTGCCCCCCAAGCCGGGAGGGGTGGCTGCCCTAGGGGAGGCGCCCCCACCTCTCCACATTACGTGAGATGGGGTGGGAGGGGCCCACTGCCCCTTAGTGGGCTGATGTGCCCCCTCCCCTTGGCCCATAAGGCCCCCCAATGCTTGTCGGGGCCTCCGAAACACCTTTCGGTCACGCTGGTCGTCACCCGGTACTCCTAGAACAATTCCGAACTCCAATACCCTTCGTCCAATATATCGATCTTCACCTCCGGACCATTCCGGAGTTCCTCGCCACGTCCGGGATCTCATCTGGGACTCCAAACAAACTTCGGTAACCACATACTATTTCCCAAAACAACTCTAGCGTCACCGAACCTTAAGTGTGTAGACCCTACGCGTTCGGGAACCATGCAGACATGACTGAGACGTTCTCCGGCCAATAACCAACAGCGGGATCTGGATACCCATGTTGGCTCCCACATGTTGCACGATGATCTCATCGGATGAACCATGATGTCGGGGGTTCAATCAATCCCGTATTCAATTCCCTTTGTCTATCGGTATGTTACTTGCCCGAGATTCGATCGTTGGTATCCCCATACCTCGTTCAATCTTGTTACCGGCAAGTCTCTTTACTCGTTCTGTAATGCATGATCCCATGGCTAAATCCTTAGTCAGGTTGAGCTCATTAAGATGATGCATTACCGAGTGGGCCCAGAGATACCTCTCTGTCATATGGAGTGACAAATCCCAGTCTCGATTCGTCCCAACCCAACAGACACTTTCGGAGATACATGTAGTGCACCTTTATAGTCACCCAGTTACGTTGTGACATTTGATACACCCAAAGCACTCCTACGGTATCCGGGAGTTGCACAATCTCATGGTCTAAGGAAATGATACTTGAGATTAGAAAAGCTCTTAGCAAACGAACTACACGATCTTGTGCTATGCTTAGGATTGGGTCTTGTCCATCACATCATTCTCCTAACGATGTGATCCCGTTATCAATGACATCCAATGTCCATGGTCAGGAAACCATAACCATCTATTGATCAACGAGCTAGTCAACTAGAGGCTTACTAGGGACACGTTGTGGTCTATGTATTCACACATGTATTACTGTTTCTAGTTAATACAATTATATCATGAACAATAGACAATTATCATGAACAAGGAAATACAATAATAACCATTTTATTATTGCCTCTAGGGCATATTTCCAATAGTCTCCCACTTGCACTAGAGTCAATAATCTAGTTCACATCACTATGTGATCGTAATGAATCCAACACCCATGGGGTTTGTTCATATCTCGCTTGTGAGAGAGGTTATTAGTCAACGGGTCTGAACCTTTCAGATCCGTGTGTGCTTTGCAAATCTCTATGTCATCTTGTAGATGCAGCTACCACGCGCTACTTGGAGCTATTCCAAATAACTGCTCTACTATACGAATCCGGTTTACTACTCAGAGTCATCCGGATTAGTGTCAAATTTTGCATCGACGTAACACTTTACAACGAACTCTTTTACCACCTCCATAATCGAGAAAATTCCTTAGTCCACTAGTTACTAAGGATAAGTTCAACCGCTGTCATGTGATCCATTCCTGGATCACTCTTGTACCCCTTGACTGACTCATGGCAAGGCACACTTCAGGTGCGGTACACAGCATAGCATACTGTAGAGCCTACGTCTAAAGCATAGGGGACGACCTTCGTCCTTTCTCTCTCTTCTGCCGTGGTCAGGTCTTGAGTCTTACTCAATACTCACACCTTGTAACACAGCCAAGAATTCCTTCTTTGCTGATCTATTTTGAACTCCTTCAAAATCTTGTCACGGTATGTATTCATTTGAAAGTACTATTAAGCGTTTTTGATTTATCCTTATAGATCTTGATGCTCAATGTTCAAGTAGCTTAATCCAGGTTTTCCATTGAAAAACACTTTTCAAATAATCCTGTATGCTTTCCATAAATTCTACATCATTTTTGATCAACAATACGTTAACAACATATACTCATCAAAAATTCTATAGTGCTCCCACTCACTTCTTTGGAAATACAAGTTTCTCATAAACTTTGTATAAACCCAAAATCTTTGATCATCTCATCAAAGCGTACATTCCAACTCTGAGATGCTTACTCCAGTCCTTAGAAGGATTGCTGGACCTTTGCATACTTGTTAGCATCTTTCAGGATTGACAAAACCTTCTGGTTGTATACAACCTTTCCTCAAGAAAACCGTCGAGGAAACAATGTTTTGACATCCTATCTCCAAGATTTCATAAATAATGCAGTAACTGCTAATATAATTCCAACAGACTCTTAGCATCGCTACGAGTGAGAAAGTCTCATCGTAGTCAACTCCTTGAACTTGTCGGAAAACATCTTAACGACAAGTCGAGCTTTCTTAATGGTGACACTTACCATCATTGTCCGTCTTCCTTTTAAAATCCATCTGCACCCAATAGCCTTACGACCATCAAGTAGTTCTTCCAAAGTCTATACTTTGTTTTTATACATGGATCCTCTCTTGGATTTTATGGCCTCGAGCCATTCATCGGAATTCGGGCCCACCATCGCTTCTCCATAGCTCGTAGGTTCATTTTTGTCTAGCAACATGACTTCCAAGACAGGACTACGTACCACTCTGAAGTAGTACGCATCCTTGTCGACCTACAAGGTTTGGTAGTGACTTGATCCGAAGTTTCATGATCACCATCATAAGCTTCCACTTCAATTGGTGTAGGTGCCACAGGAACAACTTCCTGTGCCCTGCTACACACTAGTTGAAGTGACGGTTCAATAACCTCATCAAGTCTCCACCATCCTCCCACTCAATTCTTTCGAGAGAAACTTTTCCTCGAGAAAGGACCCATTTCTAGAAATAATCACTTTTGCTTTCGGATCTGAAATAGGAGGTATACCCAACTGTTTTGGGTATTCTATGAAGATGCATTTATCCACTTTGGGTTCGAGCTTATCAGCCTGATACTTTTTCGCATAAGCGTCGCAGCCCCAAACGTTTAAGAAAAGACAGCTTAGGTTTCTCTAAACCACAGTTCATACGGTGTCGTCTCAACGGAATTGCGTGCTGCCCTATTTAAAGTGAATGCGGTTGTCTCTAATGCCTAACCCATAAATGATAGTGGTAATTCGATAAGAGACATCATGGTATGTACCATATCCAATAGGGTGCAGTTATGATATTCGGACACACCATCACACTATGGTGTTCCAGGCGGTATTAGTTGTGAAACAATTTCCACAATGTCTTAATTGTGTGCCAAACTCGTAACTCAGATATTCATCTCTATGATCATATCATAGACATTTTATCCTCTTGTCACGACGATCTTCAACTTCACTCTGAAATTACTTAATCCTTTCAATAATTCAGACTTGTGTTTCATCAAGTAAATATACTTAGCATCTACTCAAATCATCTGTGAAGTAAGAACATAATGATATCCACTGCGTGCCTCGGCACTCATTGGACTGCACACATCAAAATGTATTACTTCCAACAAGTTGCTTTCTTGTTCCATCTTACTGAAAACGAGGCCTTTCAGTCATCTTGCCCATGTGGTATGATTTGCATGTCTCAAGTGATTCAAAATCAAGTGAGTCCAAAAGATCCACCTGTATGGAGTTTCTTCATGCATATCTACCAATAGACATGGTTCACATGTCTCAATCTTTTCAAAAACGAGTGAGTCCAAAGATCCATCAACATGGAGCTTCTTCATGCGTTTTATACCAATATGACTCAAATGGCAGTGCCACAAGTATGTGGTACTATCATTACTATTCCATATCTTTTGGCATGAACATGTGTATCACTACAATCGAGATTCAATAAACCATTCATTTTAGGTGCAAGACCATTGAAGGTATTATTCAAATAAACAGAGTAACCATTATTCTCCTTAAACGAATAACCGTATTGTGATAAACATAATCGAGTCATGTCTATGCTCAACGCAAACACCAAATAACAATTATTTAGGTTTAACACCAATCCCGATGGTAGAGGGAGCGTGCGATGTTTGATCACATCAACCTTAGAAACACTTCCAACACATATCGTCATCTCACCTTTAGCTAGTCTCCGTAGCCTTTTATTTCGAGTTACTAACACTTAGCAACCAAACCGGTATTTATTACCCTGGTGCTACTAGGAGTACTAGTAAAGTACACAATAATATAACGTATATTCAAAATACTTCTGTCAACCTTGCCAGCCTTCTCATCTACCAAGTATCTAGGGTAATTTTGCATCAGTGACCGTTCCCCTCATTACAGAAGCACATAGTCTCGGGTTTGGGTTCAACCTTGGGTTTCTTCACTAGAGGAGCAACTGATTTGCCGTTTCATGAAGTATCCCTTCTTTCCCTTGCCCTTCTTGAAACTAATGGTTTTACTAACCATCAACAATTGATGCTCCTACTTGATTTCTACTTTCGCGGTGTCAAACATCGTGAGTTGCTCAAGGATCATCATGTCTATCCCTGATATGTTATAGTTCATCACGAAGCTCTAATAGCTTGGTGGCAGTGACTATGGAGAACCATCACTATCTCATCTGGAAGATTAACTCCCACTTGATTCAAGCGATTGTAGTACTCAGACAATCTGAGCACATGCTCAATGATTGAGCTTTTCTCCCTTAGTTTGCAGGCTTAAGAAACTTGTCAGAGGTCTCATACCTCTTGACGTGGGCACTAGTCTGAAATCCCAATTTCAGTCTTTGGAACATCTCAAATGTTCTGCGACGTTTCAAAACCGTCTTTGGTGCCACAATTCTAAACCGTTAGCATTACGCACTGAACTATCATGTAGTCATCAAAACGTGTATGTCAGATGTTTCACAACATCTACAGACGACGCTCGAGGTTCAGCACACCGAGCGGTGCATTAAGGACATAAGACTTCTGCGCAGCAATGAGGATAATCCTCAGTTTACGGACCCAGTCCACATAATTTCTACCATCAACTTTCAACTAAATTTTCTCTAGGAACATATCTTAAACAGTAGAACTAAAGCGTAAGCTACGACATAATTTGTAAAGACCTTTTGACTATGTTCATGATAATTAAGTTCATCTGATTATTTAATGAACTCCCACCTAGATAGACATCCCTCTAGTCATCTAAGTGATACATGATCCGAGTCAACTAGGCCATGTCCAATCATCACGTGAGACGGACTAGTCATCATCGGTGAACATCTTCATGTTGATCGTATCTACTATACGACTCATGTTCGACCTTTCGGTCTCTTGTGTTCCGAGGCCATGTCTGTACATGCTAGGCTCGTCAAGTCAACCTAAGTGTTTCGCATGTGTAAATCTGGCTTACACCCGTTGTATGTGAACGTTAGAATCTATCACACCCGATCATCATGTGGTGCTTCGAAACAACGAACCTTCGCAACGGTGCACAGTTAGGGGAACACTTCCTTGAAATTTTAGTGAGGGATCATCTTATTTATGCTACTGTCGTTCTAAGCAAATAAGATGTAAACATGACAAACATCACATGCAAATAATAAAGTGACATGATATGGCCAATATCATCTTGCGCCTTTTGATCTCCATCTTCGAGGCACGGCATGATCACCTTCGTCACTGGCATGACACCATGATCTCCATCATCGTGTCTTCATGAAGTTGTCTCGCCAACTATTACTTCTACTACTATGGCTAATGGTTAGCAATAAAGTAAAGTAATTACATGGCATTTTTCATTGACACGCAGGTCAATCAATAAATTAAGACAACTCCTATGGCTCATGCCGGTTGTCATACTCATCGACATGCAAGTCGTGATTCCTATTACAAGAACATGATCAATCTCATACATCACATATATATAATTCATCACATCCTTTTGGCCATATCACATCACATAGCATACCCTGCAAAAACAAGTTAGACGTCCTCTAATTGTTGTTGCATGTTTTACGTGGATGCTATGGGTTTCTAGCAAGAACGTTTCTTACCTACGCAAAAGCCACAACGGTGATATGCCAATTGCTATTTACCCTTCATAAGGACCCTCTTAATCGAATCCGATCCGACTAAAGTGGGAGAGACAGACACCCGCTAGCCACCTTATGCATCAAGTGCATGTCAGTCGGTGGAACCTATCTCACGTAAGTGTACGAGTAAGGTCGGTCTGGGCCGCTTCATCCCACAATGCCGCCGAATCAAGATAAGACTAGTAACGGCAACCAAATTGAAAAAATCATCGCCCACAACTACTTTGTGTTCTACTCGTGCATAGAATCTACGCATAGACCTAGCTCTGATACCACTGTTGGGGAACGTAGTAATAATTCAAAATTTTCCTACGTGTCACCAAGATCAATCTAGGAGATGCTAGCAACGAGAGAGAGGGAGTGCATCTTCATACCCTTGAAGATCGCTAAGCGGAAGCGTTACAAGAACGCGGTTGATGGAGTCGTACTCGCGGCGATTCAAATCGCGGAAGATCCGACCTAGCGCCGAACGGACGGCGCCTCCGTGTTCAACACATGTACAGCCCGGGGATGTCTCCTCCTTCTTGATCCAGCAAGGGGAGAGGAGAAGTTGAGGGAAAGCTCCGGCAGCACGACGGCGTGGTGGTGGTGGAGCTCGTGGTTCTCTGGCAGGGCTTCGCCAAGCACTATGGAGGAGGAGGAGATGTTGGAGGAGGAGAGGGCTGCGCCAGGGAAGGGGTGCTGCTGCCCTCTCTCTCCCTCACTATATATAGGGGGAAGGGGGTGGAGGAGGCGCCCTAGGGTTCCCTAGGGAGGGGTGGTGGCCACAGGGGAAACCCTAGATGGGTTTGGGCGCCCCCACCCCTAGGAAACTTGCCCCCCAAGCCGGGAGGGGTGGCTGCCCTAGGGGAGGCGCCCCCACCTCTCCACGTTACGTGAGATGGGGTGGGAGGGGCGCACAACCCCTTAGTGGGCTGATGTTCCCCCTCCCCTTGGCCCATAAGGCCCCCCAACGCTTGTCGGGGCCTCCGAAACACCTTTCGGTCAGGCTGGTCGTCACCCGGTACTCCCAGAACAATTCCGGACTCCAATACCCTTCGTCCAATATATCGATCTTCACCTCCAGACCATTCCGGAGTTCCTCGTCACGTCCGGGATCTTATCCGGGACTCCGAACAACCTTCGGTAATCACATACTATTTCCCAAAACAACTCTAGCGTCACCGAACCTTAAGTGTGTAGTCCCTACGGGTTCGGGAACCATGCAGACATGACCGAGACGTTCTCCGGCCAATAACCAACAGCGGGATCTGGATACCCATGTTGGCTCCCACATGTTCCAGGATGATCTCATCGGATGAACCATGATGTCGGGGGTTCAATCAATCCCGTATTCAATTCCCTTTGTCTATCGGTATGTTACTTGCCCGAGATTCGATCGTCGGTATCCGCATACCTCGTTCAATCTTGTTACCGGCAAGTCTCTTTACTCGTTCCGTAACGCATGATCCCATGGCTAGCTCCTTAGTGACGTTGAGGTCATTATGATGATGCATGACCGAGTGGGCCCAGAGATACCTCTCCGTCATACGGAGTGACAAATCCCAGTCCCGATTCATGCCAACCCAACAGACACTTTCGGAGACACATGTAGTGCACCTTTATAGTCACCCAGTTACGTTGTGACGTTTGATACACCCAACGCACTCCTACGGTATCCGGGAGTTGCACAATCTCATGGTCTAAGTAAATGATACTTGACATTAGAAAAGCTCTTAGCAAATGAACTACACGATCTTGTGCTATGCTTAGGATTGGGTCTTGTCCATCACATTATTCTCCTAATGATGTGATCTCGTTATCAGTGACATCCAATGTCCATGGTCAGGAAACAATAACCATCTATTGATCAACGAGCTAGTCAACTAGAGGCTTACTAGGGACACGTTGTGGTCTATGTATTCACACATGTATTACGGTTTCTAGTTAATAGAATTATAGCATGAACAATAGACAATTATCATGAACAAGGAAATACAATAATAACCATTTTATTATTGCCTCTAGGGCATATTTCCAACATGGGGCACCCCCTGAGGAAGCCGAAGCAAGGGACCCCGAAGAAGGGCGGGGCCGCGCTGCTTCCTCGGGGCAATGCCTCCACCCTGCCGCAGGCCGACGCTATCGCGGATCCGGCCGCCGCACGCTCGTCCGCCCTTGAGAGCGCAGTGACGCCCGTGCCCAGGAAGCTTGGGGGCGTCGCACTCCTTGGTAGGAAGAGGGACTATGTCGCCGAGGACTAGTAAGTGTATCACCCTGCCATTGCTCTTGACGCAGTACTCAACATCTTCATCTTGATGGCTAGGCTGACATCGATGGTGAAGAAGAAGAAGGAGGACGCCGGAGCCTCCGGGACCAAGCGGCCTACCGCGGCCTTAAAGACCCCGGCGCGGAAGGCGGAGGCCACCTTGGATCTTCCCTCGATGGGGTTGGCCTCCCAAGGCTCGGGAGCCCAGCCTCAGAAGAAGTCCATCTCCGTGGCTGAGCTGACTTCGGGGGTGCCCGTCTCTGTCTCACTTGTTGGGGGTCCGAGGGCTCCGGAGCCCCCTGTCATCCTTGCTGATGCTCCGCCGGCCTAGGTGTCGGTACCACCCACTCCCCAAGCCGTCATGCCGGCAGGTCGCGACTCCTCCGCCATGTCCGATGCTCTAGAGGAAGCTTTCTCCGCACTGGACCGGCTTCAGGCTGAACTTCGTGGCGCCGATCGGCGCGTGGCGGCGGACCGACTAGGGTTAGTCTTGGGGTGGCTCCAGGCCGACTCGTCCGTCAGAGCGGCCTTGGGCCAGGCCGAGGCTGCCACCGAGGAGGGCATGAAGGTGGCCGGCATGGCTGCGGTCGCTCGCGACATGGCGTTGAAAGACGCAGTGGCTGCCGAGAAGCGCTACCGTGCGGCGGAGGCCGAGCTGAAAGCCCTCCGTGACGAGCAGGCCACCCGCACCCGCCAACTCGAGGAGCAGAAGGAGAAGCTGAAGACCCAGGAGGCCGGGCCCACCGACCGTATCGCCGAGGTGGAGCAGGTGGCCCAGGAACGGGCCACGGAGCGCAACCGCCTCGAGAAGCTGAAAGAGGAGGTGGAAGCGGCCCAGGCGTCCCACGCCAAGCTTGTCTCCGAGGACAAAGCTTGGCTAGAGACCAGGGAGAAGGTCCTCGCCGCTGCTGAGGAGGCGGCCGCCATGGGGCGCGATGCCTTCGTTTCCCTCGAGCTGAGGTCCCGCGAGGCACTGCAGGGCATCTACGGGAGCGGGTACGAGAAGCCGTTGGCGACTCCGGAGGAGGGCCCTGCCGGGCTGCTCCCCAAGCTCGTCACGGCGCTCGAGGGCATCATCGCCGGAGTGGGCCCCATGGTGGAGGGAGAGGCCCGCGCGCTTTCTACCTCGACCGTGATGCGCATCTTCAGCCATCTCTATCTTCGGGACCCCAGCTTCAACCTTGGTGCCTTGCTCGAGCCCGTGGCCCCTGAGCTTTACGCCGCTGCTACCGAAGCCGTGAAGGATCAGGTGGAGGCCCTGCTGCGGAAGTTCCTCAGTGTCGGCCGGGCGACCACGGCTGACAAGGGCGGCGGCAATGTCGTGGACGACGGGGCTCCCCAGGTGGGCGACGGTGGTGTACAAGGCTGAAGAAGAGGTTCGAGGGCGACGCTTCCCCCTATCCTTATCCTACAACATTTATCGTGCCTCATGGAGTTGTAAGAACTTATGCTTGGAACTTTAAGAGACAATATGTTTTGTAATCATCTGGTAGGGTTCTGTAATTTCCTTTCCTATTTGCTTTAGCATTCTGCATCGGCAGGGCCCAGCCCGCGCATACCTCAGCCGCTGTTGGGGCGTCCGGATCACCAGGAATAGACCAAGGGGTGAGGGGCTACGTGACCAGTTAGGCTCCTGAGTCGCGATGCTCAGGAGTCCCCCTTGACGTGCGAACAACCCTCAGGAGGGAGATGCGGGTGTAGGTCTTAGCGTTCTAAGTCGGCATGGCTCGGCCCCGTGCATACCTCAGCCGCCGTTGGGGCGTCCGGATCACCAGGACGAGACCAAGGGGTGAGGCTACATGACCAGTTAGGCTCCTGAGTAGCAATGCTCAGGAGTCCCCCTTGACGTGCGAACAGACCTCCATACCTTTCCTCGGCGAGCTCTCGCTCGGGAGGGGCACACAAAGACCAAGTTCGAGGGACCAGGCGAGGTGGCATACACCAGGCGTGACCTGAGCGTAGCCCCCGTGCCCAGCCCCCTCGTGTGACTCTCCCGAGGGAAAAGCGGCGCGGTGAGGCTAAGCACCAAGCCTGGTGCCTCGCTTGAGGTTACTGCAGCCGTGAGGCTACCCTCAGTTGTTTATCACCAGCGTGGAGCATGGCGCTTCCGCTCTTGCATGGGCATAGCCGCTCCTCGACCGTGTCGTCTGCCAGCATGGAGCATGGTGCTTCCACTGGTACGTGGGTGGGAGCTCCCGCTGAGGGGAGACTCCGGGGCATGTACAGCCCCGCCCTGACACGTGGCTTGCGCGGCAGGGCTAGAGGTGTGTATGGGCACTCGTGTCCCAGCGCGGGACTCACGAGGCCCTACCTCAAGGCGGGTTGTGCCTGAATTTGATTCGGAACACTTGTGATAGTCCTGCGAGATGGTTAGGCCAACCGCTCCGAGTGAATCTCCTGAGGTTATCGCATGAGAAGGCCAAACACCAACGACCCCAGGAGGTGACGTGAACGGGGCCGGCCCGCCAGACAGAGCTCAACCGTTGGGTTTGTCGACGCTGTAGGGACGGACCCGAGCACAGACGGCGTGCCCAGTCTTCTCATGCGAAAGTCCTGAAGAAAGACAACCGTCGCGCGGCTCCCACGGCGGTGAGGCACCGGGTCACGTGCCCTAAGTTATCCACCCCCGATTAGCTCATGCGAGAACAAGATACCAAGGACCATCGAAGGTGATGTGCACGGGAGCTGGACCGTGAGCGAGAGCTCAACCACTTGGGTTTAGCGACGCTGCAGGGACGGACCCGAGCACAGACGCCGTGCCAGTCCTTAATCATGAGGTGGTCGAGGGTGGGTTTGCAAGGGTGTACGACGTTCATGGCGTCGAAGCACCAGACAGACACGTGATAATCATAAAACAACTCATGATAAAAGGGTAGAGCCAGTTCTAATAGATGTGAAAAATGATACATTCCGCAGGGACGGACCCACGCAGCTTGGGGATAGTGCAGCCCGAGGGGCGCCCCAACTGAACAAACCAAAAAAGTGTCACCTAGCACCGTTGCTGAAGAGGTGTTGGAGTAGTTGGAGATGCGTGCTGCTGAAGTCGCTCCTCATGAGCCACCCAGGTCCGGAACCTCGGGAGGCTCTGGGAGCCTGGGAGGCTCACGGGGATCCGTCACCACCTCCGACAGGATCGCCTGGTGCCTGGCCTCACGAGCCGCCAGGATGCCCCACATGTGGCGCTGGTGCATGACAGCCCTGTTCAGCAAACCGAAAGGCATGTGAACATAGCTGTGAGGAGGACCCTCGCACCGGACAACATGGGATGGCCAGAAGAGCTCCTGAGACGCGTCCCTATTGAGCCCAGGGATGTTGACGTAGGCGCGCAGCTCACTATCCTCGCCGGGGCAGGGAGCTGCGCCGGGTGGCGGGCGATGGTCGTCGCGCATAGCTCTTGCCTCCTAAAGCTCCTCGATTGCCTTGGTGATGAACTCCTGAGCGCCTGGCGCCTTGCGCCCTATGCGTTCCTCACAGAAGCACGCGTTGAAGCACGCCTCCAAATGGTGCCTGAGCGCCTCCCTCATGACGCTGGCCAGGTCAGAGGATCTCCAGAGGAGAGCCCCCGAGCCCTGCCTAAGAGGGGTGCGAGGCGCGCCTTCCTATGTGAAAGGGGAAGGCGCCCCGTCAGTGGGCGCAGGGCTTGAGGCACCGCCACCAGACACCCCACCCTCCTGAGGTCCTTGGCGGAGCAGTAGCTTCTTCTTCTTGGGGACAGCCTCAGGAGGGTAGACAGCGCCCTCGTCATCTGGATCCTTGACCGCTGCAGCCTGGTAGGCGCGCTCGAGAGAGCACACCGCGTCCTTCTCCTCGCAGGCGACCGTAATGATGCCGCAACTTCCTGGCATTTTGTTGACGTTGTAACCATGATGGGTCACTGCCATGTACTTGGCCAGGGCCGGATACCCAAGCATGGCATTGTACGGGAGGCGAACGTGAGCAACGTCGAAGTCGATGAGCTCAGTGCGGTAGTTGTCGCGCTTGCCAAAGGTGACAGGGAGGCGGATCTGCCCTATCAGGGTGGTGGAGTTGTCGGTCACTCCTGAGAAAGGCTTGGTAGGCTGCAGCTGGTCATAGGGAACCTGGAGTTGGTCGAACGTCTCGACGGAGAGAACATTAAGCCCCGCACCGCCATTGATGAGCGTCTTGGTGACGAGCACATTGCTGATGGTAGGCGGGCAGAGCATCGGGAGGGCACCGGCAGTTGCCGCACACTTGAGCTCGGCGGAAGAGTTGAAGGTGATGGTGTACTTGGACCACCTGAGCGGACGTGTTGACTCGAGCTTGGGGAGGGTTGCTTTCACCTCGGGCGAACTGTTTGAAGATGCGATGAGAGGCGGGGGCCTACGCGCCGCCCAGGGTGCAAGCAATGGCTCGAGGCTCTTAGAAGCCCCCACCCCCCTCGTCCTGGTGGTGGTCGTCATTCCTTCTTGGCGGCGGCAACAGCGGGGGAAGCCCAGCATTGCCCTAAGGAACGGTCCTCGCTAGGCTGATCTCTCCAGGCACCCTCACGAGGCTGGCCCTGCCAGCGGTCCTCACGAGACTGATCGCGCCAGTCCTAGCGGGGGTCGCCGCCGTCCCAGCGTCCTCTGCCTCGGCCACCTCCACGACCGTAGCCTCGGTCGTTGCGCTCGGGACGACGACCGAGGCGCCTATCGCAGATGGCCCTGAGCTCCTGGCAGTCGTTGGTGTTGTGGCTGTGCATGTTGTGGAAGACGCGGAATGGGCGGCTTCCCTTGGATGACTCCGGGTGGTCGCAGCCGCGCTTCATCTCTGGCTCGGCCGCGAGCACGGCCGGTCCCTTGCACTTCACGTCCTTGGCCTTGGCCTTCTTGTCTTCTGGGTCAGCCTCCAGAAGTTCCAGGAGGGAGAGGCGACCTTCCTCAGCTCCCGCACACCTAGTTGCCATGTTGAACATCTCCAGAGCCGTGCACATGTCCTCATGTATGGCGAGCTCCTCCTTCATCTTGACGTCGCGGACGCCATCAGTGAAAGCCGAGATGATGGCCTCATCCGACACCTTGGGGATCTTGAGGCGAACACTGTTGAAGCGCTGGATGTACTTCTGCAAGGTCTCCCCTGGCTGCTGCTTGATCCGCTGTAGGTCACCCACAGCCGGTGGGCAGTGGCGAGTGCCCTGGAAGTTGGCGACAAAACGCTCGCGCATCTCATCCCAGGAGGAGATCGATCCCGCGGGAAGGTTCAGGAGCCACGAGCACGCGCCATCTTGAGGGCCATGGGAAACCAGTTCGCCATACCTTCTTGTCGCCGTTGGCCGCCTCGATGCTTAGCTCGTAGAGCTGCAGGAACTCAGCAGGGTCGGGGTTGCCGTCGTAGCGTGGAGGTAGGTCGGGCTTGAACTTCCCTGGCAAGACGACGTTGCGTAGCTCCCGAGTGAACACACGGCATCCCGTTGTGGTCACAGGAGCCCGCCGTAGAGGTCGAGCCTGATCTTGGCGCTCACGCGCCACCACCGCAGGCGGCGCGCGGTCTTGACGTGGTCGTGCTATAAGCGCATGCGCATCTCCTAGCGGTCACTCCACCACCTAGCAGCTTTCCTCATCACGCGCTAGCGCCTTGCGCGGCAGGTCAAGCCACGGAGCTTCACGCCTTGGCCCGAGGGCGACGTCTTGTCTGGGAGTTGGAGGAGGCGCGCCATGGGCCACGGGCGAGGGGGAGGCAGCGAGCGGGTCGGTGCAGGGGCCTCCCCGGTGGCACTGACGAGCTCGGCGATGCGGTCTAGCCAGTCCTTGTAGAGGTCATCGATGGGGCGATAGCACAGGAGCTCCCGTGCCATCAGCAATGCAGCCTGCGCGTTCACCGGCCCGCGGCGGGCATGAGACGACGAAGCAGCCACCGAGGTCAACGACGGAGTGGCGGTGCGCTCATCCCACCACATGGAGGGCTGCATCGACGAAGCCTGCTGCTCATGGGCCGCGGGGCCGGTGGCAGCACTGGCCGCTGGCAACGGGGAACGGCGGGGAGCACTGATGTCGCTTGAAGCTACTTCGGTATTTCCCCAAAGAGGAAGGGATGATGCAGCACAGCGGCGGTAGGTATTTCCCTCAGATATGAAACCAAGGTTATCGAACCAATAGGAGAACCAAGCAACACAACGTGAATAGACCCTGCACACAAATAACAACACCTCGCAACCCGTTGTGTTAAAGGGGTTGTCAATCCCTTTCGGGTACGGCGCCTCAAACGGTGCGTGGACGGGAAAAAGTTGTAATAGATTGAATAAATAGATCACAAATAAAATAAAGTGCAACAAAGTATTTTTGTATTTTTGGTTTAATAGATCTGAAAATAAATGCAGAGGTAAAGTAGATCGCAAAGGCAAATATATGAGAATGAAGACCCGGGGCCGTAGGTTTCACTAGTGGCTTCTCTCGAGAAAAATAGCAAACGGTGGGTGAACAAATTACTGTTGGGAAATTGATAGTACTTCGAATAATCATGACGATATCTAGGCAATGATCATAATATAGGCATCACGTCCAAGATTAGTAGACTGACTCCTGCCTAAATCTACTACTATTACTCCACACATCGACCGCTATCCAGCATGCATCTAGTGTATTAAGTTCATGGAAAAACGGAGTAATGCAATAAGAACGATGACATGATGTAGACAAGATCTATCTATGTAGAGATAGACCCCATCGTTTTATCCTTAGTAGCCACAATACATATGTGTCATTTCCCTTTCTGTCACTGGGATCAAGCACCGTAAGATCAAACCCACTACAAAGCACCTCTTCCCATTGCAAGATAAATAGATCAAGTTGGCCAAACAAAACCCAAATATCAGAGAAGAAATACGAGGCTATAAGCAATCATGCATATAAGAGATCAAAGAAACTCAAATAACTTTCATGGATATGAAAAGATAGATCTGAACATAAACTCAAAGTTCATCGATCCCAACAAACACATCGCAAAAGAGTTACATCATATGGATCTCCAAGAGACCATTTTATTGAGAATTCAGCAAGAGAGAGAGGAAGCCATCTAGCTACTAACTACGGACCCGAAGTTATACAAAGAACTACTCACGCATCATCGTAGAGGCACCAATGGAGGTGGTGAACCCCATCCGAGATGGTGTCTAGATTGGATCTGGTGGTTCTGGACTCTGCGGCAGTTGGATGAATATTTCATCTATGCCTTTAGGGTTTCTGGAATATTGGGGTATTTATAGAGCAAAGAGGCGGTCTGGGGGGTACCCGAGGTGGGCACAACCCACCAGGGCATGCCTGGGCCTCCTGGCGCGCCCTGGTGGGTTGTGCCCCCCTCGGGGCACACCCCCCCAGGCACAGCCAAGGCCCGTTGTGTTCCTTCTAGCCCATAAAAATTCTCCGTGGAGTTCCGTGGCATTTGGACTCCGTCTGATATTGATTTTCTGCGATGTAAAAAACATGGAAAAACAGCAACTGGCACTTGGCACTATGTCAATAGGTTAGTACCAAAAATGATATAAAATGACTATAAAATGACTATAAAATGATTATAAAACATCCAAGATTGATAATATAACAGCATGGAACAATCAAAAATTATAGATACGTTGGAGACGTATCAAGAACCATCGCCCGCGGGCGCCGTCTGGGTGACGCGAGCGGTGAGGGCGGCCCGGCGCTCGGCACGAACTCGGCGAGCATCAACCATGGGGATGGCGAAACGGTGGCAAATTGACTGGAGGAAGAGAGGCTCCCACGCACCCCTACCTGGCGTGCCAAATGTCGGATTTTGGGCTCCGCAGACCCTAGATAGATTCGAACTCTAGGGTGCGTGCGAAGAACTCAATCTCCCTAGTCTGCCTACTTGCCAATCTCACGGCCTAGCTCGATGAACAAAAAGGAAATGGGACACCGTAGTTTACCCAGGTTCGGGCCACCTTGCGGTGTAAAACCCTACTCCTGCTTTATGGTGGATTTGCCTCGAGGTGGGCTGAGGATGAACTAGTACAATGGAAGAACAGCCTAGGAGGCGAGTTCTTGAGCTGATGGGGGAGAGGATGATCTGAATGATTTGTCCCCTTCTACGGTGGTGGATATGTCCTATTTATAGTGGCCTTGGTCCTCTTCCCCCAAAATGGAGGCGGGAAGGGATCCCACAAGGGCCAAATTCGAAGGGAGACAACTAGTACATCTTATCCTGACAAAAGTAGTCTTCGCCTGCAAAGCCTCTGGACGTGATGCCGTGGTGGGATCGGCGATGACCTCCGTCCTGCCGTCCTGACCGTCTTGGTCTTGTTGCATGGGAATGGAAACCTTTGGATGATTACTCGGGACTCCGCGCCTGCGCTTGCCTCCTTAGCACCAAAGAGGAAAATGTTGTCCTGCGCCCGCTGGCGCCCGCCTGGCCTTGGTCGTCACGGCTCATGTCATCCGAACCTTGCGAGGTGAGGCTTGCATAGAAATCTCCGCTCCTCGGGAGCCAACCAGAAGAGGCCGCTCCGTTTGGAGGTCTTGGTGTCGTTCGCCTCGCGAGGCTTGGCCCCTCGCGAGCGTCTTGAGTTGTTGATGCTGAAGGTGGGCCGTACCGGGCCGTCGATGGAGTCACACTGCGGGCCGCAAGCAGGCAAGTTTGGGTACCCCCATTCCTAGAACATCGACAGGAAAAGGCACCTAGATGGGATCTCACGGGTATAGAAGGTTGCAGCGGTGGACAAGTGTTTTCGTGGCTCTCTCTGTTGGTTTTGGCATATATGAGAATATATAGGTGAAGAAACTAGGTTGGTGGAGTCACAAGGGGCCCACAAGGGTGGGGGCGCGCCCTACCCCCCTGGGCGCGCCCTCCATCCTTGTGGCCGCCTCGTGGCTTCTCAAACTTGCACTCCAAATCCTCTGGATGTCTTCTGGTCCAAGAAAAATCACCGCGGACATTTCATTACGTTTGGACTCCGTTTGGTATTCCTTTTCTGCGAAACTCTTAAACAAGGAAAAAACAGAAACTAGCACTGGGCTCTAGGTTAATAGGTTAGTCCCAAAATAATAGTATAAAATATCATATTAATGCATATAAAACATCCAAAACAAGTAATATAATAACATGGAACAATCAAAAATTATAGATACGTTGTAGACGTATCAAGCATCCCCAAGCTTAATTCCTGCTCGTCCTCGAGTAGGTAAATGATAAAAAACAGAATTTTTGATGTGGAATGCTACTAACATATTTATCCATGTAATTTCTTTTATTGTGGCATGAATGTTCAGATCCGTATGATTCAAAACAAAAGTTTAATATTGACATAAAAACAATAATACTTCAAGCATACTAACAAGGCAATTATGTCTTCTCAAAATAACGTGGCCAAAGAAAGCTTATCCCTAGAAAATAATATAGTCTGGCTATACTCCATCTTCATCACACAAAATATTTAAATCATGCACAACCCTGATGACGAGCCAAGCAATTGTTTCATACTTTTGATGTTCTCAAACTTTTTCAACTTTCACGCAATACATGAGCGTGAGCCATGGACATAGCACTATAGGTGGAATAGACGGTGGTTGTGGAGAAGACAAAACGAAGGAGATAGTCTCACATCAACTAGGCGTATCAATGGGCTATGGAGATGCCCATCAATAGATATCAATGTGAGTGAGTAGGGATTGCCATGCAACGGATGCACTAGAGCTATAAGTTTATGAAAGCTCAAAAAGAAACTAAGCGGGTGTGCATCCAACTTGCTTACTCACGAAGACCTAGGGAAATTTGAGGAAGCCCATCATTGGAATATAAAAGCCAAGTTCTATAATGAAAAATTCCCACTAGTATATGAAAGTGACAATATAGGAGACTCTCTATCATGAAGACCATGGTGCTACTTCGAAGCACAAATGTGGTAAAAGGATAGTAGCATTGCCCCTTCTCTCTTTTCTCTCATTTATTTTTTTATTTGGGCCTTCTCTCTTTTTTTGGCCTCTTTTTTTCGTCCGGAGTCGCACCCCGACTTGTGGGGGAATCATAGTCTCCGTCATCCTTTCCTCACATGGGACAATGCTCTAATAATGAAGATTATCACACTTTTATTTACTTACAACTCAAGAATTACAACTTGATACTTAGAACAAAATATGACTCTATATGAATGCCTCCAGTGGTGTACCGAGATGTGCAATGAATCAAGAGTGACTTGTATGAAAGAATTATGAAAGGTGGCTTTGCCACAAATACGATGTCCACTACATGATCACGCAAAGCAATATGAGAATGATGGAACGTGTCATAATAAACGGAACGGTGGAAAGTTGCATGGCAATATATCTCGGAATGGCTATGGAAATGCCATAATAGGTAGGTATGGTGGCTGTTTTGAGGAAGGTACATAGTGGGTTTATGGTACCGGCGAAAGTTGCACGACACTAGAGAGGCTAGCAATGATGGAAGGGTGAGAGTGCGTATAATCCATGGACTCAACATTAGTCATAAAGAACTCATATACTTATTGCAAAAATCTATTAGTTATTGAAACGAAGTACTACGCGCATGCTCCTAGTGGGATAGATTGGTAGGAAAAGACCATCGCTCGTCCCCGACCGCCACTCATAAGGAACACAATCAATAAATAAATCATGCTACGACTTCATCACATAACGGTTCAGCATACGTGCATGCTACGGGAATCACAAACTTTAACACAAGTATTTCTCAAATTCACAATTACTTACTAGCATGACTTTAATATCACCATCTTCATATCTCAAAACAATCATAAGGAATCAAACTTCTCAAAGTATTCAATGCACTTTATATGAAAGTTTTTATTATATCCCTCTTGGATGCCTATCATATTAGGACTAAATTTATAACCAAAGCAAATTACCATGCTGTTTAGAGACTCTCAAAATAATATAAGTGAAGTACGAGAGTTCATCAATTTCTATAAAATAAAACCACCGCCATACTCTAAAAAGATATAAGTGAAGCACTAGAGCAATATTGCCTAGCTCAAAAGATATAAGTGAAGCACATAGAGTATTCTAATAAATCACGATTCATGCGTGTCTCTCTTAAAAGGTGTTTACAGCAAGGATGATTGTGGCAAACTAAAAAGCAAAGACTCAAATCATATAAGACGCTCCAAGCAAAACACATATCATGTGGTGAATAAAAATATAGCCTCAAGTAAAGTTACCGATAGCCGAAGATAAAAGAGGGGATGCCTTCCGGGGCATCCCCAAGCTTAGGCTCTTGTTTGTCCTTGAATATTACCTTGGGGTGCCTTGGGCATCCCCAAGCTTAGGCTCTTGCCACTCTTTTATTCCATAGTCCATCAAATCCTTACCCAAAACTTGAAAACTTCACAACACAAAACTCAACAGAAAATCTCATAAGCTCCGTTAGTATAAGAAAATAAATCACCACTTTTGGTACTGTTGTGAACTCATTCTTTATTTATATTGGTGGAATATCTACTGTATTCCAACTTTTCCATGGTTCATACCCCCTGATACTAGCCATATTCATCAAAATAAGCAAACAACACATAGAAAACAGAATCTGTCAAAAACAGAACAGTGTGTAGCAATCTGGATATTTCGAATACTTATGTAACTCCGAAAATTCTGAACAATTAGGACAATAGAAATTTGTTTATCAATCTTGTGAAAAAAATTCAGAATTTTATCACGCTTCTGTGATTTTTAAAAAAATCTGGGACTGGGCGCAAAAGTTTCTGTTTTTCAGCAAGATCAAATCAACTATCACCGTAAGCTATCTTAAAGGTCTTACTTGGCACAAACACTAATTAAAACACAGAACCACATCTAACCAGAGGCTAGATGATTATTTATTGCAAAACAGGAAAGAAAAATATTGGGTTGTCTCCTAACAAGCGCTTTTCTTTAAAGCCTTTTACCTAGGCATTGAGATTTCAATGATGCTCACATGAAAGATAACAATCGAAACATGAAGAGAGCGTCATGTAGCATGTGAAAAACAAATCTAAGTCTAGCATACTTCCTACGCATAGGCATCTTATCGGCAATTTTTTTTATCAAGGCAAGCAAATCCTAACATATGCAAAGAAGAAGAACGAAACAATAGCAATCTCAACATAACGAGAGGTAATTTAGTAACATGAAGATTTCCACAACCATATTTTCCTCTCTCATAATAATTACATGTAGGATCATAGTCAAATTCAACAATATAGCTATCACATAAAATTTTCTCTTTATGATCCTCATGCATGCAAAGTTGACACTCTTCCAAAATAGTGGGATCAACATAAAATAAAGTCATGACCTCTCCAAACCCACTTTTATCAAAAAAAATCATAAGATTAATCAATCTCCAAAGTAGTGGGATCATTAATTCCTAAAGTTGACACTCCTACAAACCCACTTTCAATATTATAGCAAACATATTCATCATGAGGATTAAATAAATTTTTAAGATCATAAGAAGCATTATCACCCCAATCATGATCATTGCAACAAGTAGTGGACGTAGAAAAATTAGCATCCCCAAGCTTGGGGTTTTGCATATTATTAGCACAATTGACATTAATAGAATTTATAGTAAAACCATTGCACTCATGCTTTTTATTCAAGGAGCTATCGTGGATCACTTCATAAATTTCTTCATCACAATTTTCAGATTCACGAATTTTAAGCAAAACTTCATAAAGATAGTCTAGTGAACTCAACTCACTAGCAATAGGTTCATCATAATTGGATCTCTTAAAAAGATTAGCAAGTGGATGGGGATCCATCAATAGATTTTTAGCAAGCGAAGATGCAACAAATAAGATGAACGGAAGAAAGGCGAAGAAAAGGTGAATCTTTTCGAAAACTGTTTTAGAAGTGGGGGAGAGGAAAACGAGAGGCGAATGGCGAATAATGTAATGCAAGAAATGAGAGTTTATGATGGGTACTTGGTATGGCTTGACTTGTCATAGATCTCCCCGGCAACGGTGCCAGAAATTCTTCCTGCTACTTCTTGAGCTTGCATTGGTTTTTCCCTTGAAGAGGAAAGGGTGATGCAGCAAAGTAGAGTAAGTATTTCCCTCAGTATGAGAACAAAGGTATCAATCCAGTAGGAGACAATGAACCAGGTCACCGAATACCTGCACAAACAATCAAACAACTTGCACCCAACGCAATAAAGGGGTTGTCAATCCCTTAACAGTTACTTGCAAAAGTAAGATCTGATAGAGATAGATAAATGATAAAGTAAATATTTTTGGTATTTTTGGTTTATAGATCGAAAAGTAAAATATTGCAAAGGAAGTAAATCGGAAACTAAAATTGTGGATCGGAAACTTATATGATGGAAAATAGACCCGGGGCCATAGGTTTCACTAGAGGCTTCTTTCAAGATAGAAAATATTATGGTGGGTGAACAAATTACTGTCGAGCAATTGATAGAAAAGCGCAAAGTTATGACGATATCTAAGGCAATGATCATGAATATAGGCATCACGTCCGTGTCAAGTAGACTGACTCCTGCCTGCATCTACTAATATTACTCTACACATCGACCGACTCCTGCCTGCATCTAGAGTATTAAGTTCATGAAGAACAGAGTAACACTTTAAGTAAGATGACATGATGTAGATGAATAAACTCAAGCAATATGATGTAAACCCCATATTTTATCCTCGATAGAAACAATACAATACGTGCCTTGCTGCCCCTACTATCACTGGGAAAGGACACCGCAAAATTGAACCCAAAGCTAAGCACTTCTCCCATTGCAAGAAAAACCAATCTAGTTGGACAAACCAAATCGATAGTTCGAAGAGACTTGCAAAGATATCAAACCATGCATATAAAAATTCAGGGAAGATTCAAATAATATTCATAGATAAGCTGATCATAAATCCACAATTCATCATATCTCGGCAAACACACCGCAAAAAAGTGTTACATCGAATAGATCTCCAAGAACATCGAGGAGAACATGGTATTGAGAATCAAAGAGAGAGAAGAATCCATCTAGCTACTAGCTATGGACCCGTAGGTCTGTGGTAAACTACTCATGCTTCACCGGAAGGGCAATGGTGTCGATGTAGAAGCCCTCCGTGATCGAATCCCCCTCCGGCAGGACGCCGAAAAAGGCCCCTAGATGGGATCTCACAGGTACAGAAGGTTGCGGTGGTGGAAAAGTGTTTTCGTGGCTCTCTCTCTATTGGTTTTGGGATATATGAGAATATATAGGCGAAGAAACTAGGTCGGTGGAGTCACGAGGGGCCCACAAGGGTGGGGGCACGTCCTACCCCCTGGGCGTGCCCTCTGTCCTTGTGGCCGCCTCGTGGCTTCTCTGACTTGCACTCCAAGTCCTCTGGATGTCTTCTAGTCCAAGAAAAATCATCGCGAACGTTTCATTCCGTTTGGACTCCGTTTGGTATTCCTTTGCTGTGAAACTCTAAAACAAGGTAAAAACAGAAACTGGCACTGGGCCCTAGGTTAATAGGTTAGTCCCAAAAATAATATAAATAACATATTAATGCATATAAAACATCCAAAACAGATAATATAATAGCATGGAACAATCAATAATTATAGATATGTTGGAGACGTATCAGCGTGCATATGCGGGTGTGCGGCGTAGCGCCCCGCGCACGACCGCACCATCGCCACCTCAGGACGGCACTCCTGAGGCGCCTGCTACCTTGTAAGACGGCAAGACTCCCGAGGCCCCCTCATCGCATGCAGGGCTGGACATCATCGACACCCCTTCCCGCGTTGAGCACCCTGTGTACTTCGTCAGCACAGTGTTGCGCGATGCGCGCGCTACCCCATGCCGCAGAAGCTCCTGCTCGCGCTCCTCGTTGCCTCCAGGAAATCGCGCCACTACTTCCAAGGCCACCCCATTAAAGTCGTCTCCGCATACCCCCTGGAGAAGGTGCTCCGAAGCCCCAATGCCGCGGGGAGGGTTGCTGAGTGGAACATCGAGCTGCAGGCATTCCAGTTGGAATTTAGCACCACCAGGGTCATCAAGGGCGCAGCCCTCGCTGACTTTGTGGTAGAATGGACTGACGCCCCTGACCGAGGGGCGGGTGAAGACCGTCCCCTCACGCCCGGAGATGAGGCGCCCGATGGTTGGGTTATGTACTTTGACAACGCGTTCGCGTGCCAGGGCGCGGGGGCTAGAGCCGTACTCATCTCGCCTACCTAGGACAAGCTCTACTACACCGTGCAACTGTGCTTCCAGCATGGCGAGAAGGTCTCCAACAACATCACAGAGTACGAGGGCCTGACCGCCGGCCTCAGGGCCGCGGCGGCCCTTGGGATCAAGCATCTCACCATCAAGGGTGATTCTCAGCTCCTCGTCAACTTCTCCAACAAGGAATACAAGCCTAATGATGAGCACATGGAGGCATACCTTGAAGAGGTACGCAAACTTGAAAAATGATTCTTGGGCTTGGAATTGCAGCACGTACCGCGTGGAACGAACAAGGAAGCGGACGACATCACCAAGAGGGCGTCCCGGCGCGAACCCCAGAAGCCTAGTGTCTTTGAGGAACCGCTCTTTAAGCCATCGTCCCCCCCCACTACAGGCCCGGAGTTGCTTCGGGAGGAGCCGCCCATGGTCCCCTCCTCGGGCGCTCCAGCCTGCGGTCCGACCTCCGGAGCTCGCTTGCTCCTGGTGCTCGAACCTCAGGAGGGGTGCTGGACTGAGGAGCTCAAGGCGTACCTGCTCCGAGGCACCTTGCCGGAGAAGGAGGAAGATGCAGAACGTGTGGCCCGCTAGGCCACCGCTTACTGCTTGCAGGACGGCGAGCTCTACCGAAGGCGCCCAAACAACGTCTCGCTGCGGTGCATCTCCAAGGAGCAGGGGTGCGAGCTGCTGGCTGACATCCACAGCGGGGATTGTGGGCAACACTCTTCGCCGCTCACACTCGCGGGCAAGGCACTCCGCAGCGGGTTCTACTGGCCAACGACGCTCAACGATGCCACTGAGCTGGTGAGATCCTGTGAGGCATGTCAATTCCACGCCAAACAGATCCACCAGGCTGCTCAGGGTCTCCAGACCATCCCACTCTCATGGTCGTTCGCGGTCTGGGGGCTGGATATCCTGGGCCTGTTTCCCCGAGCAGTCGAGGGCTACCGCTACCTCTACGTCGCCATCGACAAGTTCACCAACTGGGCGGAGGTGGAGCCCGTGCGCACCATCCCAGCTGGCTCGGCCGTCAAGTTCATCAAGGGCCTCGTGAGCCTCTTTGGGGTCCCCAACCGTATCATCACGGACAACGGCTCTCAGTTCATGCGCAACCTTTTCAAAACATATTGTGCTAACCTTGGAGCGCAGATATGCTACGCTTCGGTGGCGCACCCACGGAGTAACGGCCAAGCCGAGCACGCAAAGGAGGTCCTGAGGGCCTCAAGGCGAGGAGCTTCAATAATATAAGAATTTGTTGCTTTTAAGGGTGCTTATGAAATTGAATCTTTTTTTGAAAAGTGTGAAAATTAAGATTATGCTGTTTACAGACCTAAAAATTATGCTATACTTAAAAGTTTCTATGAGAATTATGAATATAATGCTGATATTAATGAGTTTACTGAGAAAGTCTCTGTTGTCCAAGAAGAGACTAATATTTTGCAGGAATCTACGGAAGAAGAAATTGATAACACTGTGAGCTCATTAGATGAAAAAGATGATGAGGAGAGCGAAGAACAAAAGGAGGAAGTGCGGATTAGCTACCCGTGGCCACCTTCTAATGAGAGTAACTCTTCAACTCATACATTGTTTAAGCTCCCTTCGTGCTTACCGAAGGACGAATGCTATGATAATTGCTATGATCCCTTGGATTCGTTTGAAATATCGCTTTTTGATGAAATTGATGCTTGCTATGCTTGTGGCCATGATGCCAATATGAATTGCGCTTATGGAGATGAACTTTCTATAGTTCCTTATGTTAAGAATGAAATTGTTGCTATTGCACCCATACATGATAGTCCTATTATCTTTTTGAATTCTCCCAACTATACTATATTAGAGAAGTTTGCGCTTATTAAGGATTATATTGATGGGCTGTGTTTTACTACTACACATGATGATTTTGATGAATATAATATGCATGTGCTTTCTGCTCCTACTTGCAATTATTATGAGAGAGGAACTACATCTCCGCCTCTCTATGTTTCCAATACGATAAAATTGCTAGAAACTGCTTATGATATGTCTTGGCCTTTACTTGATGTGCATGAATTGTTCTTTTATGACATGTCGATGCATAGGAAGAGAGTTAGACTTCGTTGTTGCATGATATATATTACTTTGTTCTCACTACTAAAATACAAACAATTGTTAATTAAAATTGGCTTTGATATACCTTGGGATCCGGGTGGATCAATTACTTGAGCACTTTATGCCTATCTTAATGGCTTTAAAGAAAGCGCTGCCAGGGAGACAACCCGAAAGTTTTAGAGGGTCGTTTTATTCTGTTGTGTGCTTTTAAAAAATTCAAAAACTAAAAAATATAGAGGGGAACCTAAAAAAATTTCAAAAAGAAAAATGAAAGTAAGAAAGACGAGCACAGTTGAAGTGGGGGAGCTCCTTGAACTTTGTTCATGCCCATGGAAACTTTGCAAATCTCGAATTACAGAAAATTTTCATAAAAAATAATTATCCCCTTGTACAAATCCATTGTATTATAAAAATAATGTGCTAAGATTTACCTTTAGGACGATTAGATTGCTTGTTTGGTATGCACAGTGCAAAAACAGAAACTTTGATTATAGTGCGTGAATTTACGTTTTTTACTGGAATGTCAAAAGTTTATGACATTTGTACACAGTACTACTATGCAAATTTTTTATTTGTCCTAATTTTTCAAAAAAATTGGAGTTACATAAGTATGGTCAATGTTCAGATTGTGTCGTGGGAAACCACGGCCACCTATGGGACCAAGGGCCCCTTGCTGGTTCGGCAGGGGGGCGTCATGTTGCACAAAGAGCAGAAGAACATGGGGTAGCGCGGCAACAATCACACAAGCAATTTTACCCAGGTTCGGGCCGCCGTGAGGCGTAAAACCCTACTCCTGCTTTGGTGGATTGATGGTGGAAGAATGTTGGTGGGGCGTAGTACACTCTCCCGACAGGGGCGGAAGTGGCTACGCGCGTATGGGTGTGTGTGTTGTCCAACCTTCCAACCCTTTCCATGGTTGCCATGGGCCTCCTTTTATAGATTAAGGGGTTACCACAATGGCAAAGTAGTCATTATGCACTGATAAGATAGCAAACAGTGCTATCATACCTAACTCTGCAGGCTGACATGGTGCATTAAATGCACCGCTTAACGTCACGTCATTGGTTGCCCGGCAAGCCTTGCCAGGCTGCCTCGCCAGCTCCATGCCTGCTCGCTTGAAACATCGCAGGACGGGAGTCATCTGTAGGCATTTCCTGTAGAAATAGGCCGCCATGTGGCAAATGGTTGCCACTTAGTCACTTTGCGGCTTGACACCGCACTGATTGATGATGTGGGTCATGGCGGAGTAGTCGGGTTAGGTGGTTTTGCCCTCATAAGTCCTGGCAAGCTCTACCGGGACGTCTTGGACGTCTTCTTTCGGGGGCGACCCCGTCCTTGTCGAGCTCTTCTGCCCGGCAATGGAGTCTTTTCTCCTGGTGGCATCTTGCTTCTCTGGCTTGATCTCGGTCCTCTTGATCTGCATGTTGGTCCTTCGAAGCTCTTGGTTCCTTGTACTCTGACTTGGGTTGGTGCCTCAACCCTGTTCCCGTGCCTGTGCATAGTCTGGGCAACAGACCCAGGGTTTGTTGCACCGACAGGAGCCCCCGGGCCTGCCCGAGTCGCGCTGCTGAGTGTCGTCGGGGTAGGGCCTAATAAGTGTGCAGGCAGTGGTGCTGAAGAGGCTGGCTTCTTGAGGTCTTGTTTGCTTCTTCATTAATCTTGGGTCCAGGCCAGTTTCCGGTTTCGCCGCGCGTCGTATAAAGCCAATAGTGGTGGGGCCGCCCTTGCAATGGCCCGTGAATGACTTTAACGCACGGGGTAGAAACAACCAATTCACTCTTTCCACCACGCCCTTGTCCCGAGCCACGTATGCTGCATGCATCGCGTGGGGTAGGTAACGGAGGCGCATGGCATGGGAGAGCATCAAGGCGAGGGCCCGGCCTTCTTGAATTGGTGAAGGAGGACGGTGGTCACCCGTTGAGGGAGCGGCTCCCCTCCCTGGCCCGCCTATTAAAGGAGAGGCGGAGGGAGGGCGGAGACATTCATTCTTGCACTCCCCCTCCTCTGTCTTCTACTTCTTGCTGGTTATGTCGAAGGGAAGAGCCTGGGGTCAGCCCCCGGGATCTTGTTTGAGGCTGGTGTTGCCAAATGTTGGTGTCGGCGCTTGGGGAGTGAGCCTGGTCCTTGCTGTGGGGAATTTCTTGGTGTCTTCGGGGCTCGCCCGGGAGGCAGGGCCGGAGATCGTTGGTAATCCTAGCACTGCCCCTCCCGAAGGTCTTGGGGCTGATGTCGACGAGAGGTGCACCTTCCTGCCCGCCAAGGTGGGAAGCAGTGCGCTTCGAGCCCCTGGCCGTCTTGGTCGTTCATCGTCTCCCCGTAGAAGGCGTCGGGCTGCGAGGCCGGTGTTCCCCAGGGATGGTGTTGATGAATATGAAGCCAGGGGAGAAGAAGAAGGTGGGAGGCAGGCCATCCAATCGGAGTACGATAGCACAAACGCATTCGTCTTGTTCTGGCAACCTGCTGCCTGTCTGTATGGCTCTTCCCCCCTTTCCCCGGCGCCGTCATCACTGTTTTCCCGGCTGCCGGGGAAAGGCTTGCCCCTCGGGTGCTTCCGCTTCCTCCAGCGGTCTTCCGACTGGTCCTAAAAGTGGTGACCAGGGGGCCGCTGTAGTGCTCCTTCTGCCCTCCTCCTTCGCAGCCTCGCCACTCCCGATCTTGTCAGGCTACGTTTGGCAGGCCCTGCGGGATCGGGGTGGCGTTGTGCCGGTGCGCGTCCCGCCCTCTTCTCTTCCCACCGCACTACTTGGGACAAGAGCGATAGGGAGAGGAGTTTACAGAGCACTTATCTTTTTTCAATCTTAAATCTGTAGGCATTTGCCAAATTTTAATTCAAATAATGTAATCTCTCGAGTCCATGTTTGTGTTATGTAATGCTTGCACTTGTATTATCAGCATATTAATGAAAAAGATGAACCTTGCCGGGAACCCGTGCATGTATATGTCCATGCATGCCTCCTTAGTGTAAATAAACGAGTTTTCCCCGGCAGGCTATCCTGCCGGCACTCTTTTGTTTGCCAAAGAACTATGTCTACCGGGCAAAAAATAAAGGGACCAGTCCCCCGCAAACTTCCTTTTACCAAAGGCCACTGTGACCATCCTGACCGAAGCAACGTTCGAGTCAAGGATGGGAGCACCTAAGTCTCAAAAGAGTGGTGAGGTTTTCTCATGCACAAGTTATAGCTTATAGAACAGTAATTGACAAGAGGTAGAACTTATCTGTTTGGCTTGCCGGAGATTGCAATGTTGGTTCATCTTCCCAACTCCTTGTAGAGGCCAAGTTCACGGCAGAAACCTGCAGCTTCATGCAGATTGGAATGATGCAAGATGAGATCCTATCTATATGCATACGCATATGCTCATGAAATGCTTATGCAGTGCTCTTGGAATGCTTATGCATGCATGCAACTTGGTCGGGGGCTCCCAGCGCTTCATTTATTTCTCTCTTACTTAGGGTCATCGCCCTGGCTTTGCACATGGGCTTACATGCAGCTGAGGCAAGCCCTGTACAAAAGGGTGGCTGCCGGGCAGGGCCCGACAGCCGCGCCTTACGGGTAGAACTTGCGGAGATACTCAATATTCCATGAGTTTTGCAATTGAATGCCATCTCCGGTCTCCAGACGGACTGCACCGGGTCTGGTGACTCATACTAACCGGTAAGAGCCTTCCCACTTAGGCGTCAACTTGTTTGTACCCTTGGCGGACTGAACGCGCCTAAGGACAAGGTCGCCTTCCTCAAAACACCGGGCATGAACCCTGCGGCTATGATAGTGACGCAAGGCTTGTTGATAGCATGCAGCACGCGTAGCAGCCCGGAGACGGTTCTCCTCGAGTAGCACAGCATCGTCACGCCGGTGCTGATCTTGCGCTACTTCATCGTAGGCAAGCACTCGAGGCGACCCGTAAATGAGTTCCGTGGGGATAACTGCTTCTGCCCCATAGACTAGGCAGAAGGGAGTCTACCTGGTAGCTCGATTTGGTGTCGTTCTGAGGGACCAGAGAACTGCCGGCAGCTCATCGATCCACCGCCTGCCATGCTTCTGCAGCATATCAAATGTTCTTGTCTTGATTCCTCGCAGCACTTCAGCGTTCGCCCTCTTAGCTTGTCCATTGCTTTTGGTGTCGGAGTAAATGGCCACGGGTAGCCTAACCGACTCCCCTGGCTCTTCGAAAAATTATCAGGCCAATCGAGCCTTCAAGCATCCAGAGCATGGGGCCGCCTTCCTCTGGCCGGCTATCCCCAAGGCCGACTACCAGAAGGCGACCCGGCCTCAAAAACCTTCCCGAAGAAAGCTACAAGATGGCCGACTCCCAGAAGCCGGCCAAGACTGCGCCCACCAAGACTGCACCCACATAACGGTGATAAGACGGGGTCTGGCCGCAGTACAGCCCACTACCCCCGAATCCCGGAACATGCATGGCCACAGGGTGCCATACGGGTCAACCATCCCCCGTCCGGCGCGACACTGTAGCCATGTTGACCTCAACGTCACCCACGACAGGCGCCAGTACGGCCCGCGGGTGGCGGGCCCCTTTAGCCAGAGGGACGTTCGAAGGCGGCCCGGCCTCCCCTAGTCGGCCTGGGGTGTAGCCGGCTCCCAATAGCCGGCTGCCTCCCTCCCTCGAAACAGGTGCATCATTAAGGAGACAAGACGAGGTGAGGTTATAGTGAGAGCCCGCAAGGCGGCGGCACTGTAGCCACGCTTACCTCGACAAAGCCCTCATCATCAGGGGCGAGGGAACAGTAACCAGCTGCCGACAAGGCCCCCAGGCGGTGGGGCCGGCCTGTCGGCCAAGAGGCCGGCAGCCGGTGGGACCCACCAGTCGGCGGGCCCCAATGGCCGGCAGAGAAGCCGGCGAGCACAGACACTGACAGCTGGGACCCACGCCCAGCCGGATTACCATTGTACCCCTGGGGGGTAGGCCTATATAAATCCCCCGGGACACCCATGCAAAGGGTTGATCTCATAGAGTTTTACACACCACATAGAGAGAAAAGGAGAGCTAGCCTTGCCCTTCTTCTTCCCCTAGCCAAACAGCTCAAAGAGCACTTGTAGCTGCTCGTGTTGATCTAGTGATCATGCGGAGACCCCGCAGAGCAGGACTAGGGGTGTTATCTCCACGGAGAGCCCTGAACATGGGTAAGATTCGCCGGCGTGCATGTCTTCGCCTTATCCCGTTTCCAGGCACCGGCGATGTCTTACTGGCTCCCACAATGATAAGCCACCCGTTGGCATATGTCGCACCTACCACCCGACATCTGGGATGTGCAACAGAGACAAATGAGATCTTGCATCCGAGGGCATGAACATATTGCATGAAGGCGCGCCTCATGAACTGGGTGCCATTCTTGGTAATGATCCTTACCGAGACCCCAAAGCGACACACCAATTCTTTCAAGAACTTGATAGCTGACTGAGCAGTCACCTTTCTCACGACAGTCACTTCCGGCCACTTTGTAAACTTGTCGATAGCAACGAACAAGAATTCAAAGCCCCTGATTGCTTGGGGGAAGGGGCCGAGGATATCGAGTCCCCAGACCGAAAATGGCCATGATAAGGGGATTGTCTGAAGAGCTTGGGCAGGCAGGTGGATGTTCTTGGAATGGAACTGGCAGGCTTCACATTTGGTGACTAGCTCGACCGCATCTTGGAGGGCTGTGGGCCAATACAATCCTTGTCGGAATGCTTTCCCAACTAATGCCCTTGATCCAATGTGGGAGTCGCACATGCCTTTGTGTATCTCAACCAGCAGTTCCTTTCCTTCTTCCCGGCAGATGCACTTCAATTTCACACCATTGGGCCTCCTTCTGTATAGAGTGTCATCGACAAACTGATACATACGGGCCCTCCGGTCTACTCTTTCAGCTTCATCTTGGTCACCGGGAAGCTCTCCAGTTTGGAGGAAGTGGACTATGTGCCTGGGGCTCGGCAACGAGGACTAGCGGCACCTCCTCAACTGCAGGGGCACATTCCTCGTTCATGGGGTCCATGGGCCTGGCTAGAGGGTGCGGTCCGGCAGATGGCGAGGAGTTGGTTCCGGCAGGGTCTCTGCCAGGAGCGGATGGCTCTACCGAGAGAGGCTTACCGGAGTCCAACTTTCTCCTTTGCCGGGCCATTATTGCTGGGGATACGGAGGGCTGAGTAAGATGGAGAACAAAAGTCCCTGGTTCCACTGGAAGCTTCTGTGCAGCACACTTTGACAGATGATCAGCTATGCTGTTTTCCGCATGGTGTACGTGCTCTGTTAGCAATCCGTCAAAGCGTTCCTCCAATCTTCTCACTTCCTCAACATATGCATCCATCAATGGGCTTTGGTAATCCTTGTTGACTTGTCTCACCACGAGTTGTGAATCTCCTCGAATGATCAACTTCTCAATTCCCAATTCTACGGCAATGATATGTCTCCAACGTATCTATAATTTTTTATTGTTCCATACTCTTATATTATCAATCTTGGATGTTTTATATTCATTGTATAGTAATTTTATAACATTTTTTGGTACTAACCTATTGACATAGTGCCAAGTGCCAGTTGCTGTTTTCTGCATGTTTTTTACATTGCAGGAAATCAATATCAGACAGAGTCCAAATGCAACGAAACTCCACGGAGATTTTTGATGGACCAAAAGACACATAATGGGCCCTGGCTGCGCCTGGGGGTGCTTCGAGGAGAGCACAACCCACCAGGTCGCGCCAGGAGGCCCAGGCGCGCCCTCGTGGGTTGTGCCCACCTCGGGTGCCCCCCGGACCACCTCTTTGCTCTATAAATACCCCAATATTCCCAAAACCCTAGGGGAGTCGATGAAATATTGATCCAGCCGCTGCAGAGTCCAGAATCACCAGATCTAATCTAGACACCATCTGGGATGGGATTCACTACCTCCATTGGTGCCTCTTCGATGATGCGTGAGTAGTTCTTTGTAGACCTTCGGGTCCGTAGTTAGTAGCTAGATGGCTTCCTCTCTCTCGTTGAATTCTCAATACAATGGTCTCTTGGAGATCCATATGATGTAACTCTTGCGGTGTGTTTGTTGGGATCTGATAAACTTTGAGTTTATGATCAGTTATATCTTTTTATATCCATGAAAGTATTTGAGTTCCTTTGATCTCTTTTATGCATGATCTCTTATAGCCTCGTATTTATTCTCCGATATTTGGGTTTTGTTTGGCCAACTTGATCTATTTATCTTGCAATGAGAAGATGTGCTTTGTAGTGGGTTCGATCTTACGGTGCTTGATCCCAGTGACAGAAGGGGAACCGACACGTATGTATCGTTGCTACTAAGGATAAAACGATGGGGTCTATCTCTACATAGATAGATCTTGCCTACATCATGTCATCGTTCTTATTGCATTACTCTGTTTCTCCATGAACTTAATACACTAGATGCATGTTGGATAGCGCTCGATGTGTGGAGTAATAGTAGTAGATGCAGGCAGGAGTCGGTCTACTAATCTTGGACGTGATGCCTATATAATGATCATTGCCTATATATCGTCATGATTATTTGAAGTTCTACCAATTGCCCAACAGTAATTTCTTTACCCACCGTTTGCTATTTTTCTCAAGAGAAGCCACTAGTGAAACCTACGGCCGCCGGGTCTCTTTCTTATATATTTGCCTTTGCGATCTACTTTTCCTTTGCATTTATTTTCAGATCTATTAAACCAAAAATACAAAAATACCTCGCTGCGTTTTATTATTATTTATTTTATTTGGCGTTCGATCTATCAATCTACTACAATTTTATCTCACGTCCGTTTGCCATCTTGAGGCGCCGTACCCGGAAGGGATTGACAACCCCTTTAACATGTTGGGTTGCGAGGATTTGTTATCTGTGTGCAAGGGCTGTTTACGTTGTGTTGCTTGGTTTTCCTACTGGTTCGATAACCTTGGTTTCATATCTGAGGGAAATACCTACCACCGCTGTGCTGCATCATCCCTTCCTCTTTGGGGAAATGCCGACGTAGCTTCAAGCGACATCAAAAGGAATTTCTGGCGCCGTTGCCGGGGAGGATCTTCAACATATACCAGGTTCCTAATCACAAATCTCATCTCCTCGCAATTTACATTATTTGCCATTTGCCTCTCATTTTCCACTACCCCACTTCACAACAATTTACCATTTTATTCGCCCTCTTTTTCGTTCGCCTTTTTCTCGCCAGATCTTTTGTTTGCTTGTGTTGCCATGTGCCTTCTATATTCTTGCATCTTTGCTTACTAAAACTCTATTGATATGGATCCCCATCCACTTGCTCATCTTTTTAAAGGATCCAATCATGATGAACCAATTGCTAATGACTTGAGTGCACTGGATTATCTTTATGAAGTTTCGCTTGAGATTCGTGAATCTGAAAATTGTGATGAAGAAATTTATGAAGTGATTCATGATAGCTCCTTGAATGAAAAGCATGATTGCAATAATTTTACTATAAATTCTATTAATGTCAATTGTGCTAATAATATGCAAAACCCCAATCTTGGGGATGCTTGTTTTGTCATGTCCTCTACTTATTGCAATGGTCATGATTGGGATGACAATGTTTCTTATGATCTTGAATTTTTATTTAAGCCTCATGATGAATATGCGTGCGATAATAGTAAAAGTGGGTTTGGAAGAGAGTCAACTTTAGGTAAAAAATAATCCCACATATTTGGAGAGTGTTCAATCTTATGAAATTTTTGATGAAAGTGGGCTTGGAGAGGTCATGACTTTATTTGATGATAATCCCACTATTTTGGGCGAGTGTCAATGTTGCATGCATGTGGATCATATAGATAATATGTTATGTGGGAGATATATTGTTGAATTTGATTATGATCCCACATATAATTATTATGAGAGAGGGAAATATGGTTGTAGAAATTTTCAGGCTACTAAATTACCTCTCTTCATGCTGAGATTGTCTATGTTTTGTTCTTCTTCCTTGCATATGCTAGTCTTTGCTTGTTTTGATAATCTGTTTCCTTATAAAACGCCTATGCATAGGATGTATGTTAGAGTTAAATGTGTTTTCACATGCTACATTATGCTCTCTTCGTGTTTCAATTACTATCATTCATCTGAGCATCATTGAAATTTTATGCCTAGCTACGGGCGTAAAACAATAGCGCTTGTTGGGAGGCAACCCAATGAATAAAATTTATTTTTGCTTTTTGCTTTATGTTCTTGAGTGTTTGCACAATTATGCTACTTTTATGATTGTGCTTTTTGTGTTTCAATTAGTGTTTGTGCCAAGTAAAACCTTTAGGATCTTCATGGGTGATAGTTGTTTGATCTTGCTGAAAACAGAAAATTTTACGCTCATGAAAACAATTCTTATTTTTAACTAGAGCGTGATAAAATACCAATTTTTGCAGTAGATTAATATACAAATTACCGAGGTCATCCTGATTTTTCAGAATTTTTGGAGTTCCAGAAGTATTCGAACAAATCAGATTGCTACAGACTGTTCTGTTTTGATAGATTCTGTTTTCTTCGCGTTGTGTGCTTATTTTGATGGATCTATGGTTTTCTTTGATGAGTTTTGCCATAGAAAAGTTGGAATACAGTAGATATAATGCAAAAATAAAATATGAATTAGTTTGACACGGCACTTATAGTAGTGATTTATTTTTCTTACACTAACGGATCTCACGAAGGTTTTGTTGAGTTTTGTGTGATTGAAGTTTTCAAGTTTTGGGTTATCTTGCAATGGATGATGGAATAAGGAGTAGAAGAGCCTAAGCTTGGGGATGCCCCGGCATCCCAAGCTATTATCCAAAAATGAGCAAACAACTAAGCTTGGGGATGCCCCCGAGTGGCATCCCCTCTTTCTTCTAACGACCATCGGTATTTTACTCGAAGCTATATTTTTATTCGTCACATAATATGTGTTTTGCTTGGAGCGTCTTGTATGATATGAGTCTTTGCTTGTTTTATTTTGTGTTTTAAGTCTTGATCCCTTGCTGGACACACCTATTTGAGAGAGCCAAAATTATGTCATGACTTGCTAGAATTGCTCTCTATGCTCCACTTAAATTTTTATGAGCTATGGACTTGCTCTAGTGCTTCACTTATATCTTTTTGAGCACGGTGTGCTTTAGTATTTTTGAAGAAATGCTCTCTTGTGTAACATCCCAAATTTTCAATTTGGTATGTTATACATAGATCATCATTGCATATCATGTTTTATTGCATTTTGACAAATCCTCGATAAATCCTAAGCAACTCAAGGACCCTCGGAGAGAGTTGGGGATTTTCTCGAATTTTCATATTTGATTTTCATCAAATAATAAGACGAGGATTTTGGTTTTAATTATTTTCTCTCCGGAAAAATATTTCATTCTAAAAATAAACGAGAGGAGAAAACATGACTTCTCCAAAACAATTGAAATACTGGAGGAAAAGGTTAAAATCATTTATTGAATTTATTTGCAAATTTTATTGCATTAAAAATATTGCATGTTTTCAAAATATTTATTTTGATCCAAAACAATGTTCACCCTATTCTAGATTTTCTAAATAGACGGGGAAAATTTATTTCATATTTGTCTGATTTTTATTTATTTTTCTACGAATTGTTTTCCGCAGAACTTATTTTAAAAAAAAAAAAAACTGCGCGCGCCCGACTGGGCGGCAGCCCAGCTAGGCCGCCGGCCCACCCCGCGCCCCTCTCCTCCTCGCACACGAGACGCCGCCGCCGCCATGGCCGAGTCCGGCTCCCGCACGGCTCCCGCCGGCCACCCCCTCCCCCAAGTCACCTCCACCCCCCCTATTTACACCGTCGCCGCCCCCGTCTCCCTCACCGCAAGCCGCCGCCGCCGCACTCGCCTCGCCCGCCGCCGCCCGCACGGGATCCGCGCCGCCGCTGCCTTGCGCCGCTGCCGCCGCTCGCCGGAGCCCCGCCCGAGCCCCGCAGCCCCGTCCCCGAGGTAGCCGCACCTCGCCGTTGCCGGTTTTCTTTATAAAAAAACTCGTTCGTTTTAAAAAAACCCTAGATCGGTTTTTTTTTTCTTCGGTTTTATTATTTTGCGAGCGTTCACCGAACCGTTCGTTTTAACGAACGCGTTCGTCGGTTTTTCTCTGTTAACGAACGTCCGTTATTTAACCGTTCGTCCATTTTTCTTTTTCGTCGGATTTTTTATGCGATTTTCTCAGATTCGATTTCTGATCGAATCTTCGATTCTGTTTAACTTCTCGCTCGTTTATCGGAATCAGGCGATTCAAGCGCCTAGAGTTTCGTCTCGAAATTCTCTTTCCGTTTAACCTACTCAAACAAGTTTTTGCTACAGTAAAATTTGACCTAGATCCAGATTAGCAAACAAAGTTTCTTTCTTTCGCCGTTTGACTTTCGTTGCTTCTTTCGAGTTGATTCTTTTCGCAAACCGGAGTTCTTAAGTTGAACTTTCTGGTTGGATCTTTCATTCGAGTTTTACCTGTGCATTAGAAGAGTACTGATTGTATGCTTGTTTGTTTGCGATAGAGTACCCGGAGTGTGCCGCTTGTTACTTCGACTCGTTAGGTTTTGCGGATCATCAGCAAGGCAAGTAACACTTTGATCATACCCCGTTCATACCCAGTTTTTATTGCATTAGATCTATTTTCCTCAAACACTTGCATGATTAGGATCTAATTAAATTGTGGGTATTGGGAAGTAGTTGAGGTAGTACCTATTACCTGTTTTTCTTATCAAACCCTTGGGAGTTACTTCTACGTTGCTTTTATTATTGCCATGCTATGCTCGTAGACGTGGATTTGGGTTTGAGTGATATTCACGACAGATGTGAGATGTTTATTAATGGTTCAACTTAAGGTGGCAACTAAAACTCACATCTGGGTGGATTGAGGCACCTGGAGAACCCAGTGTTGTCTGTATGTATAAGGTCCGCCACCCAGGCTCAAAGGGATCATAAGATTATTCATGCTAGAAACTTCCGTGTGCAGCCACAAGCTATTATGGGCTCTAGCATAGTTGAGTAGGTTACAAGATCTCTTGAAGAGGTGGGCTAGCAGATGTAGGGGAAAGTAGGTGTACCGGTCCATCCAGAGTAAAGAGTGATTGTTTCTGAAAGGCTGTGTCTCGGTCATCCGTTTCTCAAACATCATGCAGTGCGAGAATCAAGCGGAGGCGATCGAGTCTTGTGGGGAAAAGTGCGCAAACCTCTACAGAGTGTACAAACTAATCATGGTTAGCCGTGTCCCCGGTTATGGACAACTTGAGTATCTAGTACTTGGATTATCATTTGAATCTCATCACCATCGCAGCACAGGCCATTTGAGGTCTGGTCGCTACAAAGTTGGTATCAGAGCAGATGCTGACTGTAGGACACGACCAGTAAGCTTAAGCCCTAGAAAGCCTCTCTCTTCTCATTTCTGACCCCTCTCCACTTTCTACTCTTTTAGGAATGGCGAATGCAAGGAGCAAGTTCATGCAACCAGATGAAGACACGCCGTTTGGTCGACACTTGAAGGAAGTCACCAAGTACTTGAACATAGGAATACCAAGCATCACCGGAACCTACAACGCCACATTACCTGAAGAGGAGAGCTGGAAGATTCAAGTTATCATTCCAGGAAGGATGTTTAGTGCCATGAGATTGGTTTTCGAAGCACCAACTTGGAGTTTAGGGAAGAGCATGGCCGCACACATCGCCATGGGACGCATTGGAGAAGTCTATCACCAGGAGCTTAAGGATACAATTTATCAGATTTGTGGACGTCGAGATGCGCAATGGGAGATGATCAAGACCAAGAAGGATGGATCAATTACAGCTTTCATCCAGGAGCAGAACCAACATATTCGTCGCCAGGAGAACCAGATGTGCACGGACAAGGAAGAACTGAAGAAGGCATTAACGAAGATCAAGGAGCTCCAAGAAGAACTCAAGGCTACACGTGAAGATTATTTGGAGGAAATCAACGCACTAGTAGGGAAGATTGACGACCTGGAGAAGAAGATTGGAGCATTCGTGGGAAATCCAGTGCCAAAAGCAGAAGTCGACGAATGCACTTGTCCGGATAACTACATCATCATCGACGACACCGACTCGGAACCAAGTGAAGACGACTGGGTTGATGAAGCTGGATCAGACATCATGGAGTCTTCAACGGATCAGAATTTCTAGTAGACCACCATATCAGTAGTAGTTTTCCCCCATTTAATAGTATAGTTCAAGCACTTTGTAACGCTAGTTAGATCGATTGTTTTGCCTTGTTTGAATTGATTGAGTGATATTGATTGAATTTGTCTCATGAGCATATGGGTAGTGTTTTCCCCTCAGACCTCATTGTTTTGGAATCGCAAGGTTTGGATGTGATTCTGGGAATGGATTGGCTATCGTTGTATGGAGGAAACATCGATTGTGCCAACAAGACGATTTTGCTTACCACCCCGGAAGGAAAAAGGATCAAGTATGTATCCCGGCATATGCCGAAGAGGACTCAAGTGAATTCCTTATCAGGAGTTGTACAGGAGGTAGTACCAGTGGTGAAGGATTTTCTGGATGTATTTCCAGAAGAGTTGCCAGGCATGCCGCCAGATAGAGACATTGAGTTTTTGATTGAACTTTTGCCAGGCACAGGGCCAATATCTAAGAGACCGTACAGGATGCCCGCAAAGGATTTGGAAGAAATTAAGAAGCAGATCAAGGAGCTACTGGATAAAGGCTATATTCGCCCAAGTTCGTCACCTTGGGGATCACCAGTACTTCTAGTGGAGAAGAAAGATGGATCACTGAGGATGGTTGTTGATTACTGTGGATTGAATGAAGTAACCATCAAAAACAAGTACCCACTGCCGATGATCAATGATTTGTTTGACCGCTTACAAGGAGCTAAAGTATTTTCCAAGATCGATCTACGATCAGGGTACCATCAGTTAATGATCCGAGAGCAGGATATACCCAAGACGGCATTTACCACTAGATATGGATTGTATGAGTATACCGTTATGTCATTTGGTCTGACTAACGCACCTGCCTATTTCATGAACCTGATGAACAAAGTGTTTATGGAGTTTTTGGATAAGTTCGTCGTGGTGTTCATTGATGATATTTTAATCTTTTCCAAGGAGAAGATGAGCAAAGGAAAAGCCAAGGGATTTCGAGAGGATGAGCACGATACCTTATGGTTCGAGGACCGCGTATATGTGCCAAATGATCCGGAGATCAGGAAGTTGATTTTGCAAGAAGCCCATGATTCACCGTACTCGATTCACCCAGGGAATACCAAGATGTATTTGGATTTGAAGAATACTTTCTGGTGGACCGGAATGAAGAAGGATATTGCGGAGTATGTAGCAGTTTGTGATGTATGTCAAAGAGTGAAGGCAGAGCATCAGAAGCCAGCAGGATTGCTGCAACCATTGCCGATACCCGAATGGAAGTGGGATAAAATAGGCATGGATTTTATCACAGGATTACCCAGGACTCGTTCAGGCTATGACTCGATATGGGTTGTAGTCGACCGTTTGACGAAAGTGGCTCATTTCATTCCAGTGAAGACCACTTACACCAGTGCTAAGTTGGCAAAGATATACATGACCAGGATCGTATGTTTGCATGGAGTTCCGAGGACCATTGTATCAGACAGAGGAACCCAATTTACCTCGAAGTTTTGGAAGCAGTTACATGAAACATTGGGAACCAGGCTGGAATTTAGTACAGCTTTCCACCTACAGACAGATGGACAGACCGAGAGAGTCAACCAGATTTTGGAGGACATGTTGAGAGCATGTGCACTAGATTATGGATCTAGTTGGGACAACAATTTGCCATATGCAGAGTTTTCGTATAACAACAGTTATCAAACCAGTTTGAAGATGGCCCCTTTCGAAGCCTTGTACGGAAGGAGGTGTAGAACACCGTTGTTACGGGACGAAGTTGGAGACCGTCAGTTGTTTGGACCAGATTTGATTAAGGAGTCTGAACAGAAAGTGAGGTTGATTCGCGATAGGCTCAAGGTAGCCCAGTCCAGGCAGAAGAGTTATGCTGATTCTAAACGAAAGGAGACCGTTCACGAAGTCGGAGACAGAGTGTATCTTCGAGTATCACCCCTTCGAGGAGTGAAGCGCTTTGGAGTTAAAGGAAAGTTAGCGCCCCGTTTTATCGGACCGTACAGAGTGTTGGAACGTATGGGAGAAGTTGCCTACAAGTTGGAATTGCCCGAAGGATTGTCTGGAGTACATGATGTATTTCACGTTTCGCAGTTGAAGAAGTGCCATGCAGAGATGGCTGAGATACCACTGAGAGATACTGTGCCACTAGAAGCGATACAGTTGGAAAGTGATCTGACTTATGAGGAGAAGCCAGTTAAGATTCTCGAGTATGCCAGCCGAGTTACCCGCAGCAAGGTTATCAAGTTTTGCAAAGTTCAGTGGAGTCACCACACAGAAGATGAAGCCACCTGGGAGCGAGAGGAAGATCTACGGAAAGACCACTCCCACCTGTTTTCTAGCCAACCCGAATCTCGAGGGCGAGATTCATCTTAAGGGGGGTAGGTTTGTAACATCCCAAATTTTCAATTTGGTATGTTATACATAGATCATCATTGCATATCATGTTTTATTGCATTTTGACAAATCCTAGATAAATCCTAAGCAACTCAAGGACCCTCGGAGAGAGTTGGGGATTTTCTCGAATTTTCATATTTGATTTTCATCAAATAATAAGACGAGGATTTTGGTTTTAATTATTTTCTCTTCGGAAAAATATTTCATTCTAAAAATAAACGAGAGGAGAAAACATGACTTCTCCAAAACAATTGAAATACTGGAGGAAAAGGTTAAAATCATTTATTGAATTTATTTGGATTTTATTTGCAAATTTTATTGCATTAAAAATATTGCATGTTTTCAAATTACTTATTTTGATTTAAAAAAATGTTCACCCTATTTTAGATTTTCTAACTAGACGGGGAAAATTTATTTCATATTTTTCTGATATTTATTTATTTTTCTATGAATTGTTTTCCACGGAACTTATTTAAAAAAAAACTGCGCGCGCCCGGCCGGGCCGCAGCGCAGCCAGGCCGCCGGCCCACCCCGCGCCCCTCTCCTCCTCGCGCACGAGACGCCGCCGCCGTCATGGCCGAGTCCGGCTCCCGCACGGCTCCCGCCGGCCACCCCCTCCCCCAAGTCACCTCCACCCCCCCTATTTATACCGCCGCCGCCCCCCCTCTCCCTCACCGCAAGCCGCCGCCGCCGCACTCGCCTCGCCCGCCGCCGTCGCCTTGCGCCGCCGTCGCCGCCGGAGCCCCGCCCCTCGCCCCCGAGCCGCCCGAGCCCCGCAGCCCCGTCGCCGGAGCCTCGCCGGAGCCCGTCCCCGAGGTAGCCGCACCTCGCCGTTGCCGGTTTTCTTTAAAAAAAAACCCGTTCGTTTTAAAAAAAAACCTAGATCGGTTTTTTTCTTCGTTTTATTATTATGCGAGCGTTCGCCGAACCGTTCGTTTTAACGAACGCGTTCGTCGGTTTTTCTCTGTTAACGAACGTCCGTTATTTAACCGTTCGTCCGTTTTTCTTTTTCGTCGGATTTTTTCTGCGATTTTCTCAGATTCGATTTCTGATCGAATCTTCGATTCTGTTTAACTTCTCGCTCGTTTATCGGAATCAGGCGATTCAAGCGCCTAGAGTTTCGTCTCGAAATTCTCTTTCCGTTTAACCTACTCAAACAAGTTTTTGCTATAGTAAAATTTGACCTAGATCCAGATTAGCAAACGAAGTTTCTTTCTTTCGCCGTTTGACTTTCGTTGCTTCTTTCGAGTTGATTCTTTTTGCAAACCGGAGTTCTTAAGTTGAACTTTCTGGTTGGATCTTTCATTCGAGTTTTACCTGTGCATTAGAAGAGTACTGATTGTATGCTTGTTTGTTTGCGATAGAGTACCCGGAGTGTGCCGCTTGTTACTTCGACTCGTTAGGTTTTGCGGATCATCAGCAAGGCAAGTAACACTTTGATCATACCCCGTTCATACCCAGTTTTTATTGCATTAGATCTATTTTCCTCAAACACTTGCATGATTAGGATCTAATTAAATTGTGGGTATTGGGAAGTAGTTGAGGTAGTACCTATTACCTGTTTTTCTTATCAAACCCTTGGGAGTTACTTCTACGTTGCTTTTATTATTGCCATGCTATGCTCGTAGACGTGGATTTGGCTTTGAGTGATATTCACGACAGATGTGAGATGTTTATTAATGGTTCAACTTAAGGTGGCAACTAAAACTCACATCTGGGTGGATTGAGGCACCTGGAGAACCCAGTGTTGTCTGTATGTATAAGGTCCGCCACCCAGGCTCAAAGGGATCATAAGATTATTCATGCTAGAAACTTCCGTGTGCAGCCACAAGCTATTATGGGCTCTAGCATAGTTGAGTAGGTTACAAGATCTCTTGAAGAGGTGGGCTAGTAGATGTAGGGGAAAGTAGGTGTACCGGTCCATCCAGAGTAAAGAGTGATTGTTTCTGAAAGGCTGTGTCTCGGTCATCCGTTTCTCAAACATCATGCAGTGCGAGAATCAAGCGGAGGCGATCGAGTCTTGTGGGGAAAAGTGCGCAAACCTCTGCAGAGTGTACAAACTAATCATGGTTAGCCGTGTCCCCAGTTATGGACAACTTGAGTATCTAGTACTTGGATTATCATTTGAATCTCATCACCATGTTACTTATAATTAATTTTGTTGGGTTAATGATGACACTTAATTGGGATTGAGTTGGAGGTACCTTCTCAATGTTTCACAACCACCATGATAGTTAAATAAAAATTTATTCCTTTGAAGTAGGATAAAATTGGCTTTTCGCAAAACTGTAACCATAGAGCTTTCCACCAGCCATATATGCATATAGTATAGCATTATTATTGTTCATTGCTCTCTATGTGTTACTTTGCCAGCATATTCTATGTGCTGACCCGTTTTCGGGCTGCAACGTTTCATGTTGCAGACTTTTCAGACGACGTGTAAGGTGCCTTAGGTCGTGGTCTTATATTCAGTGATGCCGCTGGAGTGATGGACTCACTTATCTTCCAAGTCTTCCGCTGTTATCGATATTAGATGGCCTTAAGCCATGTTTATCATACTTAATCTCTTCGGATATATTCGATGTAATAAGTGTGTGATTGCTACTCTGTTATAAATCCTCCATTTGTACTGTGCGTGTCAGCATTACTGATCCAGGGATGACACTGGTGCACAGCAGCACAGGCCATTTGAGGTCTGGTCGCTACATCTTGCTTCACTTAGATTTATTTGAGAGTTAGTAAAATTTTCAAGAAATTCTCTCTTGCTTCACTTAAATTACTTTGAGAGAAAGAAAAAAATTATGCTCATGATCTTCACTTATATTTGTTTGAGCTTATGAAAAGCAACACATGAAAATTAGTCCCAAAGTGATAGATATCTAAGAAGGATATAATAAAAACTTTCATGAAGATCATTGGACAAAATAAACTTGATTCTCAGTAATAGTTTTGAGATATGATGATGTGATATGTGAGTTATGTTGATGAGTAATTATGCTTTAGTAAGAATATTGGCGTTAAGGTTTGTGATTCCCTATGAAAGCACGAAAGTCAATAGTCATGCAATGAAATTATATCCTACTTGTGGTGCATTATTCGGCGTTAATTATGTTTAATGCTTGCTTATGAGATTATCCATTTCTTGGTTGGTCGCTTCTCAATCTTTTGCTAGCCTTCATTTTGCACTAAGTATGATCTCTACTTGTGCATCCAAAATCCTTTAAACCAGTTTTGCCACATGAGTCCAATATATCTACCTATATGCGGTATTCTTTTGCCGTTCTAAGAAAATTTGCATGTGCCATCTCTAATTTTCAAAATAAACTTTTCTTTTGTGTGTTCGTTTCGCTCGCGGAGCGATGAGGGGTGGCTAATATTTTCCATGCTGGATGTGTTATACTCACGATGAGTGTTTATTCACTTGTCATTGCACGAGAGTAAGGCAAAGGTTTTAGGGATGCCTAGTCCCGAAATGAAAAATCAATTTACTTTATGTTATCAAATAATAAATTCCTTGGAAAGTGTTGGTATGGAGGGCAACCGTGGATACCGCTAGCCATGGGAAGTGAAAGTATGGTGGAAAAAGGAATAAAGTTTATTTTCTGTTTGGGAACCGCCTATGATATATCTAGCATGGAAAGTATTGGGAACTCTAAGTTATTTTCGTTGGTGGGATGGATACACCTCCCAAAATGTTTTTAGCTCTAAGTTTTTCGCTTTGAGCTCTGGCACCTCTACAAATCCCTACTTCCCTCTGCGAAGGGCCTTTCTTTTACTTTGTGCAATTTTTATTTTGAATTTGAGTCTCCATCTTCTCTTATAAAAGCACCAACTAGGAGGCAATATGATCGTACTTAAGTATTGTGTGTAGCTAATATGCGAGTGTGTTTCATGAATGGATCAATGGTTGAGCATGATGGGCTAGGGATAACTTATTTTAGCGTTGATATTTTGAAAGACATGGTTGCTTGTTGATATGCTTGAGTATTTAAATTATCATGTCAAAACTAGACTATTGCTTTGAATCACATAAAAGTTCAAATGTCCATGCTATAAAGAAAAGAATATGATATGGCATGTTAGGCAGCATTCCACATCAAAAATTCTGTTTTTATCACTTACCTACTCGAGGACGAGTAGGAGTTAAGCTTGGGGATGCTGATACGTCTCCAACGTATCTATAATTTTTTATTGTTTTGCTGTTATATTATCAATCATGGATGTTTTATAATAATTTTATAGTCATTTTATATCATTTTTTGGTACTAACCTATTGACATAGTGCCAAGTGCCAGTTACTGTTTTCTGCATGTTTTTTACATCGTAGGAAATCAATATCAAACGGAGTCCAAATGCAACGAAACTCCACGGATATTTTTTATGGACCAGAAGACACATAATGGGCCCTGGCTGCGCCTGGGGGTGCTTCGAGGAGAGCACAACCCACCAGAGCGCACTATGAGGCCCAGGCGCGCCCTAGTGGGTTGTGTCCACCTCGGGTGCCCCTCGGACCGCCTCTTTGCTCTATAAATACCCCAATATTCCCAAAACCCTAGGGGAGTCGACGAAATATTGATCCAGCCGCTGTAGAGTCCAGATCCACTAGATCCAATCTAGACACCATCTCGGATGGGGTTCACCACCTCCATTGCTGCCTCTCCGATGATGCGTGAGTAGTTCTTTGTAGACCTTCGGGTCCGTAGTTAGTAGCTAGATGGCTTCCTCTCTCTCGTTGAATTCTCAATACAATGGTCTCTTGGAGATCCATATGATGTAACTCTTTTTGCGGTGTGTTTGTTGGGATCTGATGAACTTTGAGTTTATGATCAGTTATACCTTTTTATATCCATGAAAGTATTTGAGTTTCTTTGATCTCTTTTATGCATGATCTCTTATAGCCTCGTATTTCTTCTCCGATATTTGGGTTTTGTTTGGCCAACTTGATCTTTTTATCTTGCAATGAGAAGAGGTGCTTTGTAGTGGGTTCAATCTTACGGTGCTTGATCCCAGTGACAGAAGGGGAACTGACACGTATGTATCGTTGCCACTAAGGATAAAATGATGGGGTCTATCTCTACATAGATAGATCTTGTCTACATCATGTCATTGTTCTTATTGCATTACTCCATTTCTCCATGAACTTAATACACTGGATGCATGCTGGATAGCGGTCGATGTGTGGAGTAATAGTAGTAGATGGAGGCAGGAGTCGGTCTACTAATCTTGGACGTGATGCCTATATAATGATCATTGCCTGGATATTGTCATGATGATTTGAAGTTCTGCCAATTGCCCAATAGTAATTTTTTTACCCACTGTTTGCTATTTTTCTCAAGAGAAGCCACTAGTGAAACCTACGGCCCCGAGGTCTCTTTCTCATATATTTGCCTTTGCGATCTACTTTTCCTTTGAATTTATTTTCAGATCTATTAAACCAAAAATACAAAAATACCTCGCTGTGTTTTATTCCTATTTATTTTATTTGGCGTTCGATCTATCAATCTACTACAATTTTATCTCACGTCTGTTTGCCATCTTGAGGCGCCGTACCCGGAAGGGATTGACAACCCCTTTAACACGTCGGGTTGCGAGGATTTGTTATATGTGTGCAGGGGTTGTTTACGTTGTGTTGCTTGGTTCTCCTACTGGTTCGATAACCTTGGTTTCATATCTGAGGGAAATACCTACCGCCATTATTCTACATCATCCCTTCCTCTTTGGGGAAATATCGACGTAGCTTCAAGCGGCATCAGGCAATTCTGAGCCCGGCAAGGAGCCCTTCATACTCTGTTGTATTGTTGGTTGCCTTTTCCCGGGCAAAATGCATCTGGACGACGTACTTCAAGTGCTCCCCGGAGGGGGCGACAAGAAGCACGACAACCTGTGCACCTTGTAGGGAAAAGGCACCATCAAAATACATAATCCATTCTTGGGGTGATTCCTTGCCGGGGATAACTGTCTCTGGTACTTCCTCATTAGGGGTTGGCATCCATTCTACAATAAACTCTGCCAATGCCTTGCTCTGGATAGTTGTCGTGCTCTCAAACTTCAAACCAAAACTGGATAACTCTAAATCCCACTCCACTATTCTGCCGGTAGCCTCCGGGTTTTGGAGTATCCTTTGCAACGAGAAACGAGTGACAACCGTAATCTCATGGGCTTGGAAGTAGTGGCGCAGTTTCTTGAGGCCATGATGAGGCCAAAGATCAACTTTTGCACGCCAGAGTACCTCGATCTAGCTCCCTGTAACAAGGAGCCGACGAAGTACACTGGGCGCTGCACCACTTTCTTCCTTGCCGTGTCCTTGGGGTTGCTCTTGCTGCCGTGCTCATTACTTTCTTGATCCTTCTGAATGGTTGAGATCTGTGAAGGAGAGCAAATTGCAGCCTAAAGTGGAATCCACAATCTGATCGATGTGCGGCAAGGAAAACGGGTCCTTCGGGCAAGCTTTGTTGAGATCTGTGAAATCTATGCAAAGCCTCCACTTCCCGTTAGCCTTCTGGACTACCACTGGATTTCCAACCATGTGGGATGCAACACTCCTCTGACCAAACCAGCTGCTTCAAGATTCTTGATCTCTTGTGCAATGAACCGCTGCCTCTCCGAGGCCTGCTTCTGGACTTTCCGCTTGACAGGTCGGGCGTGTGGGCAGACAGCAAGGTGGTGCTCGATTACCTCCCTGGGAACACCGGGGATATCATATGGTTACCAGGCAAACACATCGATATTCGCTCGCATGAAGGCAATGAGCGCGCTTTCCTATTTGTCATCGAGGGTGGCGCTGATAGTGAAAGTACCATCAACGCTAGCCAGCCCTGCCGGGACCATCTTCACTTGGGATGCAGCGACCTTGGATCTCTTACTGTTGGAGCTCTTCGGCAAGTCATCAACAGGCACAGCGCACTCCGAAGAGGTACGCTTCCCGGATTCCTTGCCAGTGTCCTTGCTACCCTTCTTCTTTCCTTTGTCCTCCTTGGCGGGAACTGCTGCTGCCTCTGCTACGACTGCGTCCCGGTACATTTTGTCCATGCAAATGATTGCATCCTTCTCATCTGATGGCATGGTAATGACTCCTATAGGCCCAGGCATCTTCAAGGTGTTATAGGCATAGTGGAATGCCGCCATGAATTTAGCCAGGGCTGGGCGTCCAAGGATCCCATTGTACGGCAGGGGGGTCAACCACATCAAACACAATCTTCTCAGTCTGGTAGTTCAGCTCTCCCCCAAACGTCACCGGCAACGTAATCTTTCCCTTAGGATGACTCCTGCCAGGATTAACTCCCTGAAACATGCCGGTGGCCTTCAACTCATCTTCTGCTATCTGAAGTTTGCTGATGACTGCTGGGGAAATAAAATTCAACCCGACCTCGCCATCCACCAACATTTTTGTGACTTTGAGGTTCTGAATTGTTGGAGAGACCAACAACTGCAAACACCCTACCGCAGTAGTACGGTTAGGATGATCCTCTTCGTCAAAAATGATGGGCGTGCGTGACCATTTGAGCGGCTTCCGGGCCTCTGGCACTGGTTCCACAGCATTGACTTCTCGTGCCCACCGCTTGAGCTGGCGGTGAGAGGCGTGCAAAGATTCACCCCCGTCAATGCACAGGGCGCCAGTGGCCTTCTGAAACTCCTGCTCACTAGTTTCCTCTTCATCCCCTCCATCGCTCTCATCATCACAGGTTTCCTTCTCTCAACCTCTGGTGGGTTTTCCTTGGTTCCGGAAGGGTTTGCCGGGGCGATTTACTTCACCGCCTCGGCCCTTACCGCCAGCGACATTCTGACCCTTTTCCTTGTCATGCTTCTCATACTCTGCTCTCTGTCTCTTGACAAGCTGCTCAACCTGATAACATTCTTGAAGGTCGTGGCCTTTGGTCCGATTAATCTTCCAATACGGCCCATCACCTTTCCTAGCCTTCTCGGCAGCCGCGGCCTCCCGGCAGTCAGTGCACACGGCAGCTACCTTGCCGGGGACCTCAGCCTTAGCCTTCTTGCTGGTACTAAGTGCACCCGATCCTTAAACAGCCATCACTGCCTTATCCTTCCGCTTCTTACTGCGCTTCTTGCTCTTCTTCTGAATGGTTGATCCATCATCATCCTATGAATCGACATTGGTGCAATCTTCCTCTCCGGGCAACTTCCTCCCCTCCTCCATCCGAGCACACTTATCCACCAAGGTGTAAAGCTCCTTCATAGTCTTGGGCGACCGCGCGTTCATCTTGGAATGGATTCGGCGCTTGCACACATTGGACTGGAAGGCAGCTATCACAGCCGTCGAATGGATATTTGGGATGTTCCTATGGACCTTTCTGAATCTCTGTAAATACTTATGGAGGGTCTCTCCTTCCTTCTGTTGGATAAGTTGCAAGTCGCTAGGTCGGCCTGGCTCTTGATGGCCGCCGGTGAAAGCGCCAATGAACTCATGGAACAGGTCGGCCCACGACGAGATGGACTTCTCCGGCAGGTGCATAAGCCAAGACCTCACATTGGACTTGAGGGCCAAAGGGAAGTAGTTGGCAAACACCTTCTCATCTCTTCCCCCGGCAGCCTGAACAGCAATGGTGTAGATACTCAGAAACTCTACCGGATTTAGCCTCCCATCGTACTTCTCATGTATCTCTGGCTTGAACATGCAAACGGACAGCCAACGGACATGCCGCGGCTCATGAGTAAAGGAGGGCACCCAACCTCGAAAGGTAGGCACCCACCAGTATCGAGCGCAGGCTTGTCGACGTCGGGGCCATTGCGCCCATCGGTCTGGCAGTGGTTGTCACGGTGTCGCTTGATGATGACGCTTGCGTCCCCCTGCCGCATATCCTCCGGGGCTCGCCGTCGGCCTGTACACGCTCGAGGGTCAGAAGAGGCCACCGATACATCATCAGGGTCTTGATTCTGTTGCGCTCGCATTGGCTGCCATGGGGACTGCACCGTGGGGGTGGCCCCTTCCGTACGGCCAGCAGCACGAGCCATCGTCGTCGCTTGGGGAGGCCGTGGCGGGCCAGCTAGCGCGAGTCCCGGGCCTCAGTGAAACCGAGCAGACTTTGGATGGTGGCACGCCATTCGTCCATCTGCTCGGCCGCTGGCAAAAACCTCAGCAACAGCTGAGCCCGTGCCATGGCCTCCGTGGCTGTACTTGGCATGGGTGATGATGTAGTAGATCGCACTGTCGCTCAGCTCTTGATGGTGCCAGCAGCGGTAGCACCGCGGTGAAGGCGCTCGGGGGTCAGCGGCTCCATCGGGCGCAGCGACTTGGTCAGCCCATCCCCGGGGAGGTGCATGCGCTGCGGTTGCTCCCGTGGTGGGGGCGGCCGGAGGGCGGCGATTTGCCCCGGACCGGGACCCGTTGCTGTGGCTGTGCCCGTCGACGAGAGGAGGGGCACGGACAGAGTAACCCCCTCACCCGTACCTTGTGGAGCATGGCCGTCGGGGCGTTGCTGATGTTGTTCTCCTACGACATTTCCCGCTCCCATGTCGGCCGCGGGGGAAGTGGTGATGGTGTCGCCTGCTCCGACCACATCCCCAGCGGTGTCCATGTCCTCGTGTGCCTCCATATCCCCCACAGCATCAGAGGCCGCGGGCGGCGGAGCCTTCGAGGTGGACGGATGAGCCGAGGCACCAGATTTCTTCTTGGGCGCCATGGTCGATGGTGCCGTCGAAGGTGAAGATGGTGATGAAGACGACACGCTGCACACACTTTCAAGTTCGCACAGGCGGTCTCCCCCTACCTGGTGCACCAAAGATGTCGTGGGAAACCACGGCCACCTATGGGACCAAGGGCCCCTTGCTGGTTCGGCAGGGGGGACGTCGCGTTGCACAAAGTGCAGAAGAATGTTGGGCAGCGTGGCAATGATCACGCAAGCAATTTTACCCAGGTTCAGGCCGCCGTGAGGCGTAAAACCCTACTCCTGCTTTGGTGGATTGATGGTGGAAGAATGGTGGTGGGGCGTAGTACACTCGCCCGGCAGGGGCGGCAGTGGCTACGCGCGTATGGGTGTGTGTGTTGTCCAACCTTCCAACCCTTTCTATGGTTGCCATGGGCCTCCTTTTATAGATTAAGGGGTTACCACAATGGCAAAGTAGTCATTATGCATTGATAAGATAGCAAACAGTGCTATCATACCTAACTCTGCATGCTGACAGGGTGCATTAAATGCACCGCTTAACGTCACGTCATTGGTTCCCCGGCAAGCCTTGCTGGGCTGCCTCGCCAGCTCCATGCCTGCTCGCTTGACACGTCACATGACGGGTGTCATCTGTAGGCATTTCCTATAGAAAGAGGCCGCCATGTGGCAAATGGCTGCCACTTAGTCACTTTGCGGCTTGACACCGCACTGATTGACGACGTGGGTCGTGGCAGAGTAGTTGGGTGAGGTGGTTTTTCTCTCGTAAGTCCCGACAAGCCCTGCCAGGACGTCTTGGACGTCTTCTTCCGGGGGCGATCCCGTCCTTGTCGAGCTCTTCTGCCCGGCAAGGGAGTCTTTTCTCCTGGTGGCATCTTGCTTCTCTGGCTTGATCTTGGTCCTCTTGATCTGCATGTTGGTCCTTCGAAGCTCTTGGTTCCTTGTACTCTGACTTGGGTCGATGCCTCAATCCTCTTCCCGTGCTTGTGTTATAGTCTGGGCAACAGACCCAGGGTTTGTTGCACCGACAGATTGCCACGGACTGTCATGTTTTTGACAGATTCTATTTTAGATGCATTGTTTTGCGTGTTTTGATGGGACTACAGATTTTATCGTTGGTATAATGCACAAATAAAATATGAATGGGTTTGCAATAGTACTTAAAGTAGTGATTTGCTTTATTATACTAACGGATCTCACGAGGGTTTTATTAAGTTTTGTGTGATTGAAGTTTTCATGTTTTGGGTGAGATCACAATGGATGAAGGAATAGGGAGTGGAAAGAGCCTAAGCTTGGGGATGCCCAAGGAACCCCAAGGTAGTATTTAAGGACTCCCAAGCAACTAAGCTTGGGGATGCCCCAGAAGGCATCCCCTCTTTCTTCTAACGACCATTGGTAATTTTACTTGGAGCTTTATTTTTATTCGTCAGATGATATGCGCAAATTCTTGGAGCGTCTTTTGTGTTTATTTTTCCTTTTTCTTTTATGCACCATGCTAGTATGAGATAGTCCTTGGTTGATTTATAGAATGCTCTTTGCACTTCACTTATATCTTTTGACTATTGATAACCCACAAGTATAGGGGATTGTTTGTAGCCTTCTTCGATAAATAAGAGTGTCGAACCCAACGAGGAGCTAAAGGCAGAACAAATATTCCCTCCAGTTCTATCGACCACCGATACAACTCTACGCGCACTTGACATTTGCTTTACCGAAAACAAGTATGAAACTATTTTGTAGGTGTGATGCTATAACTACTTTGCAATAATAAAACTAGAAGTTCTTTGTAAGATAATAAAAGTTAGGTGTTTAGTAAAAGGGTTTGTGTCAACAAGAAAGTTATTTGTCCCTAGGCAATTGATAACAAATACTGGTAATCATTCTTGCAATTTTATATGAGGGAGAGGCATGAGTTAACATACTTTCTCTACTTGGATCATAGCACTTATCATTGGACCCCTAGCAAGCATCCGCAACTACTAAAGATCATTAAGGTAGTGAAACCCAACCATAGCATTAAGTATCAAGTCCTCTTTACTCCCATACGTCATACCCCACTTACTCGGGTTTAAGCTTTTGTCACTCTCGCAACCCACCATAAGCGAACCATGAACATATTGCAACACCCTATAGCGGGGGCCCCACACGTTTGCACGAGAATGGAGGGCACCATAGGACAGCACCATAAATAAAATATACAATCATACCAACCAAGATCGCGATTAACCCACAGGACAAAACGGATCTACTCAAACATCATAGGATAACCAAATATCATTGGGAAATAATATATGGAGTTGAGCACCATGTTTAATTAGAGATTACAGTGGGGAGAAGGGGTGTTACACCGCTGCATAGAGGGGGAGAGAGTTGGTGTTGATGATAGCAAGATTGTTGATGTAGATCGTCGTCCCGATCGTTGCCCCGGCGGCACTCTGGCGCCACCGGAAGCGAGGGGGAGAGAGCCCCCCTCCTTCTTCTTCTTCCTTGGCCTCACCCCTAGATGGGAGGAGAGTTCCCCATCTGGTCCTTGGTCTCCATGGCAGTGGAGGGGCGGGAGCCCCTCCGAGGTTGGATCTCCCTCTCTGTTCTCTTCTGTTTCGCATTCTCCAAATCTGGCTGAAAACCGTTTCTTATATTCTGGGAGATCCGTAACTCCGATTGCGCTGAGATTTTAACACGATCGTTTCCGGATATAAGCTTCCTTGCGCCCGAAGTAGAGCTCCAACCGACGTTCGAGGAGGGCACAACCCACCACCATGCGCCAGGGGCCTCTGGCGTGCCCTGGTGTCTTGTGGGCTGTGTGGGCCTCCGTTTACGGTGATTCCAACTCCCAAAAATCACATATATTCCAAAATAATTCTCCGTGAAATTTTATTGCATTTGGACTTCGTTTGATATGGATATTCTACGATACAAAAAACATGCAAAAAATAGGAACTGGCACTGGGAACTGGATCAATAGGTTAGTCCAATAAATCATATAAAAAGTTGCCAAAAGTGTATAGAAGTTGTATAATATTGGCATGAAACAATAAAAATTATAGATACGACGGAGACGTATCAGCATCCCCAAGCTTAATTCCTGCTCTTCCTCGAGCAGGTAAATGACAAAAAAGATAATTTTGATGTGGAATGCTACCTAGCATAAACTTGATCATATATCTAATCATGGCATGAACATTAAGACATAAGTGATTCAAAGCAATAGTCTATAATTTGACATAAAGACATCAATACTCAGGCATCCCAACAAACAATCATGTCATTCAAAATATCAACGCTAAAGAAAGCTATCCCTACAAAATCATATAGTCTTGTCATGCTCTATCTTCTTCACACAAAGTATTTATCATTCACAACCCCGATGACAAGACGAGCAATTGGTTCATACTTTTTAACGCACTTCAGCTTTTTCAACCCTCACACAATACATGAGCGCAAGCCATGGATATAGCACTACTGGTGGAATAGAGTATGATGATAGGGGAAAATATAAAGAAGACAAAAAAGTAGAAAGTCTCACACTGACGCGGCTAACCAATGGGCTATGGAGATGCCCATCAATTGATATCAATGCGAGGAGTAGGGATTGCCATGCAACGAATGCACTAAGAGCTATAAGTGTATGAAATCTCAATATGAAAACTAAGTGAGTTTGCATCTAATCCTATAATGAAAATTTCCCACTAGTATATGAAAGTGACTAAATAGGAGACTCTCTATATTAAAAACATGGTGCTACTTTGAAGCACAAGCGTGGTAAAGGATACTAACAATGCCCCTTCTCTCTTTGATTTTTTTTTCTTTTCTTTTTTTCTTTTTTTCTCTCATTGTCCGAAGTCTCATCCCGACTTGTGGGGTAATCAGTCTCCATCATCCTTTCCTCACTGGGGCACTGCTCTAAAAATGAAAATTGATGATCATCACACTTCTATTTACTTATAACTCAACAGAAATAAAAATTACAACTCGATACCTATGACAAAGTATGACTCTATATGAATGCCTCTGGCAATATACCAGGATGTGCAATGATCTAGCATAACATGTATAAAAATGATGAACGGTGGCAGAGCCACAACTACTATGTCAGCTATATGATCATGCAAAGCAATATGACAATAAATGCTCAAGTCATCAAAACAGAAGCGGTGGAAGTTGCATGGCAATATATCTCGGAATGGCCATGGAAAAGCCATAATAGGTAGGTATGGTGGCTGTTTTGAGGAAGATATAATAAGGCTTATGTGTGATAGAGAGTATCATATCATGGGATTTGGATGCACCGACGAAGTTTGCACCACATCTCGAGGTGAGAAAGGACAATGCACGGTACCGTAGAGGCTAGCAAATTGCGGAAAGGTAATAGTGCGTATAATCCATGGACTCACATTAGTCATAAAGAACTCATATACTTATTGCAAAAGTTTATTAGCCCTCGAAGCAAAGTACTACTACGCATGCCCCTAGGGGGATAGATTGGTAGGAAAAGACCATCGCTCGTCCCCGACTGCCACTCATAAGGAAGACAACCAATAATAAATCATGCTCCAACTTCATAGCATAACGATAGACTATACGTGCATGCTTCGGGAATCACAAACCTTAACACCAATATTCTTACTAACCACAACCATTTACTAGTACCTCCCACATATTCCATCTCCATATCGCAAAACTACTGCAAGGAATCAAACATATCATATTCAGTGATCCACAAGTTTTATGTAGGATTTTATGACTAACCATGCAATTGACCAATTCCTTTTGACTCTCTAAATAGGTATAAGTGAAGCATGAGAGCATTCTTTTGACCACAAGTTTTATGTAGGATTTAATTCTTTCCACAAAAGATCACGCTCTAACAAATATAAGTGAAGCAAAAGAGCATTCTTCAAATAACGGTTTTCTATGTGAAGAGAAACATGCAATACAAACTTCAAATGATATAAGTGAAGCACATGAAGCATTATATGAAGCCATACTCAAAACATATAAGTGAAGTGCAATGAGCATTCTATAAATTAACCATGGACTATGTCATACCAGCATGGTGCATAAAAGAAAAATGAAAAATAAACACAAAAGACGCTCCAAGATTGCAGATATCACATGAACGAAACGAAGACGAAAACATACCGATAATTGTTGAAGAAAGATGGGATGCCTTCCGGGGCATCCCCAAGATTAGACGCTTGAGTCTCCTTGAATATTTACTTGGGGTGCCTTGGGCATCCCAAGCTTGAGCTCTTGCCTCTCCTCCTTCTCCTCATACCAAGACCTCCTCGATCTTTGATCACTTCATCCAAACGAAACTCAACAGAAAGCTCGGTAAGATCCGTTAGTATAATAAAGCAAATCATTACTCTAAGTACTGTTGCAAACCAATTCATATTTTGTTTTTGCATTGTAGCTACTGCAATATAACTTTTTCATGGCTTATACCACCGATAGAATCGATAGTTTCATCAAAACAAGCAAAACAATGCATCAAAAACTGAATCTGTCTTAAACAGGACAGTCTGTAGTAATCTGAACATCCACCATACTTCTGGTACTCCAATTTTTTTGCAAAATTAGGAAAAATAAAAAAAATTATAGAAAGACTATGCAAAAAGTTTCCGCAGCTTTTGACGTTCCAGTAAAAAATGTAAAATCGCGCACTACAGCCAAAGTTTTTGTTTCTGCACCGCACATACCAACAAACAATCTACACATCAAAAAGGAAAATCTTGGCACATTATTTTTATAATACAATGGAATTGTACAAGGGGATAATTATTTTTGTTGAAAAGTTTCTGTAATTAAGATTCACAAAGTTTCCATGGGCATGAACAAAGTTCAAGGCTAGCTCCCACTTTCACAATGCTCATCCCTCTCACTTTCACTTTCTTTTTGTGAAGTTTTAAGTTCCCCTATATATTTTTTGTTTTTAAACTATATAAAAGCACTCAACAGAAAGTTCCCCTCTAAAACTTCCGGGTTTTCTCCCTGGCAGCGCTTTCTTTAAAGCCATTAAGCTAGGCATAAAGTGCTCAAGTAATGGATCCACCCGGATCCCAAGGTATATCAAAGCCAATTTTAATTAACAATGATTTGGCATGTAGTAGTGAGCACAAAGCAACATACATCATGCAATGACAAAGTCTAACTCTCTTCCTATGCATCGGCATGTCATACAAGAACAATTCATGGACATCAAGTAAAGGCCAATACATAGCATAAGCAGTTTCTTGCAATTTTATCGTGTTGGAAGCATACAGAGGCGGAGATGTAGTTCCTCTCTCATAATAATTGCAAGTAGGAGCAGCAAGCACATGCATATTACATTCATCAAAATTATCATGTGTAGTGGTAGAACGCAACCCATCAATGTAATCCTTAATAAGTGCAAACTTCTCCAATATAGTGTAGTTTGGAGAATTCAAGAAGATAATAGGACTATCATGTGTGGGTGCAATAGCAACAATTTCATTCTTATCATAAGGAACTATTGCAAGTTCATCTCCATAAGCATAATTTATATTGGCATCTTGGCCACAAGCATAGCAAGCATCAAGTTCATCAAAAAGGGATATTTCAAACGTATCAACGGGATCATAGCAATCATCATGGCATTCATCCTTTGGTAAGAACGAAGGGAAATTAAACAATGCATGAGTTGAAGAGTTACTCTCATTAGAAGGTGGGCACGGGTGATCAATCCACTCTTCCTCCTTTTGTTCTTCACTCTCCTCCTCATCTTTTTCATCCAATGAGCTCATAGTTTCATCATTTTCTTCTTCCATAGAGTCCTGCAAAACGTTAGTCTCTTCTTGGACAGTGGAGTTATTCTCTATAAATACATCAATATCGGAATTGTATTTATAATTATCATAGCAATATTTAAGGATAGCAAAATTTTCACGTCTCTAAACTGAATCATCAAAATCTTCAAACTTCTTAAACAAAGTTTCAATTTCATGTGCACCCTTAAAAGCAACAAATTCTTCTATTTGTTCCACATCACAGTAATCATATATACCATTAGCATAAGAAGATAAGGTTTTATTATCATTAAATTTGCATGAAAAGGGAAGATGTGGAGCGCTCATTCTAGAGCAAAAAGTATAATCATGTCTCAAGCATCACTACTGCAGGATGCTGCTAACGCGACACTACGATCAGAGACCCTTCGAGAAACTGTGTGCGATGCCATAATCGCAAACGGTGATGTATGAAAACCGTCCAAAAAGGTGAAAACGTTTGCGATGGAGGATGCATCCAACACGATTCAGATTTTAGTTGCGTGTGCGATCCATGGCATACGGTTCAGTCCAATGAACTGTTTGTGATGAGGCGGAACAAAAGAAACGGGCAGCCTGATGAAGGTGTGTGCGATATAGAGCATACAGTTCACTCGGATGATCTGTTTGTGATTAGGCAACACAAAAGAAATGGGCAGCCAGATGAAGGTGTGTGCGATATACAGCATACGGTTCACTCGGATGAACTGTTCGTGATTAGGCAACACAAAAGAAACGGTCAGCCAGATCAAGGTGTGTGTGATTGAGGGCATACGCTTCAGAAGGATTAACTGTTTTCGATTAGGCAACAAAACAGAAACGGGCAAGCCAGATCAAAGTGTCTGCGATTGATGGCATACACTTCACATGGATGAACTGTTTGCGATTAGCCACAACAAACTGAAACAGTTAGATAGATCAACGTGTGTGCGCTAGACGGGCACACCCATTCTAATTAAAAGACGTGTGCTGACATTGCCTATTGCGATGCACCCTATGGTGCAAACGCCACGTACGCGGCCAAGAAGGTGTACGTGCCCACGTTGCGCCTTCCGGGAATAGTGCCGCACTTATAACCGTCAGTAAATTTTGAGCATGCGTCCCGTCACATTCCAAATTGCAAACCTGTTCACACCGATCAAAACCTAAACGGTTTCCCACTTAGGAGTGTATTACTATGCGGTTATAAATACTACTACTCCAAGATGACTGCACATTCCTCCTCAACTCCTCATCCACAAAAAGTCAAAAACAAACAAGTCATTCATCATCGTTCCCTTGCGTCGGCCATGGCCAGCGTGATTTCTGGGTCGAGAGATTGCGACCAGGGAGAGGCAAGCCTGGAAGCGGGAGCACGAGAGATGTCCCGCCTCGCCGCGATAGCAGCCAACATGTCCCGCCGCACGGCCGTAGAAGCAGAGAGGACCCGCCGCGCCGCCGAAGCAGCACGGAGAACCCGCCGCGCCGTTGATGCAGTAGACTGGTCCGGACGCGCTGCGGAAGCAGACGAGACGTCCCGCCGTGCCGCGAATGCAGCAGAGATGTCCTCCCTTACCGCGGTGGCCTGGGAAAATGCCTCGCGGGCAGGCAAGGACTTTACAGGCGCATGCGTGCCCTCGTCCATAGGAAGATGGATCAGATCTCCAGGTGGGCGAGGTTTGCAGGATGACCTGCAAGCCTTGTTTGAACAGTTTACCGACGTCATCCGGCAACTAAATGAGAGCAATGCGAAGCTCCGGGCCGAGCGCGACCTGCTGAGGGCGAGGATCGTCGGAAGTGCGGAGCAGCAGGAGCAGACCATTGCCTTGTTGAAGAGGACCGGCGTCATTGTCGAGAAACTTATGGACGAGAATAACAAGCTGCGCATCGAGCGCAGAAGGCTGGTGGAGGAATCCGTGGATGCTCTCAAGCAGCATCTTGAGGACTAGTGTCACGACCAAGATGCAACCGTATCCTAAAGGAACTCGAAGGTCCCACCAAGGATAGAAGCCCATCTTTAAGACGCTTTTGCAAGGTGGATATCATTACATCAAACCATTACATAATAGTTGGGGATACATACCTAATGCACAAACGCCCCAAGAGTACATCAACATCATACAAGAGATCAACATCCGACTACGGATGGAACACAAACAGAAACTCAAACAATATCCACCCTGCTAGCCCAGGCTGCCGACCTGGAACCTAACCCAAGATCGACGAAGAAGAAGAAGAAGAAGTAAACATCGCTCTCGCGTCATGAGCATCGCATAACCTGTACCTGCAACTGGTGTTCTAGTAATCTGTGAGCCACGAGGACACATCAATCCCATTACCATGGGTATCAAGACTAGCAAAGCTTAAAGGGTAAGGAAGGGGTAAAGTGGTGAGGTTGCAGCAGCGACTAAGCATGCATGGTGGCTAACTTACGAAACAAGAGCGAGAAGAGGAGCTTAACAAGCGGTCGTCAACTAGTAATGATCAAGAAGTGATCCTGAAACTACTTACGTTCAAACATAACCAAAACCATGTTCTCCTCCCGAACTTCCTCGAAAAGAGACAATCACGGGTACGCACGCGGTTGTTGTATTTTAATTAAGTTTACTTCAAGTTTACTACAACCGGATATTAACAAATTCCCATCTGCCACATAACCGCGGGCACGGCTCTCGAAAGTTTATACCCTGCAGGGGTGTCCCAACTTAGCCCGTCACAAGCTCTCACGGTCAACGAAGGATATTCCTTCTCTCGGGAAGGACCGATCAGACTCAGAATCCCGGTTACAAGACATTTCGACAATGGTAAAACAAGACCAGCAAGACCGCCCGATGCGCCGACATCCCGATAGGACCTGCACATATCTCGTTCTCAGGGCAACACCGGATGAGCACTCTGTACAACTAAAACCAGCCCTCAAGTTTCCCCGAGGTGGCGCTGCAAAGGACTCTAATTCAGACCAACACTTAGAGAAGCATTGGCCCGGGGGGTTAAAATAAAGATGACCCTCGGGTTGGCCGACCCAAGGGAAGGGTAATAGGTTGTTAGGCAAATGTAAAACAAAGGTTGGGCCTTGCTGGAGGAGTTTTATTCAAAGCAAACTGTCAATGGGTTCCCATCACACCCAACCGCATAAGAAACGCAAAATCAAGGAACATAACACCGATATGAAGGAAACTAGGGCGGCAAGAGTGGAACAAAGCACCAGGCATAAGGCCGAGTCTTCCACCCTTTACCAAGTATATAGGTGCATTAATTAAAATAAGAGATATTGTGATATCCCAACATATCCATGTTCCAACATGGAACAATCTTCATCTTCACCTGCAACTAGCAACGCTATAAGAGGGGCTGAGCAAAAGCGGTAACTTAGCCAAACAACGGTTTGCTAGGAAGGGTGACAAAAGTTAGAGGTTCATGGCAATTTGGGAGGCTTGATAAGCAAGTGGTAGGTAACGCGGCATAGCGATAGCATCGAGGCAACTAGCATAGCAATGATAGTAATGAGATCCAAGGTGACGGTCATCTTGCCTGAAATCCCGCTAGGAAGAAGAATGAGTCCATGAAGAAGATGAAACCACGTAGACGAACCAAGCGTAGACGAACGAATCCTCACGAACGCAACGAAACAGGAACTATCGAGGAGAAGCACATCCGGAAAGAAGCAAACAACATGGTAAACACACAACACATAAACAAGACATGATGCTCAACCAAGTATGATGCATGACAAGGCTACATGAAGCTACTCATGGCAAGAGATGATGCATCCAAGAGCAACACAACAAGGCATGTTTAAATGAGGCCGGAAACAACATATAACAATTCCGGTAAGTCCCCATATGCAAATTTCGAAATTGGTCCGGATCTGAATAAACCTTATGTTCAAGTTTTTAAACAGCAAGTGAATATGCATCAAGATGATCTACACGGCTTTCTAGTCAAGTTACATATGAAATTCGTTTAATTCGGAGCTACGGCCAAGAAGATATGAGCAAAACAAGTTAAACATGGCATTGATGCAAAATGCCTTCAAACATCAAGAAAACAAATTCAAAACATGGATGCAACAAGGTAACATGAAACTATATGCAAAACTAAGCAAGTTTCATATAGAGCACACTCAAAACGGAGCAACGGTTCAACACATACACATGAAACAAGTTTAAAGGACAAGCTGTCCAAAACAGCAACGAGGCATCTAGCAAGCAACAAACCAACATGCTAAAGAACGTCAACACGAAAACAAATGGCATGGACGTGATATACAGGTAAGGCAATACAAACATGAACAGTGAGCTATCTCTAGAAATCACTAGAACATGCTCAAAAAGACATGGCAAGATTGCAAATAATAACAGTTCACAGACTTGGCAGAAATCACTGTGCATGACAGAAATAACATCAGGTTGCAATGTTTAGAGCTATCAAACAACATGTTACAGCAAGCTATCATGGCAAACTTGAGCATGGCATGCTAGTACTAAAAACACTTAACAAAACTCCCTTACTGGACTTATTCCAAAGATCAACAGAAAAGATGGTAGCATCCATGCAAACATGGCAAATGATATGATAGATTCAGACGGTGAAAATAACAGTCCATGGCAGGAACAATGATAAGTAGGTATGTAGGTGAGCTTGTGCCACCCACCACAGAGCATTTCATGGCACGTGAAGTCAACCAAAAGTAAGACGGCATAATTATGAAGCTAAGCATGATAAGAGCAAGTCCATAGGGTGCATGGATCACTAGCAAAACACATAGCAAAACTGAACTTAATGTTAACAGGCTAACAGCAACATTATTTAGTAAGTTTGGAGCATGATAAAAACAAGCTACAACAATCCATAATTGCAACCAAGGGCATGGATTTATAGAGCATAACATTTATAACAAAACATCCTTAGTGATCATCTCCAGATTATGCATAGAGTGACTTGTAGCAGCAGGTTTACATAGCATTATGATATAACAGATTCAGACTATCAAAACAGTAACAGCAAGTACCTACTTCACGAGCTTGATTCACTAACCACAAGGAATATAAAAATACATGGATTGCACCACTTTAAAGATGTCATGAATATGCTTCTAAAATATGTAGACATCATGCTCAAAGGATGCACACACAAAATGCAACGAAAATGACAAATAGCAAGTTATAACAGTCTCAGCAGGTAAACATCATATAGCACTCTTGCAACAATGATTAGGGCATCAAGATGAACTCAAACAAGAATGCCACAGTACAATAATATGGAGAGCATCACATGATGAACATGCACATATCAAGATCATCTCATTCGGACAAACATGCACATAGTTATGAGCCTCACAAGATGCATATGTGAAAAGACCTCATAAATGACAGAGAAAAACTTGGCGCTCACATTGGGTCAAACGGGCCGAAACAGCGTTGGGCTCGGCAAGGCTGGCTGCGGCTGGGCCGTGGCCCATGAGGGGGGGGTCAACGCGAGGCGCTCGGGCTCCTCCCGAGCGAAGCAGGGAACGGCGGCGGCGACGCGAGGGAGCTCGGCTCCGGCGAGGCGACCAGGGCAGGGACCGGCCGGAATGGGCACGGGGGCGGCAGATCCAGTCGGCTCCGGACTGGATCTGGCCGGAGGAGGCACGTCGGCGATGGCGAGCATCTATGGCGGCGGCCGCGCTGCTGCAGAGAGAGAGAGAGGCGGGTGAGGAAGAGGGAAGCGGAGGGTGGAAGGGAAGGGGAGGCGCGATGGGACCGGTCTGGGGGTCGAGGTCGCCGGCGACGCCACTCCGGTGGCCGGCGGGATGGAGGCGAGGCGCAAGGCGGCGCGGTCAGGTGGCTGGAGCGGGCGAGCTCCCTGGTGCGAGCGCTCGGGCGACGGCGGCGGAGCACTCGGGCCCCGATGGCCTTCCCAAGGCCCGATCCGGGTGCCGGCGGGCCCGCGGGCTTCGCGGCGGCGCGGGGAGGCCAGGGGGCGACGTGGAGGCGCGGCATTGGCTGAGGAGGCGGCGCTTGCGGTGGCTGGCGAATGGCGGCGCGCCAAGTGGCGGATCTGCAGCGGCTGGGCGCGGAAACAAGGCCGGCGGCGCTGATTTCGAGGGGGATGCGGCGGCTGAGGGTAGGGGAAGGCTAGGGGCATCCAAAATGGCAAGGGGAGGGGTTTATATAGCAGTTTTGTCTAGGGTTAGGGGATCAGCTCCGTTTGAAAGCATCCTTAGAAGCAAGGATTGAACGGAGTTGTTGAGAAAATCAACAACAAAAGAATAAGCTTGTTGTGGACTTATTGAAAACATCTCAAAATTATGAGGTGTTCGCCGACCACAAATGGAAAAGATTGAATAGCTGAGAGGAACGAAGAAATGCAAAACTCCACTTCAAAAGAATGCAAAGAATTAATTGCGCTTTGAGATGTAAGAAGAAAAAGATACTTGAGATCCTTCAACAAGAATCTTGATGAACACTTGAGGAATGAATTAAATCATGACGAACCACCGTAAGAACTCCGGTAACAAAAGGATGACGAGATAAAATTTAAGGATGAAAGGGATAAGATTAAAGCCTTGCGATGAGTCATATGGATCTTCGTGACGAAACCAGCGAGAAGCTTGGAACTCCGGAAAAGAAAAGACGAACAACTTAGAACCGAGAAATCACTCATCACGAACAATCTCCGAAGAAAAGAATTAATCAACTTGACCACGATGAAATGAGAATAAGAATTATGTTATGCTTATCCTTCATTAATTAAATTGATGCGAAGCAATGGATTTTCATACTACTTATTCGCGCTGGAAAAAAATATTAAGGGGAGATATAGCGCAAAACTTGAGAAAGGTCTTCATGAACCACCGGTAGGATTTGGAAAGAACGAATTAATTGATATGCCGACAAGGAATAGGAATGTTGAACGAACCACCGTTAGAAATGAAAATGAAGGAAGAAAAGAGAAAGAATCGCCGGGAAGAATTAGAGCAAGCACAAAGATACTTGAGGGAATTTAGAGACAAGAGAACGAAGAGATCGCGAACTGATTGAAGAATACTTGAACGAAGCACCGGAAGAATATTGAGACGATCGAAGGGGCACGGATATAGCATAATTGAGAGAACGAAGCTGAAAACTTAGAATGAAGAAATATTCCGAAAAGATATCCTCCGGATGATCGAGAGGGAAAGCAACTCCCGAAATACTCCGGATGGATGAAAAGAATTGCACGACTGGAAACAATTTGAGCAGATAGGATCAAGCTAGCGACATGAATCTTCGGGAGAACGGACAAGATTTAAGAGAAACTCTTCTTCGGTCTTCAAATGTTGAGAATGACGACGAGAAAGAACACCAAAAATGTTGAGATACCTCGGGAGAATGAAAAACGAAGAGGTTGAGGCAATCAATGAAAATGATTTGAAATCGATCTTGGAAAAGCATCGGACTGATGAAATTCATACTTATGTCATACTTTGAAAAGAGTTTGAGAATAACTCCGGGAAAATTAGAAGAGTCAGGTAAGATCCTGGGAAAAGACCTGTGGGTTAGGGCCCAATGAAAAGAAACACCGTTGGAAGGATTGTTTGAATGAGAAATGATGCACTGGAATGATTGAAAGATTTGAATGAGGTGACAACCTCGAAATAATTTTGAAGGCAACCATGAATCTTCTGAGATGTCTTGAGCACTCCGGAAGGATTAAATGGCGAGAGGAGAACGATCAAAGGGAAACATTTGAAACAAGGAAAAGAATATGATCAAACCGAGAAAAATTGAGTTGAATCCACCGGAAAGAAAAACGAGACGAACAATGATGAAGTCGACGAGAATTCACCGGTTAAGACAACTGAGGAAAGACTGAAGAGGCTCTGCACGAATGAAATTGATGCCCGAATAGAGGCTCAGACTCCGGGAATAAAAAGGGTGGGAGGGCGGAAAAACATAGGCAACTGGAACGACGAATAATTGAATAGAGAAGCACCGGTTGAAATGATTGAGGAGAGAATGCAAAGGCTTCGCACGAGTAGGATGGATACTCGATTTCGGACTCCGGTTCTGAGAAGAAGAAGGGTGGGTGGGTGGGAAAAAACAAGGACAACTTCAGACAGGGAAACAACGTCGATTGAAAAGAGCCGAGGATTGATCTTGCAAAAGATGACGAGGATCGAAACCACTCGAAGAGAGGTGCGCCGGATTGAAAAGAGGATGGACAATGAACGAAAACTAACCGCGAGATCCTAAAAAATTGAAGGGGAAGAGGAGTATATCAAAACACCTACGTCAAGATTTTCTCACCAGAGCGACGAAGGGGGATGAGGAGTAAAAAGAAATGCTACTCTCCGAACTATACTCTAAAAAAGTTTTCTTCTAGACTCAACTACGGCCAAGCTACACGATCAATCAAGGGGACTCCTATGGTCGGTCGAGGCTCTGATACCAACTTGTCACGCCCAAGATGCGACCGTATCCTAAAGGAACTCGAAGGTCCCACCAAGGATAGAAGCGCATCTTGAAGATGCTTTTGCAAGGTGGATATCATTGCATCATACCATTACATAATAGTTGGGGATACATACATAAGGCACAAACGCCCCAAGAGTACATCAACATCATACAAGAGATCAACATCCGACTACGGATGGAACACAAACAGAAACTCAAACAATATCCACCCGGCTAGCCCAGGCTGCCGACCCGGAACCTAACCCAAGATCAACGAAGAAGAAGAAGAAGAAGAAGTAAACATCGCTCTTGCGTCATGACCATCGCATAACCTGTACCTGCAACTGGTGTTGTAGTAATCTGTGAGCCACGAGGACTCAGCAATCCCATTACCATGTGTATCAAGACTAGCAAAGCTTAAAGGGTAAGGAAGGGGTAAAGTGGTGAGGTTGCAGCAGCGACTAAGCATGTATGGTGGCTAACTTACGAAACAAGAGCGAGAAGAGGAGCTTAACAAGCGGTCGTCAACTAGTAATGATCAAGAAGTGATCCTGAAACTACTTACGTTCAAACATAACCCAAACCGTGTTCTCCTCCCGAACTTCCTCGAAAAGAGACAATCACGGGTACTGTTGGGGATATAACTACTAGTGTAACCCGCCCAGGAGGGGCCGGGTTACGCTATGGCGATTCATCATATGAAGCCCAATATCAAGCTTGAAGATGGCGGTTCAATAAAGGGCCTAAAGCCTGCAGGCGACTTAAGGCCCGTAGTGATAAACCGCCGTAATTGCATGACTTGTGTTGTAAGGCAAGATTAACTAGTCACCGAGCCGGACACTGTTTATGAGCCGGCCGGGACTCTGTAGGCCGCGGGGCGTCAACCCGTGTATATAAGGGGACGACCCGCCGGCGGCTTAGGGAAGTAACATCAAATCGAGAACCGGGCATAGCAGATTTGCTCCCTGGTAATCGAAACCCTAGCAATTCCACCTCAACTGGATTAGGATTTTACCTTCACCGCAAGGGGCCGAACCAGTATAAACCCTCATGTCCTTTGTCCCACTTCAACCCCTTTAAGCTTTCTAGTTGCGATGGCTCCACGACTAAGTCCTTTCACGAGGACATCTGTCGTGACAATTCCACGACAGTTGGCGCCCACCGTGGGGCCAGCGCATGGTGGATTTGAGTTCTTGAAGGGCAACTTCGAAGGGCTCAAGGGATACGTTGTGGGCCGGATGACCAAGAGTCGTCGCCGGCTGGGGTCCCGACGCCGGCTCAATTGAGTACGGCTACCGGGTCCCCTTTGGCGGACTCCACGTCTTCATCGGCCGGATTGGCGAGCCGGGCCCTGAGCCGGACATCTGCACTGACATCATCGTGACGGCTCAGCGTGTGAGACCCCGCCCAGGCTTAGCCTGCTGTGAAGCATGCCTTCATGGGTTGCATCCACGGAGGAGAACTTTCTGAAGGATCCGTGGACGGCGGTGAGACGGGCGTCTACTCCGATGGTGAGTCGTCCACTGGTGAGACGGATTCTCTATACCAATTGCAAGATGGCGGGATTGGGGGCTGTTCCGATGCCAGCAGTATTCCGGACCCCTTTGAGCCGCCGAGCAGAGTAGGGATCTTCATGGCTGGTACTCAACCCGGCCAAAACTCTACGGCTGCGGCAGCAATAACTTCCGGGTCAGGAGCGGCCGGGGCAGGAGGCCATGTGCGCCCGCCGGCTCTGGTGCTGATTGATCTCATCGACAAATTGACGGCCCTGTTAACCACCATAGTTATTCCGGCGATTCAAGCTGAGCATGATGTAGAGGTGACACAGGTACGTGAGGAGATGGCCCAAGCCAAAGAAGCCCTAGCAGCTGAGGACACCAGATTGGCCGTGAAGCGGACTGCTTTGGATGCTCGGGCTCAACAGATCCAGTCAGAGGCTTTCCAGCTTACGATGAGCCTAAACGCATCTAACGAGGTGATGAGGAGGAGGCACCAGAAGGCTCAATCCCATTTGCCTCCGGTTTATGATCCTCGGAATCTCTTCTGCACGCCCGGAGCCGGCCCTAGTAACCCGCCGGAGGCAAATCAGTTTGTAACATCCGGAGCTGGGGCACCGGTTCAGCCCCGGGTGATGGAACCTCCTCACGTGAATACGGCCCTGCCTCGCTACGTACCAACACCACCGGGTCATTTTTCCAACCCCTTGGAGAACCTGATCGCTGCATCGGCACGTTTGGTGGCTCTCCCGGTGGATGGCGACTCTCCAACAGCAGTTGAGACGCGAAGGGTCAGAGAACTTCTTCAGACGGCTCTGGCTCAGCAGGAAGCTTATTCCTATAGTAGAGACAGGATTCATTCGACTCCTCGCCAAAGCCGGAGCCCAAGTTACAACAGACATATGGATTCGGAGGCCTTGTCAAGCAATGCCCAACGCCGTAACCAGACCGGTGGATATAATCCGGTAAAGGACAGGATACGTCGAGAGGATGAGCGGGCGGCTCAACAGGCGGCTCAGCAGGCGGCTCACCAAACCTTCCCGGATTATCCAACGACTTCTATTGAGGCAGGAGTGGCCACCAGAACCGGCGTCGTTCCTTGTTTGGTGCCGGCTTTGCGTAATGAGCATCTGCCCAAGGATTTCAAGGGACCCCGAAAGGTGCCAAATTATATGGCTGATTTACAGCCCGAGGCGTGGATTGAAAGCTATGAGATGGCCATGGAGCTGTTAGAGGTCAGTGATGCAGTGATGGCCAAGTACTTCACCATGATGTTGGATGGAACAGCCCGCACTTGGTTAAAGGGGCTGCCGCCTAATTCCATTGGTTCATGGGCAGAGTTAAAAGCCCGGTTTATCCAGAACTTCAAAGACACCTGCAAGCAGCCCATGTCAATTGTGGACTTGACTAATTGCAAGCAAGAGGAAGGTGAGTCTACCACTCATTGGGTGCGCCAGGTCAAGGAGATAATACATTCGTCTGACAAGATGGATGCCGGCTCTGCAGTCTTAATGTTGGAGAAAAATTGCCGATTTGAACCTCTGGAACAGAAGCTAGGGCGCCTCAAGCGTGATTGTAATGACATGGGCCAGCTGATGGCGGCTCTAGTCAAATACGCCGATTCTGATAGTACCAAGGATCCCGCGTCTGATGAAGAGAAGACAGGGAAGGGAAAGAAGAACGGCAACGGAAAGGGTCAGCAGCATAACCCGGAGAATCAAGGAGGCAGTAAGCGTAAGGCCGACGGTAACCCAGAGTTTGTGGCTAACACCAATTCACAAGGTAACAATCAACGACGCAAGGGGAGGCCGCCCCCTCGGTCCGGCGGGTCAGGTCCTACTCTTGAGCAACTACTCAACGAACCCTGTCCAAGACACGGCACTCGAGAAAGGCCAGCCACTCACCTGTGGAAGGATTGCGCGATCATGAAGGCTTTCAAGAATTCCAACATGTTCGATGGCAACCATGGGTCTAGTGGCGGCTCAGGTGGAGGCGGTTTTCATGGCCCGGGTGGCGGCTCAAATTCCGGCTTTCAAGGAAATCAAGGTGGTTTATAATCAGCAGTCGGGTCAGGGAGGTCAGCAGCAGCAGCAATCTGGTTATCAGAGCAATCCAAAGGAGCCGAATAGTGGACAGTATCATGTGTTCACCACTAGCTTGTGCAAACGAGACCAGAAGCTTCATAAAAGGGTTGTGAACGCTGTTGAGCCGGCAGTTCCCCGTTATTTAAGGTGGTCAGAGCAGCCTAATTTGTGGAGCAGGGAAGATCACCCTCCCCGGGTTGACAATCCGGGTCAGCTGGCCTTGGTGGTAGCACCTCAGGTTGGTGGATATAAATTCACTAAAGTACTCGTGGATGGAGGTAGCAGCATCAACATCCTCTATTATGAGACCTTTCGACGTATGGGGTTGACTGACAAAAATCTAAAGACATCCAACACTGTTTTCCATGGAGTGGTGCCTAGTAAGTCGGCATACCCAGTTGGTAAGATTGAGCTAGAGGTAGCCTTTGGAGATGAGCATGATTCTAGGGCTGAGAAATTAACCTTTGAAGTTGTGAAGATCAAGAGCCCATATCACGCTCTATTTGGACGGCTGGCTTACGCCAAGTTCATGGCGTGGCCGTGTTATGTTTACTTGCAGCTCAAGATGCCGGGTCACAAGGGCACCATTACTGTGCATGGGAGTCATAAGATAGCCCTGGAATGTGAGGAGGGTGATGCTGCTTATGCCGAATCTGTTTGTGCAGCAGAGGAGCTGAAGTTTTGTAAGGATAACGTTGACCCGACGGACATGACATCTCTGAAGAAGCCAACCACAGAGGATGACCCGGTGATGAAATTTAAGTTGGCTGATGACACCAAGCTTGTTGATTTTACTCCAGGCGACTCATCTAAGCAATTCAGTATCAGTGCCAATCTGGATCCTAAATAGGAAAGCATGCTCATCGAGTTCATCCGTGAGAATCGGGACATCTTTGCATGGAAACCTTCTGACATGCCGGGTGTACCGAGAGAACTCGCTGAGCACACTCTTAATATTGATCCAAAGTTTAAGCCGGTCAGGCAGTTTCTTCGGCGGTTTAACGAAGAGAGACGGAAAGCTATCGGTGAGGAGGTGGCCCGGCTCTTAGCGGCCGGGTTTATTGTTGAAGTTTTTCACCCAGAGTGGTTGGCTAACCTGGTGCTTGTACTTAAAAAGAACGGCACCTGGCGGATGTGTGTGGATTACACGGACTTAAATAAGGCCTGTCCGGCTGATCCTTTTGCTCTTCCCCGTATTGATCAAATTATTGATGCTACGGCGGGTTGTGAGCGTTTGAGCTTCTTGGATGCTTACTCTGGTTATCATCAGATCAAAATGGCAGTTAAGGACCAGGAGAAGACGGCTTTCATCACTCCGTTTGGAGCCTTCTGTTATGTATCTATGCCATTTGGGCTCAAGAGTGCCCAGGCGACTTATCAGCGATGTGTACAGAACTGTCTCCACAATCAGATTGGGCGCAATGTTCACGCTTATGTGGATGATATTGTGGTGAAATCCAGAGAGAAGGAAACCTTGATAGATGATCTGAAGGAAACCTTTGATAATCTCCGGGTCTACAAAATGATGCTTAACCCGGCCAAATGTGTGTTTGGCGTGCCAGCAGGCAAGCTTTTGGGTTTTCTGGTCTCTAACAGAGGCATTGAAGCTAATCCGGAGAAGATCAAGGCAATCACCTCTTTGGCTAAGCCGGCGTGCATCAATGATGATCAGCGACTGGCGGGTCGTATCGCTGCTTTAAGCCGGTTCATAAGCCGGTTAGGTCAGAAGTCCATACCGTTGTATCAGATGATGAAGAAAACAGACAATTTTGTCTGGAGTGATGCTGCTAATGCTGCCTTTGAAGATTTAAAGAGACAGTTATCTGAGCCGCCAGTCCGTGCGGCTCCCATTGATAGAGAGCCGCTATTGTTGTATGTGGCCGCTAACACGCGTGCTGTCAGTGTTGCAATTGTGGTGGAGCGCAAGGAGGCTGGCAAGGAGCATCCGGTTCAACGGCCGGTTTACTACATCAGTGAGGTGCTTATTGAGTCTAAGTAAAGATATCCACATTGGCAAAAGCTTGTTTATGGGGTGTTCATGGCGAGCCGGAAGCTTAAGCAATATTTCCAGGGTCACCCCATCACTGTGGTAAGTTCTGCTCCTTTGGGAGACATCATTCAGAATAGAGAGGCTACAGGACGAGTCGCCAAGTGGGCCATTGAGCTTGGGCCTCATGGTTTGAAGTATGTTCCACGCACTGCTATTAAGTGTCAAGCACTGATGGACTTCGTCAACGATTGGACAGAACTACAGACGCCTGAGGAAAAGCCGGATAACACATATAGGACTATTCACTTTGATGGATCCAGGCAATTTGAGGGCTCGGGGGCTGGAGTTGTTTTAGCTTCCCCTCAAGGTGACAAATTTTGTTATGTGCTCCGATTGATGTTTCCCTGTACTAACAATGCAGCTGAGTATGAGGCCTTGCTCCATGGTCTTCGGATGGCTAAGGAGATGAACTTAAGCCGGGTAAGGTGCTTGGGCGACTCAGATTTGGTGGCTCAACAGGTGTCAGGCAAGTGGGATTCTAAGGATCCTCTCATGGCGGCTTATCGCCGTGAAGTTGATGCTGTAGCTGGGCACTTCAAGGGTTATCAAGTGGAGCACATCGATCGAAGAAAGAATGAGGCGGCAGATGCTTTAAGCCGGCTGGGATCTCAGCGTAAGCCGGTGCCACCTAACACCTTTTTGGATGTTTTGCATAACCCTTATGTCAAGTTGCCCACAGAGGAAGACTTAGCTGTTCCAGATCCAGAAGCGCAGTTGTTAGCGGCTCTTCACGTCATCCCAGATTGGACAGTGTCATATTTTTCTTACATGAACCGGGGCGAGTTGCCTGAGGATGAGACCTTAGCTAGACAAATCGTCCGGCGGTCCAAGTCCATGACAATTGTTCATGGTGAGTTGCATCATCGCAGTGTTACTGGGGCGTTTCAACGTTGTGTGTCACCTGAGGAAGGTCAGGAAATACTTCGTGAGATCCATGAAGGTCATTGTGGTCATCATGCCGGCTCAAAATCTCTTGTGGCCAAAGCCTTCCGTCATGGTTTTTATTGGCTGACGACTCATGCAGATGCGGAGGATCTGGTCAGTAAATGTGATGGTTGTCAAAAATTCTCACGACGAGCTCATGTGCCGGCTCAAGAGTTAAGGATGATTCCAATCACTTGGTCATTTGCAGTCTGGGGGCTTGACATGGTTGGGCCTTTCAAAAGGTCCAAGGATAAAAAGACACACCTTCTGGTGGCGGTTGATAAATTCACAAAGTGGGTTGAGGCAGAGCCGGTCAGCAAGTGTGATGCAGCCACGGCGGTTCAGTTCATTAAAAAGGTGATCTTTCGTTTTGGTTTTCCACACAACATCATAACTGATAATGGTACTAATCTGTCCAAAGGCGCTATGGAAGAGTTCTGTCAACGAGAACATATCCGGCTCGATGTTTCATCAGTAGCTCATCCTCAACCCAATGGTCAAGCTGAAAGAGCCAATCAAGAGATCTTGAAAGGTATAAAGCCCCAGCTCATGGTCCCTTTACAACGGACGCTGGGTTGTTGGGTGGAGGAGTTACCTTCTGTGATTTGGAGCATCAATACTACACCTAACAGATCTACGGGTTATACGCCTTTCTTCATGGTTTACGGAGCAGAGGCGGTCCTACCAAGTGACATCCGTCATGATTCGCCCCGAGTGGCGGCTTACGTTGAAGCTGATAATGAACAAGCTCATCAGGATGCACTTGATTTGTTGGATGAGAAGTGTGATTTAGCAATAGACCGCTCGGCGATTTACCAGCAGGACCTGCGCGGTTATCACAGCCGCCGGGTTAGGTCCAGAACCTTTCAAGAAGGTGACTTAGTGCTCCGGCTCATCCAAGATCAGTCCGATATGCACAAGCTATCCCCGCCTTGGGAAGGACCCTTTGTGGTCAGCAAGAACTTGAATAACGGGTCATATTACCTCATCGATGTTCAAGAGCACAAAGACTCACGTAAGTCGGAAGAGGAGACCCGCCGGCCGTGGAATATCGCTCATCTTCGGCCTTACTACACTTGAGCCACCGGCTCTCGGGATGTACATATTTTGACGATGTATATATTATGAAAAGTAATAAAGCAGGACCTCGGTCCTTTTCATCCTCAAAAGTTTATATGTCTCCATTATTATATTGTTAAAACAACCAATAGGGAGCGGATCGTATTTGAATCCGGCTTTCCCTTTGGTACGGCTTATGATCATATTTGAATCTAGCCATGGTTACTTGGGGGCTTCCTGTTCAAACATAGGTCGTATTCGAACCAAAGAGAACATAGCTGTCGATACCCTCTTGATCGGCATACTGCCAAACCCACTAGGGGGCTTCTTGATCGTATCTTAATCATAGCTCAACCCCTTTTGAGTCTGACGTGGATCGTATTGGAATCAACATCATTAAACAACTTTCAAGGTCATTTGGGGGCTTCCTGTTCAAACATAGGTCGGATTCGTACCAAAGAGAACATAGCTGTCGATACCCTCTTGATCGGCAATGCCAAAGCCACCGAGGGCTATATGATCGTATTCGAATCTTAGCTTAACCCCTTTGGAACGGTTTACTGATCGTATTCGAATCAGAAGCCTCAAAATTTTGTCTGTTTCTCGTAAAAGTTTTGCAATCACAATTATTTGACTGTCTTGAGACCTTTTTTATCATATTTGAAGGCGTTTATGGGGTGGTTTCTATTCCACCGGCTTAACCTTGATCAATAAAGTTGTTAGCACATAACAAACATCATATGTGCCGGTTTTTACAGAATTGGGTTCTCACCCTCATTGTTCGGATCACATAAACCGGCAGCGTAATCAAAGGATCACAGGTATGCTGTTATGGTTATGTCTCAAAGATATAATTGAGAACCGGCTTCTTTATGAATTTTTGTTCATATTCCGGGTTATATGTAAAATATATGACCCGCCATGCGGTAAGCCGCCAAGGGACTTGTGATTTGTTCTCTATGCAGGACAATTAAAGCAGCTCTTTAAAACATAAGGAAAGTAGAGGATCAGCATAATACGGAGGAATATAAGATGGCGGCTTAAACAGTGTTGAGCGCCAGACACGTGCGCGATGGAACGACAAAATTAAGTGTTTTTCTACCCTATTACATGACTCCCCGAGTCCAAATAATGAAGCATCATTTTTCAGCAAGGCATAAATATGGGCCGCCTGAGGGATCAAATGTGTTGTTGGCCTGAAGCTTCCGGTTCATCCCTTTCCGCTCCTCCGTCTGTTTCCCTGTCCTGGAAGGTTGATGATGACCAGTCAATGCCACTCAAAGCATCAAATTCAGCTTCTTCATCAATTAACCCGGCCGGTTCAACTTCAGGGGCGAAGGTATGCTTACGAATTGGGGGGATCAGGCTGATTGCTTCATAATGTGGCGTTGGGATTCTCTGATTCTCGGCGTCATAACCCGGTTGGTACTTGGTAAGATCCGTGTTGTTACCGATCAGAGTGGCCACAGGGCGTATTTCCTTCACGCAAGCGGCGAAATTCTTCTGGTCAAATGGGGTGCCATCCTCCTTCAGGCTTGGATACCCAAGGGCGATGTCGGCCGGGTCTAGCTCCGGTAGCCACACCTTGGCCCGGCTTAATGCGGCTATGGCTCCGGCTCTCGCAGAAGCTCGTCTTAATTCCTGGGACCGCTGAGGTAGCACGGCACGCCGTTTTAGTACATCCGCCAGGAGAGTGGGAACTTCATTTGACAAAGCCACAACGGCTAAAGCATGTTGTGACCCAGCGTAGAGTTGTTCCACCAGTGTATAAACCGCCTTCAGCTTTATCAACATTCTTTGGTTAAGCTTGGAACTCCTGGGGCCTGCATTACAAAGTCACGTGAGTTGATGACAATTGAGATACTTGTTGAAAAAGATTTAAAATATCTAACACTTGCAGAGTAACTTACCAAAGATTGCTGAGACCATCTGGGATACATGGCGTTTTAAACCGGATAACTCGGCGGTTGTTTCTGCAAGAGTCACCTCCGCTTTCTCAGCCCGGTTGATCAAGGCGATCTTTTCATCAGCTCAGGCCTTCTTCTCTGCTTCAAAGTTCTTTTTCGGTTTCTCTTGTTCGGATACACTAAATTCAAACTTGGAGGGTCTCACTCTCCTGAGCTTCCACGCGATTCTTCAAGTCAGAAATCTCTGATTCAAATTGACTAATGGTGGCCTATATAAATGCCGGGTTACAATCAGGATCATCATAATGCAACATTAAGTCCCAAGCACTTTGCAAGCAAAGATACTTGGCACTTGGGGGCTAATGTATGCTGAAGAACTCTATTTATAGTGGCGGTTCATGGAAATAAGTCCCAAGCACTTTGCAGGCAAAGGTACTTGGCACTTGGGGGCTAATGCATATTGCTGTTCAAGTACTTGATTAAAACATGATAAGGACCGGTTCAAACATGTTGTCTAAGCCGGCCCTTGGGTGCTACAGGATAAGCCGGGTTTCTTGCATGTATTACTAAACTGGTATTAAGTCTACAACATATTTCATCATAAGCAATAGACTTGGGGGCTGGTATAGTAAGGATAAATAAAATATAGCAACAAGAGTTATACCTCAGATTTTTGGTGTATCTGTTTCACCATGTCAATTTCCATGTCACGGCTGTTGTGCACTTGATTGATATAACCAAAGATGATTTCTCCAATACTCAGATGAGTATAATTAGTGACATCCAGCTTGGCTTTGCGGCGTTCCAGAAGTTCTTCTTTGGCAGAGCACTTGGCCAGCACGGTGGGTCTCCCCGGCTCAACAAAGTCAGTTTTGATGATTTCGACATCCGGGTCATCCGCCTTGGCCGGGCTAGGGATCTCCGGGTTCTCAGAACCGTCAATGGCTTGCACGACAGGCGGATCAGCAGTAGGCGTTGGAATATCGTGGGCTGGTTCAGATGGCGGCTCATGAGCGGAGGTATCAGGAGCAGCCGTTCTGAGCTCCGGTTCAGTCAAGATCGGCTCTTCGGCCGGCTTATTCTTCTTCGCCCTCTTGCCGGGTTTTACTTGTAAGCTGTGTAAAAATCAAAAGGTTAGTGCAAAAACATGAGTAAGATAAGCACAAGATAAACAAATTATCATTACCCTGGAGTGGTTTTGAAAGCCGGCATATTAGACTGCATTGATTCGCCGGAGGAAGGTGAAGTTCCCTGATAGTTTGAGTCAGAAGAATTGAGTGGTTGACGAGTGAAACCTGCCACAGGATACAAAGAATGTAAATCGGAGATAACCTCAGTCCGGCGTTTTCTTGTTACATCGGGTAAGCCGGAGGAGAGTTCTGCATCTTTACTGGTCCGGGTCTGCCTCCGGCTCTCGTGAATCTGTCGCTTCAAAATAAATTGAGGATCTTGGTAAGCTAAAGGATGTGAAAATCTTACTTTCCGGGTTACTATTCGGACTTTCTGTCTCGGCAAAGGCTCGGAGTCGGAGGAAATTATAGTTACCTCTTCAATCGCTACATGGCTCGCTCCTGTATCCTCCTGATGATAATCAGTGTCAATAAGATGGTTAAAAAAGGAGCCTAAAGAGTCAAGATCTACCTCTGACTCGGAGGTATCCTCCAGATGAAGCATATCCGAGGTGCTAGGTTTGTTCCCCTTCTTCCGGGCAGCAGCTTTCCTGGCGGCTTTCCTAGTTTTTCTGGCTTTCTTGGCAGCCTCATGGTCATACTTGACCTTCCAAAATTCGTCATCAGCCTGTGAATTATGAAATAGGTTTTTGAGTAAAGACGAAATTGTTAAAGTTGAAGGTAAAAATGCTCAAGTCAATAGCTTACCGCTGGAGCCGGGTTAGCTTTCCAGAAGGGACTTAAGCCTACTTTCCCACAATCTGCCAGGCTCTCATTCAAAGGAGACTTGGTCATATCATCAACAACGTCCTCAGGTAAGTCACTAGGGCTGTGTCGCAGAGGATCATTCTTTTGGCCTCTGTAATCGCACATCAAGCCAGGGCGGTGGCTCAAAGGAATAACCCGCCAGGCAAGCCAAACTCGGACCAGATCAATGCCATTTAGGCTGTTCCCCAGAAGAGCATTGACCTTGCTTATGGTGGGGGCAAGTGTTTGACGTTCAGCCGGAGACAGTTTATCTGGCAAGGGGTGAGTTGACTCCAGGCGCAGGGCGCGAAAGCCGGGCAAAGGGTACTCATTAGCCGGAGAAGTATCTTGACAATAGAATCATGTCTGGTTCCAATCTTTAGGGTGACTTGGCGGTTCGGCATACGGGAAGAGGCAGTCTCTCCGTCGCTGGATTGAGATTCCTCCAAGCTCCAAGCTAGGCCCATTGGCACGTTCGTTTTGACGGTTCAGATAAAATGACTCTCTAAAGAGTAGCAAGCTGGGTTCTTCTCCAAGGTACACCTCACAGAACACTTGAGAATTGCAGATATTTGACACGGAATTGGGTCCGATGTCTTGAGGTCGCAGATCAAAAAAGTGCAAGACGTCTCGGACAATTTTTGAGCCGGGTGGAGCAAAGCCCCGGTTCATGTGATCAGTAAAAACAACAACTTCCCCGTCCTTGGGTTGAGGTTTTTCTTCTGTCGGATCAGGAGCATGATAGGACATGACCTCCTTCTTTGTCAGATAACCAGTCTTCACAAACTCGTTCAAGGTGTTATCGGTGACGATGGATCTAACCCAGTTGCATGTGACGGGTGCTTTGGGAGCCTTGGGCGGCATTATGAAGATGGAAGCCTATGACAAAGAAAAAAATTTCCGGCTCAAATTTAAGCCGGAGAAAATATTTCAAATCATATTCAAGATGGCGGCTTACGAAGGGGCCTAATGACATATGGCTAATTGTGTCAGATTATTCAAGCCGCCATGGGCATCATAAGTAGTTAAGTTATTTAAAACCACTGTGAGTGGTCAGGATTATTGATTGAGCATTGCCTTTTTAAGTCAGCGATAAGAGTCGCCATGGCTAACAGATATAGTTTTTTGCCTAAGTGTCGCACAAACAAGTTTCGCAGGTTGAAACTATTATTTTGGATCAAACGATCGTTCAGAAAAGAAAATATTCTAGACCTAAAAACGGGTACAGATGAGTTTGAGAGTTCTAATGAGGCATCTGAACTAGAGAAAGGAATCTACTAGCATCTAAAATGGATGCAAAACGGTTACCCCACAAGTTATATGTTCTTTTTGGATCAGAAGAAGCTACGGTGGACGAACCGCGAAGAAATGATGAAGAACCATGAAGAACACGGAAGAACTTGAAAACCCTAAATGCAGATCTAAAGTGCGGGAAGGTGAAGACTTACAGTTGTAGATCTACTGCGGAGGATCGCCACCGTTCTCTGGTCGATTCAGGTTGATGCAGCGGCCAAGATCGACGAAGATGAGGTGCCCTACGGCGGCGGCGGAGCTCGAGCAGCAGCGGAGTCGCGAGAGGAAGAGGACGACAGAAAGGGGGATAATGAAGAAAGACCTAAAGGTCGTGCTTATTTATAAGGAAAAGACTGACAGAGAGGGCACGAGAAACGAGGAGGCCAGACGTGGTTATCCAGCTACTCTGACGCCTCGATTTTCGGGATGGTCATTAAGATAAGGATCGTTGGGATATGACAGTATAAAATATGAATTTAATGGAAGATGACGTCATGGCGGGTTATCATGAATCCAGAAGATGACGTCATGGCGGGTTATAACTTTTGCACAGAGAGAAGACAGAAGGCTTTTTCTTAAGGTATTGAAGATTGACATGAACCGGTTCAAATCAATCTGGGGCCTAATGTTGGGGATATAACTACTAGTGTAACCCGCCCAGGAGGGGCCGGGTTACGCTATGGCGATTCATCATATGAAGCCCAATATCAAGCTTGAAGATGGCGGTTCAATAAAGGGCCTAAAGCTCGCAGGTGACTTAAGGCCCGTAGTGATAAACCGCCGTAATGGCATGACTTGTGTTGTAAGGCAAGATTAACTAGTCACCGAGCCGGACACTGTTTATGAGCCGGCCGGGACTCTGTAGGCCGCGGGGCGTCAACCCGTGTATATAAGGGGACGACCCGCCGGCGGCTTAGGGAAGTAACATCAAATCGAGAACCGGGCATAGCCGATTTGCTCCCTAGTAATCAAAACCCTAGCAATTCCACCTCAACTGGATTAGGATTTTACCTTCACCGCAAGGGGCCGAACCAGTATAAACCCTCGTGTCCTTTGTCCCACTTTAACCCCTTTAAGCTTCCTAGTTGCGATGGATCCACGACTAAGTCCATTCACGAGGACATCTACCGTGACAATTCCACGACAGGTATGCACGCGGTTGGTGTATTTTAATTAAGTTTACTTCAAGTTTACTACAACCGGATATTAACAAATTCCCATCTGCCACATAACCGCGGGCACGGCTCTTTAAAGTTTATACCCTGCAGGGGTGTCCCAACATAGCCCATCACAAGCTCTCACGGTCAACGAAGGATATTCCTTCTCCCGGGAAGGACCGATCAGACTCGGAATCCTGGTTACAAGACATTTCGACAATGGTAAAACAAGACCAGCAAGACCGCCCGATGCACTGACATCCCGATAGGAGCTGCACATATCTCGTTCTCAGGGCAACACCGGATGAGCACTCCGTACAACTAAAACCAGCCCTCAAGTTTCCCTGAGGTGGCACTGCAAAGGACTCTAGTTCGGACCAACACTTCGAGAAGCATTGGACCGGGGGGGTTAAAATAAAGATGACCCTCGGGTTGGCCGACCTAAGGGAAGGGTAATAGGTTGTTAGGCAAATGTAAAACCAAGGTGGGCCTTGCTGGAGGAGTTTTATTCAAAGCAAACTGTCAAGGGGTTCCCATCGCACCCAACCGCGTAAGGAACGCAAAATCAAGGAACATAACACCGGTATGACGGAAACTAGGGCGACAAGAGTGGAACAAAACACCAGGCATAAGGCCAAGCCTTCCACCCTTTACCAAGTATATAGGTGCATTAATTAAAATAAGAGATATTGTGATATCCCAACATATCCATGTTCCAACATGGAACAATCTTCATCTTCACCTGCAACTAGCAACGCTATAACTTAGCCAAACAACGGTTTGCTAGGAAGGGTGACAAAGGTTAGTGGTTCATGGCAATTTGGGAGGCTTGATAAGCAAGTGGTAGGTCACGCGGCATAGCGATAGCATCAAGGCAACTAGCATAGCAATGATAGTAATGAGATCCAAGGTGACGGTCATCTTGCCTGAAATCCCGCTAGGAAGAAGAACGAGTCCATGAAGAAGATGAAGCCATGTAGACGAACCAAGCGTAGACGAACGAATCCTCACGAACGCAACGAAAGAGGAACTATCGAGGAGAAGCACATCCGAAAAGAAGCAAACAACATGGTAAACACACATCACATAAACAAGACATGATGCTCAACCAAGTATGATGCATGACAAGGCTACATGAAGCTACTCATGGCGAGAGATGATGCATCCAAGAGCAACACAACAAGGCAAGTTTAAATGAGGCCGAAAACAACATATAACAATTCTGGTAAGTCCCCATATGCAAATTTCGAAATTGGTCCGGATCTGAATAAACCTTATGTTCAAGTTGTTAAACAGCAAGTTAATATTCATCAAGATGATCTACACGGCTTTCTAGTCAAGTTACATATAAAGTTGGTTTAATTCGGAGCTACGGCCTAGAAGATATGAGCAAAACAAGTTAAACATGGCATTGATGCAAAATGCCTTCAAACATCAAGAAAACAAATTCAAAACATGTATGCAACAAGTTAACATGAAACTATATGCAAATCTAAGCAAGTTTCATATAGAGCACACTCAAAACGGAGCAACGGTTCAACACATACACATGAAACAAGTTTAAAGGACAAGCTGTCCAAAACAGCAACGAGGCATCTAGCAAGCAACAAACCAACATGCTAAAGAACGTCAACACGAAAACAAATGGCATGGACGTGATATACAGGTAAGGCAATACAAACATGAACAGTGAGCTATCTCTAGAAATCACTAGAACATGCTCAAAAAGACATGGCAAGATTGCAAATAATAACAGTTCACAGACTTGGCAGAAATCACTGTGCATGACAGAAATAACATCAGGTTACAATGTTTAGAGCTATCAAACATGTTACAGCAACTAGGCATCTAGCAAGCAACAAAACAACATGCCAAAGCACCTCAACATGAAAACAAATGGCATGGACGTGATTTAGAGGTAAAGCATTACAAAACATGAAAACTGAGCTATCTCCAGAAATCACTAGAACATGCTCAAAAGGACACGGCAAGATTGCAAATAATAACAGTTCACAGACTTGGCAGAAATCACTGTGCATGACAGAAATAACATCAGGTTGCAATGTTTAGAGCTATCAGACAACATGTTACAGCAAGCTATCATGGCAAACTTGAGCATGGCATGCTAGTACTAAAAACACTTAACAAAACTTCCTTAATGAACTTACTCCAAAGATCAACAGAAAAGATGGTAGCATCCATCCAAACATGGCAAATGATATGACAGATTTAGACGGTGAAAACAACAGTACATGGCAGGAACAACAATAAGTAGATATGTAGGTGAGCTTGTAACACCCACCACAGAGCATTTCATGGCTCGTGAAGTCAACCAAAAGTAACACGGCATAATTATGAAGCTAAGCATGGCAAGATCAAGTACATAGGGTGCATGGATCACAAGCAAAACACATGGCAAAACTGAACTTGATCTTAACAGGCTGACAGCAACATTATTTAGCAAGTTTGGAGCATGATAACAACAAGCTACAACAATCCATAATTGCAACCAAGGGCATGGATTGATAGAGCATAACATTTTTAACAAAACATCCTTAGTAACCATCTCCAGATTATCCATAGAGTGACTTGTAGGAGCAGGTTTACATAGCATCATGATATACCAGATTCAGAATATCAAAACAATAACAGCAAGTACCCTACTTCACGATCTTGATGCACTAACCACAAGGCACATAAAAATACATGGATTGCACCACTATAAAGATGACATGAATATGCTTCTAAAATAGGTAGACATCATGCTCAAAGGATGCATACACAAAATGCAACGAAAATGACAAAACAGCAAGTTATAACAGTCTCAGCAGGTAAACATCATATAGCACTTTTGTAACGATGATTAGGGCATCAAGATGAACTCAAACAAGCATGCCACAGTACAATAATATGGAGAGCATCACATGATGAACATGCACATATCAAGATCATCTCATTCGGACAAACATGCACATAGTTATGAGCCTCACAAGATGCATATATGAAAAGACCTCAGAAATGACGGAGAAAAACTTGGCACTCACATTGGGTCAAACGGGCCGAAACAGCGTTCGGCTCGGCAAGGTTGGCTGCGGCTGGGCCATGGCCCATGAGGGGAGGGGTCAACGCGAGGCGCTCGGGCTCCTCCCGAGCGAAGCAGGGAACGACGGCGGCGACGCGAGGGAGCTCGGCTCCGGCGAGGCGACCAGGGCAGGGACCGGCCGAAATGGGCACGGGGGCGGCAGATCCAGTCGGGTCCGGGCTGGATCTGGCCGGAGGAGGCACGTCGGCGACGGCGAGCATCTATGGCGGCGGCGGCGCTGCTGCGGAGAGAGAGAGAGGGAAGCGGAGGGAGGAAGGGAAGGGGAGGCGCGATGGGACCGGCCTGGGGGTCGAGGTCGCCAGCGACGCCACTCTGGTGGCCGGCGGGATGGAGGCGAGGCGCAAGGCGGCGCGGTTGGGTGGCTGGACACTCGGGCGGGCGCTCGGGCGTGTGCTCGGGTGGACGGCGGGATGGAGGCGAGGCGCAAGGCGGGCGCTCGGGCGGCGGCGGCGGAGCGCTCGGGCCCCGATGGGCTTCCCAGGGCCCGATCCGGGTCCTGGCGGGCCCGCAGGCTTCACGGCAGCGCGGGAGGCCAGGGGGTGACGTGGAGGCGCGGCATTGGCTGAGGAGGCGGCTCTTGCGGTGGCTGGCGAACGGCGGCGCGCCAAGTAGCGGATTTGCAGCGGCTGGGCGCGGAAATCAAAGCTGGCGGCGCTGATTTCGAGGGGGATGCGGTGGCTGAGGGTAGGGGAAGGCTAGGGGCACCCAAAATGGCAAGGGGAGGGGTTTATATAGCAGTTTTGTCTAGGGTTAGGGGATCAGCTCCGTTTCGGAGCCGTTCAATCTCGATCGGACGGTCCGGAGCGGAGGAGGTTAGATAGGTGGGCTAGTGGGCTGTGAGAGAGAGGCTTGGGCTGAGAGGAGAGAGGAGAAATGCAGCCCGGCAACGGTTTCCTGAGACCGAAAACGTCTGACGATTAAACCGACAACGGCGCCGCTACGGATTACGGTTGGGCTATCTAACGGACTCCGAATGCGACGAAATTTGACAGGCGGTCTACCTACACTATAACAAGACCGCCTGCCAAGTTTCACCCCATTCCGAGAACATTTTTATGCCACTCACGAAATGAGGTTAGAGGGGGCAACGGGCGCGTGTGAGTGTGTCAGATCGCGAAACGGACAACGGGGAAAAAGACTGGATGCAAGTTTTTGAAAACATGAGGATGCAATGCACAAGATGACATGACAAAATGCAACACACAAGCAAATGACATGGCAATGACGGCGAATAACTGGGAGACACTTGGCGCATCGGATTCGGGGCGTTACAACAAGAAAGAGCTCATCGTCGCTCGCCGCGGAGACTAGATCGTTGTCTTCCTTCTTCTTTTGCAATTGTGTATTTCGGGCGTAGCCGCATGTGGCATTTTTAATTATGTTTCTAAATATGTAAGAAAATTATTATGCACTGTCATCGTCCTTATATTCGTCATACTTGCTATAAGTCGCAGTAGATTCTATATAGGTCCGTCGGATCTTACATCAAGATCTGTGCAAAACTTTCTTTTTCAGATTTTCATTTTTCTCTCTTAAATCTCAGTCCAATGAGACATATAGCCACACCGTAGAAAAGGTGCTCGGGCGCCATTAATGGAGACGTTTGGAGGGAGGTGCACGGCGGGTAGCGGTCAAAGGGCTCTCCTCCCGATGAGCACGCGCAGGGGTCTGATCGCATGCCTCCCGTACTCAAATAGCTACCCCGCACGGCACCTCCTAGCCAATAAAAAAAGGGGACGTGTGGCCGCACGTAATTGGTAAGTCGAACGCCCACGGTTTCAATAATACTTGTGTTTCCGATTTGTAACGTGACAACACTTGTTCCAAAATAACTTTGTTGATTGTTAATGTGTGGGCCTTCGCAAATCGGACAGAAAAATTACCACAACATGTTGGTGCCATGTCATGAGACCATGCCAAGTTTCATGATTTTTAGGCGTGTTTTGGAATTACAGGAATTAAAAAACCAAGTTTCTCAATCTTTCCGGCCAAGCCATGACGCCCAGATGTTTGAATTTCACTCCCATCTCTTGCATGGGACCTAGAAATTCACCCAAGGACACACATGTGATTTTTCAAACAACTATGGTGCACTGGAGCACGTGCTTGTAATTCAAATTTGAATTATGCACATGAAATGCCTAGAAACTCAATTAATGTATAAAAAGGCCAAACGAACACGGAATAATTCCAAAATTTAGCACGATACTTCTATTTGGTCTAATCTGCCTGTGTAAAAAACTTAAGGCGGGAGAAGGTAGTGTACGTATGTCGTTTCGCACACGAAGGTGACACATTCCCTCTCGGAACCACGAGGCTTCTTGAGGGAAGCTCCGGTTTGCAAGAAGCTTACACCAAAGCTTGTCCCAATTCGGCCAAATAATTTACTGCAGCATGTTGGTGCCATGTCATGACATCATGCCAATTTTCATGATTTTCAGCCGTGTTTTGGATTTACAGGAATTAAAAAACCAAGTTTCTCAATCATTCCGGCTGAGCCACGACACCCAGATGTTTGAATTTTATTCCCATTTCTTGCATGGGACCTATAAATTCACCCAAAGACACACATGTGATTTTTCAGCAAACTTTGGTGCATTGGAGCATGTGCTTGTAGTTCAAATTTGAATTATGCACATTAAATGCCCAGAAACTCAATTAATGCATAAAAATGCCAAACGAACTCGGAATAATTCCAAATTTAAACACGACACTCATGTACTAGTTGCATGTTCACTGTACGTAAATGTTCTAGCAATTCAAACACCATCATTTCCCTCCGTAATACCATTTTTTCTTTCAAAACATAATGAAAAAATCAGGTATACCACAAACAGTTTACTAGAAAGAATCATGTGGGATGCGATATAAAATATATTGGCGCACCGTCTTGTCTGGCTTACGCAGGAAGCTTCGTCGTCTACAGTCCACCGCCCCTGCTTGAACCACACTTGCGCGCCAGATTCTCGCGGCACCGAGTGAAATTTTTTTGCCACCGCAGAAATATCTATCTCCCCGCCCCCTCCCTCCTACCAAAAGCCACATTTCCACTATTCCTCCTTGCTTTCCAAGTTCAAACCTTCACTGTTGCTTACTGGCAGCTCAGCCTCCTCGCCGGCGACCCTTCTTCTTGCAGCGCCGCCTCCTCACCGGCTACCCTTCTTCTTGCAGCGCCGCCTCCTCGCTGGCGACCCTTCTTCTTGCAGCGCCGCCTCCTCGCTGGCGACCCTTCTTCTTGCTACGCGGCCTCCTCACCGCCGACCCTTCTTCTTGCTGCACGGCCTCGTCGATATGGTCAGGTAATCCACACCCCGCCCACACCATCCTCCTCTTTTCCCGTCACACATGCCCTGACTGACGGAGCGACACCTTCCACCGAAATCACGGCCCCCATCCTCCAATTAAGCGCCGCCCACAGACATTTTATGAAGGAAATATGCCCTAGAGGCAATAATAAAGTATTATTTATTTCCTTATATCATGATAAATGTTTATTATTCATGCTAGAATTGTATTAACCGGAAACATAATACATGTGTGAATACATAGACAAACAGAGTGTCACTAGTATGCCTCTACTTGACTAGCTCGTTGATCAAAGATGGTAATGTTTCCTAGCCATAGACATGAGTTGTCATTTGATTAACGGGATCACATCATTAGGAGAATGATGTGATTGACTTGACCCATTCCGTTAGCTTAGCACTCGATCGTTTAGTATGTTGCTATTGCTTTCTTCATGACTTATACATGTTCCTATGACTATGAGATTATGCAACTCCCGTTTACCGGAGGAACACTTTTTGTGCTACCAAACGTCACAACGTAACTGGGTGATTATAAAGGTGCTCTATAGGTGTCTCCAAAGGTACTTGTTGGGTTGGCGTATTTCGAGATTAGGATTTGTCACTCCGATTGTCGGAGAGGTATCTCTGGGCCCACTCGGTAATGCACATCACTATAAGCCTTGCAAGCATTGTAACTAATGAGTTAGTTGCGGGATGATGTATTACGGAACGAGTAAAGAGACTTGCCGGTAACGAGATTGAACTAGGTATCGAGATATCAACGATCGAATCTCGGGCAAGTAACATACCGATGACAAAGGGAACAACGTATGTTGTTATGCGGCCTGACCGATAAAGATCTTCATAGAATATGTGGGAACCAATATGAGCATCCAGGTTCCGCTATTGGTTATTGACCGAAGAGGTGTCTCGGTCATGTCTACATAGTTCTCGAACCCATAGGGTCCGCACGCTTAACGTTACGATGACAGTTATATTATGAGTTTATATGTTTTGATGTACCGAAGGTTGTTCGGAGTCCCGGATGTGATCATGGACATGACGAGGAGTCTCGAAATGGTCAATACATAAAGATTGATATATTGGAAGCCTATGTTTGGACATCGGAAGTGTTCCGGGTGAAATCGGGATTTTTCCGGAGTACCGGGAGGTTACCGGAACCCCCCAGTAACTTAATGGGCCTTATTGGGCCTAGGTGGAAGAGAGGAGAGGAGGCTAGGGCAGGGCCGCGCCCCCCTTCCCCCCAGTCTGAATAGGACAAGGAGAGGGGGGCGGCGCCCCCCCTTCCTTCCTTCCCTCCACCTCTTCCCCCTTCCACTCCTAGTCCAACATGGAAAGGGGGGAGTCCTACTCCCGGTAGGAGTAGGACTCCTCCTGGCGCGCCTCTCCCTCCTAGGCCGGCGGCCTCCCCCTTGCACATTTATATACGGGGAAAGGGGGGCACCTCTAGACACACAATTGATCAACGATCTTTTAGCCGTGTGCGGTGCCCCCCTCCACCATATTACACCTCGATAATATCGTAGCGCAGCTTAGGCGAAGCCCTGCGTCGGTAGAACATCATCATCGTCACCACGCCATCGTGCTGACGAAACTCTCCCTCAACACTCGGCTGGATCGGAGTTCGAGGGACGTCATCGAGCTGAATGTGTGCTGAACTCGGAGGTGCCGTGCGTTCGGTACTTGATCGGTCGGATCGTGAAGACGTACGACTACATCAACCACGTTGTGTTAATGCTTCCGCTTTCGGTCTACGAGGGTACGTGGACAACACTCTCCCCTCTTGTTGCTATGCATCACCATGATCTTGCGTGTGCGTAGAATTTTTTTGAAATTACTACGTTCCCCAACAGTGGCATCCGAGCCTGGTTTTATGCGGTGATGTTATGCATGAGTAGAACACAAGTGAGTTGTGGGCGATACAAGTCATACTGCGTACCAGCATGTCATACTTTGGTTCAGCGGTATTGTGAGATGAAGCGGCCCGGACCGACATTACGCTTACGCGAGACTGGTTTCACCGTTGCGAGCACTCGTTGCTTAAAGGTGACTGGCGGGTGTCTGTCTCTCTCACTTTAGTTGAACCGAGTGTGGCTACGCCCGATCCTTGCGAAGGTTAAAACAGCACTAACTTGACAAACTATCGTTGTGGTTTTGATGCGTAGGTAAGAACGGTTCTTGCTAAGCCCGTAGCAGCCACGTAAAACTTGCAACAACAAAGTAGAGGACGTCTAACTTGTTTTTGCAGGGCATGTTGTGATGTGATATGGTCAAGACATGATGCTATATTTTATTGTATGAGATGATCATGTTTTGTAACCGAGTTATCGGCAACTGGCAGGAGCCATATGGTTGTCGCTTTATTGTATGCAATGCAATCGCCATGTAATTGTTTTACTTTATCACTAAGCGGTAGTGATAGTCGTAAAAGCAATAGTTGGTGAGACGACAACGATGCTACGATGGAGATCAAGGTGTCGAGCCGGTGACGATGGTGATCATGACGGTGCTTCGGAGATGGAGATCACAAGCACAAGATGATGATGGCCATATCATATCACTGATATTGATTGCATGTGATGTTTATCTTTTATGCATCTTATCTTGCTTTGATTGACGGTAGCATTATAAGATGATCTCTCACTAAAATTTCAAGATAAAAGTGTTCTCCCTGAGTATGCACCGTTGCGAAAGTTCTTCGTGCTGAGACACCACGTGATGATCGGGTGTGATAGGCTCTACGTTCAAATACAACGGGTGCAAAACAGTTGCACACGTGGAATACTTAGGTTAAACTTGACGAGCCTAGCATATGCAGATATGGCCTCGAAACACGGAGACCGAAAGGTCGAGCGTGAATCATATAGTTGATATGATCAACATAGTGATGTTCACCATTGAAACTACTCCATCTCACGTGATGATCGGACATGGTTTAGTTGATTTGGATCACGTAATCACTTAGATGATTAGAGGGATGTCTATCTAAGTGGGAGTTCTTAAGTAATATGATTAATTGAACTTGAATTTATCATGAACTTAGTACCTGATAGTATCTTGCTTGGCTATGTTAATTGTAGATATATGGCCCGTGTTGTTGTTCCGTTGAATTTTAATGCGTTCCTTGAGAAAGCAAAGTTGAAAGATGATGGTAGCAATTACACGGACTGGTCCGTAACTTGAGGATTATCCTCATTGCTGCACAGAAGAATTATGTCCTGGAAGCACCGCTAGGTGCCAGGCCTCCTGCAAGAGCAACACCAGAAGTTATGAACGTCTGGCAGAGCAAAGCTGATGACTACTCGATAGTTCAGTGTGCCATGCATTACGGCTTAGAACCGGGTCTTCAACGACGTTTTGAACGTCATGGAGCATATGAGATGTTCCAGGAGTTGAAGTTAATATTTCAAGCAAATGCCCGGATTGAGAGATATGAAGTCTCCAATAAGTTCTACAGCTGTAAGATGGAAGAGAATAGTTCTGTCAGTGAGCATATACTCAAAATGTCTGGGTATAATAATCACTTGATTCAACTGGGAGTTAATCTTTCGGATGATAGCGTCGTTGACAGAATTCTTCAATCATTGCCACCAAGCTACAAGAGCTTCGTGATGAACTATAACATGCAAGGGATGAATAAGACAATTCCCGAGCTCTTCGCAATGCTAAAGGCAGCAGAGGTAGAAATCAAAAAGGAGCATCAAGTGTTGATGGTCAGTAAGACCACTAGTTTCAAGAAAAAGGGCAAAGGGAAGAAGAAGGGGAACTTCAAGAAGAACAGCAAGCAAGTTGCTGTTCAGGAGAAGAAACCCAAGTCTGGACCTGAGCCTGAAACTGAGTGCTTCTACTGCAAGCAGACTGGTCACTGGAAGCGGAACTGCCCCAAGTATTTGGCGGATAAGAAGGATGGCAAGGTTAACAAAGGTATATGTGATATACATGTTATTGTTCTGTACCTTACTAATGCTCGCAGTAGCACCTGGGTATTTGATACTGGTTCTGTTGCTAATATTTGCAATTCGAAATAGGGGCTACGGATTAAGCGAAGATTGGCTAAGGACGAGGTGACGATGCGCGTGGGAAATGGTTCCAAAGTCGATGTGATCGCGGTCGGCACGCTACCTCTACATCTACCTTCGGGATTAGTTTTAGACCTGAATAATTGTTATTTGGTGCCAGCGTTAAGCATGAACATTATATCTGGATCTTGTTTGATGCGAGACGGTTATTCATGTAAATCAGAGAATAATGGTTGTTCTATTTATATGAATAATATCTTTTAAGGTCATGCACCCTTGAAGAGTGGTCTATTTTTGTTGAATCACGATAGTAGTGATACACATATTCATAATGTTGAAGCCAAAAGATGCAGAGTTGATAATGACAGTGCAACTTATTTGTGGCACTGCCGTTTAGGTCATATCGGTGTGAAGCGCATGAAGAAACTCCATACTGATGGACTTTTGGAATCACTTGATTAGGAATCACTTGGTACTTGCGAACCGTGCCTCATGGGCAAGATGACTAAAACACCGTTCTCTGGAACTGTGGAGAGAGCAACAGATTTATTGGAAATCATACATACAGATGTATGTGGTCCGATGAATATTGAGGCTCGTGGCGGATATCGTTATTTTCTCACCTTCACAGATGATTTGAGCAGATATGGGTATATCTACTTAATGAAACATAAGTCAGAAACATTTGAAAAGTTCAAAGAATTTCAGAGTGAAGTTGAAAATCATCGTAACAAGAAAATAAAATTTCTACGATCTGATCGTGGAGGAGAATATTTGAGTTACGAGTTTCGTCTTCATTTGAAACAATGCGGAATAGTTTCGCAACTCACGCCACCCGGAACACCACAGCGTAATGGTGTGTCCGAACGTCGTAATCGTACTTTACTAGATATGGTGCGATCTATGATGTCTCTTACTGATTTACCGCTGTCGTTTTGGGGTTATGCTTTAGAGACGGCTGCATTCACTCTAAATAGGGCACCATCAAAATCCGTCGAAACGACACCTTATGAACTATGGTTTGGCAAGAAACCAAAGTTGTCGTATCTTAAAGTTTGGGGTTGCGATGCTTATGTGAAGAAACTTCAACCTGATAAGCTCGAACCTAAATCGGAGAAATGTGTCTTCATAGGATACCCAAAGGAGACTGTTGGGTACACCTTCTATCACAGATCCGAAGGCAAGACATTCGTTGCTAAGAATGGATCCTTTCTAGAGAAGGAGTTTCTCTCGAAAGAAGTGAGTGGGAGGAAAGTAGAACTTGATGAGGTAACTGTACATGTTCCCTTATTGGAAAGTAGATCATCACAGAAACCAGTTTCTGCGACACCTACGCCAATTAGTGGGGAAGTTAATGATAATGATCATGAAACTTCATATCAAGTTATTACTGAACCTCGTAGGTCAACCAGATTAAGATCCACACCAGAGTGGTACGGTAATCCTGTTCTGGAGGTTATGTTACTAGACCATGACGAACCTACGAACTATGAAGAAGCGATGGTGAGCCCAGATTCCGCAAAATGGCTTGAGGCCATGAAATCCGAGATGGGATCCATGTATGAGAACAAAGTATGGACTTTGGTTGACTTGCCCGATGATCGGCAAGCCATTGAAAATAAATGGATCTTTAAGAAGAAGACTGACGCTGACGGTAATGTTACTGTCTATAAAGCTTGACTTGTTGCAAAAGGTTTTCGACAAGTTCAAGGGATTGACTACGATGAGACCTTCTCACCCGTAGCGATTCTTAAGTCTGTCCGAATCATGTTAGCAATTGCCGCATTTTATGATTATGAAATTTGGCAAATGGATGTCAAAACTGCATTCCTGAATGGATTTCTGGAAGAAGAGTTGTATATGATGCAACCGGAAGGTTTTGTCGATCCAAAGGGAGCTAACAAAATGTGCAAGCTCCAGCGATCCATTTATGGACTGGTGCAAGCCTCTTGGAGTTGGAATAAACGCTTTGATAGTGTGATCAAAGCATTTAGTTTTATACAGACTTTTGGAGAAGCCTGTATTTACAAGAAAGTGAGTGGGAGCTCAGTAGCATTTCTGATATTATATGTGGTTGACTGACATATTGCTAATTGGAAATGATATAGAATTTCTGGATAGCATAAAGGGATACTTGAATAAGAGTTTTTCAATGAAAGACCTCGGTGAAGCTGCATATATATTAGGCATCAAGATCTATAGAGATAGATCAAGACGCTTAATTGGACTTTCACAAAGCACATACCTTGACAAAGTTTTGAAGAAGTTCAAAATGGATCAAGCAAAGAAAGGGTTCTTGCCTGTACTACAAGGTGTGAGATTGAGTAAGACTCAATGCCCGACCACTGCAGAAGATAGAGAGAAGATGAAAGATGTTCCCTATGCTTCAGCCATAGGCTCTATCATGTATGCAATGCTGTGTACCAGACCTGATGTGTGCCTTGCTATAAGTTTAGCAGGGAGGTACCAAAGTAATCCAGGAGTGGATCACTGGACAGCGGTCAAGAACATCCTGAAATACCTGAAAAGGACTAAGGATATGTTTCTCGTTTATGGACGTGACAAAGAGCTCATCTTAAATGGTTACGTTGATGCAAGCTTTGACACTGATCCGGATGATTCTAAATCGCAAACCGGATACGTATTTACATTGAACGGTGGAGCTGTCAGTTGGTGCAGTTCTAAGCAAAGTGTCGTGGCGGGATCTACGTGTGAAGCAGAGTACATAGCTGCTTCGGAAGCAGCAAATGAATGAGTCTGGATGAAGGAGTTCATATCCGATCTAGGTGTCATACCTGGTGCATCGGGACCAATGAAAATCTTTTGTGACAATACTGGTGCAATTGCCTTAGCAAAGGAATCCAGATTTCACAAGAGAACCAAGAACATCAAAAGACGCTTCAATTCCATCCGGGATTTAGTCCAGGTGGGAGACATAGAAATTTGCAAGATACATACGGATCTGAATGTTGCAGATCCGTTGACTAAGCCTCTTCCACGAGCAAAACATGATCAGCACCAAGACTCCATGGGTGTAAGAATCATTACTGTGTAATCTAGATTATTGACTCTAGTGCAAGTGGGAGACTGAAGGAAATATGCCCTAGAGGCAATAATAAAGTATTATTTATTTCCTTATATCATGATAAATGTTTATTATTCATGCTAGAATTGTATTAACCGGAAACATAATACATGTGTGAATACATAGACAAACAGAGTGTCACTAGTATGCCTCTACTTGACTAGCTCGTTGATCAAAGATGGTTATGTTTCCTAGCCATAGACATGAGTTGTCATTTGATTAACGGGATCACATCATTAGGAGAATGATGTGATTGACTTGACCCATTCCGTTAGCTTAGCACTCGATCGTTTAGTATGTTGTTATTGCTTTCTTCATGACTTATACATGTTCCTATGACTATGAGATTATGCAACTCCCGTTTCCCGGAGGAACACTTTCTGTGCTACCAAATGTCACAACGTAACTGGGTGATTATAAAGGTGCTCTAAGGGTGTCTCCAAAGGTACTTGTTGGGTTGGCGTATTTCGAGATTATGATATGTCACTCTAATTGTCGGAGAGGTATCTCTGGGCCCACTCGGTAATGCACATCACTATAAGCCTTGCAAGCATTGTAACTAATGAGTTAGTTGCGGGATGATGTATTACGGAACGAGTAAAGAGACTTGCCGGTAACGAGATTGAACTAGGTATCGAGATAAAGACGATCGAATCTTGGGCAAGTAACATACCGATGACAAAGGGAACAACGTATGTTGTTATGCGGTCTGACCAATAAAGATCTTCGTAGAATATGTGGGAACCAATATGAGCATCCAGGTTCCACTATTAGTTATTGACCGGAGAGGTGTCTCGGTCATGTCTACATAGTTCTCGAACCCGTAGGGTCCGCACGCTTAACATTACGATGCCTGTTATATTATGAGTTTATATTTTTTGATGTACCGAAGGTTGTTAGGAGTCCCGGATGTGATCACGGACATGACGAGGAGTCTCGAAATGGTCGAGACATAAAGATTGATATATTGGAAGCCTATGTTTGGACATCGGAAGTGTTCCGGGTGAAATCGGGATTTTTCCGGAGTACCGGGAGGTTACCGGAACCCCCCCCGGTAACTTAATGGGCCTTATTGGGCCTAGGTGGAAGAGAGGAGAGGAGGCTAGGGCAGGGCCGTGCCCCCCTTCCCCCCAGTCCGAATAGGACAAGGAGAGGGGGGCGGCGCCCCCCCCCCTTCCTTCCTTCCCTCCACCTCTTCCCCCTTCCACTCCTAGTCCAACATGGAAAGGGGGGAGTCCTACTCCCGGTAAGAGTAGGACTCCTCCTGGCGCGCCTCTACCTCCTAGGCCGGCGGCCTCCCCCTTGCACCTTTATATACGGGGGCAGGGGGGCACCTCTAGACACACAATTGATCAACGATCGTTTAGCCGTGTGCGGTGCCCCCCTCCACCATATTACACCTCGATAATATCGTAGCGGAGCTTAGGCGAAGCCCTGCGTCGGTAGAACATCATCATCGTCACCACGCCGTCATGCTAACGAAACTCTCCCTCAACACTCGGCCGGATTGGAGTTCGAGGGACGTCATCGAGCTGAACGTGCGCTGAACTCGGAGGTGCCGTGCGTTCGGTACTTGATCGGTCGGATCGTGAAGACGTACGACTACATCAACCGCGTTGTGTTAACGCTTCCCCTTTCGGTCTACGAGGGTACGTGGACAACACTCTCCCCTCTCATTGCTATGCATCACCATGATCTTGCGTGTGCGTAGAATTTTTTTGAAATTACTACGTTCCCCAACATTTTACACGCAGTATAACGTGGAGCTGAGTAGCATGCGGCCGCAAGCGCGAACGAGCTTGCTATGGCTGGCATGCGTGTCGACCGCCAGATCTTGGAGGAGCACCTCGTCTTCAAGGCCACCGTCGACACCGCCGCACGGTTGTCTACTTTAAAATATAGTTCATGATGTTTTCTCGAGGCCACCGCCAGTGCCTTCTATTAATTCGTCCTCTGTAATGTTAATATGCAATCTGATGTTCATTTAACAGTTTGGTCCTCTGAAATGTAATGTTCAGTTAACACTTTAGTCCAACAATTGCTACATTTCGTAATACTGTTCTCAAGCATTCTTTTTTTTAACTGTCTTATCTTCTAGTACATGTTTCTATTCTGCAATATCGTGCTCAGTTAACTATTTTGGTTCATTTGGTCTGCTGTCCATTTAACTGTTTGGTTCAGTTCTGCAATTTGATTTTCATTTGCTGTGGGTACAATTTTGTATTGTTATGCATGTGACACTAATCGAATTTGTTTGTACTCAATACATATTCTACTGATAGTATGGCAACTCTCAGTTAACCTGATCAAGATCTTGCTTATGTGTGTTGCAGGGAAACAATGGGAGAAACTGCGGTTTACCATCGAGGTTTGTTCAAGAAGGGTCCTTTGGCTAATAGCACATTATTGTGCAGTTGCAGGAATCATTCTAATATTTAGGTTTCTTACAATTTGGTCTTGCACATGTAGGTCCTGCAGTCAGAGGCTTAGACCCACTGTTCGACCCATTTTGCATATGGGGAAATGAGATGTCCATGAATATCAGTCAAGTCAAGAAACTCAGAAAGATTGTTAGGATGAAGAAACTTGCGACGAATAACAACAAGATCTTTGTTTGCACAATGAAGAAGACATTAGTCAACTATAGGATGGTATCAACTCTTCTACCTTGTTTTTACCCCTTGCACCATTTCAAAATTTACAACAGCGATTTATGCATAGCTTTGTTTTTAGTACTTTTCAAAGCAGTTCACCGATGATTACCTCTCAAACCACCTGCATGGTCAAGAGGCGAAGAAGGTATTCATTCAACACCCACGGTACAATATTGAAGTATTGCTGAAGAGGACGAAGGTTGTGCAGGCAATTATCCATAGCCACTGGCCTAAAGTTGCAAGGACATTCAACATCATTGAAGGCTCAATATTTGCCTTCCGCTTCTGCAGTTTCCCAGATGAGATTCATCTGTCTATTTACCGTGTATGATGCTACTTTCCAAAGGTTTTTTATGCTGCATGTGAAACTTGGTGCTGTTGTGTAATGGCGTAACTGAGTGCCGAAGCTATCCGATGTAATTCGATTATGAAATCCTGGTTGCTTTTATATGGATATGAAATATCTGGCGTGTTTTATAAGAAATATCAGTTTCATTAGTACATGGATTATCAATAATAGGCTAATTACCCTGCTTATTGGGGTTTTCTATTGCAAACGGTTACTCAGACAACACCGTGGGTGATGAACTCAAACAACCCGCACGGTTTCTAGAAAGTAGGCGTGTTCGATCAACTAACAATCACACATGGCTTCCGGCAGCAAACTGTTTGCGTTAGGCCACCTTGCACACACGTTTCCACACAAAGAACTGTGTGGGATGTACATACCTACGGAAATGATTTTCTGGGATTCACCGTGTGGGATGTACATACCTACGGAAATGATTTCTGGGATTCACCGTGTGGGATGAACATACCTACGGAAATGATTTCTGGGATTCACCGTGTGGGATGTACATACCTATAGAAATGATTTCTGGGATTCACCATGTGCGATGTACATACCTACGGAAATTATTTCTGGGATTCACCGTGTGGGATGTACATACCTATGGAAATGATTGGGTTTCCATGCCTCGCCCGATCGCACACGGCCCCAGCCTAGGTCCCACGAGGGCCTATCCCCGACGATTTCTGGGTCGTGTGGGAAGGACCCCCCTATCGCCCACACTCACTTGGAAACGGTTCCAAATGCCGTCGCGGAAAGGGGTTTTAAACCGTTTGTTTAGGACCGACGCGCACCAGTGCATAGATCCCGAGCATACCAACGCAACATATAAATTTGATACCATAAAAGTTTCCCTTTTTATGTCAAGCGATAATCCCTAAAGTATTCACATTGATCCAATGTTACTCCCATTATCAGGTTGAATGGGGTTTTCTCAAGATTATCAAAGTAGTGCATAACATTTTTCACATAACAAGCATCGAGGGTTTTAGGAGGTTCCCCATCTCCATGAGTAGCAAGTACCACTAATTTTTTTGGTATTTTGTGTTCCATATCCATAACTAAAGATAGAGAACAACTTAGAACAGGAAATAAAAACTACTTAGTGATAAAGCAAACAAGCACACATGAGACTATTCACCCCACGCTATTGCTCCCCGGCAATGATGCCAGAAAAGGTCTTGATAACCCACAAGTATAGGGGATCGTTTGTAGCCTTCTTCCGTAAATAAGAGTGTCAAACCCAACGAGGAGCTAAAGGCAGAACAAATATTCCCTCAAGTTCTATCGACCATCGATACAACTCTATGCACACTTGACGTTTGCTTTACCGAAAACAAGTATGAAACTATTTTGTAGGTGTGATGCTAGAACTACTTTGCAAGAATAAAACTAGAAGTTCTTTGCAAGATAATAAAAGTTAGGTGTTTAGTAAAAGGGTTTGTGTCGACAAGAAAGTTATTTGTCCCTAGGCAATCGATAACAAGTACCGGTAATCATTCTTGCAATTTTATATGAGGGAGAGGCATGAGCTAACATACTTTCTCTACTTGGATCATATGCACTTATGATTGGACCCCTAGCAAGCATCTGCAACTATTAAAGATCATTAAGGTCGTGAAACCCAACCATAGCATTAAGTATCAAGTCCTCTTTACTCCCATACGTCATACCCCACTTACTCGGGTTTAAGTTTCTGTTGCTCTCGCAACCCACCATAAGCGAACTATGAACATATTGCAACACCCTACAGCGGGGGCCCCTCACGTTTGCGCGAGAACGGAGGGCACCGTAGGACAGCAATATAAATAAAATATACAATCATACCAACCAAGATCACGATTAACCCACAGGACAAAACGGATCTACTCAAACATCATAGGATAACCAAATACCATTGGGAAATAATATATGGATTTGAGCACCATGTTTAAGTAGAGGTTACAGCGGGGAGAAGGGGTGTTACACCGCTGCATAGAGGGGGAGATAGTTGGTGTTGACGGTAGCAAGATTGTTGATGTAGATCGTCGTCCCGATCGTTGCCCCGGCGGCACTCTGGCGCCACCGGAAGCGAGGGGGAGAGAGAGCCCCCCTCCTTCTTCTTCTTCCTTGGTCTCCCCCCTAGATGGAAGGAGAGTTCCCCCTCTGGTCCTTGGTCTCCATGGCGGCGGAGGGGCGGGAGCCCCTCCGAGATTGGATCTCCCTCTCTGTTCTCTTCTGTTTTGCGTTCTCCAGATCTAGCCGAAAACCGTTTCTTATATTCCGGGAGATTCGTAACTCCGATTGCGCTGAGATTTTAACACGATTTTTTTTCCGATTATAAGCTTCCTTGCACCCGAAGTAGAGCTCCAACCGAAGTTCGAGGAGGGCATAATCCACCAGCACGCGCCAGGGGCCTCTGGCGCGCCCTGGTGTCTTGTGGGCTGTGTGGGCCTCCATTTGCAGTGATTCCAACTCCCAAAAATCACATATATTCCAAAATAATTCTCTATGAAATTTTATTGCATTTGGACTTCGTTTGATATGGATATTATGCGATACAAAAAACAAGCAAAAAACAGGAACTAGCACTGGGCACTAGATCAATAGGTTAGTCCAATAAATCATATAAAAAGTTGCCAAAAGTGTATAGAAGTTGTATAATATTGGCATGAAACAATCAAAAATTATAGATACGACGGAGACGTATCAAGTATGGCTTTATAGAATGATTCATGTGCTTCACTTATATCATTTGAAGTTCAGATTGCCTGTTTCTCTACACATAGAAAAACCGCCATTTGTGGAATGCTCTTTTGCTTCGCTTATATTTGTTAGAGCGGGGGCAAGTATATTGTAGAAAGAATTAAACTCTCTTGCTTCACTTATATCTATGTAGAGATTCAACATGAATTGTTCAATCATATGGTTAGTCATTAAATCCTACATAAAACTTGTAGATCACTGAATATGGTATCTTTGATCCCTTTCAATAGTTTTGCGATATAGAGATGGTAATATGTGGGAGGTACTAGTGAATAATTGTGGTTTAGTAAGAATATTGGTGGATTCCCAAAGCATGCACGTATAGTCTCTAGTTATGCTATGAAATTGGAGCATGATTTATTATTGATTGTCTTCCTTATAAGTGGCGGTCGGGGACGAGCTATGGTTTTTTCCTACCAATATATCCCCCTAGGGGCATCCGTAGTAGTACTTTTCTTCGAGGGCTAATAAACTTTCGCAATAAGTATGTGATTTCTTTATGACTAATGTGAGTCCATGGATTATACACACTCTCCGATGATGCGTGAGTAGTTCTTTGTAGACCTTCGGGTCCGTAGTTAGTAGCTAGATGGCTTCCTCTCTCTCGTTGGATTCTCAATACAATGGTCTCTTGGAGATCCATATGATGTAACTCTTTTTGCGGTGTGTTTGTTGGGATCTGATGAACTTTGAGTTTATGATCAGTTATACCTTTTTATATCCATGAAAGTATTTGAGTTTCTTTGATCTCTTTTATGCATGATCTCTTATAGCCTCGTATTTCTTCTCCGATATTTGGGTTTTGTTTGGCCAACTTGATCTTTTTATCTTGCAATGAGAAAAGGTGCTTTGTAGTGGGTTCAATCTTACGGTGCTTGATCCCAGTGACAGAAGGGGAACTGACACGTATGTATCGTTGCCACTAAGGATAAAATGATGGGGTCTATCTCTACATAGATAGATCTTGTCTACATCATGTCATCGTTCTTATTGCATTACTCCGTTTCTCCATGAACTTAATACACTGGATGCATGCTGGATAGCGGTCGATGTGTGGAGTAATAGTAGTAGATGGAGGCAGGAGTCGGTCTACTAATCTTGGACGTGATGCCTATATAATGATCATTGCCTGGATATTGTCATGATTATTTGAAGTTCTGCCAATTGCCCAATAGTAATTTTTTTACCCACTGTTTGCTATTTTTCTCAAGAGAAGCCACTAGTGAAACCTACGGCCTTGGGGTCTCTTTCTCATATATTTGCCTTTGCGATCTACTTTTCCTTTGAATTTATTTTCAGATATATTAAACCAAAAATACAAAAATACCTCGCTGCATTTTATTCCTATTTATTTTATTTGGCGTTCGATCTATCAATCTACTACAATTTTATCTCACGTCTGTTTGCCATCTTGAGGCGCCGTACCCGAAAGGGATTGACAACCCCTTTAACACGTCGGGTTGCGAGGATTTGTTATATGTGTGCAGGGGCTGTTTACGTTGTGTTGCTTGGTTCTCCTACTGGTTCGATAACCTTGGTTTCATATCTGAGGGAAATACCTACCGCCATTATTCTGCATCATCCTTTCCTCTTTGGGGAAATATCGACGTAGCTTCAAGCGGCATCAGGCAATCCTGAGCCCGGCAAGGAGCCCTTCATACTCTGTTGTATTGTTGGTTGCCTTTTCCCGGGCAAAATGCATCTGGACGACGTACTTCAAGTGCTCCCCGGAGGGGGCGACAAGAAGCACGACAGCCTGTGCACCTTGTAGGGAAAAGGCACCATCAAAATACATAATCCATTCTTGGGGTGATTCCTTGCCGGGGATAACTGTCTCTGGTACTTCCTCATTAGGGGTTGGCATCCATTCTACAATAAACTCTGCCAATGCCTTGCTCTGGATAGTTGTCGTGCTCTCAAACTTCAAACCAAAACTGGATAACTCCAAATCCCACTCCACTATTCTGCCGGTAGCCTCCGGGTTTTGGAGTATCCTTTGCAACGAGAAACGAGTGACAACCGTAATCTCGTGGGCTTGGAAGTAGTGGCGCAGTTTCTTGAGGCCATGATGAGGCCAAAGATCAACTTTTGCACGCCAGAGTACCTCGATCTAGACCCCTGTAACAAGGAGCCGACGAAGTACACTGGGCGCTGCACCACTTTCTTCCTTGCCGTGTCCTTGGGGTTGCTCTCGCTGCCGTGCTCATTACTTTCTTGATCCTTCTGAATTGTTGAGATCTGTGAAGGAGAGCAAATTGCAGCCTAAAGTGGAATCCACAATCTGATCGATGTGCGGCAAGGAAAACGGGTCCTTCGGGCAAGCTTTGTTGAGATCTGTGAAATCTATGCAAAGCCTCCACTTCCCGTTAGCCTTCCGGACTACCACTGGATTTTCCAACCATGTGGGATGCAGCACTCCTCTGACCAAACCAGCTGCTTCAAGATTCTTGATCTCTTGTGCAATGAACTGCTGCCTCTCCGAGGCCTGCTTCTGGACTTTCTGCTTGACAGGTCGGGCGTGTGGGCAGAAAGCAAGGTGGTGCTCAATTACCTCCCTAGGAACACCGGGGATATCATATGGTTACCAGGCAAACACATCGATATTCGCTCGCATGAAGGCAATGAGCGCGCTTTCCTATTTGTCATCGAGGGTGGTGCTGATAGTGAAAGTACCATCAACGCTAGCCAGCCCTGCCGGGACCATCTTCACTTGGGATGCAGCGACCTTGGATCTCTTACTGTTGGAGCTCTTCGGCAAGTCATCAACAAGCACAGCACACTCCGAAGAGGTACGCTTCCCGGATTCCTTGCCAGTGTCCTTGCTACCCTTCTTCTTTCTTTTGTCCTCCTTGGCGGGAACTGCTGCTGCCTCTGCTACGACTGCGTCCCGGTACATTTTATCCATGCAAATGATTGCATCCTTCTCATCTGATGGCATGGTAATGACTCCTATAGGCCCAGGCATCTTCAAGGTGTTATAGGCATAGTGGAATGCCGCCATGAATTTAGCCAGGGCTGGGCGTCCAAGGATCCCATTGTACGGCAGGGGGGTCAACCACATCAAACACAATCTTCTTAGTCTGGTAGTTCAGCTCTCCCCCAAATGTCACCGACAACGTGATCTTTCCCTTAGGATGACTCCTGCCAGGATTAACTCCCTGAAACATGCCGGTGGCCTTCAACTCATCTTCTGCTATCTGAAGTTTGCTGATGACTGCTGGGGAAATCAAATTCAACCCGGCCTCGCCATCCACCAACATTTTTGTGACTTTGAGGTTCTGAATTGTTGGAGAGACCAACAACTGCAAACACCCTACCGCAGTGGTACGGTTAGGATGATCCTCTTCGTCAAAAATGATGGGCGTGCGTGACCATTTGAGCGGCTTCCGGGCCTCTGGCACTGGTTCCACAACATTGACTTCTCGTGCCCACCGCTTGAGCTGGCGGTGAGAGGCGTGCAAAGATTCACCCCCGTCAATGCACAGGGCGCCAGTGGCCTTCTGAAACTCCTGCTCACTAGTTTCCTCTTCATCCCCTCCATCGCTCTCATCATCACAGGTTTCCTTCTCTCAACCTCTGGTGGGTTTTCCTTGGTTCCGGAAGGGTTTGCCGGGGCGATTTACTTCACCGCCTCGGCCCTTACCGCCAGCGACATTCTGACTCCTTGTCATGCTTCTCATACTCTGCTCTCTGTCTCTTGACAAGCTGCTCAACCTGATAACATTCTTGAAGGTCGTGGCCTTTGGTCCGATTAATCTTGCAATACGACCCATCACCTTTCCTAGCCTTCTCGGCAGCCGCGGCCTCCCGGCAGTCAGTGCACACGGCAGCTACCTTGCCGGGGACCTCAGCCTTAGCCTTCTTGCTGGTACTAAGTGCACCCGATCCTTCAACAGCCATCACTGCCTTATCCTTCCACTTCTTACTGCACTTCTTGCTCTTCTTCTGAATGGTTGATCCATCATCATCCTATGAATCGACATTGGTGCAATCTTCCTCTCCGGGCAACTTCCTCCCCTCCTCCATCGGAGCACACTTATCCACCAAGGTGTAAAGCTCCTTCATAGTCTTGGGCGACCGCGCGTTCATCTTGGAACGGATTCGGCGCTTGCACACATTGGACTGGAAGGCAGCTATCACAGCCGTCGAATGGATATTTGGGATGTTCCTATGGACCTTGCTGAATCTCTGTAAATACTTATGGAGGGTCTCTCCTTCCTTCTGTTGGATAAGTTGCAAGTCGCTAGGTCGGCCTGGCTCTTGATGGCCGCCGGTGAAAGCGCCAATGAACTCATGGAACAGGTCGGCCCACGACGAGATGGACTTCTCCGGCAGGTGCATAAGCCAAGACCTCACATTGGACTTGAGGGCCAAAGGGAAGTAGTTGGCAAACACCTTCTCATCTCTTCCCCTGGCAGCCTGAACAGCAATGGTGTAGATGCTCAGAAACTCTGCCGGATTTAGCCTCCCATCGTACTTCTCATGTATCTCTGGCTTGAACATGCAAACGGACGGCCAACGGACATGCCGCGGCTCATGAGTAAAGGAGGGCACCCAACCTCGAAAGGTAGGCACCCACCAGTATCGAGAGCAGGCTTGTCGACGTCGGGGCCATTGCGCCCATCGGTCTGGCAGTGGTTGTCACGGTGTCGCTTGATGATGACGCTTGCGTCCCCCTGCCGCATATCCTCCGGGGCTCGCCGTCGGCCTGTACGCGCTCGAGGGTCAGAAGAGGCCATCGATACATCATCAGGGTCTTGATTCTGCTGCGCTCGCATTGGCTGCCATGGGGACTGCACCGTGGGGGTGGCCCCTTCCGTACGGCCAGCAGCATGAGCCATCGTCGTCGCTTGGGGAGGCCATGGCGGGCCAGCTAGCGCGAGTCCCGGGCCTCGGTGAAACCGAGCAGACTTTGGATGGTGGCACTCCATTCGTCCATCTGCTCGGCCACTGGCAAAAACCTCAGCAACAGCTGAGCCCGTGCCATGGCCTCCGTGGCTGTACTTGGCATTGGTGATGATGTAGTAGATCGCACTGTCGCTCAGCTCTTGATGGTGCCAGCAGCGGCAGCACCGCGGTGAAGGCGCTCGGGGGTCAGCGGCTCCATAAGGCGCAGCGACTTGGTCAGCCCATCCCCGGGGAGGTGCATGCGATGCGGTTGCTCCCGTGGTGGGGGCGGCCGGAGGGCGGCGATTTGCCCCGGACCGGGACCCGTTGCTGTGGCTGTGCCCGTCGACGAGAGGAGGGGCACGGACAGAGTAACCCCCTCACCCGTACCTTGTGGAGCATGGCCGTCGGGGCATTGTTGATGTTGTTCTCCTTCGACATTTCCCGCTCCCATGTCGGCCGCGGGGGAAGTGGTGACGGTGTCGCCTGCTCCGACCACCTCCCCAGCGGTGTCCATGTCCTCGTGTGCCTCCATATCCCCCACAGCATCAGAGGCCGCGGGCGGCGGAGCCTTCGAGGCGGACGGATGAGCCGAAGCACCAGATTTCTTCTTGGGCGCCATGGTCGATGGTGCCGTCGAAGGTGAAGATGGTGATGAAGACGACATGCTGCACACACTTTCAAGTTCGCACAGGCGGTCTCCCCCTACCTGGTGCGCCAAAGATGTCGTGGGAAACCACGGCCACCTATGGGACCAAGGGCCCCTTGCTGGTTCGGCAGGGGGGACGTCGCGTTGCACAAAGTGCAGAAGAACATTGGGCAGCGTGGCAATGATCACGCAAGAATTTTACCCAGGTTCAGGCCGCCGTGAGGCGTAAAACCCTACTCCTGCTTTGGTGGATTGATGGTGGAAGAATGGTGGTGGGGCGTAGTACACTCGCCCGGCAGGGGCGGCAGTGGCTACGCGCGTATGGCTGTGTGTGTTGTCCAACCTTCCAACCCTTTCTATGGTTGCCATGGGCCTCCTTTTATAGATTAAGGGGTTACCACAATGGCAAAGTAGTCATTATGCATTGATAAGATAGCAAACAGTGCTATCATACCTAACTCTGCATGCTGACAGGGTGCATTAAATGCACCGCTTAACGTCACGTCATTGGTTCCCCGGCAAGCCTTGCTGGGCTGCCTCGCCAGCTCCATGCCTGCTCGCTTGACACGTCACATGAGGGGTGTCATCTGTAGGCATTTCCTATAGAAAGAGGCCGCCATGTGGCAAATGGCTGCCACTTAGTCACTTTGCGGCTTGACACCGCACTGATTGACGACGTGGGTCATGGCAGAGTAGTTGGGTGAGGTGGTTTTGCTCTCGTAAGTCCCGACAAGCCCTGCCGGGACGTGTTGGACGTCTTCTTCCGGGGCGATCCCGTCCTTGTCGAGCTCTTTTGCCCGGCAAGGGAGTCTTTTCTCCTGGTGGCATCTTGCTTCTCTGGCTTGATCTTGGTCCTCTTGATCTGCATGTTGGTCCTTCGAAGCTCTTGGTTCCTTGTACTCTGACTTGGGTCGGTGCCTTAATCCTCTTCCCGTGCCTGTGTTATAGTCTGGGCAACAGACCCAGGGTTTGTTGCACCGACAGATTGCCACGGACTGTCATGTTTTTGACAGATTCTATTTTAGATGCATTGTTTTGCGTGTTTTGATGGGACTACAGATTTTATCGTTGGTATAATGCACAAATAAAATATGAATGGGTTTGCAATAGTACTTAAAGTAGTGATTTGCTTTATTATACTAACGCATCTCACGAGGGTTTTATTAAGTTTTGTGTGATTGAAGTTTTCATGTTTTGGGTGAGATCACAATGGATGAAGGAATAGGGAGTGGAAAGAGCCTAAGCTTGGGGATGCCCAAGGAACCCCAAGGTAGTATTTAAGGACTCCCAAGCAACTAAGCTTGGGGATGCCCCAGAAGGCATCCCCTCTTTCTTCTAACGACCATCGGTAATTTTACTTGGAGCTTTATTTTTATTCGTCAGATGATATGCGCAAATTCTTGGAGCGTCTTTTGTGTTTATTTTTCCTTTTTCTTTTATGCACCATGCTAGTATGAGATAGTCCTTGGTTGATTTATAGAATGCTCTTTGCACTTCACTTATATCTTTTGACTATTGATAACCCACAAGTATAGGGGATTGTTTGTAGCCTTCTTCGATAAATAAGAGTGTCGAACCCAACGAGGAGCTAAAGGCAGAACAAATATTCCCTCCAGTTCTATCGACCACCGATACAACTCTACGCGCACTTGACATTTGCTTTACCGAAAACAAGTATGAAACTATTTTGTAGGTGTGATGCTATAACTACTTTGCAATAATAAAACTAGAAGTTCTTTGTAAGATAATAAAAGTTAGGTGTTTAGTAAAAGGGTTTGTGTCAACAAGAAAGTTATTTGTCCCTAGGCAATCGATAACAAATACTGGTAATCATTCTTGCAATTTTATATGAGGGAGAGGCATGAGCTAACATACTTTCTCTACTTGGATCATATGCACTTATGATTGGACCCCTAGCAAGCATCCGCAACCACTAAAGATCATTAAGGTAGTGAAACCTAACCATAGCATTAAGTATCAAGTCCTCTTTACTGCCATACGTCATACCCCACTTACTCGGGTTTAAGCTTTTGTCACTCTCGCAACCCACCATAAGCGAACCATGAACATATTGCAACACCCTACAGCGGGGGCCCCTCACGTTTGCACGAGAATGGAGGGCACCATAGGACAGCACCATAAATAAAATATACAATCATACCAACCAAGATCGCGATTAACCCACAGGACAAAACGGATCTACTCAAACATCATAGGATAACCAAATATCATTGGGAAATAATATATGGAGTTGAGCACCATGTTTAAGTAGAGATTACAGTGGGGAGAAGGGGTGTTACACCGCTGCATAGAGGGGGAGAGAGTTGGTGTTGATGATAGCAAGATTGTTGATGTAGATCGTCGTCCCGATCGTTGCCCCGGCGGCACTCTGGCGCCACCGGAAGCGAGGGGGAGAGAGCCCCCCTCCTTCTTCTTCTTCCTTGGCCTCACCCCTAGATGGGAGGAGAGTTCCCCATCTGGTCCTTGGTCTCCATGGCAGCGGAGGGGCGGGAGCCCCTCCGAGGTTAGATCTCCCTCTCTGTTCTCTTCTGTTTCGCATTCTCCAAATCTGGCTGAAAACCGTTTCTTATATTCTGGGAGGTCCGTAACTCCGATTGCGCTGAGATTTTAACATGATTGTTTCCGGATATAAGCTTCCTTGCGCCCGAAGTAGAGCTCCAACTGACGTTCGAGGAGGGCACAACCCACCACCATGCGCCAGGGGCCTCTGGCGTGCCCTGGTGTCTTGTGGGCTGTGTGGGCCTCCGTTTACGGTGATTCCAACTCCCAAAAATCACATATATTCCAAAATAATTCTCCGTGAAATTTTATTGCATTTGGACTTCGTTTGATATGGATATTCTACGATACAAAAAACATGCAAAAAATAGGAACTGGCACTGGGACTGGATCAATAGGTTAGTCCAATAAATCATATAAAAAGTTGCCAAAAGTGTATAGAAGTTGTATAATATTGGCATGAAACAATAAAAATTATAGATACGACGGAGACGTATCAGCATCCCCAAGCTTAATTCCTACTCTTCCTCGAGCAGGTAAATGACAAAAAAGATAATTTTGATGTGGAATGCTACCTAGCATAAACTTGATCATATATCTAATCATGGCATGAACATTAAGACATAAGTGATTCAAAGCAATAGTCTATAATTTGACATAAAGACATCAATACTCAGGCATCCCAACAAACAATCATGTCTTTCAAAATATCAACGCTAAAGAAAGCTATCCCTACAAAATCATATAGTCTTGTCATGCTCTATCTTCTTAACACAAAGTATTTATCATTCACAACCCCGATGACAAGACGAGCAATTGGTTCATACTTTTTAACGCACTTCAGCTTTTTCAACCCTCACACAATACATGAGCGCAAGCCATGGATATAGCACTACTGGTGGAATAGAGTATGATGATATGGGTAAATATAAAGAAGACAAAAAAGTAGAAAGTCTCACACTGACGCGGCTAACCAATGGGCTATGGAGATGCCCATCAATTGATATCAATGCGAGGAGTAGGGATTGCCATGCAACGAACGCACTAAGAGCTATAAGTGTATGAAATCTCAATATGAAAACTAAGTAAGTTTGCATCTAATCCTATAATGAAAAATTCAAACTAGTATATGAAAGTGACTAAATAGGAGACTCTCTATATTAAAAACATGGTGCTACTTTGAAGCACAAGCGTGGTAAAGGATACTAACAATGCCCCTTCTCTCTTTGATTTTTTTGTTTTTTTTTCTTTTCTTTTTTTCTTTTTTTTCTCTCATTGTCCGAAGTCTCATCCCGACTTGTGGGGTAATCAGTCTCCATCATCCTTTCCTCACTGGGGCACTGCTCTAAAAATGAAAATTGATGATCATCACACTTCTATTTACTTATAACTCAACAGAAATAAAAATTACAACTCGATACCTATGACAAAGTATGACTCTATATGAATGCCTCTGGCAATATACCAGGATGTGCAATGATCTAGCATAACATGTATAAAAAATGATGAACGGTGGCAGAGCCACAACTACTATGTCAGCTATATGATCATGCAAAGCAATATGACCATAAATGCTCAAGTCATCAAAACAGAAGCGGTGGAAGTTGCATGGCAATATATCTCGGAATGGCCATGGAAAAGCCATAATAGGTAGGTATGGTGGCTGTTTTGAGGAAGATATAATAGGGCTTATGTGTGATAGAGAGTATCATATCATGGGATTTGGATGCACCGACGAAGTTTGCACCACATCTCGAGGTGAGAAAGGACAATGCACGGTACCGTAGAGGCTAGCAAATTGCGGAAAGGTAATAGTGCGTATAATCCATGGACTCACATTAGTCATAAAGAACTCATATACTTATTGCAAAAGTTTATTAGCCCTCGAAGCAAAGTACTACTACGCATGCCCCTAGGGGGATAGATTGGTAGGAAAAGACCATCGCTCGTCCCCGACTGCCACTCATAAGGAAGACAACCAATAATAAATCATGCTCCAACTTCATAGCATAACGATAGACTATACGTGCATGCTTCGGGAATCACAAACCTTAACACCAATATTCTTACTAACCACAACCATTTACTAGTACCTCCCACATATTCCATCTCCATATCGCAAAACTACTGCAAGGAATCAAACATATCATATTCAGTGATCCACAAGTTTTATGTAGGATTTTATGACTAACCATGCAATTGACCAATTCCTTTTGACTCTCTAAATAGGTATAAGTGAAGCATGAGAGCATTCTTTTGACCACAAGTTTTATGTAGGATTTAATTCTTTCCACAAAAGATCACGCTCTAACAAATATAAGTGAAGCAAAAGAGCATTCTTCAAATAACGGTTTTCTATGTGAAGAGAAACATGCAATACAAACTTCAAATGATATAAGTGAAGCACATGAAGCATTATATAAAGCCATACTCAAAACATATAAGTGAAGTGCAATGAGCATTCTATAAATTAACCATGGACTATGTCATACCAGCATGGTGCATAAAAGAAAAATGAAAAATAAACACAAAAGACGCTCCAAGATTGCAGATATCACATGAACGAAACGAAGACGAAAACATACCGATAATTGTTGAAGAAAGATGGGATGCCTTCCGGGGCATCCCCAAGATTAGACGCTTGAGTCTCCTTGAATATTTACTTGGGGTGCCTTGGGCATCCCAAGCTTGAGCTCTTGCCTCTCCTCCTTCTCCTCATACCGAGACCTCCTCGATCTTTGATCACTTCATCCAAACGAAACTCAACAGAAAGCTCGGTAAGATCCGTTAGTATAATAAAGCAAATCATTACTCTAAGTACTGTTGCAAACCAATTCATATTTTGTTTTTGCATTGTAGCTACTGCAATATAACTTTTTCATGGCTTATACCACCGATAGAATCGATAGTTTCATCAAAACAAGCAAAACAATGCATCAAAAACTGAATCTGCCTTAAACAGGACAGTCTGTAGTAATCTGAACATCCACCATACTTCTGGTACTCCAATTTTTTTGCAAAATTAGGAAAAATAAAAAAAATTATAGAAAGACTATGCAAAAAGTTTCCGCAGCTTTTGACGTTCCAGTAAAAAATGTAAAATCGCGCACTACAGCCAAAGTTTTTGTTTCTGCACCGCACATACCAACAAACAATCTACTCATCAAAAAGGCAAATCTTGGCACATTATTTTTATAATACAATGGAATTGTACAAGGGGATAATTATTTTTGTTGAAAAGTTTCTGTAATTAAGATTCACAAAGTTTCCATGGGCATGAACAAAGTTCAAGGCTAGCTCCCACTTTCACAATGCTCATCCCTCTCACTTTCACTTTCTTTTTGTGAAGTTTAAAGTTCCCCTATATATTTTTTGTTTTTAAACTATATAAAAGCACTCAACAGAAAGTTCCCCTCTAAAACTTCCGGGTTTTCTCCCTGGCAGCGCTTTCTTTAAAGCCATTAAGCTAGGCATAAAGTGCTCAAGTAATGGATCCACCCGGATCCCAAGGTATATCAAAGCCAATTTTAATTAACAATGATTTGGCATGTAGTAGTGAGCACAAAGCAACATACATCATGCAATGACAAAGTCTAACTCTCTTCCTATGCATCGGCATGTCATACAAGAACAATTCATGGACATCAAGTAAAGGCCAATACATAGCATAAGCAGTTTCTTGCAATTTTATCGTGTTGGAAGCATACAGAGGCGGAGATGTAGTTCCTCTCTCATAATAATTGCAAGTAGGAGCAGCAAGCACATGCATATTACATTCATCAAAATTATCATGTGTAGTGGTAGAACGCAACCCATCAATGTAATCCTTAATAAGTGCAAACTTCTCCAATATAGTGTAGTTTGGAGAATTCAAGAAGATAATAGGACTATCATGTGTGGGTGCAATAGCAAAAATTTCATTCTTATCATAAGGAACTATTGCAAGTTCATCTCCATAAGCATAATTTATATTGGCATCTTGGCCACAAGCATAGCAAGCATCAAGTTCATCAAAAAGGGATATTTCAAACGTATCAACGGGATCATAGCAATCATCATGGCATTCATCCTTTGGTAAGAACGAAGGGAAATTAAACAATGCATGAGTTGAAGAGTTACTCTCATTAGAAGGTGGGCACGGGTGATCAATCCGCTCTTCCTCCTTTTGTTCTTCACTCTCCTCCTCATCTTTTTCATCCAATGAGCTCATAGTTTCATCATTTTCTTCTTCCATAGAGTCCTGCAAAACGCTAGTCTCTTCTTGGACAGTGGAGTTATTCTCTATAAATACATCAATATCGGAATTGTATTTATAATTATCATAGCAATATTTAAGGATAGCAAAATTTTCACGTTTATAAACTGAATCATCAAAATCTTCAAACTTCTTAAACAAAGTTTCAATTTCATGTGCACCCTTAAAAGCAACAAATTATTCTATTTGTTCCACATCACAGTAATCATATATACCATTAGCATAAGAAGATAAGGTTTTATTATCATTAAATTTGCATGAAAAGGGAAGATGTGGAGCGCTCATTCTAGAGCAAAAAGTATAATCATGTCTCAAGCATCACTACTGCAGGATGCTGCTAACGCGACACTACGATCAGAGACCCTTCGAGAAACTGTGTGCGATGCCATAATCGCAAACGGTGATGTATGAAAACCGTCCAAAAAGGTGAAAACGTTTGCGATGGAGGATGCATCCAACACGATTCAGATTTTAGTTGCGTGTGCGATCCATGGCATACGGTCAGTCCAATGAACTGTTTGTGATGAGGCGGAACAAAAGAAACGGGCAGCCTGATGAAGGTGTGTGCGATATAGAGCATACAGTTCACTCGGATGAACTGTTTGTGATTAGGCAACACAAAAGAAATGGGCAGCCAGATGAAGGTGTGTGCGATATACAGCATACGGTTCACTCGGATGAACTGTTCGTGATTAGGCAACACAAAAGAAACGGTCAGCCAGATCAAGGTGTGTGTGATTGAGGGCATACGCTTCAGAAGGATTAACTGTTTTCGATTAGGCAACAAAACAGAAACGGGCAAGCCAGATCAAAGTGTCTGCGATTGATGGCATACACTTCACATGGATGAACTGTTTGCGATTAGCCACAACAAACTGAAACAGTTAGATAGATCAACGTGTGTGCGCTAGACGGGCACACCCATTCTAATTAAAAGACGTGTGCTGACATTGCCTATTGCGATGCACCCTATGGTGCAAACGCCACGTACGCGGCCAAGAAGGTGTACGTGCCCACGTTGCGCCTTCCGGGAATAGTGCCGCACTTATAACCGTCAGTAAATTTTGAGCATGCGTCCCGTCACATTCCAAATTGCAAACCTGTTCACACCGATCAAAACCTAAACGGTTTCCCACTTAGGAGTGTATTACTATGCGGTTATAAATACTACTACTCCAAGATGACTGCACATTCCTCCTCAACTCCTCATCCACAAAAAGTCAAAAACAAACAAGTCATTCATCATCGTTCCCTTGCGTCGGCCATGGCCAGCGTGATTTCTGGGTCGAGAGATTGCGACCAGGGAGAGGCGAGCCTGGAAGCGGGAGCACGAGAGATGTCCCGCCTCGCCGCGATAGCAGCCAACATGTCCCGCCGCACGGCCGTAGAAGCAGAGAGGACCCGCCGCGCCGCCGAAGCAGCACGGAGAACCCGCCGCGCCGTTGATGAAGTAGACTGGTCCGGACGCGCTGCGGAAGCAGACGAGACGTCCCGCCGTGCCGCGAATGCAGCAGAGATGTCCTCCCTTACCGCGGTGGCCTGGGAAAATGCCTCGCGGGCAGGCAAGGACTTTACAGGCGCATGCGTGCCCTCGTCCATAGGAAGATGGATCAGATCTCCAGGTGGGCGAGGTTTGCAGGATGACCTGCAAGCCTCGTTTGAACAGTTTACCGACATCATCCGGCAACTAAATGAGAGCAATGCGAAGCTCCGGGCCGAGCGCGACTTGCTGAGGGCGAAGATTGTCGGAAGTGCGGAGCAGCAGGAGCAGACCATTGCCTTGTTGAAGAGGACCGGCGTCATTGTCGAGAAACTTATGGACGAGAATAACAAGCTGCGCATCGAGCGCAGAAGGCTGGTGGAGGAATCCGTGGATGCTCTCAAGCAGCATCTTGAGGACTAGTGTCACGACCAAGATGCGACCGTATCCTAAAGGAACTCGAAGGTCCCACCAAGGATAGAAGCCCATCTTTAAGACGCTTTTGCAAGGTGGATATCATTACATCAAACCATTACATAATAGTTGGGGATACATACCTAATGCAAAAACGCCCCAAGAGTACATCAACATCATACAAGAGATCAACATCCGACTACGGATGGAACACAAACAGAAACTCAAACAATATCCACCCTGCTAGCCCAGGCTGCCGACCTGGAACCTAACCCAAGATCGACGAAGAAGAAGAAGAAGAAGTAAACATCGCTCTCGCGTCATGAGCATCGCATAACCTGTACCTGCAACTGGTGTTCTAGTAATCTGTGAGCCACGAGGACACATCAATCCCATTACCATGGGTATCAAGACTAGCAAAGCTTAAAGGGTAAGGAAGGGGTAAAGTGGTGAGGTTGCAGCAGCGACTAAGCATGCATGGTGGCTAACTTACGAAACAAGAGCGAGAAGAGGAGCTTAACAAGCGGTCGTCAACTAGTAATGATCAAGAACTGATCCTGAAACTACTTACGTTCAAACATAACCCAAACCGTGTTCTCCTCCCGAACTTCCTCGAAAAGAGACAATCACGGGTACGCACGCGGTTGTTGTATTTTAATTAAGTTTACTTCAAGTTTACTACAACCGGATATTAACAAATTCCCATCTGCCACATAACCGCGGGCACGGCTCTCGAAAGTTTATACCCTGCAGGGGTGTCCCAACTTAGCCCGTCACAAGCTCTCACGGTCAACGAAGGATATTCCTTCTCTCGGGAAGGACCGATCAGACTCAGAATCCCGGTTACAAGACATTTCGACAATGGTAAAACAAGACCAGCAAGACCGCCCGATGCGCCGACATCCCGATAGGACCTGCACATATCTCGTTCTCAAGGCAACACCGGATGAGCACTCTGTACAACTAAAACCAGCCCTCAAGTTTCCCCGAGGTGGCGCTGCAAAGGACTCTAATTCAGACCAACACTTAGAGAAGCATTGGCCCGGGGGGTTAAAATAAAGATGACCCTCGGGTTGGCCGACCCAAGGGAAGGGTAATAGGTTGTTAGGCAAATGTAAAACCAAGGTTGGGCCTTGCTGGAGGAGTTTTATTCAAAGCAAACTGTCAAGGGGTTCCCATCACACCCAACCGCGTAAGAAACGCAAAATCAAGGAACATAACACCGATATGAAGGAAACTAGGGCGGCAAGAGTGGAACAAAGCACCAGGCATAAGGCCGAGTCTTCCACCCTTTACCAAGTATATAGGTGCATTAATTAAAATAAGAGATATTGTGATATCCCAACATATCCATGTTCCAACATGGAACAATCTTCATCTTCACCTGCAACTAGCAACGCTATAAGAGGGGCTGAGCAAAAGCGGTAACTTAGCCAAACAACGGTTTGCTAGGAAGGGTGACAAAAGTTAGAGGTTCATGGCAATTTGGGAGGCTTGATAAGCAAGTGGTAGGTAACGCGGCATAGCGATAGCATCGAGGCAACTAGCATAGCAATGATAGTAATGAGATCCAAGGTGACGGTCATCTTGCCTGAAATCCCGCTAGGAAGAAGAATGAGTCCATGAAGAAGATGAAACCACGTAGACGAACCAAGCGTAGACGAACGAATCCTCACGAACGCAACGAAACAGGAACTATCGAGGAGAAGCACATCCGGAAAGAAGCAAACAACATGGTAAACACACAACACATAAACAAGACATGATGCTCAACCAAGTATGATGCATGACAAGGCTACATGAAGCTACTCATGGCAAGAGATGATGCATCCAAGAGCAACACAACAAGGCATGTTTAAATGAGGCCGGAAACAACATATAACAATTCCGGTAAGTCCCCATATGCAAATTTCGAAATTGGTCCGGATCTGAATAAACCTTATGTTCAAGTTTTTAAACAGCAAGTGAATATGCATCAAGATGATCTACACGGCTTTCTAGTCAAGTTACATATGAAATTCGTTTAATTCGGAGCTACGGCCAAGAAGATATGAGCAAAACAAGTTAAACATGGCATTGATGCAAAATGCCTTCAAACATCAAGAAAACAAATTCAAAACATGGATGCAATAAGGTAACATGAAACTATATGCAAAACTAAGCAAGTTTCATATAGAGCACACTCAAAACGGAGCAACGGTTCAACACATACACATGAAACATGTTTAAAGGACAAGCTGTCCAAAACAGCAACGAGGCATCTAGCAAGCAACAAACCAACATGCTAAAGAACGTCAACACGAAAACAAATGGCATGGACGTGATATACAGGTAAGGCAATACAAACATGAACAGTGAGCTATCTCTAGAAATCACTAGAACATGCTCAAAAAGACATGGCAAGATTGCAAATAATAACAGTTCACAGACTTGGCAGAAATCACTGTGCATGACAGAAATAACATCAGGTTGCAATGTTTAGAGCTATCAAACAACATGTTACAACAAGCTATCATGGCAAACTTGAGCATGGCATGCTAGTACTAAAAACACTTAACAAAACTCCCTTACTGGACTTATTCCAAAGATCAACAGAAAAGATGGTAGCATCCATGCAAACATGGCAAATGATATGACAGATTCAGACGGTGAAAATAACAGTCCATGGCAGGAACAATGATAAGTAGGTATGTAGGTGAGCTTGTGCCACCCACCACAGAGCATTTCATGGCACGTGAAGTCAACCAAAAGTAAGACGGCATAATTATGAAGCTAAGCATGGAAAGAGCAAGTCCATAGGGTGAATGGATCACTAGCAAAACACATAGCAAAACTGAACTTAATGTTAACAGGCTAACAGCAACATTATTTAGTAAGTTTGGAGCATGATAAAAACAAGCTACAACAATCCATAATTGCAACCAAGGGCATGGATTTATAGAGCATAACATTTATAACAAAACATCCTTAGTGATCATCTCCAGATTATGCATAGAGTGACTTGTAGCAGCAGGTTTACATAGCATTATGATATAACAGATTCAGACTATCAAAACAGTAACAGCAAGTACCTACTTCACGAGCTTGATTCACTAACCACAAGGCATATAAAAATACATGGATTGCACCACTTTAAAGATGTCATGAATATGCTTCTAAAATATGTAGACATCATGCTCAAAGGATGCACACACAAAATGCAACGAAAATGACAAAATAGCAAGTTATAACAGTCTTAGCTGGTAAACATCATATAGCACTCTTGCAACGATGATTAGGGCATCAAGATGAACTCAAACAAGAATGCCACAGTACAATAATATGGAGAGCATCACATGATGAACATGCACATATCAAGATCATCTCATTCAGACAAACATGCACATAGTTATGAGCCTCACAAGATGCATATATGAAAATACCTCATAAATGACAGAGAAAAACTTGGCGCTCACATGGGTCAAACGGGCCGAAACAGCGTTGGGCTCGGCAAGGCTGGCTGCGGCTGGGCCGTGGCCCATGAGGGGGGGTCAACGCGAGGCGCTCGGGCTCCTTCCGAGCGAAGCAGGGAACGGCGGCGGCGACGCGAGGGAGCTCGGCTCCGGCGAGGCGACCAGGGCAGGGACCGGCCGGAATGGGCACGGGGGCGGCAGATCCAGTCGGCTCCGGACTGGATCTGGCTAGTGGAGGCACGTCGGCGATGGCGAGCATCTATGGCGGCGGCCGCGCTGCTGCAGAGAGAGAGAGGCGGGTGAGGAAGAGGGAAGCGGAGGGTGGAAGGGAAGGGGAGGCGCGATGGGACCGGCCTGGGGGTCGAGGTCGCCGGCGACGCCACTCCGGTGGCCGGCGGGATGGAGGCGAGGCGCAAGGCGGCGCGGTCAGGTGGCTGGAGCGGGCGAGCTCCCTGGTGCGAGCGCTCGGGCGACGGCGGCGGAGCACTCGGGCCCCGATGGGCTTCCCAGGGCTCGATCCGGGTGCCGGCGGGCCCGCGGGCTTCGCGGCGGCGCGGGGAGGCCAGGGGGCGACGTGGAGGCGCGGCATTGGCTGAGGAGGCGGCGCTTGCGGTGGCTGGCGAATGGCGGCGCGCCAAGTGGCGGATCTGCAGTGGCTGGGCGCGGAAATCAAGGCCGGCGGCGCTGATTTCGAGGGGGATGCGGCGGCTGAGGGTAGGGGAAGGCTAGGGGCATCCAAAATGGCAAGGGGAGGGGTTTATATAGCAGTTTTGTCTAGGGTTAGGGGATCAGCTCCGTTTGAAAGCATCCTTAGAAGCAAGGATTGAACGGAGTTGTTGAGAAAATCAACAACAAAAGAATAAGCTTGTTGTGGACTTATTGAAAACATCTCAAAATTATGAGGTGTTCGCCGACCACAAACGGAAAAGATTGAATAGCTGAGAGGAACGAAGAAATGCAAAACTCCACTTCAAAAGAATGCGAAGAATTAATTGCGCTTTGAGATGTAAGAAGAAAAAGATACTTGAGATCCTTCAACAAGAATCTTGATGAACACTTAAGGAATGAATTAAATCATGATGAACCACCGTAAGAACTCCGGTAACAAAAGGAGGACGAGCTAAAATTTAAGGATGAAAGGGATAAGATTAAAGCCTTGCGATGAGTCAGATGGATCTTCGTGACGAAACCAACGAGAAGCTTGGAACTCCGGAAAAGAAAAGACGAACAACTTAGAACCGAGAAATCACTCATCACGAACAATCTCCGAAGAAAAGAATTAATCAACTTGACCACGATGAAATGAGAATAAGAATTATGTTATGCTTATCCTTCATTAATTAAATTGATGCGAAGCAATGGATTTGCATACTACTTATTCGCGCTGGAAAAAAATATTAAGGGGAGATATAGCGCAAAACTTGAGAAAGGTCTTCATGAACCACCGGTAGGATTTGGAAAGAACGAATTAATTGATATGCCGACAAGGAATAGGAATGTTGAACGAACCACCGTTAGAAATGAAAATGAACGAAGAAAAGAGAAAGAATCGCCGGGAAGAATTAGAGCAAGCACGAAGATACTTGAGGGAATTTAGAGACAAGAGAACGAAGAGATCGCGAACTGATTGAAGAATACTTGAACGAAGCACCGGAAGAATATTGAGACGACCGAAGGGGCACGGATATAGCATAATTGAGAGAACGAAGCTGAAAACTTAGAATGAAGAAATATTCCGAAAAGATATCCTCCGGATGATCGAGAGGGAAAGCAACTCCTGAAATACTCCGGATGGATGAAAAGAATTGCACGACTGGAAACAATTTGAGCAGATAGGATCAAGCTAGCGACATGAATCTTCGGGAGAACGGACAAGATTTAAGAGAAACTCTTCTTCGGTCTTCAAATGTTGAGAATGACGACGAGAAAGAACACCAAAATTGTTGAGATACCTCGGGAGAATGAAAAACGAAGAGGTTGAGCCAATCAATGAAAATGATTTGAAATCGATCTTGGAAAAGCATCGGACTGATGAAATTCATACTTACGTCATACTTTGAAAAGATTTTGAGAATAACTCCGGGAAAATTAGAAGAGTCAGGTAAGATCCTGGGAAAAGACCTGTGGGTTAGGGCCCACTGAAAAGAAACACCGTTGGAAGGATTGTTTGAATGAGAAATGATGCACTGGAATGATTGAAAGATTTGAATGAGGTGACAACCTCGAAATAATTTTGAAGGCAACCACGAATCTTCTGAGATGTCTTGAGCACTCCGGAAGGATTAAATGGCGAGAGGAGAACGATCAAAGGGAAACATTTGAAACAAGGAAAAGAATATGATCAAACCGAGAAAAAATGAGTTGAATCCACCGGAAAGAAAAACGAGACGAACAATGATGAAGTCGACAAGAATTCACCGGTTGAGACAACTGAGGAAAGACTGAAGAGGCTCCGCACGAATGAAATTGATGCCCGAATAGAGGCTCAGACTCCGGGAATAAAAAGGATGCGAGGGCGGAAAAACACAGGCAACTGGAACGACGAATAATTGAATAGAGAAGCGCCGGTTGAAATGATTGAGGAGAGAATGCAAAGGCTTCGCACGAGTAGGATGGATACTCGATTTCGGACTCCGGTTCCGAGAAGAAGAAGGGTGGGTGGGTGGGAAAAAACAAGGACAACTTCAGACAGGGAAACAACGTCGATTGAAAAGAGCCGAGGATTGATCTTGCAAAAGATGACGAGGATCGAAACCACTCGAAGAGAGGTGCGCCGGATTGAAAAGAGGATGGACAACGAACGAAAACTAACCGCGTGATCCTAAAAAATTGAAGGGGAAGAGGAGTATATCAAAACACCTACGTCAAGATTTTCTCACCAGAGCGACGAAGGGGGCTGAGGAGTAAAAACAAATCCTACTCTCCGAACTCTACTCTAAAAAAGTTTTCTTCTAGACTCAACTACGGCCAAACTACACGATCAATCAAGGGGGTTCCTATGGTCGATCGAGGCTCTGATACCAACTTGTCACGCCCAAGATGCGACCGTATCCTAAAGGAACTCGAAGGTCCCACCAAGGATAGAAGCGCATCTTGAAGACGCTTTTGCAAGGTGGATATCATTGCATCATACCATTACATAATAGTTGGGGATACATACATAAGGCACAAACGCCCCAAGAGTACATCAACATCATACAAGAGATCAACATCCGACTACGGATGGAACACAAACAGAAACTCAAACAATATCCACCCTGCTAGCCCAGGCTGCCGACCCGGAACCTAACCCAAGATCGACGAAGAAGAAGAAGAAGAAGAAGAAGTAAACATCGCTCTCGTGTCATGACCATCGCATAACCTGTACCTGCAACTGGTGTTGTAGTAATCTGTGAGCCACGAGGACTCAGCAATCCCATTACCATGTGTATCAAGACTAGCAAAGCTTAAAGGGTAAGGAAGGGGTAAAGTGGTGAGGTTGCAGCAGCGACTAAGCATGTATGGTGCCTAACTTACGAAACAAGAGCAAGAAGAGGAGCTTAACAAGCGGTCGTCAACTAGTAATGATCAAGAAGTGATCCTGAAACTACTTACGTTCAAACATAACCCAAACTGTGTTCTCCTCCCGAACTTACTCGAAAAGAGACAATCACGGGTACTGTTGGGGATATAACTACTAGTGTAACCCGCCCAGGAGGGGCCGGGTTACGCTATGGCGATTCATCATATGAAGCCCAATATCAAGCTTGAAGATGGCGGTTCAATAAAGGGCCTAAAGCCTACAGGAGACTTAAGGCCCGTAGTGATAAACCGCCGTAATGGCATGACTTGTGTTGTAAGGCAAGATTAACTAGTCACCGAGCCGGACACTGTTTATGAGCCGGCCGGGACTCTGTAGGCCGCGGGGCGTCAACCCGTGTATATAAGGGGACGACCCGCCGGCGGCTTAGGGAAGTAACATCAAATCGAGAACCGGGCATAGCAGATTTGCTCCCTGGTAATCGAAACCCTAGCAATTCCACCTCAACTGGATTAGGATTTTACCTTCACCGCAAGGGGCCGAACCAGTATAAACCCTCGTGTCCTTTGTCCCACTTCAACCCCTTTAATCTTCCTAGTTGCGATGGCTCCACGACTAAGTCCTTTCACGAGGACATCTGTCGTGACAATTCCATGACAGTTGGCGCCCACCGTGGGGCCAGCGCATGGTGGATTTGAGTTCTTGAACGGAAACTTCGAAGGGCTCAAGGGATACGTTGTGGGCCGGATGACCAAGAGTCGTCGCCGGCTGGGGTCCCGACGCTGGCTCAATTGAGTACGGCTATCGGGTCCCGTTTGGCGGAATCCACGTCTTCATCGGCCGGATTGGCGAGCTGGGCCCTGAGCCGGACATCTGCACTGACATCATCGAGACGGCTAAGCGTGTGAGACCCCGCCCAGGCTTAGCCTGCTGTGAAGCATGCCTTCGTGGGTTGCATCCACGGAGGAGAACTTTCTGAAGGATCCGTGGACGGCGGTGAGACGGGCGTCTACTCCGATGGTGAATCGTCCACTGGTGAGACGGATTCTCTATACCAATTGCAAGATGGCGGGATTGGGGGCTGTTCCGATGCCAGCAGTATTCCGGACCCCTTTGAGCCGCCGAGCAGAGTAGGGATCTTCATGGCTGGTACTCAACCCGGCCAAAACTCTACGGCTGCGGCAGCAATAACTTCCGGGTCAGGATCGGCCGGGGCAGGAGGCCCTGTGCGCCCGCCGGCTCTGGTGCTGATTGATCTCATGGACAAATTGACGGCCCTGTTAACCGCCATAGTTATTCCGGCGATTCAAGCTGAGCATGATGTAGAGGTGGCACAGGTACGTGAGGAGATGGCCCAAGCCAAAGAAGCCCTAGCAGCTGAGGACACCAGATTGGCCGCGAAGCGGACTGCTTTGGATGCTCGGGCTCAACTGATCCAGTCAGAGGCTTTCCAGCTTACGATGAGCCTAAACGCATCTAACGAGGTGATGAGGAGGAGGCACCAGAAGGCTCAATCCCATTTGCCTCCGGTTTATGATCCTCGGAATCTCTTCTGCACGCCCGGAGCCGGCCCTAGTAACCCACCGGAGGCAAATCAGTTTGTAACATCCGGAGCTGGGGCACCGGTTCAGCCCCGGGTGATGGAACCTCCTCACGTGAATACGACCCTGCCTCGCTACATACCAACACCACCGGGTAATTTTTCCAACCCCTTGGAGAACCTGATCGCTGCATCGGCACGTTTGGTGGCTCTCCCGGTGGATGGCGACTCTCCAACAGCAGTTGAGACGCGAAGGGTCAGAGAACTTCTTCAGACGGCTCTGGCTCAGCAGGAAGCTTATTCCTATAGTAGAGACAGGATTCATTCGACTCCTCGCCAAAGCCGGAGCCCAAGTTACAGCAGACATATGGATTCGGAGGCCTTGTCAAGCAATGCCCAGCGCCGTAACCAGACCGGTGGATATAATCCGGTAAAGGACAGGATACGTCGAGAGGATGAGCGGGCGGCTCAACAGGTGGCTCAGCAGGCGGCTCACCAAACCTTCCCGGATTATCCAACGACTTCTATTGAGGCAGGAGTGGCCACCAGAACCGGCGTCGTTCCTTGTTTGGTGCCGGCTTTGCGTAATGAGCGTCTGCCCAAGGATTTCAAGGGACCCCGAAAGGTGCCAAATTATATGGCTGATTTACAGCCCGAGGCGTGGATTGAAAGCTGTGAGATGGCCATGGAGCTGTTAGAGGTCAGTGATGCAGCGATGGCCAAGTACTTCACCATGATGTTGGATGGAGCAGCCCGCACTTGGTTAAAGGGGCTGCCGCCTAATTCCATTGGTTCATGGGCAGAGTTAAAAGCCCGGTTTATCCAGAACTTCAAAGACACCTGCAAGCAGCCCATGTCAATTGTGGACTTGACTAATTGCAAGCAAGAGGAAGGTGAGTCTACCACTCATTGGGTGCGCCAGGTCAAGGAGATAATACATTCGTCTGACAAGATGGATGGCGGCTCTGCAGTCTTAATGTTGGAGAAAAATTGCCGATTTGAACCTCTGAAACAGAAGCTAGGGCGCCTCAAGCGTGATTGTAATGACATGGGCCAGCTGATGGCGGCTCTAGTCAAATACGCCGATTCTGATAGTACCAAGGATCCCGCGTCTGATGAAGAGAAGACAGGGAAGGGAAAGAAGAACGGCAACGGAAAGGGTCAGCAGCATAACCTGGCGAATCAAGGAGGCAGTAAGCGTAAGGCCGACGGTAACCCGGAGTTTGTGGCTAACACCAATTCACAAGGTAACAATCAACGACGCAAGGGGAGGCCGCCCCCTCGGTCCGGCGGGTCAGGTCCTACTCTTGAGCAACTACTCAACGAACCCTGTCCAAGACACGGCACTCGGGAAAGGCCAGCCACTCACCTGTGGAAGGATTGCGCGATCATGAAGGCTTTCAAGAATTCCAACATGTTCTATGGCAACCATGGGTCTAGTGGCGGCTCAGGTGGAGGCGGTTTTCATGGCCCGGGTGGCGGCTCAAATTCCGGCTTTCAGGGAAATCAAGGTGGTTTATAATCAGCAGTCGGGTCAGGGAGGTCAGCAGCAGCAGCAATCGGGTTATCAGAGCAATCCAAAGGAGCTGAATAGTGGACAGTATCATGTGTTCACCACTAGCTTGTGCAAACGAGACCAAAAGCTTCATAAAAGGGTTGTGAACGCTGTTGAGCCGGCAGTTCCCCGTTATTTAAGGTGGTCAGAGCAGCCTAATGTGTGGAGCAGGGAAGATCACCCTCCCCGGGTTGACAATCTGGGTCAGCTGGCCTTGGTGGTAGCACCTCAGGTTGGTGGATATAAATTCACTAAAGTACTCATGGATGGAGGTAGCATCATCAACATCCTCTATTATGAGACCTTTCGACGTATGGGGTTGACTGACAAAAATCTAAAGACATCCAACACTGTTTTCCATGGAGTGGTGCCTAGTAAGTCGGCATACCCAGTTGGTAAGATTGAGCTAGAGGTAGCCTTTGGAGATGAGCATGATTCTAGGGCTGAGAAATTAACCTTTGAAGTTGTCAAGATCAAGAGCCGATATCACGCTCTATTTGGACGGCTGGCTTACGCCAAGTTCATGGCGTGGCCGTGTTATGTTTACTTGCAGCTCAAGATGCCGGGTCACAAGGGCACCATTACTGTGCATGGGAGTCATAAGATAGCCCTGGAATGTGAGGAGGGTGATGCTGCTTATGCCGAATCTGTTTGTGCAGCAGAGGAGCTGAAGTTTTGTAAGGATAACGTTGACCCGACGGACATGACATCTCTGAAGAAGCCAACCACAGAGGATGACCCGGTGATGAAATTTAAGTTGGCTGATGACACCAAGCTTGTTGATTTTACTCCAGGCGACTCATCTAAGCAATTCAGTATCAGTGCCAATCTGGATCCTAAATAGGAAAGCATGCTCATCGAGTTCATCCGTGAGAATCGGGACATCTTTGCATGGAAACCTTCTGACATGCCGGGTGTACCGAGAGAACTCGCTGAGCACACTCTTAATATTGATCCAAAGTTTAAGCCGGTCAAGCAGTTTCTTCGGCGGTTTAACGAAGAGAGACGGAAAGCTATCGGTGAGGAGGTGGCCCGGCTCTTAGCGGCCGGGTTTATTGTTGAAGTTTTTCACCCAGAGTGGTTGGCTAACCTGGTGCTTGTACTTAAAAAGAACGGCACCTGGCGGATGTGTGTGGATTACACGGACTTAAATAAGGCCTGTCCGGCTGATCCTTTTGCTCTTCCCCGTATTGATCAAATTATTGATGCTACGGCGGGTTGTGAGCGTTTGAGCTTCTTGGGTGCTTACTCTGGTTATCATCAGATCAAAATGGCAGTTAAGGACCAGGAGAAGACGGCTTTCATCACTCCGTTTGGAGCCTTCTGTTATGTATCTATGCCATTTGGGCTCAAGAGTGCCCAGGCGACTTATCAGCGATGTGTACAGAACTGTCTCCACAATCAGATTGGGCGCAATGTTCACGCTTATGTGGATGATATTGTGGTGAAATCCAGAGAGAAGGAAACCTTGATAGATGATCTGAAGGAAACCTTTGATAATCTCCGGGTCTACAAAATGATGCTTAACCCGGCCAAATGTGTGTTTGGCGTGCCAGCAGGCAAGCTTTTGGGTTTTCTGGTCTCTAACAGAGGCATTGAAGCTAATCCGGAGAAGATCAAGGCAATCACCTCTTTGGCTAAGCCGGCGTGCATCAATGATGATCAGCGACTGGCGGGTCGTATCGCTGCTTTAAGCCGGTTCATAAGCCGGTTAGGTGAGAAGTCCATACCATTGTATCAGATGATGAAGAAAACAGACAATTTTGTCTGGAGTGATGCTGCTAATGCTGCCTTTGAAGATTTAAAGAGACAGTTATCTGAGCCGCCAGTCCTTGCGGCTCCCATTGATAGAGAGCCGCTATTGTTGTATGTGGCCGCTAACACGCGTGCTGTCAGTGTTGCAATTGTGGTGGAGCGCAAGGAGGCTGGCAAGGAGCATCCGGTTCAACGGCCGGTTTACTACATCAGTGAGGTGCTTATTGAGTCTAAGCAAAGATATCGGCATTGGCAAAAGCTTGTTTATGGGGTGTTCATGGCGAGCCGGAAGCTTAAGCAATATTTCCAGGGTCACCCCATCACTGTGGTAAGTTCTGCTCCTTTGGGAGACATCATTCAGAATAGAGAGGCTACAGGACGAGTCGCCAAGTGGGCCATTGAGCTTGGGCCTCATGGTTTGAAGTATGTGCCACGCACTGCTATTAAGTGTCAAGCACTGGTGGACTTCATCAACGATTGGACAAAACTACAGACGCCTGAGGAAAAGCCGGATAACACATATAGGACTATTCACTTTGATGGATCCAGGCAATTTGAGGGCTCGGGGGCTGGAGTTGTTTTAGCTTCCCCTCAAGGTGACAAATTTTGTTATGTGCTCCGATTGATGTTTCCCTGTACTAACAATGCAGCTGAGTATGAGGCCTTGCTCCATGGTCTTCGGATGGCTAAGGAGATGAACTTAAGCCGGGTAAGGTGCTTGGGCGACTCAGATTTGGTGGCTCAACAGGTGTCAGGCAAGTGGGATTCTAAGGATCCTCTCATGGCGGCTTATCGCCGTGAAGTTGATGCTGTAGCTGGGCACTTCAAGGGTTATCAAGTGGAGCACATCGATCGAAGAAAGAATGAGGCGGCAGATGCTTTAAGCCGGCTGGGATCTCAGCGTAAGCTGGTGCCACCTAACACCTTTTTGGATGTTTTGCATAACCCTTATGTCAAGTTGCCCACAGAGGAAGACTTCGCTGTTCCAGATCCAGAAGCGCAGTTGGTGGCGGCTCTTCACGTCATCCCAGAGTGGACAGTGTCATATTTTTCTTACATGAACCGGGGCGAGTTGCCTGAGGATGAGACCTTAGCTAGACAAATCGTCCGGCGGTCCAAGTCCATGACAATTGTTCATGGTGAGTTGCATCATCGCAGTGTTACTGGGGCGTTTCAACGTTGTGTGTCACCTGAGGAAGGTCAGGAAATACTTCGTGAGATCCATGAAGGGCATTGTGGTCATCATGCCGGCTCAAAATCTCTTGTGGCCAAAGCCTTCCGTCATGGTTTTTATTGGCCGACGGCTCATGCAGATGCGGAGGATCTGGTCAGTAAATGTGATGGTTGTCAAAAATTCTCACGACGAGCTCATGTGCCGGCTCAAGAGTTAAGGATGATTCCAATCACTTGGCCGTTTGCAGTCTGGGGGCTTGACATGGTTGGGCCTTTCAAAAGGTCCAAGGATAAAAAGACACACCTTCTGGTGGCGGTTGATAAATTCACAAAGTAGGTTGAGGCAGAGCCGGTCAGCAAGTGTGATGCAGCCACGGCGGTTCAGTTCATTAAAAAGGTGATCTTTCGTTTTGGTTTTCCACACAGCATCATAACTGATAATGGTACTAATCTGTCCAAAGGCGCTATGGAAGAGTTCTGTCAACGAGAACATATCCGGCTCGATGTTTCATCAGTAGCTCATCCTCAACCCAATGGTCAAGCTGAAAGAGCCAATCAAGAGATCTTGAAAGGTATAAAGCCCCAACTCATGGTCCCTTTACAACGGACGCTGGGTTGTTGGGTGGAGGAGTTACCTTCTGTGATTTGGAGCATCAATAATACACCTAACAGATCTACGGGTTATACGCCTTTCTTCATGGTTTACGGAGCAGAGGCGGTCCTACCAAGTGACATCCGTCATGATTCGCCCCGAGTGGCGGCTTACGTTGAAGCTGATAATGAACAAGCTCATCAGGATGCACTTGATTTGTTGGATGAGAAGCGTGATTTAGCAATAGCCCGCTCGGCGATTTACCAGCAGGACCTGCGCGATTATCACAGCCGCCGGGTTAGGTCCAGAACCTTTCAAGAAGGTGACTTAGTGCTCCGGCTCATCCAAGATCAGTCCGATATGCACAAGCTATCCCCGCCTTGGGAAGGACCCTTTGTGGTCAGCAAGAACTTGAATAACGGGTCATATTACCTCATCGATGTTCAAGAGCACAAAGACTCACGTAAGTCGGAAGAGGAGACCCGCCGGCCGTGGAATATCGCTCATCTTCGGCCTTACTACACTTGAGCCACCGGCTCTCGGGATGTACATATTTTGACGATGTATATATTATGAAAAGTAATAAAGCAGGACCTCGGTCCTTTTCATCCTCAAAAGTTTATATGTCTCCATTATTATATTGTTAAATTAACCAACAGGGAGCGGATCATATTGGAATCCGGCTTTCCCTTTGGTACGGCTTATGATCATATTTGAATCTAGCCATGGTTACTTGGGGGCTTCCTGTTCAAACATAGGTCGTATTCGAACCAAAGAGAACATAGCTGTCGATACCCTCTTGATCGGCATACTGCCAAACCCACTAGGGGGCTTCTTGATCGTATCTGAATCATAGCTCAACCCCTTTTGAGTCTGACGTGGATCGTATTCGAATCAACATCATTAAACAACTTTCAAGGTCATTTGGGGGCTTCCTGTTCAAACATAGGTCGTATTCGAACCAAAGAGAACATAGCTGTCGATACCCTCTTGATTGGCAATGCCAAAGCCACCGAGGGCTATATGATCGTATTCGAATCTTAGCTTAACCCCTTTGGAACGGTTTACTGATCGTATTCGAATCAGAAGCCTCAAAATTTTGTCTGTTTCTCGTAAAAGTTTTGCAATCACAATTATTTGACTGTCTTGAGACCTTTTTTATCATATTTGAAAGTGTTTATGGGGTGGTTTCTATTCCACCGGCTTAACCTTGATCAATAAAGTTGTTAGCACATAACAAACATCATATGTGCCGGTTTTTACAGAATTGGGTTCTCACCCTCATTGTTCGGATCACATAAACCGGCAGCGTAATCAAAGGATCACAGGTATGCTATTATGGTTATGTCTCAAAGATATAATTGAGAACCGGCTTATTTATGATTTTTTTGTTCATATTCCGGGTTATATGTAAAATATATGACCCGCCATGCGGTAAGCCGCCAAGGGACTTGTGATTTGTTCTCTATGCAGGACAATTAAAGCAGCTCTTTAAAACATAAGGAAAGCAGAGGATCAGCATAATACGGAGGAATATAAGATGGCGGCTTAAACAGTGTTGAGCGCCAGACACGTGCGCGATGGAACGACAAAATTAAGTGTTTTTCTACCCTATTACATGACTCCCCGAGTCCAAATAATGAAGCATCATTTTTCAGCAAGGCATAAATATGGGCCGCCTGAGGGATCAAATGTGTTGTTGGCCTGAAGCTTCCGGTTCATCCCTTTCCGCTCCTCCGTCTATTTCCCTGTCCTGGAAGGTTGATGATGACCAGTCAATGCCACTCAAAGCATCAAATTCAGCTTCTTCATCAATTAACCCGGCCGGTTCAACTTCAGGGGCGAAGGTATGCTTACGAATTGGGGGGATCAGGCTGATTGCTTCATAATGTGGCGTTGGGATTCTCTGATTCTCGGCGTCATAACCCGGTTGGTACTTGGTAAGATCCGTGTTGTTACCGATCAGAGTGGCCACAGGGCGTATTTCCTTCACGCAAGCGGCGAAATTCTTCTGGTCAAATGGGGTGGCATCCTCCTTCAGGCTTGGATACCCAAGGGCGATGTCGGCCGGGTCTAGCTCCGGTAGCCACACCTTGGCCCGGCTTAATGCGGCTATGGCTACGGCTCTCGCAGAAGCTCGTCTTAATTCCTGGAACCGCTGAGGTAGCACGGCACGCCATTTTAGTACATCCGCCAGGAGAGTGGGAACTTCATTTGACAAAGCCACGACGGCTAAAGCACGTTGTGACCCAGCGTAGAGTTGTTCCACCAGTGTATAAACCGCCTTCAGCTTTATCAACATGCTTTGGTTAAGCTTGGAACTCCTGGGGCCTGCATTACAAAGTCACGTGAGTTGATGACAATTGAGATACTTGTTGAAAAAGATTTAAAATATCTAACACTTGCAGAGTAACTTACCAAAGATTGCTGAGACCATCTGGGATACATAGCCCCCAGAGTAACTTACCAAAGGTGGCCTGTATAAATGTCGGGTTACAATCAGGATCATCATAATGCAACATTAAGTCCCAAGCACTTTACAAGCAAAGATACTTGGCACTTGGGGGCTAATGTATGCTGAAGAACTCTATTTATAGTGGCGGTTCATGGAAATAAGTCCCAAGCACTTTGCAGGCAAAGGTACTTGGCACTTGGGGGCTAATGCATATTGCTGTTCAAGTACTTGATTAAAACATGATAAGGACCGGTTCAAACATGTTGTCTAAGCCGGCCCTTGGGTGCTACAGGATAAGCCGGGTTTCTTGCATGTATTACTAAACTGGTATTAAGTCTACAACATATTTCATCATAAGCAATAGACTTGGGGGCTGGTATAGTAAGGATAAATAAAATATAGCAACAAGAGTTATACCTCAGATTTTTGGTGTATCTATTTCACCATGTCAATTTCCATGTCACGGCTGTTGTGCACTTGATTGATTTAACCAGATACGATTTCTCCAATACTCAGATGAGTATAATTAGTGACATCCAGCTTGGCTTTGCGGCGTTCCAGAAGTTCTTCTTTGGCGGAGCACTTGGCCAGCACGGTGGGTCTCCCCGGCTCAACAGTCAGTTTTGATGATTTCGACGTCCGGGTCATCCGCCTTGGCCGGGCTAGGGATCTCCGGGTTCTCAGAACCGTCAATGGCTTGCACGACAGGCGGATCAGCAATAGGCGTTGGAATATCGTGGGCTGGTTTAGATGGCGGCTCATGAGCGGAGGTATCAGGAGCAGCCGTTCTGAGCTCCGGTTCAGTCAAGATCGGCTCTTCGGCCGGCTTATTCTTCTTCGCCCTCTTGCCGGGTTTTACTTGTACGCTGTGTAAAAATCAAAAGGTTAGTGCAAAAACATGAGTAAGATAAGCACAAGATAAACAAATTATCATTACCCTGGAGTGGTTTTGAAAGCCAGCATATTAGACTGCATTGATTCGCCGGAGGAAGGTGAAGTTCCCTGATAGTTTGAGTCAGAAGAATTGAGTGGTTGACGAGTGAAACCTGCCACAGGATACAAAGAATGTAAATCGGAGATAACCTCAGTCCGGCGTTTTCTTGTTACATCGGGTAAGCCGGAGGAGAGTTCTGCATCTTTACTGGTCCGGGTCTGCCTCCGGCTCTCGTGAATCTGTCGCTTCAAAAGAAATTGATGATCTTGGTAAGCTAAAGGATGTGAAAATCTTACTTTCCGGGTTACTCTTCGGACTTTCTGTCTCGGCAAAGGCTCGGAGTCGGAGGAAATTGTAGTTACCTCTTCAATCGCTACATGGCTCGCTCCTGTATCCTCCTGATGATAATCAGTGTCAATAAGATGGTTAAAAAAGGAGCCTAAAGAGTCAAGATCTACCTCTGACTCGGAGGTATCCTCCAGATGAAGCATATCCGAGGCACTAGGTTTGTTCCCCTTCTTCCGGGCAGCAGCTTTCCTGGCGGCTTTCCTAGTTTTTCTGGCTTTCTTGGCAGCCTCATGGTCATACTTGACCTTCCAAAATTCGTCATCAGCCTGTGAATTATGAAATAGGTTTTTGAGTAAAGACGAAATTGTTAAAGTTGAAGGTAAAAATGCTCAAGTCAATAGCTTACCGCTGGAGCCGGGTTAGCTTTCCAGAAGGGACTTAAGCCTACTTTCCCACAATCTGCCAGGCTCTCATTCAGAGGAGACTTGGTCATATCATCAACAACGTCCTCAGGTAAGTCACTAGGGCTGTGTCGCAGAGGATCATTCTTTTGGCCTCTGTAATCGCACATCAAGCCAGGGCGGTGGCTCAAAGGAATAACCCGCCAGGCAAGCCAAACCCGGACCAGATCAATGCCGTTTAGGCTGTTCCCCAGAAGAGCATTGACCTTGCTTATGGTGGGGGCAAGTGTTTGACGTTCAGCCGGAGACAGTTTATCTGGCAAGGGGTGAGTTGACTCCAGGCGCAGGGTGCGAAAGCCGGGCAAAGGGTACTCATTAGCCGGAGAAGTGTCTTGACAATAGAATCATGTCTGGTTCCAATCTTTAGGGTGACTTGGCGGTTCGGCATACGGGAAGAGGCAGTCTCTCCGTCGCTGGATTGAGATTCCTCCAAGCTCCAAGCTAGGCCCATTGGCACGTTCGTTTTGACGGTTCAGATAAAATGACTCTCTAAAGAGTAGCAAGCTGGGTTCTTCTCCAAGGTACACCTCACAGAACACTTGAGAATTGCAGATATTTGACACGGAATTGGGTCTAATGTCTTGAGGTCGCAGATCAAAAAAGTGCAAGACGTCTCTGACAATTTTTGAGCCGGGTGGAGCAAAGCCCCGGTTCATGTGATCAGTAAAAACGACAACTTCCCCGTCCTTGGGTTGAGGTTTTTCTTCTGTCGGATCAGGAGCATGATAGGACATGACCTCCTTCTTTGTCAGATAACCAGTCTTCACAAACTCGTTCAAGGTGTTATCGGTGACGATGGATCTAACCCAGTTGCATGTGATGGGTGCTTTGGGAGCCTTGGGCGGCATTATGAAGATGGAAGCCTATGACAAAGAAAAAATTTCCGGCTCAAATTTAAGCCGGAGAAAATATTTCAAATCATATTCAAGATGGCGTCTTACGAAGGGGCCTAATGACATATGGCTAATTGTGTCAGATTATTCAAGCCGCCATGGGCATCATAAGTAGTTAAGTTATTTAAAACCACTATGAGTGGTCAGGATTATTGATTGAGCATTGCCTTTTTAAGTCAGCGATAAGAGTCGCCATGGCTAACAGATACAGTTTTTTGCCTAAGTGTCGCACAAACAAGTTTCGCAGGTTGAAACTGTTATTTTGGATCAAACGGTCGTTCAGAAAAGAAAATATTCTAGACCTAAAAACGGGTACAGATGAGTTTGAGAGTTCTAATGAGGCATCTGAACTAGAGAAAGGAATCTACTAGCATCTGAAATGGATGCGAAACGGTTACTGCACAAGTTATATGTTCTTTTTGGATCAGAAGAAGCTACGGTGGAGGAACCGCGAAGAAACGATGAAGAACCATGAAGAACACGGAAGAACTTGAAAACCCTAAATGCAGATCTGAAGTGCGGGAAGGTGAAGACTTACAGTTGTAGATCTACTGTGGAGGATCGCCGCCGTTCTCTGGTCGATTCAGGTTGATGCAGCGGCCAAGATCGACGAAGATGAGGTGCCCTGCGGCGGCGGCGGAGCTCGAGCAGCAGCGGAGTCGCGAGAAGAAGAGGACGACAGAAAGGGGGAGAATGAAGAAAGACCTAAAGGTCGTGCTTATTTATAAGGAAAAGACTGACAGAGAGGGCACGAGAAACGAGGAGGCCAGACGTGGTTATCCAGCTACTCTGACGCCTCGATTTTCGGGATGGTCATTAAGATAAGGATCCGTTGGGATATGACAGAATAAAATATGAATTTAATGGAAGATGACGTCATGGCGGGTTATCATGAATCCAGAAGATGACGTCATGGCGGGTTATAACTTTTGCACAGAGAGAAGACAGAAGGCTTTTTCTTAAGGTATTGAAGATTGACATGAACCGGTTCAAATCAATCTGGGGCCTAATGTTGGGGATATAACTACTAGTGTAACCCGCCCAGGAGGGGCCGGGTTACGCTATGGCGATTCATCATATGAAGCCAAATATCAAGCTTGAAGATGGCGGTTCAATAAAGGGCCTAAAGCTCGCAGGTGACTTAAGGCCCGTAGTGATAAACCGCCGTAATGGCATGACTTGTGTTGTAAGGCAAGATTAACTAGTCATCGAGCGGGACACTGTTTATGAGCCGGCCGGGACTCTATAGGCCGCGGGGCGTCAACCCGTGTATATAAGGGGACGACCCGCCGGCGGCTTAGGGAAGTAACATCAAATCGAGAACCGAGCATAGCCGATTTGCTCCCTGGTAATCAAAACCCTAGCAATTCCACCTCAACTGGATTAGGATTTTACCTTCACCGCAAGGGGCCAAACCAGTATAAACCCTCGTGTCCTTTGTCCCACTTTAACCCCTTTAAGCTTCCTAGTTGCGATGGATCCACGACTAAGTCCATTCACGAGGACATCTGCCATGACAATTCCACGACAGGTATGCACGCGGTTGGTGTATTTTAATTAAGTTTACTTCAAGTTAACTACAACCAGATATTAACAAATTCCCATCTGCCACATAACCGCGGGCACGGCTCTTTAAAGTTTATACCCTGCAGGGGTGTCCCAACTTAGCCCATCACAAGCTCTCACGGTCAACGAAGGATATTCCTTCTCCCAGGAAGGACCGATCAGACTCGGAATCCCGGTTACAAGACATTTCGACAATGGTAAAACAAGACCAGCAAGACCGCCCGATGCACCGACATCCCGATAGGAGCTGCACATATCTCGTTCTCAGGGCAACACCGGATGAGCACTCCGTACAACTAAAACCAGCCCTCAAGTTTCCCTAAGGTGGCACTGCAAAGGACTCTAGTTCGGACCAACACTTCGAGAAGCATTGGCCCCGGGGGGTTAAAATAAAGATGACCCTCGGGTTGGCCGACCCAAGGGAAGGGTAATAGGTTGTTAGGCAAATGTAAAACCAAGGTGGGCCTTGCTGGAGGAGTTTTATTCAAAGCAAACTGTCAAGGGGTTCCCATCGCACCCAACCGCGTAAGGAACGCAAAATCAAGGAACATAACACCGGTATGACGGAAACTAGGGCGGCAAGAGTGGAACAAAACACCAGGCATAAGGCCAAGCCTTCCACCCTTTACCAAGTATATAGGTGCATTAATTAAAATAAGAGATATTGTGATATCCCAACATATCCATGTTCCAACATGGAACAATCTTCATCTTCACCTGCAACTAGCAACGCTATAACTTAGCCAAACAACGGTTTGCTAGGAAGGGTGACAAAGGTTAGAGGTTCATGGCAATTTGGCAGGCTTGATAAGCAAGTGGTAGGTAACGCGGCATAGCGATAGCATCAAGGCAACTAGCATAGCAATGATAGTAATGAGATCCAAGGTGACGGTCATCTTGCCTGAATCCCGCTAGGAAGAAGAACGAGTCCATGAAGAAGATGAAGCCACATAGACGAACCAAGCGTAGACGAACGAATCCTCACGAACGCAACGAAAGAGGAACTATCGAGGAGAAGCACATCCGAAAAGAAGCAAACAACATGGTAAACACACAACACATAAACAAGACATGATGCTCAACCAAGTATGATGCATGACAAGGCTACATGAAGCTACTCATGGCAAGAGATGATGCATCCAAGAGCAACACAACAAGGCAAGTTTAAATGAGGCCGAAAACAACATATAACAATTCTGGTAAGTCCCCATATGCAAATTTTAAAATTGGTCCGGATCTGAATAAACCATATGTTCAAGTTGTTAAACAGCAAGTTAATATTCATCAAGATGATCTACACGGCTTTCTAGTCAAGTTACATATAAAGTTGGTTTAATTCGGAGCTACGGCCTAGAAGATATGAGCAAAACAAGTTAAACATGGCATTGATGCAAAATGCCTTCAAACATCAAGAAAACAAATTCAAAACATGGATGCAACAAGTTAACATGAAACTATATGCAAATCTAAGCAAGTTTCATATAGAGCACACTCAAAACGGAGCAACGGTTCAACACATACACATGAAACAAGTTTAAAGGACAAGCTGTCCAAAACAGCAACTAGGCATCTAGCAAGCAACAAAACAACATGCCAAAGCACCTCAACATGAAAACAAATGGCATGGACGTGATTTAGAGGTAAAGCATTACAAAACATGAAAACTGAGCTATCTCCAGAAATCACTAGAACATGCTCAAAAGGACATGGCAAGATTGCAAATAATAACAGTTCACAGACTTGGCAGAAATCACTGTGCATGACAGAAATAACATCAGGTTGCAATGTTTAGAGCTATCAGACAACATGTTACAGCAAGCTATCATGGCAAACTTGAGCATGGCAAGCTAGTACTAAAAACACTTAACAAAACTTCCTTAATGAACTTACTCCAAAGATCAACAGAAAAGATGGTAGCATCCATCCAAACATGGCAAATGATATGACAGATTTAGACGGTGAAAACAACAGTACATGGCAGGAACAACAATAAGTAGGTATGTAGGTGAGCTTCTAACACCCACCACAGAGCATTTCATGGCTCGTAAAGTCAACCAAAAGTAACACGGCATAATTATGAAGCTAAGCATTGCAAGATCAAGTCCATAGGGTGCATGGATCACTAGCAAAACACATGGAAAAACTGAACTTGATGTTAACAGGCTGACAGCAACATTATTTAGCAAGTTTGGATCATGATAACAACAAGCTACAACAATCCATAATTGCAACCAAGGGCATGGATTGATAGAGCATAACATTTTTAACAAAACATCCTTAGTAACCATCTCCATATTATGCATAGAGTGACTTGTAGGAGCAGGTTTACATAGCATCATGATATACCAGATTCAGAATATCAAAACAATAACAGCAAGTACCCTACTTCACGATCTTGATGCACTAACCACAAGGCACATAAAAATACATGGATTGCACCACTGTAAAGATGACATGAATATGCTTCTAAAATAGGTAGACATCATGCTCAAAGGATGCATACACAAAATGCAACAAAAATGACAATACAGCAAGTTATAACAGTCTCAGCAGGTAAACATCATATAGCACTCTTGCAACGATGATTAGGGCATCAAGATGAACTCAAACAAGCATGCCACAGTACAATAATATGGAGAGCATCACATGATGAACATGCACATATCAAGATCATCTCATTCGGACAAACATGCACATAGTTATGAGCCTCACAAGATGCATATATGAAAAGACCTCAGAAATGACTTGGAGAAAAACTTGGCGCTCACATTGGCTCAAACGGGCCGAAACAGCGTTGGGCTCGGCAAGGTTGGCTGCGGCTGGGCCGTGGCCCATGAGGGGAGGGGTCAACGCGAGGCGCTCGGGCTCCTCCCGAGCGAAGCAGGGAATGACGGCGGCGACGCGAGGGAGCTCGGCTCCGGCGAGGCGACCAGGGCAGGGACCGGCCGGAATGGGCACGGGGGCGGCAGATCCAGTCGGGTCCGGGCTGGATCTGGCCGGAGGAGGCACGTCGGCGACGGTGAGCATCTATGGCGGCGGCGGCGCTGCTGCGGAGAGAGAGGGAAGCGGAGGGAGGAAGGGAAGGGGAGGCGCGATGGGACCGGCCTGGGGGTCGAGGTCGCCGGCGACGCCACTCTGGTGGCCGGCGGGATGGAGGCGAGGCGCAAGGCGGCGCGGTCGGGTGGCTGGACACTCGGGCGGGCGCTCGGGCGTGTGCTCGGGTGGTCGGCGGGATGGAGGCGAGGCGCAAGGCGGGCGCTCGGGCGGCGGTGGCGGAGCGCTCGGGCCCCGATGGGCTTCCCAGGGCCCAATCCGGGTCCTGGCGGGCCCGCAGGCTTCACGGCAGCGCGGGAGGCCAGGGGGTGACGTGGAGGCGCGGCATTGGCTGAGGTGGCGGCGCTTGCGGTGGCTGGCGAATGGCGGTGCGCCAAGTGGCGGATCTGCAGCGGCTGGGCGCGGAAATCAAGGCCGGCGGCGCTGATTTCGAGGGGGGTGCGGCGGCTGAGGGTAGGGGAAGGCTAGGGGCACCCAAAATGGCAAGGGGAGGGGTTTATATAGCAGTTTTGTCTAGGGTTAGGGGATCAGCTCCGTTTCGGAGCCGTTCAATCTTGATCGGACGGTCCGGAGCGGAGGAGGTTAGATAGGTGGGCTAGTGGGCTGTGAGAGAGAGGCTTGGGCTGAGAGGAGAGAGGAGAAATGCAGCCCGGCAACGGTTTCCTGAGACCAAAAACGTCTGATGATTAAACTGGCAACGGCGCCGCTACGGATTACGGTTGGGCTATCAAACGGACTCCAAATGCGACGAAATTTGACAGGCGGTCTACCTACACTATAACAAGACCGCCTGCCAAGTTTCACCCCATTCCGAGAACATTTTTATGCCACTCACGAAACGAGGTTAGAGGGGGTAACGGGCGCGTGTGAGTGTGTCAGATCGCGAAACGGACAACGGGGAAAAAGACCGGATGCAAGTTTTTGAAAACATGAGGATGCAATGCACAAGATGACATGACAAAATGCAACACACAAGCAAATGACATGGCAATGACGGCGAATAACTGGGAGACACTTGGCGCATCGGATTCGGGGCGTTACAACAAGAAAGAGCTCATCGTCGCTCGCCGCGGAGACTAGATCGTTGTCTTCCTTCTTCTTTTGCAATTGTGTATTTCGGGCGTAGCCGCATGTGGCTTTTTTTAATTATGTTTCTAAATATGTAAGACAATTATTATCCACTGTCATCATCCTTATATTCGTCATACTTGCTATAAGTCGCAGTAGATGCTATATAGGTCCGACGGATCTTACATCAAGATCTGTGCAAAACTTTCTTTTTGAGATTTTCATTTTTCTCTCTTAAATCTCAGTCCAATGAGACATATAGCCACACCGTAGAACAGGTGCTCGGGCGCCATTAATGGAGACATTTGGAGGGAGGTGCACGGCGGGTAGCGGTCAAAGGGCTCTCCTCCCGATGAGCACGCGCAGGGGTCTGATCGCATGCCTCCCGTACTCAAATAGCTACCCCGCACGGCACCTCCTAGCCAATAAAAAAAGGGGACGTGTGGCCGCACGTAATTGGTAAGTCGAACGCCCACGGTTTCAATAATACTTGTGTTTCCGATTTGTAACGTGACAACACTTGTTCCAAAATAACTTTGTTGATTGTTAATGTGTGGGCCTTCGCAAATCGGACAGAAAAATTACCACAACATGTTGGTGCCATGTCATGAGACCATGCCAAGTTTCATGATTTTCAGGCGTGTTTTGGAATTACAGGAATTAAAAAACCAAGTTTCTCAATCTTTCCGGCCAAGCCACGACGCCCAGATGTTTAAATTTCACTCCCATCTCTTGCATGGGACCTAGAAATTCACCCAAGGACACACATGTGATTTTTCAAACAACTATGGTGCACTGGAGCACGTGCTTGTAATTCAAATTTGAATTATGCACACGAAATGCCTAGAAACTCAATTAATGTATAAAAAGGCCAAACGAACACGGAATAATTCCAAAATTTAGCACGATACTTCTATTTGGTCTAATCTGCCTGTGTAAAAAACTTAAGGCGGGAGAAGGTAGTGTACGTATGTCGTTTCGCACACGAAGGTGACACATTCCCTCTCGGAACCACGAGGCTTCTTGAGGGAAGCTCCGGTTTGCAAGAAGCTTACACCAAAGCTTGTCCCAATTCGTCCAAATAATTTACTGCAGCATGTTGGTGCCATGTCATGACATCATGCCAATTTTCATGATTTTCAGCCGTGTTTTGGATTTACAGGAATTAAAAAACCAAGTTTCTCAATCATTCCGGCTGAGCCACGACACCCAGATATTTGAATTTTATTCCCATTTCTTGCATGGGACCTATAAATTCACCCAAAGACACACATGTGATTTTTCAGCAAACTTTGGTGCATTGGAGCATGTGCTTGTAGTTCAAATTTGAATTATGCACATTAAATGCCCAGAAACTCAATTAATGCATAAAAATGCCAAACGAACTCGGAATAATTCCAAATTTAAACACGACACTCATGTACTAGTTGCATGTTCACTGTACGTAAATGTTCTAGCAATTCAAACACCATCACTTCCCTCCGTAATACCATTTTTTCTTTCAAAACATAATGAAAAAATCAGGTATACCACAAACAGTTTACTAGAAAGAATCATGTGGGATGCGATATAAAATATATTGGCGCACCGTCTTGTCTAGCTTACGCAGGAAGCTTCGTCGTCTACAGTCCACCGCCCCTGCTTGAACCACACTTGCGCGCCAGATTCTCGCGGCACCGAGCGAAATTTTTTTGCCACCGCGAAAATATCTATCTCCCCGCCCCCTCCCTCCTACCAAAAGCCACATTTCCACTATTCCTCCTTGCTTTCCAAGTTCAAACCTTCACTGCTGCTTACTGGCAGCTCAGCCTCCTTGCCGGCGACCCTTCTTCTTGCAGCGCTGCCTCCTCACCGGCTACCCTTCTTCTTGCAGCGCCGCCTCCTCGCTGGCGACCCTTCTTCTTGCAGCGCCGCCTCCTCGCTGGCGACCCTTCTTCTTGCTACGCGGCCTCCTCACCGCCGACCCTTCTTCTTGCTGCACGACCTCGTCGATATGGTCAGGTAATCCACACCCCGCCCACACCATCCTCCTCTTTTCCCGTCCAACATGCCCCGACTGACGGAGCGACACCTTCCACCGAAATCACGGCCCCCATCCTCCAATTAAGCGCCGCCCACAGACATTTTATGAAGGAAATATGCCCTAGAGGCAATAATAAAGTATTATTTATTTCCTTATATCATGATAAATGTTTATTATTCATGCTAGAATTGTATTAACCGGAAACATAATGCATGTGTGAATACATAGACAAACAGAGTGTCACTAGTATGCCTCTACTTGACTAGCTCGTTGATCAAAGATGGTTATGTTTCCTAGCCATAGACATGAGTTGTCATTTGATTAACGGGATCACATCATTAGGAGAATGATGTGATTGACTTGACCCATTCCGTTAGCTTAGCACTCGATCGTTTAGTATGTTGCTATTGCTTTCTTCATGACTTATACATGTTCCTATGACTATGAGATTATGCAACTCCCGTTTACCGGAGGAACACTTTTTGTGCTACCAAACGTCACAACGTAACTGGGTGATTATAAAGGTGCTCTACAGGTGTCTCCAAAGGTACTTGTTGGGTTGGCGTATTTCGAGATTAGGATTTGTCACTCCGATTGTCGGAGAGGTATCTCTGGGCCCACTCGGTAATGCACATCACTATAAGCCTTGCAAGCATTGTAACTAATGAGTTAGTTGCGGGATGATGTATTACGGAACGAGTAAAGAGACTTGCCGGTAACGAGATTGAACTAGGTATCGAGATACCGACGATCGAATCTCGGGCAAGTAACATACCGATGACAAAGGGAACAACGTATGTTGTTATGCAGTCTGACCGATAAAGATCTTCGTAGAATATGTGGGAACCAATATGAGCATCCAGGTTCCGCTATTGGTTATTGGCCGGAGAGGTGTCTCGGTCATGTCTACATAGTTCTCGAACCCATAGGGTCCGCACGCTTAACGTTACGATGACAGTTATATTATGAGTTTATATGTTTTGATGTACCGAAGGTTGTTCGGAGTCCCGGATGTGATCACGGACATGACGAGGAGTCTCGAAATGGTCAAGACATAAATATTGATATATTGGAAGCCTATGTTTGGACATCGGAAGTGTTCCGGGTGAAATCGGGATTTTTCCGGAGTACCGGGAGGTTACCGGAACCCCCCCCCCCGGTAACTTAATGGGCCTTATTGGGCCTAGGTGGAAGAGAGGAGAGGAGGCTAGGGCAGGGCCGCGCCCCCTTCCCCCCCAATCTGAATAGGACAAGGAGAGGGGGGCGGCGCCCCCCCTTCCTTCCTTCCCTCCACCTCTTCCCCCTTCCACTCCTAGTCCAACATGGAAAGGGGGGAGTCCTACTCCCGGTAGGAGTAGGACTCCTCCTGGCGCGCCTCTCCCTCCTAGGCCGGCGGCCTCCCCCTTGCACCTTTATATACGGGGGCAGGGGGGCACCTCTAGACACACAATTGATCAACGATCTTTTAGCCGTGTGCGGTGCCCCCCTCCACCATATTACACCTCGATAATATCGTAGCGCAGCTTAGGCGAAGCCCTGCGTCGGTAGAACATCATCATCGTCACCACGCCATCGTGCTGACAAAACTCTCCCTCAACACTCGGCTGGATCGGAGTTCGAGGGACGTCATCGAGCTGAATGTGTGCTGAACTCGGAGGTGCCGTGCGTTCGGTACTTGATCGGTCGGATCGTGAAGACGTACGACTACATCAACCGCGTTGTGTTAATGCTTCCGCTTTCGGTCTACGAGGGTACGTGGACAACACTCTCCCCTCTTGTTGCTATGCATCACCATGATCTTGCGTGTGCGTAGAAATTTTTTGAAATTACTACGTTCCCCAACAGTGGCATCCGAGCCTGGTTTTATGCGGTGATGTTATGCATGAGTAGAACACAAGTGAGTTGTGGGCGATATAAGTCATACTGCTTACCAGCATGTCATACTTTGGTTCAGCGGTATTGTGAGATGAAGCGGCCCGGACCGACATTACGCTTACGCGAGACTGGTTTCACCGTTGCGAGCACTCGTTGCTTAAAGGTGACTGGCGGGTGTCTGTCTCTCTCACTTTAGTTGAACCGAGTGTGACTACGCCCAGTCCTTGCGAAGGTTAAAACAGCACTAACTTGACAAACTATCGTTGTGGTTTTGATGCGTAGGTAAGAACGGTTCTTGCTAAGCCCATAGCAGCCACGTAAAACTTGCAACAACAAAGTAGAGGACGTCTAACTTGTTTTTGCAGGGCATGTTGTGATGTGATATGGTCAAGACATGATGTTATATTTTATTGTATGAGATGATCATGTTTTGTAACCGAGTTATCGGCAACTGGCAGGAGCCATATGGTTGTCGCTTTATTGTATGCAATGCAATCGCCATGTAATTGTTTTACTTTATCACTAAGCAGTAGCGATAGTCGTAAAAGCAATAGTTGGCGAGACGACAACGATGCTACGATGGAGATCAAGGTGTCGAGCCAGTGACGATGGTGATCATGACGGTGCTTCAGAGATGGAGATCACAAGCACAAGATGATGATGGCCATATCATATCACTGATATTGATTGCATGTGATGTTTATCTTTTATGCATCTTATCTTGCTTTGATTGACGATAGCATTATAAGATGATCTCTCACTCAAATTTCAAGATAAAAGTGTTCTCCCTGAGTATGCACCGTTGCGAAAGTTCTTCGTGCTGAGACACCACGTGATGATCGGGTGTGATAGGCTCTACGTTCAAATACAATGGGTGCAAAACAGTTGCACACGCGGAATAGTTAGGTTAAACTTGACGAGCCTAGCATATGCAGATATGGCCTCGGAACACGGAGACCGAAAGGTCGAGCGTGAATCATATAGTAGATATGATCAACATAGTGATGTTCACCATTGAAACTACTCCATCTCACGTGATGATCGGACATGGTTTAGTTTATTTGGATCACGTAATCACTTAGATGATTAGAGGGATGTCTATCTAAGTGGGAGTTCTTAAGTAATATGATTAATTGAACTTGAATTTATCATGAACTTAGTACCTGATAGTATCTTGCTTGTCTATGTTAATTGTAGATATATGGCCCGTGCTGTTGTTCCGTTGAATTTTAATGCGTTCCTTGAGAAAGCAAAGTTGAAAGATGATGGTAGCAATTACACGGACTGGTCCGTAACTTGAGGATTATCCTCATTGCTGCACAGAAGAATTATGTCCTGGAAGCACCGCTAGGTGCCAGGCCTCCTGCAAGAGCAACACCAGAAGTTATGAACGTCTGGCAGAGCAAAGCTGATGACTACTCGATAGTTCAGTGTGCCATGCATTACAGCTTAGAACCGGGTCTTCAATGACGTTTTGAACGTCATGGAGCATATGAGATGTTCCAGGAGTTGAAGTTAATATTTCAAGCAAATGCCCGGATTGAGAGATATGAAGTCTCCAATAAGTTCTACAGCTGCAAGATGGAAGAGAATAGTTCTGTCAGTGAGCATATACTCAAAATGTCTGGGTATAATAATCACTTGATTCAACTGGGAGTTAATCTTCCGGATGATAGCGTCATTGACAGAATTCTTCAATCACTGCCACCAAGCTACAAGAGCTTTGTGATGAACTATAACATGCAAGGGATGAATAAGACAATTCCCGAGCTCTTCGCAATGCTAAAGGTAGCAGAGGTAGAAATCAAAAAGGAGCATCAAGTGTTGATGGTCAGTAAGACCACTAGTTTCAAGAAAAAGGGCAAAGGGAAGAAGAAGGGGAACTTCAAGAAGAACAGCAAGCAAGTTGCTGTTCAGGAGAAGAAACCCAAGTCTGGACCTAAGCCTGAAACTGAGTGCTTCTACTTCAAGCAGACTGGTCACTGGAAGCGGAACTGCCCCAAGTATTTGGCGGATAAGAAGGATGGCAAGGTTAACAAAGGTATATGTGATATACATGTTATTGTTGTGTACCTTACTAATGCTCGCAGTAGCACCTAGGTATTTGATACTGGTTCTGTTGCTAATATTTGCAATTCGAAATAGGGGCTACGGATTAAGCGAAGATTGGCTAAGGACGAGGTGACGATGCGCGTGGGAAATGGTTCCAAAGTCGATGTGATCGCGGTCGGCACGCTACCTCTACATCTACCTTCGGGATTAGTTTTAGACCTGAATAATTGTTATTTGGTGCCAGCGTTAAGCATGAACATTATATCTGGATCTTGTTTGATGCGAGACGGTTATTCATGTAAATCAGAGAATAATGGTTGTTCTATTTATATGAATAATATCTTTTAAGGTCATGCACCCTTGAAGAGTGGTCTATTTTTGTTGAATCACGATAGTAGTGATACACATATTCATAATGTTGAAGCCAAAAGATGCAGAGTTGATAATGACAGTGCAACTTATTTGTGGCACTGCCGTTTAGGTCATATCGGTGTGAAGCGCATGAAGAAACTCCATACTGATGGACTTTTGGAATCACTTGATTAGGAATCACTTGGTACTTGCGAACCGTGCCTCATGGGCAAGATGACTAAAACACCGTTCTCTGGAACTGTGGAGAGAGCAACAGATTTATTGGAAATCATACATACAGATGTATGTGGTCCGATGAATATTGAGGCTCGTGGCGGATATCGTTATTTTCTCACCTTCACAGATGATTTGAGCAGATATGGGTATATCTACTTAATGAAACATAAGTCAGAAACATTTGAAAAGTTCAAAGAATTTCAGAGTGAAGTTGAAAATCATCGTAACAAGAAAATAAAATTTCTACGATCTGATCGTGGAGGAGAATATTTGAGTTACGAGTTTCGTCTTCATTTGAAACAATGCGGAATAGTTTCGCAACTCACGCCACCCGGAACACCACAGCGTAATGGTGTGTCCGAACGTCGTAATCGTACTTTACTAGATATGGTGCGATCTATGATGTCTCTTACTGATTTACCGCTGTCGTTTTGGGGTTATGCTTTAGAGACGGCTGCATTCACTCTAAATAGGGCACCATCAAATCCGTCGAAACGACACCTTATGAACTATGGTTTGGCAAGAAACCAAAGTTGTCGTATCTTAAAGTTTGGGGTTGCGATGCTTATGTGAAGAAACTTCAACCTGATAAGCTCGAACCTAAATCGGAGAAATGTGTCTTCATAGGATACCCAAAGGAGACTGTTGGGTACACCTTCTATCACAGATCCGAAGGCAAGACATTCGTTGCTAAGAATGGATCCTTTCTAGAGAAGGAGTTTCTCTCGAAAGAAGTGAGTGGGAGGAAAGTAGAACTTGATGAGGTAACTGTACATGTTCCCTTATTGGAAAGTTGATCATCACAGAAACCAGTTTCTGCGACACCTACGCCAATTAGTGGGGAAGTTAATGATAATGATCATGAAACTTCAGATCAAGTTATTACTGAACCTCGTAGGTCAACCAGATTAAGATCCACACCAGAGTGGTACGGTAATCCTGTTCTGGAGGTTATGTTACTAGACCATGACGAACCTACGAACTATGAAGAAGCGATGGTGAGCCCAGATTCCGTAAAATGGCTTGAGGCCATGAAATCCGAGATGGGATCCATGTATGAGAACAAAGTATGGACTTTGGTTGACTTGCCCGATGATCGGCAAGCCATTGAAAATAAATGGATCTTTAAGAAGAAGATTGACGCTGACGGTAATGTTACTGTCTATAAAGCTCGACTTGTTGCAAAAGGTTTTCGACAAGTTCAAGGGATTGACTACGATGAGACCTTCTCACCCGTAGCGATTCTTAAGTCTGTCCGAATCATGTTAGCAATTGCCGCATTTTATGATTATGAAATTTGGCAAATGGATGTCAAAACTGCATTCCTGAATGGATTTCTGGAAGAAGAGTTGTATATGATGCAACCGGAAGGTTTTGTCGATCCAAAGGGAGCTGACAAAGTGTGCAAGCTCCAGCGATCCATTTATGGACTGGTGCAAGCCTCTCGGAGTTGGAATAAACGCTTTGATAGTGTGATCAAAGCATTTGGTTTTATACAGACTTTTGGAGAAGCCTGTATTTACAAGAAAGTGAGTGGGAGCTCAGTAGCATTTCTGATATTATATGTGGATGACATATTGCTAATTGGAAATGATATAGAATTTCTGGATAGCATAAAGGGATACTTGAATAAGAGTTTTTCAATGAAAGACCTCGGTGAAGCTGCATATATATTAGGCATCAAGATCTATAGAGATAGATCAAGACGCTTAATTGGACTTTCACAAAGCACATACCTTGACAAAGTTTTGAAGAAGTTCAAAATGGATCAAGCAAAGAAAGGGTTCTTGCCTGTACTACAAGGTGTGAGATTGAGTAAGACTCAATGCCCGACCACTGTAGAAGATAGAGAGAAGATGAAAGATGTTCCCTATGCTTCAGCCATAGGCTCTATCATGTATGCAATGCTGTGTACCAGACCTGATGTGTGCCTTGCTATAAGTTTAGCAGGGAGGTATCAAAGTAATCCAGGAGTGGATCACTGGACAGCGGTCAAGAACATCCTGAAATACCTGAAAAGGACTAAGGATATGTTTCTCGTTTATGGAGGTGACAAAGAGCTCATCGTAAATGGTTACGTTGATGCAAGCTTTGACACTGATCCGGACGATTCTAAATCGCAAACCGGATACGTATTTACATTGAACGGTGGAGCTGTCAGTTGGTGCAATTCTAAGCAAAGTGTCGTGGCGGGATCTACGTGTGAAGTAGAGTACATAGCTGCTTCAGAAGCAGCAAATGAAGGAGTCTGGATGAAGGAGTTCATATCCGATCTAGGTGTCATACCTAGTGCATCGGGACCAATGAAAATCTTTTGTGACAATACTGGTGCAATTGCCTTAGCAAAGGAATCTAGATTTCACAAGAGAACCAAGCACATCAAAAGACGCTTCAATTCCATCCGGGATTTAGTCCAGGTGGGAGACATAGAAATTTGCAAGATACATACGGATCTGAATGTTGCAGATCCGTTGACTAAGCCTCTTCCACGAGCAAAACATGATCAGCACCAAGACTCCATGGGTGTAAGAATCATTACTGTGTAATCTAGATTATTGACTCTAGTGCAAGTGGGAGACTGAAGGAAATATGCCCTAGAGGCAATAATAAAGTATTATTTATTTCCTTATATCATGATAAATGTTTATTATTCATGCTAGAATTGTATTAACCGGAAACATAATACATGTGTGAATACATAGACAAACAGAGTGTCACTAGTATGCCTCTACTTGACTAGCTCGTTGATCAAAGATGGTTATGTTTCCTAGCCATAGACATGAGTTGTCATTTGATTAACGGGATCACATCATTAGGAGAATGATGTGATTGACTTGACCCATTCCGTTAGCTTAGCACTCGATCGTTTAGTATGTTGTTATTGCTTTCTTCATGACTTATATATGTTCCTATGACTATGAGATTATGCAACTCCCGTTTACCGGAGGAACACTTTTTGTGCTACCAAACGTCACAACGTAACTGGGTGATTATAAAGGTGCTCTACAGGTGTCTCCAAAGGTACTTGTTGGGTTGGCGTATTTCGAGATTAGGATTTGTCACTCCGATTGTCGGAGAGGTATCTCTGGGCCCACTCGGTAATGCACATCACTATAAGCCTTGCAAGCATTGTAACTAATGAGTTAGTTGCGGGATGATATATTACGGAACGAGTAAAGAGACTTGCCGGTAACGAGATTGAACTAGGTATCGAGATACCGACGATCGAATCTCGGGCAAGTAACATACCGATGACAAAGGGAACAACGTATGTTGTTATGCGGTCTGACCGATAAAGATCTTCGTAGAATATGTGGGAACCAATATGAGCATCCAGGTTCCGCTATTGGTTATTGACCGGAGAGGTGTCTCGGTCATGTCTACATAGTTCTCGAACCCATAGGGTCCGCACGCTTAACGTTACGATGACAGTTATATTATGAGTTTATATGTTTTGATGTACCGAAGGTTGTTAGGAGTCCCGGATGTGATCACGGACATGACGAGGAGTCTCGAAATGGTCGAGACATAAAGATTGATATATTGGAAGCCTATGTTTGGACATCGGAAGTGTTCCGGGTGAAATCGGGATTTTTCCGGAGTACCGGGAGGTTATCGGAACCCCCCCGGTAACTTAATGGGCCTTATTGGGCCTAGGTGGAAGAGAGGAGAGGAGGCTAGGGCAGGGCCGTGCCCCCCTTCCCCCCAGTCCGAATAGGACAAGGAGAGGGGGGCGGCGCCCCCCCCTTCCTTCCTTCCCTCCACCTCTTCCCCCTTCCACTCCTAGTCCAACATGGAAAGGGGGGAGTCCTACTCCCGGTAGTAGTAGGACTCCTCCTGGCGCGCCTCTACCTCCTAGGCCGGTGGCCTCCCCCTTGCACCTTTATATACGGGGGCAGGGGGGCACCTCTAGACACATAATTGATCAACGATCTTTTAGCCGTGTGCGGTGCCCCCCTCCACCATATTACACCTCGATAATATCGTAGCGGAGCTTAGGCGAAGCCCTGCGTCGGTAGAACATCATCATCGTCACCACGCCATCATGCTAACGAAACTCTCCCTCAACACTCGGCCGGATCGGAGTTCGAGGGACGTCATCGAGCTGAACGTGTGCTGAACTCGGAGGTGTCGTGCGTTCGGTACTTGATCGGTCGGATCGCGAAGACGTACGACAACATCAACCGCGTTGTGTTAACGCTTCCGCTTTCGGTCTACGAGGGTACGTGGACAACACTCTCCCCTCTCATTGCTATGCATCACCATGATCTTGCGTGTGCGTAGATTTTTTTTGAAATTACTACGTTCCCCAACATTTTACACGCAGTATAACGTGGAGCTGAGTAGCATGCGGCCGCAAGCGCGAACGAGCTTGCTATGGCTGGCATGCGTGTCGACCGCCAGATCTTGGAGGAGCACCTCGTCTTCAAGGCCACCGTCGACACCGCCGCACGGTTGTCTACTTTAAAATATAGTTCGTGATGTTTTCTCGAGGCCACCGCCAGTGGCTTCTATTGATTCGTCCTCTGTAATGTTAATATGCAATCTGATGTTCATTTAACAGTTTGGTCCTCTGAAATGTAATGTTCAGTTAACACTTTAGTCCAACAATTGCTACATTTCGTAATACTGTTCTCAAGCATTCTTTGTTTTTTAACTATCTTATCTTCTAGTACATGTTTCTATTCTGCAATATCGTGCTCAGTTAACTATTTTGGTTCATTTGGTCTGCTGTCCATTTAACTGTTTGGTTCAGTTCTGCAATTTGATTTTCATTTGCTGTGGGTACAATTTTGTATTGTTATGCATGTGACACTAATCGAATTTGGCTGTACTCAATACATATTCTACTGATAGTATGGCAACTCTCAGTTAACCTGATCAAGATCTTGCTTATGTGTGTTGCAGGGAAACAATGGGAGACACTGCGGTTTACCATCGAGGTTTGTTCAAGAAGGGTCCTTTGGCTAATAGCACATTATTGTGCAGTTGCAGGAATCATTCTAATATTTAGGTTTCTTACAATTTGGTCTTGCACATGTAGGTCCTGCAGTCAGAGGCTTAGACCCACTGTTCGACCCATTTTGCATATGGGGAAATGAGATGTCCATGAATATCAGTCAAGTCAAGAAACTCAGAAAAATTGTTAGGATGAAGAAACTTGCGACGAATAACAGCAAGATCTTTGTTTGCACAATGAAGAAGACATTAGTCAACTATAGGATGGTATCAACTCTTTTACCTTGTTTTTACCCCTTGCACCATTTCAAAATTTACAACAGCGATTTATGCATAGCTTTGTTTTCAGTACTTTTCAAAGCAGTTCACCGATGATTACCTCTCAAACCACCTGCATGGTCAAGAGGCGAGGAAGGTATTCATTCAACACCCACGGTACAATATTGAAGTATTGCTGAAGAGGATGAAGGTTGGGCAGGCAATTATCCATAGCCACTGGCCTAAAGTTGCAAGGACATTCAACATCATTGAAGGCTCAATATTTGCCTTCCGCTTCTGCAGTTTCCCAGATGAGATTCATCTGCCTATTTACCGTGTATGATGCTACTTTCCAAAGGTTTTTTATGCTGCATGTGAAACTTGGTGCTGTTGTGTAATGGCGTAACTGAGTGCCGAAGCTATCCGATGTAATTCGATTATGAAATCCTGGTTGCTTTTATATGAATATGAAATATCTGGCATGTTTTATAAGAAATATCAGTTTGATTAGTACATGGATTATCAATAATAGGCTAATTACCCTGCTTATTGGGGTTTTCTATTGCAAACGGTTACTCAGACAACACCGTGGGTGATGACCTCAAACAACCCGCACGGTTTCTAGAAAGTAGGCGTGTTCGATCAACTAACAATCACACATGGCTTCCGGCAACAAACTTTTTGCGTTAGGCCACCTTGCACACACGTTTCCACACAAAGAACTGTGTGGGATGTACATACCTACGGAAATGATTTTCTGGGATTCACCGTGTGGGATGTACATACCTACGGAAATGATTTCTGGGATTCACCGTGTGGGATGAACATACCTACGGAAATGATTTCTGGGATTCACCGTGTGGGATGTACATACCTATAGAAATGATTTCTGGGATTCACCATGTGCGATGTACATACCTACGGAAATTATTTCTGGGATTCACCGTGTGGGATGTACATACCTATGGAAATGATTGGGTTTCCATGCCTCGCCCTATCGCACACGGCCCCAGCCCAGGTCCCACGAGGGCCTATCCCCGACGATTTCTGGGTCGTGTGGGAAGGACCCCCTATCGCCCACACTCACTTGGAAACGGTTCCAAATGCCGTCGCGGAAAGGGGTTTTAAACCGTTTGTTTAGGACCGACGCGCACCAGTGCATAGATCCCGAGCATACCAACGCAACATATAAATTTGATACCATAAAAGTTTCCCTTTTTATGTCAAGCGATAATCCCTAAAGTATTCACATTGATCCAATGTTACTCCCATTATCAGGTTGAATGGGGTTTTCTCAAGATTATCAAGTAGTGCATAACATTTTTCACATAACAAGCATCGAGGGTTTTAGGAGGTTCCCCATCTCCATGAGTAGCAAGTACCACTAATTTTTTTGGTATTTTGTGTTCCATATCCATAACTAAAGATAGAGAACAACTTAGAACAGGAAATAAAAACTACTTAGTGATAAAGCAAACAAGCACACATGAGAATATTCACCCCACGCTATTGCTCCCCGGCAATGATGCCAGAAAAAGGTCTTGATAACCCACAAGTATAGGGGATCGTTTGTAGCCTTCTTCCGTAAATAAGAGTGTCGAACCAAACGAGGAGCTAAAGGCAGAACAAATATTCCCTCAAGTTCTATCGACCATCGATACAACTCTATGCACACTTGACGTTTGCTTTACCGAAAACAAGTATGAAACTATTTTGTAGGTGTGATGCTAGAACTACTTTGCAAGAATAAAACTAGAAGTTCTTTGCAAGATAATAAAAGTTAGGTGTTTAGTAAAAGGGTTTGTGTCGACAAGAAAGTTATTTGTCCCTAGGCAATCGATAACAAGTACCGGTAATCATTCTTGCAATTTTATATGAGGGAGAGGCATGAGCTAACATACTTTCTCTACTTGGATCATATGCACTTATGATTGGACCCCTAGCAAGCATCTGCAACTACTAAAGATCATTAAGGTCGTGAAACCCAACCATAGCACTAAGTATCAAGTCCTCTTTACTCCCATACGTCATACCCCACTTACTCGGGTTTAAGCTTCTGTCGCTCTCGCAACCCACCATAAGCGAACTATGAACATATTGCAACACCCTACAGCGGGGGCCCCTCACGTTTGTGCGAGAACGGAGGGCACCGTAGGACAGCACCATAAATAAAATATACAATCATACCAACCAAGATCACGATTAACCCACAGGACAAAACGGATCTACTCAAACATCATAGGATAACCAAATACCATTGGGAAATAATATATGGAGTTGAGCACCATGTTTAAGTAGGGGTTACAGCGGGGAGAAGGGGTGTTACACCGCTGCATAGAGGGGGAGATAGTTGGTGTTGACGGTAGCAAGATTGTTGATGTAGATCGTCGTCCCGATCGTTGCCCCGGCGGCACTCCAGCGCCACCGGAAGCGAGGGGGAGAGAGCCCCCCTCCTTCTTCTTCTTCCTTGGTCTCCCCCCTAGATGGAAGGAGAGTTCCCCCTCTGGTCCTTGGTCTCCATGGCGGCAGAGGGGCGGGAGCCCCTCCGAGATTGGATCTCCCTCTCTGTTCTCTTCTGTTTTGCGTTCTCCAGATCTAGCCGAAAACCGTTTCTTATATTCCGGGAGATTCGTAACTCCGATTGCGCTGAGATTTTAACACGATTTTTTTCCGATTATAAGCTTCCTTGCACCCGAAGTAGAGCTCCAACCGACGTTCGAGGAGGGCATAATCCACCAGTACGCGCCAGGGGCCTCTGGCGCGCCCTGGTGTCTTGTGGGCTGTGTGGGCCTCCATTTGCAGTGATTCCAACTCCCAAAAATCACATATATTCCAAAATAATTCTCTATGAAATTTTATTGCATTTGGACTTCGTTTGATATGGATATTATGCGTTACAAAAAACATGCAAAAAACAGGAACTAGCACTGGGCACTAGATCAATATGTTAGTCCAATAAATCATATAAAAAGTTGCCAAAAGTGTATAGAAGTTGTATAATATTGGCATGAAACAATCAAAAATTATAGATACGACGGAGACGTATCAAGTATGGCTTTATAGAATGATTCATGTGCTTCACTTATATCATTTGAAGTTCGGATTGCCTGTTTCTCTACACATAGAAAAACCGCCATTTGTGGAATGCTCTTTTGCTTCGCTTATATTTGTTAGAGCATGGGCAAGTATATTGTAGAAAGAATTAAACTCTCTTGCTTCACTTATATCTATGTAGAGATTCAACATGAATTGTTCAATCATATGGTTAGTCATTAAATCCTACATAAAACTTGTAGATCACTGAATATGGTATCTTTGATCCCTTTCAATAGTTTTGCGATATAGAGATGGTAATATGTGGGAGGTACTAGTGAATAATTGTGGTTTAGTAAGAATATTCGTGTTTAGTTTGTGATTCCCAAAGCATGCACGTATAGTCTCTAGTTATGCTATGAAATTGGAGCATGATTTATTATTGATTGTCTTCCTTATGAGTGGCGGTCGGGGACGAGCTATGGTTTTTTCCTACCAATATATCCCCCTAGGGGCATCCGTAGTAGTACTTTTCTTCGAGGGCTAATAAACTTTCGCAATAAGTATGTGATTTCTTTATGACTAATGTGAGTCCATGGATTATACACACTCTCACCTTTCCGCAATTTGCTAGCCTCTTTGGTACCGTGCATTGCCCTTTCTCACCTCGAGAGTTGGTGCAAACTTCGCTGGTGCGTCCAAACCCCGTGATATGATACACTCTATCACACATAAGCCTCATTATATCTTCCCCAAAACAGCCACCCACTACTGCAGGATGCTGCTAATGCGACACTGCGATCAGAGACCCTTTGACGAAACTGTGTGTGATGCATTAACCGCAAATGGGGATGTAAAAAAAGCGTCAAAAAAGATGCAAAACATTTGTGATGGCGGAGACATCAAACACGGTTCAGATTTTAGTTACGTGTGCGATGCTGGGAATACAGTCGATCCAGCAGAACTGTTTGCGATGAGGTAGAACAATAGAAACGGGCAGCCATATCAATGTGTGTGTGATATACGGCATACAGTTTGCTCCAATGAACTGTGTGCTATTAGGGAATGCAACAGAAACGTTCAGCCAGATCAAGGTGTGTGTGATATATGGCATACGGTTCACTTAGACAAACTGTTTTCAGTTAGGGAAGAGAACATAAACGGTTCAACTAAACAAGATGTGTATGATATGCGACATTTGCGATGAGCCAAAACAACACAAATGATTCATGTAAACAAGATATGTGTGGTACGCAACAAACAGCCCACTCGGATGAACCGTTTGCGATGAGAAATTATAACACAGACGGTTACTATAGTAAGTTCGTGTGTGATTCTGTTCGTACAAAAAACTTTGAAAAAATGCAAACTAGTTGCTTGCGGTGGCTAGGAGTATCGCACACGATGTCTTTGTGAGTACTCGCGTGCGATAATTAGTAAGTTAAACATAACGAACGGCCGCAAGGATGATATGCTGATCATGGAGTCCGAGAAGACCGTCGTCGAAAGGCCGCCGGCTCAGCCTTTTAGCCTATGTTTTATTATAATTGTATACATAAGTAGGTCGTGAGTATTTTGGGCCTTGCCGCATGTGGCATTTTAAATTATCCTGAATATGTAAGACAATTATTAACCGTTGCCATTGTAAATTTGCCTCAACGGCAAGCAGAGCGCGTGCAGGGACACCAGAGCGGAGCGCGCCGTGGCCGCCGCAATGGCGAGCAAAACCCATGGACGGACGCGAGCAGAGCATGCCGCGGCCACCTCAATGGCGAGCAACCATATGGTCAACCTTCTGGCACCCCGTGGGAGACGCGATGGCGCATCCAGAGGACACGATGGTGATATCATGACCGTGTGTGATAGTGGGCAGACACGTACACGTACATCCGAGAACAAGGGTCCATGTTTCGGGCTTCCGATGCGTGGCATATGGTTGATCCAAAAGAACTTTTTGCGATGAGACAGAACAACGGAAACGGGGCTTTGTAGGCCCAGAACCATCAATAAATTTTGACTTTGTTTCTCGTCACATTGCAGATTACAACGCGATAAGTAATTGCAAATCTATTCACACAGATCAAACTAATTTGTGTTCACACCGATCAAACTAATTTGTGTTCACACCAATCAAACTAATATGTGTTCACACTTAGCACCGGGCTATAAAAACTACCCACTTGAAAATTACTTCACAGTTCCTCTCCTCATCACCCACAAAACTGGTCTTTCCTATCAAGTTGTTCCGCCATGATCGGTAGGAGGAGTTTCGGGTGGACATATAACCAGGCAGCAAAGACCAAGGCTGCGGAAGCACTAGAGAGGTCCCGCCGTGAAGCGGCAGCCGCAGCAGAGATGTCCCGGCGCGCCACGGAGCCCTCGAACAAGCTCTCACGGGCACGCAAGGGCTCTCACGAGCGCACTCGCCGCGTCGGCGATCGCGATGAGCTGGCATTGCTGAAGTCCTTGGCCAGCGATGGTGACATTCTCGCTGGCCTTATTAAGCAGCAGGAGCTGGTCGACGGCTTGATGAAGCTCCTTGAGATCAGCGATGCCTTGGTTGACAAGGCGACCGGCCTTGTCGAGCAACTATGCTTAGTATAGGTGAGCTAGTGTCCCATCAGTGGCCCAACACCCTTGACCGTGTCGCCATGCCATTCTATCTGGGTTATCTGAGATGATGGATCACTGTACTGAGACCAGAACACCCCTAAAGGCCTTTACAATTGTACGACTCTACCGAGCCGTATCAAGTGTGATCTACTGTGGGTGATTCCTTGTATTTCACTTCGGATGATGACTCTGTAGTGTAGCACATCTAATGTGATCTATTGAGGGTGATTCTGTCGGCGTCCTGGGAATGGGGGTCCCCAGACTTGCCTGCCTGCGGCCCATGACGCGGCTCCACCAACGGCCTGGTACGGCCCATCTTTATCAGCAACCACTCAAGACCCTCGCGAGGGGCCAAGCCTCGCGAGGCGGGCGACACAAGACCTCCTCAGGGGCAGCCTCACTAGGCTGGCTCCCGAGGGGCGGAGATATCTATGCAAGGGGCACCTCGCGAGGTGCGCGTGACGTGAGCCGTGACGGTCAAGGCCAGGCGGGCGCCAGCGGGCGCAGAGTACCAGTTGCCTCTTTGGTGCTAAAGGGGACCACCCCGCTACCACTATTGGCTCGGGCGCGCTCCCAATGCTCTGCACACCCACCATCTGCAACGTCGCCGTGACCAAGACCCTCATCGACGGCAGAGCTGGCCTCAACATGCTCTCCGTGGAGGCTTTTGGCTTGCTTCACGTGTCGTACGGCCGGCTCCACCCCACCAAGCCTTTCTCCGGAGTCGGCAGCGGATCCACCAGCCCCCTAGGGCAAATACGCCTCCTGGTCACCTTCGGTACCCGAGACAACTACCGCACCGAGCTGATCGACTTCGACATCGCCCGCATCGGCCTCCCATACAACGCCATCCTCGGGTACCCAGCCCTGGCTCAGTTCATGGCAGCAACCCATCCAGCCTACAACCTCATGAAGATGTCGGGGAGTAGTGGCGTCCTCACCGTGGTAGGAGACACCAAGGAGGCTCTGACGGCTCTCAAGCTCGCCTTCAGGGCCACCGCGGCAGCACGGCCGACGAGGCTGCCCCAGTGGCTGAGGGGACCGCGCCGGCAAAAAAGAAGCAGTTGTTCACTCAAGATCGGGCCAAAACAAAGCAAGTGCCGGTCGAGGAAGACGGAGCCTCGGGAGCCACCTTCACCATAGGCGCCAACCTCGACCCGGACCAAGAAGAGGCATTGGTGAAGATCCTACGCGCGAACAAGGAGGTATTCGCCTTGGAGCCCAAGCAGCTGGTAGGGGTCCCAAGGGGGGTAATCGAGCATCACTTAAGGGTGTGCCCCAACGTACGCCCAGTGAAGCAAAGGGCACGGCGACAGTCCACGGAGAAGCACTCCTTCATCGTCCAGGAGACCCGCAAGCTACAGGCGGTAGGTGTCATCCGTGAGGTCTGGTACCCCGAGTGGCTGGCGAACCCCGTCTCCGTGCCCAAGAAAGGCGGAAAGGAACGCATGTGCATCGACTTCACCAACCTCGACAAAGCATGCCCTCAAGACCAGTTCCCACTTCCTCCATCGACCAGATCATCGACTCCACCGCCGAGTGTGACCTGCTGTGCTTCTTGGATGCTTTCTCGGGTTACCACCAGATCAAGATGGCGGCGGAAGACGTGGAGAAGACGGCCTTCTTGACCCTGTGTGGGGTATACTGCTACACCTGCATGCCGTTCGGACTGCGCAACGCTGGGGCAACCTTCCAGCGGCTGATGCACATCACCCTGGGCCAGCAGCTAGGGAGAAACGCTAAAGCCTACGTCGACGACATCGTGGTAAAATCTCGGGAGGCAAGAACCCTGATTCAGGACCTAGAGGAGACCTTCGCCAGCCTGCGCCAGGTGGACCTGCGACTCAACCCAGAGAAGTGTGTGTTTGGTGTTCCCTCCGGCAAGGTACTGGGCTTCCTCATGTCCCACAGAGGGATCGAGGCTAACCCAGAGAAGGTCAAGGCGATAGAAGATATGAGTCCACCACAAACTCTCAAGGAAATGCAGAAGCTTGCGGGCTGCGTGACCTCGCTGGGGCGCTTCATCTCCAAGCTGGGGGAGCGCGCCCTACCGTTCTTCAAGCTGATGAAGAAGAAGGGCCCGTTCGAGTGGACCCCGGAGGCCGACCTAGCGTTTCAAGACCTCAAAAATACCTGACCAGCCCTCCGGTGATGGTGGCGCCTCGTCCCCTCGAGCCCCTGGTGCTTTACCTAGCCGCCACTCCCCACTCCGCCAGCGCGGCGTTGGTGTTGGTCCGGGAGGAGCTCCAGGCCAAGAGTCCGCCGCGTAATGACGCACCTTCAGTCGGGACGATGCGGCAACAAGACGACGCCACGGGGGATACAACGGCGCTAGTAGATGATCAGGCCCTGCAAGACGGTGTTCCAGGGCATGCGGAGGCCTTGATGGGTGACCAAGATTCTGAGGTCCTCCCACCTCAGGAGGCGCCCCAACCTCTGGAGGCCTCAGGCTCCATTGACTCTCCCGCCCTCATTGAGCACCCGGTGTACTTCGTCAGCACGGTGTTGCGGGACGCAAGGGCGTGATATCCCATGCCACAGAAGCTTCTGCTCGCGCTCCTGGTGGCCTCACGCAAGCTGCATCATTACTTCCAAGGCCACCCAATTAAGGTCGTCTCAGCCTACCCACTGGAGAGGGTGCTCCGGAGCCCCAACGCTGCGGGAAGGGTCGCTGAGTGGAACATCGAACTGCAGGCGTTTCAGCTGGAGTTCAGCACAACTAGGGTCATTAAGGGGGCTGCCCTCGCCGACTTCGTGGCCGAATGGACCGATGCTCCGGAACCTGAAGCAGGCGAGAACTGATCCCTCTCACCAGGAAGTGAAGCGCCGGACGGCTGGGTCATGTATTTTGACAGCGCTTTCGCACACCAAGGCGCGGGGGCTAGAGCCGTACTCATCTCGCCCACCCAAGACAAGCTATAGTACGCCGTGCAGCTCTGCTTCCAGCGGGGCGAGAAGGTCTCCAACAACATCGTGGAGTACGAGGGGCTGATCGTCGGCCTCAAGGCAGCGGTAGCCTTGGGGGTGAAGCGTCTCACCATCAAGGGCGACTCTTAGCTCCTCGTCAACTTCTCCAACAAGGTGTACTAGCCAAGGGACGAGCACATGGAGGCATACCTCGCAGAGGTGCGCAAGATGGAGAAGCAATTCTTGGGCCTGGAACTGCAGCATGTGCCCCGCGGCACAAACAAGGAAACCGATGAGATCGCCAAGAGGGCATCAAGGCGTCAGCCCCAAGAACCTGGTGTCTTCGAGGAGCGACTCTTCAAGCCCTCAGTGGCTCCCCCAGCCGCCAAGCTTGCACCACCTCAGGAGGAACTTCCCCCGCCACCAACCTCAGGTGCCCCCGCCTGTGGCCCGACCTCAGGAGCTCGCCTGCTCCTGGCACTCGAACCTCAAGAGGGGTGCTGGACCGAGGAGTTCAGGGCATACTTGATGCAAGGAACGTTGCCGGAGAAGGAGGAGGATGTGGAGCGCGTGGCCCAGCAGGCTACGGCATATTGCATCCAAGATGGTGAGCTGTACAGAAAAGGACCAAATGATGTTTCCTTGCGATGCATCTCCAGGAAGTAGGGGAGTGAGCTGCTAGCTGACATACACGGCGGAGACTGCGGGCATCACTCGTCATCACGTACCCTGGTCGGCAAGGCGTTCCGCAGCGGGTTCTACTGGCCCACGACACTCAACGACGCAACCGAGCTGGTAAGGTCTTGCGAGGCCTGCTAGTTCCATGACAAGCAAATCCACAAACCGGCCCAGGGCCTCCAGACTATCCCACTCTCATGGTCGTTCGCGGTCTGGGGTTGGATATCCTGGGTCCGTTCCCTCGAGCACCCGGGGGCTACCGCTACCTCTACGTCGCCATCGGGAAGTTCACCAAATGGGCGGAGGTGGAGGCCGTCCGCACCATCCCAGTCGGGTCTGCAGTTAAGTTCATCAAGGGCCTCGTGAGCCGGTTTGGGGTCCCTAACCGCATCATCACTGACAACGGCTCGCAGTTCACTAGCAATCTCTTCAAGACATATTGTGCTAACCTTGGAACGCAGATATGCTACGCCTCAGTGGCACACCCCAGGAGCAATGGCCAAGCCGAGCGCGCCAACGCAGAGGTCTTGAGAGGCCTCAAGACCAGGATCTTCAAGAAGAAGCTCGAGGCATGTGGTAGGGGCTGGCACGATCAGCTCCAGTCCGTGCTATGGTCCATCCGCACCACTGCCACCAAGCCAACAGGCGAGACCCCATTCTTCCTTGTCTACGGAGCCGGAGCAGTCCTCCCTCACGAGGTCAAGCATCGCTCCGCGCGGGTCCTAGCGTTTGACGAGGCACATTAGGACGCCATGCGGAGGATAGACCTCGTGCTGGGGGAGGAGGGATGCCGTCAAGCCTCGCTCCGGGCGGCAAGATACCAGCAGGCGTTGCGATGGTACCACTGCCGCAGCATCCGCTCCAGGACGGTCGAGGTGGGCGATCTCGTCCTGAGGCCGGTGCTCTCCAGGGAAGGGCCGCATAAGCTCTCACCCATGTGGGAGGGCCCGTTTAGGATTGCCCGCGTCTCCAGGCCAGGCGCCGCGCGCCTGGAGACGCGGAACGGGATCCCCATCCAGAATGCCTGGAACATCCAGCACCTCCGGAAGTTCTACCCATGAAGCAAGCCCAGTGCCTGTGAAGGTCTCCGCTCGTGACACTTTTACGTAATAATGAGTGGGGCTATACACGCCCCGGAGTCTTCGGAGTGCCGCCCTCGGGCCTCGGGGGCTCCCTCCCACGTCCTAGTGGTAGCACTTAGCTCCCCGCTGGTGAGAAGACTAGACTAGGTGCCGGACGCGCCTGTTCATTTGCTTTCTATAGTTGGCTTGCCGCCCCCTTTTAATGAAATTTGAAGTTCTGGCATTTCTCGATGGCTTGGTTGAATCCCCTCTTTTCTCTGATTCTTCCCTCAGTTCTTTGTTTTGCGCCAGGGAGGGTGGCAGTTGCCCGACGCTCTCCCTCGCATGCCTCGCGAGGGGGCTAGACAGGTGTGTGTGCATGCGCCCTCCCCTGATCTCCGTGAGGCGCCCTTGGTTGAGCTTGTGACAGGCGCACCCTCCCTCTAAGTCCGTGCCCCACGGGTACCGCAAGTGGTGTGCTAGTCCATGATCAGCCCATGCCTGAGGCCTCATGCAAGTAGGGATAAGGAATTCCTAACGAATTTTCGCAGCTTCGCGATGTCTCTCAAGTCGACAGCAGGTAAGCCCACCAGACGCCAGGAGGCGCGCGCCCTCACGAGGTGGAAGCTACCTCGGATGTATCAAGCTAAGTTATCCCTCTACGCCTGCGTAAAGCGTAGATTCCACAACACAACCCGGAAACAATAAACATGGCACAAAGCAGCATAGACTACAAAAAAAAGACACTTCTGTGATGATACGTGTTTGTCACAGTAGGTCACATTTTTTGGCATGCATGTACATCCATGACAATTTTATGACAGAATCAAGATAGTCATACCTGTGCTGTCGTAGAAGAGTTCCATGACATTACCAAAATTATCATCACGGAAATGTCCACTTCCATGACGATAAATCGCGAGTCATAGAAGTGCTTTCGTTAAGGGTGACTGACACGTGGCATCCACCGTAACGGGTCGCCGTTAAGCTATCGGGTCCAGTTTTGGATCCGATAACCCGTTAACAGCCCGGACCAATGAGGATTTTCCACGTGTAAAATTGTCATTGGTCGGAGGAAACACGTGTTGGCTCACCGTTGGGACAGATGTCATCCATTCATTAGACAGGAGGCGCCTATGATACGTCAACATGTGGCACGGCTCAACAAAGGCCCATATAGGTTAAAAGGCCGGCCCAGTCAAAGGCCCGTAGTACTTACTCAGGTACTAGTGGGCCAGCCCAATAACGGCCTGTTTAATAAGGCCCATTTACGGCCCAAAGTCAGATCTGGCCCGATAATTGTTCGCCGAATATTTGGGCCCAATTACGGCCCAGTGACTTTCGACCTGTTAGAGACCCGATGTAGACATGGGCCCATTTCAGCCCGGTGTGTCTTTCGGCCTGGGAATGGACCGTGCTGCCCATGGGCCATATATGGTCCGATGCTACATCTGGCCCACTAACGGCCCAAGATAAAGGTGGCAACAGTTCAGTCCAACGCGACTTTGGGCCTGCTAAAGGCCTGTCGTATAATTCGGCATGTTGATGCATGTACTAAGCTTTCGGCCTCTTAAAGGCCCATGATATTAGTGGGCCAACTCAGGCCCAAAATATGTTTCGGCCTGGTAACGGCCCGGCATATAACTGAGCCAAAAAAGGCCCGATCTACCTTTCAGCCTGCTGAAGGCCCGTCGACGACTAGTGAAAATTGAGGCCCAACATGAATTGTGGCCTGCTAAAGGCCCATGGTTTCTTCTAGGCCGTAACAGGCCACCAGAATATTCAGCCTGTTAATAGCCCAACGCTACATGGGCCAAACTAAGCGCTGGGTCCACAAAAGGCCCAACTAAAATTTGGGCCGAATATAGGTCGGAGTAAGTTGTGGGCCTGGCGCAAAGTGTGAAGGCCCCAATGGCCATTCAGGCCCAAGAAAGATGCATGCCAGCCCAATTGTGGCCCGTTAAAAACCAGGACTGTTAAAGGTGAATGTTTCGGCCCGGTCGACTACATCAGATTTTTTTTCAGATAGCGAATGATGGCAGTAACTAGTAGGAATTAAGAACAAACCTACTCTATAGAATAAAGAAATTACGGCATAGTAACTTAGAATGAACCTGCACTATACAATAAATGATTTATGGTATATTAAATCCATTGGGCATCAAAGTTCGCCACCAGTGATCATAAAGCGCAACGAAGAAGCAGATTAAAAAACTGGGCACCATTGCAGCGTAACAAAATAATACTGAATCGAGACCACTTCCAAGCCAGTTCAAGAAAGGTTAGCCTTGCGCAGGAACTGCTGCGCAAGCTGCTGAGCAAGGCTGTGAGACCGGCCTAGCATGTCGTTCATAGCTTCCAGGTGTAGCTGTTTAGCAATGAGGTTCTCATTGCTGTTCTCCACAATCTTTCTTAGAGATAGGACTTCAAGTCGAAGTTGACTTGCAGAATGCCTTTCTGCTAGAACTTGGACTGAAGAAGTCGAACCAATTCAGAGAATGAATTATGTGAGCTTGTCTGACTGCTAGTCTCAAGTAACTTGAACACTGCATCAAGACAAGACTTTGGGGTTGTCTCGCTATCTTCAAGATGTTTTGCCTTCTTTGCTGCAATATATGTTGGGTTTGTGTCACAGCCTTTAGCAGACTTGTGCATACCATCAGGCATATCACCCGAAACAAGCAGAGAGATGACAGGTTTTGCACGTGTATAAACAAAGATGATAACTGTGCTGTCAATTCCATCTAATTTCAAATTAGAAAATAAAGAGTAAGTTCAAAATATCAATAGCATAATTTGGCATTGTTCATAATGCGGGGAGCTTCACCACACTACTGGATTACCATGTCAACATAACAAGCATAGATGAAGGGCAAAGACCATCATTGTATCTATTTTGGTTAATGTGCATGGCATGTTGTTCATATCATCAGCCACATCAGTAAGACAAAACAGGAGATGACAAGGTGCAAACGTGGGCTGCTTCACCACACACTGGATTATAGATCCACAAAAACAAGCATAAAATAGGGAGTATTGAGTAATGTGCATGGTATGAATAAGGAATTTGGTTTTACAAATAAAACTTGGAGCTTACGGTTGTTGCGAACATGCATTTTGATAGAAACAGCAAACTAAACAGCAGTAAATGATAGGGAGTATGAGCAAATTAAACAACAGTTGAGGATAAAGGCTTTAGAAGGACTGACTTACATTAACAGTTAACACCGGCTTTATAATGCCCTTCTTTTCTCCATGTCAAGGGAAGGATAACTCAAGAATTTCAGCACATAATCTTCTTCATAAGCATTGCATGTACTCTACATTTTGTAGAGAGTAATTATAGATATTATAATACTGGAAGGGATAGAGGATAATGAAGTTAAGATGCAGATTGATGCTACATAATCAACTACCAATCCCTGGAAGTACAAGCATTACAGGACAAAATGTACTGACAAGAGCAATGGGCTACACTTCTACACTGGCATTGTCTGTGTATTCAACTTTTTGGTAAGAATAAATATAGATCTAATTTTTTTAGTAAATGGTGGGCGAGGAAGATAAGATGCAGAATGCTACACAATGAACCAATCCCTCTTCCCATAATACAAGAGTGTTTTGAACACTAGTGTATTGTACAAAACGTTCTTATATTATGGGACGGAGGGAGTAGTTGTTAATGTAAGTACAGTGATAGACGACGTTTAGTCCTTACAAGAGGACTGCAGAGCTAAACCTCTTCAAAAGCATTGGGTTGATTCTAAATTTATGTAAGAGTCCATACGGATCTTATAAGTCCACCGAATGGACGATAACGAGGCTAACATGTGCAGTGATGCGACATAATCAAACAGCTATGAAAGTAAGTATGGTCATACAGGGCAAGAGGTACTCACAAGAGCAATGCAATGTGCAGTATAGTTGTGAGATTCTGTGGTCCCTTGAGAATGAATGTTCTTCTGCTAACAGTTTTCGTACAAGTGAGACGTTAAGGCAAATGCAGAAATGTAGTTCAAATTGTGATGTGATATCATATACAGTACCTTACACTGCAGACGAGACCAATGTGTAACAAGATTATTCCAGTCACTGTTTGATAAATGTAGCACCGGAGACTTTACAGAAATTTTGTTTAGAGGCTTGCCATCGAAGTGCGCTTGCCTCAGGTAGGAACGATACTTCATCAACGAGTGCTTGAAAAGTGCAAGCAACCCTCGCTCGTCTTGACAATCCAGTTTGGTCCTCGCCTATTTAAAAGAATGAAATCTTGTGTCTTCTGTCAGTAGAAACATATGCAGTAATTACCATGAATATCATTAGTACATTACTTACACGTAAGTTGCGGAGGAAGACAGGAAATTGTTCTGTGTCTGCGGTATAATCTTTCCATGAAGGGAAGATGCGCACAAAGTTCCTGACAACAATATAAGCTTCATCTTCTAAACTGGGAAGAAATGGAACAGGGGTCCTATTTGCTGCAATTGGGGTTCTCTCTGGTTCGAAAAGGGATTTGGCAACTGGATTTGGTGTACTCTTTGCTGGAATGGGGGTTTTGCTTCGTAGAGCTGGTGCTATGTCAACTGGCATCATCATACTGTTTGCTGCAGTTGGGGTCTGCTGAGTTGGGGCATTAGAAATGACCAGTGTAGTAGGGCTAGAGTCTGCTAGAGTTGGGGTGTTTTGTGGGTCAGGTGATATTGCAACTACACCTAATGGGCTATTTGATTTATTAGGTGTCACTACCTTTTCCAAATACTTTGCTCGTGCTCCTCCACAATCAGCAATCGCCCTCTTCCTTTTGAACATCTGATACACAAGAACAGCATTTGAATGGATAAATATGGTATGATCACAGATGGAATATGTACTGAAAATGGATAGGCAGGGTGTATTCACATACACGATGTGTAAACTATGCTAATGGCAGTGCAACAAAGTAGAAACAATGCAAAGCATCAGTTGCAAGATATGTGCGACCAATATAACCTTGGAAAGTTAGAGCAAGCACCTTGATGGGTGAATAAGATAGGGCATCTGCCTCTGACTCCTCCACTAGGGAGCTACATTGACTTAGGTCTCCCTCTAGCTCAGAATCACTGTTACGATCATATTCTAAGCATGAATATATAGGTGGAGAGCGTTTGGATTGCATTGCATCTAGACTTGATTTCAGTCCCTTAATGCCAAGTTTGACAGCCATGGCATTTGTCCGATTTCGGGTTCCGACAAAACCCTTGAGGTTCGAACACTGGGGTGCGCACGAAGATTTCCCCCTACCTAATCACGCCCTCAGCCTCACCGCGATCTCAGGGCCTAGCTCGCCGAACTCGCAACACAAGAGACACGAGATTTATACTGGTTCAGGCCACCGTTGTGGTGTAATACCCTACTCCAATGTGGTGTGGTGGATTGCCTCTCGGGCTGAGGATAAACAGTACAAGGGGAAGAACAGCCTCCTGAGGTGAGGTGTTCCTATGCTTGGTGGTGTCAGGATGATCTCAATCAGTTCTAGCTGAGTTGCCTCCTACTGTGGTGGCTAGTCCTATTTATAGAGGCCCTGGTCCTCTCCCCAAATATTGAGCTGGAAGGGAGCCAACAACGGCCAATTTGAAAGGGGACAGCTAGTACAAGCTATCCTGACTAAAGGTGGTCTTCGCCTGCCAAAGGCTCTGGTGGTGACGCTGTCTTGGGCTCCACGGTGACCTCCGTCCTGCCGTCCTGCTGGTCCTGGTCGCGTTGCACCGATATGGATACCTTTGCCTGATGCCTCGGTACTCTTCTCCTGCGCTTGCCTCCTTAGCACCTAAGAGGAAATGAGGACACTGTGCGCGTTGGTGCCCGCCTAGCGCCCGCCTGTCCTTGGTCGTCATGGCTGACGTCGTAGGAACCTCGCAAGGTTCACCTTGCCTTGATCTCTCCGCCCCTCGCGAGCCAGCCTGGTGAGGCCGCTCCCGAGGAGGTCTTGTCTCGTCCGCCTCGTGAGGTTTGGCCCCTCGCGAGGGTCTTGAATGCTTGTTGGTGAAGACGGGTTGTACTAGGCCTCGTGTGGAGCCACGCCGCGGGCCACAGGCAGGCAAGTCTGGGGACCCCCGTTCCCAGAACACCGACAGCAGCCCCCGGGCCCAAGGCGCGCTCGGGGTTGGCTTCGAGGCGAAGCCAAAGGGCAAGTGCGGAGCGCCACGGGCCCCAACAGCCTGCGGCCTTGGTCGACGCGTGATGATTGATTGGACGTGGGCGTCTCCGCTTCCCCACGCTGCCTCGGCAACTGCCCGTCTGACAAAAGGCAGGCGCGGGCTACGCTTGCCTTTATTGATTCCTTCCGCCTTGCTTTAGATCCCCTTTCTCGCCCCTCGCTTTCGAAATCTCCAGACCTGCTCCCATCCCCTTCTGCATCAGCGACCAATGGCGCCCCGAAAGGTCAAGGTTTCTTCGCCGCCCACCTGGTACGAGCTGGCTCTGGATGCGCCCAATGTCTCAGAGAAGAACCTCGCCGCCACACGCCTACTGACAGCGAGAGAGAGCAACTAGAGGGTGAAGACCGAGCTCCGGGCCGGCTCTGCCGTGCCGGAGCCCGAGGGAAGCACCTTCTTCCCCTTCTTCATGAGCAGCATCATCGCAGGGCTGGTTCCCCCCTTCTCCGACTTCTTCTATGAGGTCCTTGGCCATTACGGGCTACAAGCGCTGCATCTTCATCCCAACTCTATCCTTCTCTTGTGGATATTTGCCTTCTATTGCGAGGCGTATCCCGGCGTGATGCCGTCCGTGGCTCTGTTGCACCACTTCTTCTTCCTCCGCATCAACGAGGGTCGTACCTCTGGGTGCGCCAACTTCATTGCGGCTGGCAAGGCCAACTCGATCTCGAAGGCTGGCAAGAAGGCCGACGGCTTTAGGAGCAAGTGGGTCATGATAGACACCAAGTGCGTCCACCCACGCTTGGTGTTGCCAACGGAGATGCCCCAATCCGACGCGGGGTGGTCTCGAAGCTCACCGATGACCGGGCGACGTCGGTGCTGGAGAAGATGAACGCCGACCTGAAGCCGGGCAACGCGAAGGCGGCGAAGGTGACAGGGGCCATGCTCTTGAGGGAATTCCTGATGCTACGCGTAGCCCCGCTTCAGGCGCGTACACGCCCCTTATGGAGGCTTGGGGCGAGGGGGACAAGCTTCGCCTGAGCTCGGAGGCCTTGCCTGACGAAGAGCTAGCCGTGGCTCTCTGCCTCCTGGTCGGAGACGACCAAGAATACCCGCCGAGTGCCTTTGTTCCCTTGTTCCGCCGCAAGGACGGGGCGCAGGTTGTGGCTGCCATGCCAACCTTTGATGGGCGCGGGCTGGTGCCGCCAGAGCCTCCTGCTGTCACGGCTGCGACGGCGCCGGTGGACTTGTCCTCTGACGACTCTCGCCAGGATGAGGAAGAGGGGGACGACGAGGAGCACGACTCGGAGGCGGCCCCCGAGGGGATGGGGGACCACTTCGCCCTTGCGCAAGGCCGACATCCTCCGCGCCCTGCCTGATGACGATGAGACCGACGACCTCCGGAGGGGGGAGCCGCTCGTGATCCCGACGAGGGGCAGGTCGGCTCTGATCTCTCGAGGCGCTGCTCCTGCTCTGACGCCGCCTGGGGCTGCTTCTGGGCCATCTGCTGCTCCTCCTTCTATCCCTGGAGCCCGCGCGCCCGCGCCCTAGGCTGGGAGGCTCTCGGGCTTCAAGCTTAGCAAGAGGAGGGTGGACTACACCACGCTGGACCAGTAAGTTCTCTTGCCTTGTTTCATTCTTCCTTCTGCTGCTTGACCTTGACGCTTCTCTGCTGCGCGATTAGGCCGACGCCTGCGGCGAAGAAGAGGAAGGAGGAGGCGGTGGTGCCGCTCGGTACCGACCCGCCTGCTCCGGCTGCGTCTCCCTCCGTGGAGAAGGGTAGCATTGGCACTCATGTCTCTCCGGCCCGGTCATCCTCACGAGGCCTGGGGGAATCCTTGGGAGGAGTCAGCCCCCGTGGCCCCGCTGGCTCCGGAGGCACCGGTGTCCGGCTCGGCTGATGAAGTCTCCAAGGCTCAGCAGCCCCCAGTTTCCCAGGCTATGGTGACGATACCTTCTCCTCCTCCTGCTGCTGCACCGCTGATTCCAGGTTCTTCCGCCTCCCCTAACGTCTTGGAGCGCGCTTTTTCCGAGATGACCCGACTGCGGGAAGATCTTCAGGGCGCCGACCCCCTCCTGGTGGCCTGGCGCCTAGAGCTGGTCTCTGGCTGGCTCCATTCCGACGTGTCCGTTCGGGCGGCGCTGAGCCAGGCCACGGCGACCTCCGAGAAGGAGAAGCAGGCCGCCGCCCAAGCAGTGGCTGCTCGCGAGGCAGCGCTGAAGGGCGTCGAGGCCGCCCAGGATTGCTGTCGGGCGCTGGAGGCCGAGCTGAAGGCCCTACACAACGAGCGTGCAGAAGAAGCCCGTAGCCGCAAGGTGGAGGAGGAGAAGATGAAGGCCCGGGAGGACACCATCAAAGGTCGCGACGCCGAGCTGGAGCAGTTGGCGAAGGCGCAGGCCGCTGAGCGCGGCCGACTGGAGGAGCTGGAGCGGAAGGTGAAGGGGGAGCAAGCTGAACTTGACGCCAAGGCGAAGGTTCTGGCCGAGGACCGCGTGGCCTTCGTGCTTCTCGAGGAGAGGTCTCGCGTGGCGCTGAAGGCACTCTATGAGAAGGGCTTGGAGAAGCCGCTGACCACCGACGAGGACGGCCCCGCCCAGCTGCTTCCCTACTTGGTCGAGGCGCTTGAGGAGGTCGTGAGTGGCATCGGCCCCATGACAGAGGAGGAAGCTTGCGTCCTCTCCTCAGCTGCGCTGACGCGCGTCTTCAGCCACCTCCATCTTCGCGATCCTACCGCCCGCCTTCATGAGCTGCTGGAGCCCGTGGATGACAAGCACTATGCAGCCGCTGCCGTAGCTGTGAAGGGTCGGGTGGAAGCCCTGCTGAAGAAGTTCCTCGCCTTCGCTTCCGTGCCCTCGACCGGCGATGCTACTGGTCCCGCAGCCTCGACCGGTGGTACAGGTGAAGGCGACGCCACCAAGGAGGGAGCACCCCTTGCGGGCAGCGGCAACATCCAGGGGTGACTTGCTCACGACTGCTTTCCTACTTTACTCCTGCATCATGCATCATGCCTCGTGGAGGCGTTTAAACTTGCATTTGGTATTGTGAGAACAATATGTCTTGTAATATTTGCTTTGAGATTTTGTGATTTCCTTCCTATTTGCTTTACGTTCTACATCGGCAGAGCCCGGCCCCGTGCATACCTCAGCCGCCGTTCGGTCGTCCGGATCACCAGGATTAGACCAAGGAGTGAGGGGCTACGTGACCAGTTAGGCTCCTGAGTCGTGATGCTCAGGAGTCCCCCTTGACGCGCAAACAGCTTATAGGAAGGAGGCGCGGGAGTAGGTTTAGTGTTCTACGTCGGCAGGGCCCGGCCCCGCGCATACCTCAACAGTCGTTGGGTCGTCTGGAGACCAGGACGAGACCAAGGAGTGAGGGGCTACGTGACCAGTTAGGCTCCTGAGTCGCGATGCTCAGGAGTCCCCCTTGACGCTCAAACGACCTTCATACCTTTGTCCTTGCCGAGGCTCGGCTCGGGAGGGGGGCGCGACGACTAGGTCCGGGGACCTGGCTGGGTGGCGTACGCTTGGGCGTGACCCAAGCGCAGCCCCCGTGCCCAGCCCCCTCACGCGACTCTCCTGAGGGGAGGTGTTGCGATGAGGCCAGACACTGAGCTCAAGGGCTCCTTGAGGTTGATACGGCCGCAAGGCCGCCCTCAGTTGTTTATCACCAGCGCAGAGCATGGCGCTTCCGCACTTGCACGGGCATAGCCGCTCCTTGGCAGTGTCGACGGCCAGCGCGGAGCATGGTGCTTCCACTGGTACGTGGGAGGGACTCCATACTGTGGAGAGCCCCCGGGGCGTGTACAGCCCCGCCCTGACACGTGGCTTGCACGGCAGGGCTAGACGAGGTGTGTCTGGGCACTCGTGAGCCAGCACGGGACTCACGAGGCCCTACCTCAAGGCGGGTTGTGCCTGGTCTTGATTCTTGATGGCTGGGGTGGCCCTGCGAGATGGTTAGACAACCTGCGCCGAACGAATCTCCTGAGGTTATTGCGTGAGAAGGCCAAGCACCAACGACCCCAGGAGTTGACGTGAACGGGGCCGGCCCGCCAGACAGAGCTCACCCGTTGGATTTATCGATGCTACAGGGACAGGCCCGAGCACAGACGTCGTGCCTAGCCTTCTCATGCGAAGGGCCCTGAAGAAAGACGATCGGCGCGCGGCTCCCATGGTGCGCGGCAATCAAGCAAGTGATAACCACAGACAGTTTAAACATGAAAAGCAGACTAGCTTAGGTGAATGCAAGAACGATACATGCCGCTGGGCTCGACCCGAGCGGCTTGGGGATGATGCAGCCCGAGGGGCGCCCCAGCAAAGTAAACTAGAGATGTAAAGGGATACATGCCACAGGGACGGACCCACGCGGCCTGGGAATGACGCAGCCCGAGGGGCGCTCCCAGCTAAATAAACTTAGAAGATGTCACCTGATTCTGTTGTTGAAGGAATGTTGGGGCAGCTGAAGATGCGTGACGAAGGGGTTGCTCCTCACGAGCCACCGGGGCCCTGAGCCTCGGGAAGCTCTGGGGGTCCAGGCGGTTCCTTGAGGACCGTCTCCATCTCCGGCAGGACGGCGTGGTGCCTGGCCTCCTGAGCCGCCAGGATGCACTGCATGTTGCGCTGGAAGGCGGTCGCCACGCTCGGTAGGCCAAAGGGCATGCGAACATAGCTGTGAGGCGGGCCCTCGCAGCGTCCCACGCGTGAAGGCCAGAAGAGCTCCTGAGATGCGGCCATGTTGAGCCCTGGGATGTCGATGCAGACGTGCAACCCGCCATCCTTGCCTAGATGGGGAGCTGCGTCAGGTGAGCGGCGGTCGCCGCGCATGGCTCTTGCTTCCTGCGATTCCTGAGTGGTCTTGGCGATGAACTCCTGAGCGTTGGGCGCTCCTTGCCCGATGTCTTCCTGAGGGAAACGTGCTGTGAAGCACGCCTCCACGTGGTACCCGAGTGCCCCCCTCGTGATGTTGGCAAGGTCTGAGGCCCTCCAGAAGAGAGCCCCCGAGCCCTACCCGAGGAGGGCGCCGGGAGCGCCTTCCTATACGAGGGAGGGAGGCGCCCCAGGTGTGGGCGTTGATCCTGACGAGGTACCACTTGCGGTGCCGCTCTCCTGAGGCCCGGCATGGAGTAGCTGCTTCTTCTTTTTTGGGACAACCTCAGGAGGGTACTGTGATGCACTATTGGCAGGGTCTTCTATTGACGCTGCTTGGAAGGCGCGCTCGAGGGAGCACACCGCATCTCTTTCTTCGCAGGGGACTGTGATGATCCCGCCACTTCCTGGCATCTTGAGGATGTTGTAGCCATGGTGCGTCACTGCCATGAACTTGGACAGGGCCGGGTACCCGAGGACGGCGTTGTATGGCAGGAGGATGTGAGCGACGTCGAAGTCGATGAGCTCGGTGTGGTAGTTGTCGGGTTGTCCATAGGTGACAGGGAGGCGGACCTGCCCTATCGGCGTGATGGAACCATCAGTCACTCCTGAGAAGGGCTTGGTAGGCTGAAGCTGGTCGTAGGGCACTTGAAGGCTGTCGAACATTTCGACGGACAGGACGTTGAGCCCTACGCCGCCGTCGATGAGGGTCTTGGTCACTTGTACGTTGCTGATGACGGGAGAGCAAAGCATTGGGAGGGCGCCAGCGGTAGCCGCACATTTGAGTTGATCTGCTGAACTGAAGGTGATGGCGCACTTGGACCACCTGAGCGGGCGCGTGGCCTCAAGCTTGGGGAGGACTGCATTCACTTCGCGAGCAAACTGCTTGAAGATACACTGCGAGGCTGTCGGATCACGGGTTCCGACAAAACCCTCAAGGTTCAAACACTGGGGTGCGCGCGGAGATTTCCTCCCTACCGATCTACGCCCTAGCTCGCTAAGATCTCGCGGACGAACTCGACGAACTCGCAACACAAGGGACTTTTTTATACTGGTTTAGGCCACCGTTGTGGTGTAATACCCTACTCCAGTGTGGTGGTGGTGGATTGCCTCTTGGGCTGATGATGAACAGTACAAGGGGAAGAATAGCCTCCTGAGGTTGGGGTGTTCTTGTGCTCGGTGTGTGGCTAAGGATTGGCTCTCGATCAGATGAGATCCCGCCGCTTCCTTTGGTGGTGGCTAGTCCTATTTATAGAGGCCCTGGTCCTCTTCCCAAATGTTGAGCGGGAAGGGAGCCAACAACGGCCAATTCAAAAGGGGACAGCTAGTACAGCTTATCCTGACAAAAGCGGTCTTCGCCTGCAAAAGGCCCTGCGGTGACGCCATCTTGGGCTCCATGGTGACCTCCGTCCTGGCGTCCTGCTGGTCTTGGTCTTGTTGCACTGATATGGAAACCTTTGCCTGATGCCTCGGTACTCCGCGCCTGCGCTGGCCTCCTTAGCACCAAAGAGGAAACAAGGACGCTGCGCGCGCTGGCGCCCGCCGGATCTTGATCGTCACGTCTCACGTCACGAGAGCGTCACGTGGTTTGCCCTGCCTTGATATCTCCGCTCCTCGCGAGGCAGCCTGGTGAGGCCGCTACTGAGGAGGTCTCGCGTCGTCCGCCTCACGAAGCTTGGCCCCTCGCGAGGGTCTTGAAAGCCCTGTTGACGAAGATGGGCCGTACAGGCCTGCAGCACTGCCACGCCGTGGGCCGCAGGCAGGCAAGTCTGGGGACCCCCGTTCCCAGAACACCGACAGAGGCTGGGGCTTGAGCTCCGCCCAAGATGCAGGCGATAGCGCACGGCTCCTGGAAGCCCCCAGCCCCCTCGTCCTGATGGTGGTCGTCGTTCCTTCATGGTGGTGGCGGCAGCGGAGGGAGACCGGCGTTGCCTTGGGGCAGTCCTCGCGAGGCTGATCCCTCCAGGCACCCTCGCGAGGCTGATCTTGCCAGCGGTCCTCACGAGGCCGGCCACGCCACTCCTAGTGAGGGCTACGGTCGTCCTAGCGTCCTCCGCCGCGTCCTCCTCCTCGGCCATAGCCCCGGTCGTTGCGCTCGAGGCGTCGACCGAGGCGTCCATCTCGAATGGCCCTGAGCTCTTGACAGTCATTGGTGTTGTGGCTGTGAACGTTGTAGAAGGCGCAGAACGGCCAACTGTTCTTGGATGACTCGGGCTGGTCGTGGCCGCGCTTCGTGTCTGGCTCCGTCGCGAGTACGGCCGCTCATTTGTGCTTCATGTCCTTGGCCTTGGCCTTCTTCTCCTCCAGGTCGGCAGCTGGGAGCTCAAGGAGGGAAAGGCGCCCTTCCTCAGCCCTTGCGCACTTGGTCGCCAGGTTGAACAACTCCAAGGTCGTGCACCTCTCCTCGTGGATGGCGAGCTCCTCCTTCATCTTGATGTCGCAGACGCCATCGGAAAATGCAGAGATGATGGCCTCGTCCGTCACCTTGGGGATCTTGAGGCGAACATTGTTGAAGCGCTGGATGTACTTCTGGAGGGTCTCCCCTGGCTGCTGCTTGACGCGGCGCAGGTCACCCGCGACCGGAGGGCAGTCGTGCGTGCCCTGGAAGTTGGCAACGAAGCGGTCGCGCATCTCGCTCCAGGAGGAGATGGAGCCTGGAGGCAGGTTCAGGAGCCATGAGCGGGCACCATCCTTGAGAGCCATGGGAAATCAGTTCGCCATGACTTTCTCGTCGCCGTTGGCCGCCTCGATGCTCAGCTCGTAGAGTTGCAGGAACTCCGCGGGTTCGCGGGTGCCGTCATAGCGTGGAGGCAGGTCTGGCATGAACTTGCCCGTCCATGCGACGCTACGCAGCTCGGGGGTGAAAGCACGGTAGCCCGCGGTGGCCACCAGGACCCTTTGCTGATGTGGAGTCTGCGCTTGATGTCCGCGCGCCACCACCGCAGGCGGTGCGCGGCCTTGTCGTGGCGGTGCTGGGAGCGCGGGAGCGTTTTCTCGCGGACGACGAACTTCTTGGCAGCTTCCTTCTTCACGCGCGGGCGCCCGGCGCGGCGGATCGCGCCGGGGAGGCACACGCTTTGGCGTCAGGACACCGTCTTGGTGCGGAGGTGGTGGAGGTGGCGCTCCATGAGCCACATCGCCCGCAGCTGGCGGAGGGCGAGGCAGCGAGAGTGAAGGCGCGGGGGAGCCCCCTGCGGCGCTGACGAGCTCGGCGGTGCGGTCCAGCCAGTCCTCGTAGAGGTCGTCGACGGGGCGGTAGTGCAGGAGTTCGTGTGCCATGAGCAATGCGGCCTACCCGTCCATGGGAGCGCAATGAGCGTGAGACGACGAGCCGGCCGGAGTCAGCGATGGAGTGGCGGTGCGGCCATCCCGCCGCACCGAGGGGTGCAGCGAGGATGCTTGCTGCTCGTTCCCCGCCAGGCCGGTGACGGCGTTGGCGGCAGGCGACGGAGAACGACAGGGAGGCCCGCCGACTGGAGCCGTCTGAATGACGCAGGAGGCGAGGGCAGCCCGGCGCTCAGCGCGAGCTCGGCGAGCGTCCGACATGGAGGCGATGAAGCAACGGGACGCGGATCGGCGGAAGGAAATTCTGGCGCACCCCCACCTGGCGCGCCAAATGTCGGATTTCGGGTTCCGGCAATACCCTTGAGGTTCGAACACTGGGGTGCACACGAAGATTTCCCCCTACCTAATCACGCCCTTAGCCTCACTGCGATCTCAGGGCCTAGCTCGCCGAACTCGTAACACAAGAGACACGAGATTTATACTGGTTCGGGCCACCGTTGTGGTGTAATACCCTACTCCAGTGTGGTGTGGTGGATTGCTGTAACGCCCATGATGCGGCTATATCTCCCACGTGTCGAGGCATGACTTAGAGGCATAACTGCATTGTGGTATTGTCGCAAGAAGGGTTATCTTCACACAATCCCATGTAATGAACAAGAATAGGACAACGAGAGTTGGCTTACAATCGCCACTTCACACAATACATAAATTTAATTCATACATCATCCAAAATCCACACATAGACCGACTACGGTCAAATCCAAATGAAAATAAGATAACCCCAAATGCTAGATCCCCGATCGTCCCAACTGGGCTCCACTACTGATCATTAGGAAAAGAAACATAGTAACGACCACGTTCCTCATCGAACTCCCACTTGAGCTCGGTTGCGTCATCTGCCCTGGCATCGTCGGCACCTGCAACTGTTTTGGTAGAATCTGTGAGTCACGAGGACTCAACAATCTCACACCCGCGAGATGAAGACTATTTAAGCTTATAGGAAAAGGATGGTGTAATGAGGTGGAGCTGCAGCAGGCACTAAGCATATATGGTGGCTAACATACGCAAAAGAGAGCGAGAAGAGAAGCAACGCAACGGTCATGAAGCTAGAAATGATGAAGAAGTGGTCCTGAAACTACTTACGTTCATGCATAACTCAAACCGTGTTCACTTCCCGGACTCCGCCGAGAAGAGACCATCACGACTACACACACAGTTGATGTATTTTAATTTAAGTCAAGTGACAAGTTCTCTACAACCGGACATTAACAAATTCCCATCTGCCTCATAACCGCGGGCACGGCTTTTGAAAGAAAATACCCTGCAGGGGTGGCCCAACTTAGCCCATCATAAGCTCTCACGGTCAACGAAGGATAAACCTTCTCCCGAGAAGACTCGATCAGTCTCGGAATCCTGGTTTACAAGACATTTCGACAATGGTAAAACAAGACCAGCAAAGCCGCCCGAATGTGCCGACAAATCCTGATAGGAGCTGCACATATCTCGTTCTCAGGGCACACCGGATGAACACTACATACAACTAGAACCAGCCCTCGAGTTTCCCCAAGGTGGCGCTGCAAGTGGCTCTAGTTTGGACCAGCACTCAGAGGAACACTGGCCCGGGGGTTTAAATAAAGATGACCCTTGGGCTTGTGAAAACCCAAGGGAAAAGGCTTAGGTGGCAAATGGTAAAACCAAGGTTGGGCCTTGCTGGAGGAGTTTTATTCAAGGCGAACTGTCAAGGGGTCCCATAAATCACCCAACCGCGTAAGGAACGCAAACTCAAGGAACATAATACCGGTATGATGGAAACTAGGGCGGCAAGAGTGGAACAAAACATCAGGCATAAGGCCGAGCCTTCCACCCTTTACCAAATATATAGATGCATTAATTAAATAAGAGATATTGTGATATTCCAAAATATCCATGTTCCAACATGGAACCAACTTCAACTTCACCTGCAACTAGCAACGCTATAAGAAGGGCTGAGCAAAAGCGGTAACTTAGCCAAACAACGGTTTGCTAGGAAAGGATGGTTAGAGGCTTGACATGGCAATATGGGAGGCATGATATAGCAAGAGGTAGGTAGCGAAGCATGGCAATAGAACGAACAACTAGCAAAGCAAAGATAGAAGTGATTTCGAGGGTATGGTCATCTTGCCTGCAAGGTTCTCAGAGTTGTCGAAAGCTTGATCCTCGTAAGCGTACTCAACAGGTTCCTCGTTCACGAACTCGTCTCCCAGCTCTACCCAAAACAAGAACACAAGCAACGGAACCAAATTCAATCACGAGAAATGCACAAGCAACATGATGCAAAACATGTATGATATGCGGAATATGATATGCGATGCATATGCGTGCTCCGGAGGAAAAATGATGCACAAGACAGTAACTTGGCAAATCAAGCATGCCACTGGAAAGGTGAGATGATTTCGGTCGAAATTGATATAAAGATCACCGGAAACGGATGCACGGTTTGCAAATGGCAAGCAAAACAAGAATGACACGAATCTGTGATTAACAGCATGATAGCACTTAGAATACATCAAGAAACTATGCTACAGCACCCCAACATAGCAACAAAGTATATGGTAGTAATCTACAGGAGATTCTTGACAAAAGATGAACACTGAGCTATGGCTAGATCACAACATAACAGGTTCAAACAAGCATGGCAAAAGTGCAAAAGATATCAGGTTCACAGACTTGGTGAAATTACTGGACATGGCATAAACAGCATCAGGTAGCAATGTTCAGAGCAAGCAATCAACATGCTACAGGAACTTAACATGGCAAAACAAGGCATGGAATGAATCTACTAAATGCATATAACAAAAGTCCCTTACTGACCATAAGCCAAAAGGGATCAGAAGATATGATGGCAACCATGTAAACATAGCAAGTTTTGTTAATAGGTTTCAGACTTAGCAGAAAACAGAGCATGGCAGAAACTGACATTGTGAGGGCATCTCGGTGAGCTTGATTCACTCACCACAAAGCAATACAAGACAAAACAAGCATACCTACAGTAAGATGGCCTGTTTATGAAGCTATCCATGGCAAGAGCAAGTTCAAATCATGTATGAAACAACTACAACAAGCTTGGCAAAATTGAATAACACGTAAACAATCTTCCAGGAACATTTTATAGCAAACGTAGAGCAAGCTTGAGTCATGCTATGGCACTCTATAATTGCAAACAGAGGCATGGATGGATAGAGCACAACTATATCTACAAAACATCCTTACTGAATATCTCCAAAAGGAGCATGGATCTCTCTGTAGGTACATGGATACAAAGCAACAAAATAACAGCAGACAAGGACTTAGCAAAATTACCAAGTTTCTGAAAACAGAAACATCACGAAGCCTAGTTTGCATGCTTGTGCTAGTCAGCACAGAGATCACAAAACTACATCGCATACACCTCTGTAAACATGGCATGGCATACATCAAAACATCTGTAGAGCTCCTACTCAAAAGATGCACATATCAATAGCAACAAAAATAACAAATCCTCAAGTTCTGATAAGTAACAGCAGGTAACAGCAATTAGCACTCTTGCACCAGCGATTTGGGCATCAAGATGGACTCAAATGAACATGTCACAATGGAACAAAGTGAAGAGCATCTCGAGACGAACATTTTGATATATTACACGCACAAAACGGAGCTATATGCAGAGAGTTATGATGCAATGAATAGAGGCATATAATGTAAAATCTAGGACTTGGAGAAAAATCGGGGGAAGGAGAAGTCAACTGAGGCTGTGGATCTGGATCGGGCCGAGCTCGAGCTCGCCGGGGCGGCTCGCCGGAGCAGAGGCTGTGGCCGGCGACGGGACGGAGAGGAGGTGGAGGAGGCGCCGCGGGGGAGGAGGAAGACGGGGCGCGGCTCCGGCGACGATGGACGGCGAGGTGGCGGGGCGCCGCGGGGAGCGGGCGACAGCTCGTCGGCGGAGCGGCGGGGCGGCGGAGCGGCGCGGGAACGGGCGACGGGCGGCGGGCGGAGGCGACGTGGGCCGCGGGGGCCGGCCACGGGCCTCGCGGGCTCGGCGGCGGCGCGGTGTACGGCGGACACGTGGCGCGCGGTGAGAGGCCGGGCTCGGCGGCGGGTTTTGGTCTGGCGCTGGGCGGACACGTCCGGCGGCGCGGAGGAGCGGGCTAGGGTTTCGGGGATCCGGAATTTCGGAGGGGGGAAGGTTTTTTATAGGTAGAGGGAGCTAGGAGACTCCAAATGGAGCACGGTTTTCGCCCACACGATCGTGATCGGACGACCTAGAGCATGGAAGTGACTTAGATGGGTTTTGGGCTGTTTGAAGGGGTTTTTTTGCTGCAACACATAAAAGTACTTTGCGGTTACCCGGTTAACCGTTGGAGCATCAAACGACCTCCGAATGGAACGAAACTTGACAGGTGGTCTACCGGTAGTATACCAAGGCCACTTGACAAACCTCGGTCCATTCCGAGAATGTTTAACACCCGCTCACGAAAAGAAACAAGAGGGGTGCGCCAGTGCATGTGGGAGTGCCGGATTGCAAAACGGACAACGGGGAAAATGCTCGGATGCAAGAGATGAACACGTATGCAAATGAGATGCACATGATGACATGAAATGAGATGCATGACAAGAACAAAATGCAAAACGTAAAACAAAACCCAACTACGAAGGGAATATCATAACACATAGCCGAAAATGGCAAGAGTTGGAGTTACAAATATGGAAAGTTACATCCGGGGTGTTACAACACTCCACCACTACGAGAGGATCTCGTCCCGAGATCTAAGACTGAAAGAACTCCAGATATTCGGAACGAAGGTGGTCCTCGCGTTCCCAGGTAGCTTCTCGGTCGGAATGGTGCGACCACTTCACTTTCAGGAATTTGATTGACTTGTTGCGAGTCTTGCGCTCAGTTTCTTCAAGAATAGCAATGGGGTGCTCATGATAAGACAGATCTTCTTGGAGGTCAATCTCTTCGAAGTTGATGGTGCACTCAGGAGTCTTGAAGCACTTGCGGAGCTGTGACACGTGGAACACATCGTGCACGTTCGCGAAGTTGGAGGGAAGCTCAAGTTGATAGGCGAGGTCGCCTCTTTTGCCAATGATCTTGAAAGGACCCACGTATCTAGGGGCAAGCTTCCCTTTGATACCGAAGCGACGAGTGCCTTTCATTGGAGAGACGCAGAGGTAGACATGGTCTCCGATCTCGAAAACCACATCACGGTGCTTACTATCATAGTAACTCTTCTGGCGCGATTGCGCGGCTTTATGATTTTCACGGATGACTTTACACATTTCTTCAGCCTCTGTGATTAAGTCATTGCCAAGAAGTTGGCGTTCACCAGTCTCTGACCAAATGAGAGGAGTACGGCACTTTCTGCCATAGAGAATCTCAAATGGGGCCTTGCCCGAACTCGCTTGGAAGTTGTTGTTGTAGGAGAATTCGGCATATGGAAGACAATCTTCCCATTCCATGCCAAAGGAAATGACAGAAGCCCTGAGCATATCTTCAAGAATTTGATTGACTCGCTCGACTTGGCCACTAGTTTGAGGATGGAAAGCTGTGCTGAAGCGAAAGTTGGTGCCCATGGCCTTCTGGAAGGAGTCCCAGAACTTAGAAGTGAAGATGCTTCCATGATCTGAAGATATCAATTGTGGAATGCCGTGCAAGGAGACAATTCTGGAGGTGTATAGCTCTGCCAACTGAGCTGCTGTGATGGATTCTTTGATTGGAAGGAAATGAGCCACTTTAGTAAGCTTGTCGATGACAACGAAGATAGCATCATTTCCGCGCTTGGACTTGGGAAAACCAGTCACGAAGTCCATTTCGATATGATCAAACTTCCACTCTGGGATAGCAAGAGGTTGGAGGAGACCAGCTGGTCGTTGGTGTTCTGCTTTCACCCTTCGACAGACATCACATTCATTCACGAACTGAGCGATTTCTCGCTTCATTCGAGTCCACCAATACGACTGCTTGAGGTCATGGTACATCTTCGTACTTCCAGGATGAATGGAAAGAAGAGAATTGTGCGCCTCGTTCATAATGACTTTTCTTAGATCACCTTTAGGAACCACAATCCGGTCCTCAAAGAATAAAGTGTTTCTGTCATCAATGCGATAGCACTTGTATTTGGAAAGACCCTTGTCGATACCACGTTTCTCCTTCTTCACCATGGTATCCGGGAGTTGCGCCTCATGAATTTGATCTTCCAAAGTAGGAGAGACTATGAGGTTGGCAAGAAAACCTTGAGGAACAACTTGGAGATTCAGCTTGCGGAAAGCTTCACAAAGATCCGGTTGGAATAGCTTGAGAATTATGCTGTTGCAATAAGCCTTCCTGCTTAAAGCATCTGCAATGACATTGGCCTTGCCTGGAGTATATTCAATACTCGGATTGTACTCTTGAATCATTTCGACCCATCGAGTTTGCCTGAGGTTGAGGTTGGGCTGAGTGAAGATGTACTTGAGACTCTTGTGATCCGTGAATATGTACACTTGTCTTCCCAACAAGAGATGTCTCCATGTTGTTAATGCATGGACAACTGCCACCAACTCAAGATCGTGAGTGGGGTAGTTCTTTTCGTTGGGCTTCAACTGACGAGAGGTATAGGCCACAACTTTCTTCTCTTGCATTAACACAGCGCCGAGACCTTGGAGAGAAGCATCACAGAAAACTTCAAATGGCTTGGATTCATCAGGAGGAGTTAAGACAGGAGCTGAGACAAGTTTCTCTTTGAGAGTGTTGAAAGCAACGTCACACTCAGGAGACCAGACATACTTCACATGCTTCTGGAGGAGGTTGGAAAGAGGTTTTGCAATCTTCGAGAAATTCTCAGCGAATCTTCGGCAATAGCTTGCAAGACCAAGAAAACTGCGGAGCTGCTTGACATTCTGAGGAGGTTCCCAATTCACGATTGCAGACACCTTCTCGGGATTAACAGCGATGCCCTTGGCAGAGATGATATGACCAAGGTAAAGAACTTCCTCAAGCCAAAACTCACATTTGGAAAACTTCGCATAAAATTGATACTCTCTAAGCTTGTCGAGCACCAATCGCAAATGTTTGGCATGATCCTTCTTATTCTTGGAGAAGACCAATATATCATCGAGATACACCAGGACGAACTCATTGGTATAGGGGTTGAAGATGAAATTCATCATCCGAGAGAATGTCGGAGGAGCATTGACAAGGCCGAAAGACATGACAGTATATTCATAAGAACCAAAGCTTGTTCTGAATGCTGTCTTGGGAATATCTTCTTCACGAATGCGAATCTGATGATAACCAATACGAAGGTCAAGCTTGGAGAATACTTTAGCACCTTTGAGTTGCTCGAATAGCTCATTGATGTTGGGAAGTGGATAATTGTTCTTGATTGTCTTCTTGTTCAATGGACGGTAGTTGACACAAAGTCGTTCCGAGCCATCCTTCTTCTGGACAAAAAGAACACCACAACCCCATGGAGATGAACTCGGTCTGATCAAACCCAGACGCTCTTGTTCATCGAGCTGTTTCTTCAATTCCTTCAGCTCCTTGGGTCCAAGCTTGTATGGACGCTTGCAAACGAGATCAGTGCCCGGCTCAAGATCGATAACGAACTCAACTGGCCGGTGAGGAGGCATACCCGGAAGCTCTTCTGGAAAGACATCTTGATACTCACAAACGACTGGAATCTGAGAGATGGCATTCAACTCACCCTTCTCATTGAGAGAAAACAACCGAATGGTTTCATCATGAGCGGCATAAATGATAACATCCTCAGAAGAGTGTGTCAATTGAATTTCCCTGGCAGCACAATCGAGTTGAGCCTTGTGCTTAGAAAGCCAGTCCATCCCGAGAACTAGATCAATATCCGAGTCACCAAGAACAATTGGAGAAGACAGAAATTTATAGTTTCCCATCTTGATGGAAACATCCGGGACACAATTACTAGATGTCATTTGCTTACCCGGGGACACAATCTTCAACGGGATAGGAATCTTTTCCGTCACAAACTCATGCTTGGCAACAAAAGGTCTTGAAAAGAAAGAAAGAGATGCACCAGTATCAAATAAGACTTTTGCAGGAATATCATTAACTGAGAGATTACCCATTATCACATCAATAGAATCCTCCGCTTGAGCTGCATTCATCATGTTCACCTTTGCAGACTTGGGATTATGCTTGACCACTGCATTGCTGGAAGATCTCACAGGAGGAGGAGGCGGAAGGCGCCTTTGGTTGAAGCATTTGTTAGCATAGTGACCTTTCTGCTGACACTTGTTGCAAGTCACCTCTGAGAGTGGACGATGAGAAGGAGCATTCGACTTTGGAGCTTGATTCTGAGACTTGTTCTGATAGCCAGGGTTGGAAGAGAGGGAAGATCCATGGCCACCTTTGTTCTTCTGCTGGTAAGGCTGGCGAAACGGAGGAGGAGGAGGCAACCAGAACTTCTGTTGCTTAGCAGCCACTAGTGAGGAAGAAGAAGACTGAACTGCGTCCCTGGCTCTCTTCTTAGAAGCCTCACACTTGAGCTGAGCAGCTTCTTGCTTCAGAGCCATATTATAGAATTGATCAAACTGAGTAGACTCAACAAGAACGAGAGCTAACTGCAGATCCTCTCTAAGGCCACCTCTGAAGTGATAGATCATGCTCTTTTCATCAGGAACGTCTTGTTTAGCAAAGCGAGCAAGTTTCTGAAACTGGATGTTGAATTGATACACAGACATGTTGCCTTGCTTGAGATTGCGGAACTCCTCACGCTTTCTCTCAACAACACTTTGTGGAATGTGGTGCGCTTTGAAGTCCTGACAGAAGTTAGTCCAAGTGATCACACGACCTCCTCTGGAATCTTTGTATTGTTGATACCAATCAGCAGCTTGGTCCTTGAGTTGAAAAGAAGCGAACTTGACAAAGTCCTCAGGCCTGACATTGCTACATTCAAAATGCTTGTTGATGTCCACGAGCCAATCATCGGCATCTGTGGCCTCGGCACAGTAGCTGAAAGACTTGGGCTGATTTGCGAGAAACTGGTTGAGGGTAGCGAAGTGAGGCTGATTGTTGCCTTGACCTTGATTTCCTTGATTGCCTTGCCCTTGGGTGCGTTCTTGCAAGAGTTGCAGAATCATCTGAGCATTAGCGTTGGTGGCTGCCATGATAGCTTGCCATGCCTCCGGAGGCGGAGGTGGTGGCGGAGGGTTCGCCTGACTCCCATTATTGCGTTCCAGATTCTGACGCGTTGGCGGAGCCATCCTGAAGAGGGTGACATCTGTTAGCATCTTGATAGACAAATAGACAATTAGAATCAACGGATAGAAATTGCAACATATAGTCTTCATAATAAACATTCGAACGAGGATGAACGAATGAATTCCATAGTAAATCATCACACTTCCATTAAGGTGAGAAGCCACTTAGAAAAAGGTATGGAATCAACATTTGACTTCGAAGCAACTCGAATACCACAATTCAAAACAAAAAAAAGTATTGGCTTGCAGAATAAGCCGGAACAAACATATGATAGAGATTTTGTCCGAAGTTTTCGTGGTGGGGCCCACACGGGCTCGATCGTACAGCACCATCATGTACAAGGCAGTGCACATGACATACGAAGCGTCCCCGAGTCGGCATAGCCAAGGACTCTTTAAGACACTACGAGAGCACTGTAAAACCAACTGTGGAAAGGCGGACCACTAGACGTCGAACCCCAATCTCATATCATGCGTCTGTCAGAAAGATATCCTAGGAGCTACTTGAATTCCCACTTATAAACTCCCGAAACTTTCTGGTTATGCAATCTGGTGTTGGGGATACAGGGGACACAAAATATATCACCCAAACTAGCAATCCCTAGATCCAGTTGTATCCATCCGTCAACACATAACCAAGAAACCTTCGGAAATCGTGTACCTCAACCTTCGAAAAGCATCCGTTATACGAGTTATGGCAATACTCCCGAACTCCCGCCCCAGTACTGGGTGGCGTCGAGGTGATCTCACCAACAACTGCATAAAAGAGATTTTCGATGTCGGTGAAACTCAGGTATTCCAGTACTGCAACGATAAAATTGTGACGACAACACCTCGGAGCTCAACTCCCCGGGACACTGCCACAACCCCTAAATGTCAGGAGGCACCAAGAACAATGTTCTCGTCACAAAACCATTGGAACGATTCCAAGATACCCGCGGGATCCTAAAAAAAATTTAGTGAAATTTGAGGAGAGGAAAATCAAAACATGCACGTCAAGAGACTGAGGAGTAAAAAGAATCCTACTCTCCGATATATATAATCCTAATACTCAAAACATTTTTGTTCTAGACTCAACGACGCCAGTGATTCGATCAAGCAGGGGGCTCCTAAGTCGGGGATGGCTCTGATTACCAACTTGTAATGCCCACGATGCGGCTATATCTCCCACGTGTCGAGGCACGACTTAGAGGCATAACCGCATTGTGGTATTGTCGCAAGAAGGGTTATCTTCACACAATCCCATGTAATGAACAAGAATGGGATAACGAGAGTTGGCTTACAATCGCCACTTCACACAATACATAAATTTAATTCATACATCATCCAAAATCCACACATAGACCGACTACGGTCAAATCCAAATGAAAATAAGATAACCCCAAATGCTAGATCCCTGATCGTCCCAACTGGGCTCCACTACTGATCATCAGGAAAAGAAACATAGTAACGACCACGTTCCTCATCGAACTCCCACTTGAGCTCGGTTACGTCATCTGCCCTGGCATCGTCGGCACCTGCAACTGTTTTGGTAGAATCTGTGAGTCACGAGGACTCAACAATCTCACACCCGCGAGATCAAGACTATTTAAGCTTATAGGAAAAGGATGGTGTAATGAGGTGGAGCTGCAGCAGGCACTAAGCATATATGGTGGCTAACATACGCAAAAGAGAGCGAGAAGAGAAGCAACGCAACGGTCGCGAAGCTAGAAATGATCAAGAAGTGATCCTGAAACTACTTACGTTCATGCATAACTCAAACCGTGTTTACTTCCCGGACTCCGCTGAGAAGAGACCATCACGGCTACACACACAGTTGATGTATTTTAATTTAAGTCAAGTGACAAGTTCTCTACAACCGGACATTAACAAATTCCCATCTGCCTCATAACCGCGGGCACGGCTTTCGAAAGATAATACCCTGCAGGGGTGTCCCAACTTAGCCCATCATAAGCTCTCACGGTCAACGAAGGATAAACCTTCTCCCGAGAAGACCCGATCAGTCTCGGAATCCCGGTTTACAAGACATTTTGACAATGGTAAAACAAGACCAGCAAAGCCGCCCGAATGTGCCGACAAATCCTGATAGGAGCTACACATATCTCGTTCTCAGGGCACACCGGATGAACACTACTTACAACTAGAACCAGCCCTCGAGTTTCCCCAAGGTGGCGCTGCAAGTGGCTCTAGTTTGGACCAGCACTCAGAGGAACACTGGCCCGGGGGTTTAAATAAAGATGACCCTCGGGCTCGCAAAAACCCAAGGGAAAAGGCTTAGGTGGCAAATGGTAACACCAAGGTTGGTATCGTGGAATTGTCACGGCAGATGTCCTTAGTGTCAGGACTTAGTCGCGAGGCCAGCGCATCTATGTAGTAGCTTGAGAGGGGTTGATTGGGATGATAGACGCAGGGCGGATCAACACATAAGACAAGGGTTTAGACAGCTTCGGGCCCCGGGAAACATCATCCGGTAACAACCCTACGTGCTGTTTGAGGCTAGGTCTCATTATGATCACGGGAGAGTCGCCGGCTTCGGCTCTCGGTGTTTAGCCCTAGAGATTATTTCTTGTTGCATGTCCCTCTTTGGGTGCCCTGCCCCTCCTTATATAAGTTAGAGGGGCGGGTTACATGTGGAGTCCTAGTAGGACTAGGACTAGTCTATCTTCTCTTACAAGTTAATTACAAGTCCGGGTCTTGCTTCCTTGTAAAGGAAATATTCGTCATCCCTTTCTTCTTAAGCCGGCCCACCATAACATGAGCTGGCCTTCTGGGCCTTGGGCCTAGTCTTCTATCTGACCCGCCGTCGGGGTCATCCGTGAGTCGTCAGGCTCGTGAGTTGTCTGACAGTGAGCCGCCAGACCCGTGAGTCGCCAGTCCTCCGGCGGGTCACGGTGAAGCGCCAAGTCCGGCCGGGTCATACCGCGGGGTATATCCCCGACATTAGCCCCCAGTTTAATTTGGATTTATCCATGTTAAACTAATCTGCAATATAAACACAAGAACAAATTTGACAGGTTGTGTTCCCGGTTAAATATTCTTTGTAAGCCGGCACTTGATCATCCTTAAGTCCTTGTCATCTTCCTTCTTGATATGTATCCATAATCTCATAGCAAATCTCTTTAGCAGATATGTTCAAATTTTGCCAATGCAAAAAATCCAGATACTTCCTTTGAAAAATCCGGGTCAACAGGCCAGCTTCAGTGTCAATTTGCTAACATTGGTCTCTTGTTGAGAAATATTGTAAGAGATAATCCACTTGAGTCGGCTTTCAATGCTCTGACTTGACAAAAATATTGGTCTTCAAATATTCAACTTATATTCAGCCGGCTTAAAGATATAAAACTTGCCGGTTTATGAGTACCAAAATTGCCGGGTTATAAATAGATGATGCCGAGTCATAATTGTCGCCGACGCCGGTTTATGATTTTTGCAGACACCAGGTCATTCTGATTTACTCAAAACTGAGAATTTGAAGATATTTCTCCCTTATATCCATATTACCTGTAGCCCCCAAGGGCCGGTTTAATCACCATGAATAAGCCGGGACTAATCACCATGGCTTTAAATAAAATCCAGTTGTGTAGCCCCCATGAGTCGGCTATAGTCATAGTAGTGTAGCCGGGTCATCCTAGAATTGTCTTGAATTTTCGACAGGAGCAATTGGTAGCCCCTAAGGGCCGGCTCATTTAGAATGTGATGAGTCGGATCTTCAATAATTTGAGCAAAAAATGACTTTGCATTAGCCCCCAAGTGCCATGGTGCATGCTGGCAGTGACATGGGACTTGCATATTTGATGCAATATCAATTTGAATAATGTAGCCCCCAAGTGCCGGGTCGTAAGCCTGTAGCGACTCGGGACTATTCTTTCCATTGTAGAATAAATCATATCCATTGATAAAATAATAGCCATTGCGCCAAAGCGACTTTGAATACCTCATCTGCTGATAGGTCAATCCGGAGTTTAAATACCCGGCGGCTCTTGGCCGATGCCGATTTAATACGCCTCCATTGTAAGCCGGAATTTGTACAACCCGGCGGCTTATAGCCTTTGAGAAAATCAAGAATTGATAACCCTTTTGAGACACCAATTTCCATCTATGATGGGCTTGAATTTAATCATTTATGTAAGTCATAGCTCTGTAAATCCTGCAAAGTTTAAACAACATATGCCCTGGCGACTTAACGTCAAAAACCAGGGCGGGTAACCACCCAAATGTAGTCTTATCCTGCACGCAAGTAGATCACAAGAACCGTTGGCGGTTTACCGCAGGGCGGGTCATAATATCTCACATATAACCACTGTGATATTGAATTTGTACTGCTGGTTTACATGACCTGTGCAGTAAGGGTGATAACCCAATCCTTAGAAGCCAATACTTCCAAATATATGATGATTGTCATAAGCCGGCGACTTATCATCGAAAATCAAGCCGGGTTTAAATAGAAATCACTCATATACACTTTAGATGTGTTCAAAAGAGCTTTCAAATAAAATCCCAAAAATTATTTGCAAAAAGAGACTTCAAAATTTTTGAGGCTTCTGATTCGAATACGATCAGAAAACCGTCCCAAAGGGGTTAAGCTAAGATTCGAATACGATCATATAGCCCCCAGTGGCTTTGGCGTTGCCGATCAAGAGGGTACAGACAGCTATGTTCTCTTTGGTTCGAATACGACCTATGTTTGAACAGGAAGCCCCCAAATGACCTTGAGAGTTGTTTAACGACGCTAATTCGAATACGATCCACGTCGGTTCCCAAAGGGGGTTGAGCTATGGTTCAAATATGACCAAGAAACTCCCCAATGAGCTCGGCAGTGTGCCGATCAAAAGGGTATCGACAGCTATGTTCTCTTTGGTTCGAATACGACCTATGTTTGAACAGGAAGCCCCCAAGTGACCATATAAGTTTTGGCATTGCGCCGATCAAAAGGGTACTGATAGCTATGCTCGATGAGCAAGAAGCCCCCAAGTGATCATAATAAGATAAGCCGTAAAGCAGGATACCCAAGTTTGAACCGCGCATGATGGCAGCAAGTTCTTTTTGGCAACCTTTAATTTTTCCTGAGAACTCGAATCTTGCGAGAGATTAATTCTTTTTGAACCGGAACTTTGAACCGGATTTGAGAGCTTAAAAGCTTTGTAAGAGACAAATTTACCTTGAGCCGGATGTTTGAACCGGATATGAGAGCTTCAAAGCCTTGTGGTAAACAAATTTCCCTTGAACCGGTTTTTAAACCGGATATTAAGAGCTTCAATGTTTTGTTGGAGAGAGATGTCTCTTGAACCGGATTTTAAACCGGAATCCTTCTTTTTAAACCGGAAATTTTCTGACGGCCTTTTAAATTTTTCACCAATATAGCGGTAGCCTCCGGAATCGGGTTACCTTCCCTTCAATGACCCGGAGTTCTTGAATTCACTAACACCGACCAATTTCGCCGAGTCATGTCATTGTAGCCCCCGAGTCTCAAGACGATTCGAGGAGTTGGCTTGAGATTCTCCATATTGTACCAGAGCAGAAGGTGTATATCATCAGCGCATTGATAGCGCGATGTGAACCCACAGAAGGTTGAAGTGACTGCGGCGGGTTATAAATGATCCCATATGAGCCGTGTCAATAACTCGGCCAATGGCTCCTTCCAACTAGTTGTTCGAAATTAACCAAACTGTAGTGGCGGCGACTCGTGCGCCTGCCCATTGAACCATCCAGTGCAGACGACGGACGATAATATATGATAATTTGCCTCCAGTTTGTTGGAAGAAAACCGGGCTTCCCAAGTAGTGACTTGCTCATAATCAATAAACAACTCATCCAGACAAGTGCGGCCTGGTATGTTGATGTAGACCAGGCCGCGAGAGAGGGACGGAAAAAACGACCGTAACATCAAAGGCGACACAGACAGATGAGTCGGCCGTGGCATTGTAAACCGGTGCGGACGGGTGAGTTGTCCTCCTTGTTGTAAGCCGGCGTGGTCGCGAGAAACGTCCACGGTGTTGTAAGTCGGCGTGGTCGCGAGAGATGGCCATAGCGTTGTAAGTCGGCGTGGTCGCGAGAGACGGCCACGGCGTTGTAAGCCGGTGCAGGAGTCCGTTGAGTAACGACGACCACCTGTGCCAAAAGATGTTGGCGTGCCTCCATCTCCGCGGTACAATGTCACTTTTTGTCATAAATAATTGCCCTGATTCGCCCGGACAACAGATGAGTCGGCCGCGGCGCTGTAAGCCGGCGCGGACGGGCGAGTTAATGTAAACCGGGCCACAGAGGATGGTGACTTTGCGCACGTTCATTCACCGGGCAGTATGACACGGACGAAACCCCGGTGCAGAACATTGCCATCGCTCGCTCCATCCCCATAATATAACACCTCATTCGCAATGAACAATTGTCCTGCATCAAAAGGTATTGCAAGCCAAAGTATTTGTTCTTTTAAAGAAAGCAATATGTAATATAAAAACATATTGGATGGATTTCACCTGATGTGCCAGGCCGGAAATAATCCGCCATGAAATTGATGATCGCTATGTGAGGCTGAAGTGGCGCACGGGTGAACCGGCCGCGGTGTTGGAAAAACATCACGGACACGGGTGAACCGGCCGCGGTGTTGGAAAAACATCACGGACACGGGTGAGTCGGCCGCGACGTTTGTAAGCCGGCACGGACAGCGAGTCGGCCACGGCGTTGTATGCTGGCGCGGACGCGTGAACCGGCCGCAAGGGCGAACGGGTGAATCGTCCGTGGCGTTTGTAAGTCGGTGCGGTTGGGCGAGTCAATCGCAGGAGCGGTAAGTGACGCGGACGCTGTCGTGGAATTGTCACGGCAGATGTCCTCGAGCTAGGACTTAGTCGTGGAGCCATCGCAACTAGGAAGCTTGAAGGGGTTAATGTGGGACAAGGAACACGAGGGTTTATACTGGTTCGGCCCCTTACGGTGAAGGTAAAAGCCTATGTCCAGTTGAGATGGTATTGATTAGGGTTACGATCACCGGGGAGCTAAACTGCTATGCCCGGCACTCGATGAGATTGTTGTCGTCCCTAAACCGCTGCCGGGTCATCCCTTTATATAGGGAGGAAAACGCCCAGCAACCCTTAGAGTCCCGGCCGGCTCATAAGAGTGTTCAGCTCGGACTCTCAACTATACTTGCCTTATGCTACAAGTTTAACCATAATAATAATTGTAACTACGGGCTTTAAGCCATATCCGGGTCTTAGCCCATCTCTGGCCCATCGTCTTCAAGCTTGGCTCCGGGCTTCTGGCAACGACCATATGAGTAACCCGGCCTCTCCTGGCGGGTGACTCTAAGGTCTATATCCTCAACATTAGGCCCCAGATTGATTTGAGCCGGCTCATGTCAATCTTCAACTCTGCCGACAGAAAAAATCTCCAGCTTACCATTCATGTGAAAGCCATAACCCGGCGTGACGTCATCCTCTGGACTCCGGATAATCCGCCGTGACGTCATCTTCCATTAAGCCCTTTTTTACTCCACCAGATCCGCAACGGATCTTTGCTTTTACTGTCATTCCGAAAATCGAGGCGTCGTGGGGGGAGATAACCACGCCGTGGTCTCCTTGAATCTCGCGCCCACTTATGACCTTGCCTTATAAATAGGCCAGCCCGACGGGCTTTCAGCCACTTCCTCCCCATCTTCTTCCTCGTGCCATCGCTCCTCTGCCCGAGCTCCTCCGCCGTCGCCGCCGCGGGTCTTCTCGTTGTCACCAAGCTCAGGCCGCTGCATCACCCTGAACGGACCAGAGAAACGCAATAACCTCCGCAGCTCTCCAACTCTGGTAAGTCTTGCTTGCCCTGTAAGATAGATCTACCGTAGGGTTCGTCTGTGTTCTTCGTGTTCGTCGCCATTGCCACATACTTCGGTAGCTTTCTTTCTTACTGCTCCTGTTGATCTTAGATCTGTATAGACTTGCTACAGTAGTTGTTTAGTACTCATTTTACCTGCAAAACACACTTCTTTCTACTGCATAAGACCTCCTTCGAGCTCAAGAACTCCCCTGCGTCCGCTTTTTTAGGTCTAGAAAATTTTCTTTGGACCGACCATTTTGATCCAAAAAAGTTACGGCAATATGTGAAACCTGTTTTACCACACTTAGTAAAAACTGCAACCATTGAACCTTGGCGGCTTACAATTCCGGTTTAAAGAGATCACGCGCCGTAGAATCCTCCGGCTTTAAAGAAAACCATGCTTCGTAGAATCCTCCGGCTTAACTGTGGTAAGGCCGTAGATAACCAACTTACTCTGAATGCCCCTGCGGCTTAAATAACCCACTGTACCAGAGTATATATCATTAGTCCCCTTCATAAGCCGCCACCTTAGTTGTGAATTGTAGGTCTCCAGCTTAAAGTTAACCCGGACATTTTTCCTTTTTGTCATAGACTGCCAACTTTCATCATGCCTCCTAAGGCTCCCATCACTTGCAACTGGATGAGGTCCAACGTCACCAATGAGACCCTAGCCAATTTTGTTAAGTCCGGATATCTGCCTAAGAAGGAAATCATGTCCTACCGTGCCCCTGACCCATCAGAAGAGAGACCACAGCCAAAGGACGGGGAGGCAGTGATTTTCGCAGATCATATGAGCCGGGGCTTCGCACCGCCCGGCTCAAAGTTTTTCAGGGACGTGCTCAACTTCTTCGACTTGCGGCCTCAAGATATAGGCCCCAACTCAGTGTCCAACATCTGCAATTTCCAAGTCTTCTGCGAGGTTTACCTTGGAGAAGAGCCTAGTCTGCTGCTCTTCAAAGAGCTTTTTTATTTAAACCGCCAGAATGAGTGCGCCAACGGACCAAGTCTGGAGTTAGGTGGCATTTCCATCCAGCGGCGTAGGGACTATCTTTTCCCTTACGCAGAGCCGCCGAGCCACCCTAAGGACTGGAACATGACTTGGTTTTACTGCCAAGATACGTCCCCGGCTGATGAAAGCCCGCTGCCCGGCTTTCGCCCAACACGTCTGGAGCCGACTCACCCACTGTCGGACAAGCTGACTCAAGCGGAGCGCCAGCCTCTGCTTCCTACTATCAACAAAATCAAGGCCCTCCTGGGCAACGGTCTGAACGGAATTGACCTGGTCCGGGTCTGGATCTCCTGGCGGGTGATCCCACTGAGCCGCCGCCCCAGCTTAATGTGTGAGTACACAGGGCGAAAGGATGACCCTCAGAGGCACAGCCGCAATGATCTTCCAGAAGACGTTGCAGAGGAGGAGACCAAGGCTCTTTTAAACGAGAGCCTGGCAGACTGCGGAAGGACCGGGTTAGCCCCCTTCTGCAAGACCAATCCAGCCCCAGCGGTAAGCCGCTGTCTTTAACTTTTTATCTTCGTCTGCATATAACCTTCATCTGAACCGTTTTAAAAATCTGTCATTGTATTTTTCAGGCCGATGATAAGTTCTGGCGGGTCAAATACGACCATGAGGCGGCCAAGAAAGCCAGGAAGGCGAAGAAAGCCGCCAAGAAAGCCGCCCCTCGCAAAAAAGGAAGCAGGCCTACTGCTTCGGAGCTGATGCAATTAAGCGACAGCTCCGAGTCAGAGGTAATTCCTGAGCATTTAAGTCTTTACTATATTCACTGTTTGTTGCTGTCCGCCTTATCGATACTTGCTCTTTGACAGGATGACACCGGCGCAAGTAACCCGGTGGTTGAAGAGGTAATGTCACTTTCCTCCGACTCGGAGCCCTTGCCACAGCTGAAAGTCCGAAGGGTAACCCGGAAAGTAAGCTTTTCACATCCTTTAGCTCATCAAGACCCTCAATTTCTTTTGAAGCGTCAGGTTCACGAAAGTCGGCGTCACACCCGGACCAACAAGGACACCGACCTCTCCGCCGGGTTACCCGACGCAACAAGGAAACGCCGAACTGAGGTTATTTCCCACTTGTACCCTTTTCATCCGTTGGCGGGTGTTATCCGTCAGCCACTCAATTCTTCTGACTCCAATTATCAGGAGACCTCCCCTTCTTCGGGCGACTCTATGCAGTCGAGTCTTCCGGCTTTCAAGACCGCGCCCGGGTAATGACAACCATCTTACATTATATTTGTCTATACTTACTCTTTGTGTGCTTAACACTTCTATCCTTCCAGTGCTCAGGCAAAACTTACCAAAAGAGCAAAGAAGACCAGATCAGCCGGAGTGCCGGATTTGCCTGAACCGGAGGTGACGGCTCAAGAACCGCCAGCTGCCTCCGCCCCCGAAGCCACCACTCCAATGGACACGGCACCTGAAGCCACTGCCCCTACTACCAAGGCAACAACCGAAGCATCGGTTAACCCGGAGGCCTCCGGCTCAGCTCCACCAGCAGACGACCCGGACGTGGTAATCACCCGGACGGAGTTTGTTGAGCCGGGGAGACCGACCGTGTTGGCCAAGTGCTCCGCTAAGGGGGAGCTACTGCAACCCCACCGGGCGAATCTAGACCTCTCCAACTACAGCAACCTGAGCATTGGAGAGCTCGTCTCTGGCTACATCAACCAAGTACACAAGAGCCGGGACGCCGAGGTCGCCATGGTAAACCAGATCCAGCAAAAATCTGAGGTATCCTTCTGTTATCTTCTTACTAGCCCCCAAGTCGACGACTTATGATTTGAATATGTTGTAGACTTAGGTTCCGGCTTACTCAATTGAGCCGGCTGTATGTAGATAGATACGTTCAATATGCATTAGCCCCCAAGTGCCAAGTATCTTTGCTTGGAAAGTGCTTGGGACTTATATAGTAACTGCTCATGTCATAACCCGGAAATTTATACAGGCTGTTGGCAAGAAACTAGAGTCGGACCTTGCGGATCTCAAAAGCCGGCTGAAGACGCAGGAGATGGAGACCCGGAAGGCAAACGCCAAGTTTGTCTCCAGCATCGCCGCTCAAGAGAAGCTGAAGACAGAATTTGATGCTGAGCGGAAGGCCTGGGCTGAAGAGAAGGCCGCACTGGTGACCCGGGCAGAACAGGCGGAGAAAACTCTCTCTGAGAAGACCGCCGAGCTCTCCGGCCTAAAGCGCCAGGTTTCCCAAATGGTGGCCGCCATCTTCGGTAAGTCGCCTCACCGGCTTTCATCAATGTTAGAATGTTTATATCTCATGATTCATCCTTGGCGCCGACTTACTTGATTCTGTTAAACAGGTCCTAGAAGTGCTAACCTCAACCAGAGCGTGGTCACCAAGCTAAAGGCCGTGTATACCCTGGTGGAGCAGCTCTACACCGGGTCACAGCGTGCCTTAGCTGTGGTGGCCCTCTCCAACGAGGTGCCGACTCACCTAGCAGAAGTCCTGCACTGGCTCGCCGTTCTGCCTCAGCGGATCCAAGAGCTGCGACGGGCTTCTGCGAGAGCCGGAGCGATCGCCGCGCTGAGCCGGGCCAAGGCATTCCTGCCGGAGTTAGACCCGGCGGACATCGCCCTTGGCTATCCAAGCCTGAAGGAAGACGGCTCAACTTTCGATCAGAAGGACTTCGCGGCGTGCGTGAAGGCTGTACGCCCGGTGGCCACCCTCATCGGGAACGACACAGATCTGACCAAGTACTAGCCGGGTTACGACGGGGAGAATCAGAGGATTCCAACCCCTCGCTATGAAGCCCTCAACCTGATCCCGCCGGCTCGTCAGCACACCTTCGCCCCGGAGATTGACCCGGCCGGGTTAATTGACAAGGAAGCCCAATTCGAGGCTCTCCGCGGCATCGACTGGAAGTCATCAACCTTCCAAGTCTTGGGATCAGCCGGAGGAGAGGACAGGAACGAGCCGGAGACTTCCACTCAGCGGGTATCGTAACGCGGCTGGCGATTTACCAAACAACGCTCCACCCTTTTGAGACTTGATGAGTTTTGTAATAGAGTAGGTGCAACAGTCTATCTCTGCCGTGCCATCGTGCACGTATTGACTGCCAAGGTCTTTTGAAATTGTCTCTTTGATGTTTCTCCGGGTCATAATCATCCCTTTGTTTTTCTCAACCTGAAAAAGGTGCCGTTAAGTATCCTGCACAGAAAGGCAAATCACAAGTCTCGAGGCGGCTTACCGCCCTGAAAATCAGGTGTTTCAGATAGATAACCCGGAATATGAATCAAAAAAGACTGGTCCTCAATTATACCCTTAACATAGTCGTAATAACACCCTTAGTGGCCTGTAAGCATACTTCCGGTTTAGATAACCCGGGAAACAAGGTTGATATCTGAACTCCGAGTTACCTGTCTTGATGACACCCATGGTGTTCAACTAACATCGTAAACCAAAGTTAAGCCGGCAAAGCGAGACCCGGCCGTATACACCTTGACATAATCAGAGTAAACTTGTGATGGAACATAGGAACTCAGGGGCTTCCAGTTCGAATACGACCAGAAACCCGGCCCAAAGGGGTTAAGCTAAGATTCGGATACGATCACATAGCCCCCAGTGGGTGTGGCGATGCCAATCAAGAGGGTACCGACAGCTATGCTCTCTTTGGTTCGAATACGACCCATGTTTGAACAGGAAGCCCCCAAGTGATTTTAAGAAATTGTTTAACGATGCGGATTCGAATACGATCCACGTCGGTTCTCAGAGAGGTTAAACTATGATTCAAATGTGACCAAAGGTAACCTCCCAATGAGCTCGGCACTTTGCCAATCAAATGGGTATCGACAGCTATGTTCTCTTTGGTTCGAATACGACCCATGTTTGAACAGGAAGCCCCCAAGTGACTTTACCGCTTACGGCTCGATTCGAATACGATCATAAGCCGGATCCTCCTTTAAGCCATCATGTAATCTTGTAAGAAAGACACGTGCATATTTGGAGGAGAAAATAGGACAGAGGTCCTGCTTTATTGCTTTATCATAATATATACATGTCTGAGAGAAATATGTACACCACGAGAGCCGGTGGCTCAAGTGTAGTAGGGCCGAAGCTGAGCTATGTTCCACGGCCGACTGGTCTCCTCCTCCGACTTACGTGAATCTTTGTGCTCCCGAATGTCAATGAGGTAATACGACCCGTTGTGCAAGTTCTTGCTGACCACAAAGGGCCCTTCCCAAGGCGAGGATAACTTGTGTGCATCTGTTTGATCCTGGATGAGCCGGAGCACAAGTTCGCCTTCCTGGAAGACCCGGGATTTGACCCGGCGACTATGATAACGACGCAGGTCTTGTTGGTAAATCGCTGAACGGGCTGCTGCCACATCACGCTGTTCGTCCAACAAGTCAAGAGCATCTTGGCGCGCCTGTTCATTATCCGTCTCAACATAAGCCGCCACGCGAGGTGAGTCGTGACGGATGTCCCTGGGGAGGACTGCTTCTGCTCCATAAACCATGAAGAAAGGCGTGAAGCCTGTAGACCTGTTAGGAGTAGTGTTGATACTCCATAAGATGGAGGGCAACTCCTCCACCCAACAACCCGGCGTCCATTGCAAAGGGACCAAAAGCCGGGGCTTGATGCCCTTCAGAATCTCCTGGTTAGCTCTCTCAGCTTGACCATTGGATTGAGGATGAGCCACTGAGGAAACATCAAGTCGGATATGCTCTCGTTGACAAAAATCTTCCATAGCGCCTTTGGAGAGATTGGTGCCATTGTTAGTTATGATGCTGTGCGGAAACCCGAAGCGAAAAATCACCTTTTTCATAAATTGAACCGCCGTGGCTGCATCGCACTTGCTAACTGGCTCAGCTTCCACCCACTTTGTGAACTTATCAACTGCCACCAAGAGGTGGGTCTTCTTATCCTTGGACCTTTTAAAAGGCCCAACCATGTCAAGCCCCCAGACCGCAAAGGGCCAAGTGATTGGGATCATCCTCGGCTCCTGAGCCGGCACATGAGCCCGTCGTGAGAACCTCTGGCAACCATCACATTTACTGACCAAGTCCTCTGCATCAGCATGAGCCGTCAACCAATAAAAACCATGACGAAAAGTCTTGGCCACAAGAGACTTTGAGCCGGTGTGATGGCCGCAATCCCCTTCATGGATCTCACGCAAGATCTCTTGACCTTCCTCAGGGGAGACACAACGCTGAAACACTCCTGTAACACTGCGATGATGTAACTCGCCATCGATAACAATCATTGACTTGGCCCGCCGGGTTATTTGCCTGGCCAAAATTTCATCCTCAGGCAACTCGCCCCGGGTCATGTAAGCCAGATATGGCGTTGTCCAGTCTGGTATGATATGGAGAGCCGCCACCAGTCGTGCCTCCGGGTCAGGGACAGCCAAGTCTTCGTCCGTAGGCAACTTAACCGAAGGGCTATACAGGACATCCAGGAAAGTGTTAGGCGGCACCGGCTTTCGCTGAGAGCCTAGCCGGCTTAGGGCATCAGCCGCCTCGTTCTTCCTGCGATCAATGTGCTCTACTTGGTAGCCCTGAAAGTGCCCAGCAATGGCATCAACTTCGCGGCGATAAGCCGCCATTAGAGGGTCCTTAGAGTCCCACTTGTCTGATACTTGTTGAGCCACCAAGTCTGAGTCACCGAAGCATCTTACCCGGCTCAAGCTCATCTCCTTAGCCATCCGAAGACCGTGGAGCAAGGCCTCGTATTCAGCCGCGTTGTTAGTGCAAGGAAACATCAGCTGCAGCACATAATGGAACTTGTCACCTTTAGGGGAAGTCAACACAACGCCAGCCCCCGAGCCCTCTAACTGCCTGGACCCATCGAAGTGAATAGTCCAATATGTGTTATCCGGCTTTTGCTCAGGAACTTGTGACTCTGTCCAATCATTGATGAAATCCACCAAGGCCTGAGATTTAACAGCAGTGCGTGGCACATATTTGAGACCATGAGGTCCAAGTTCTATAGCCCACTTAGCAATTCTCCCTGTGGCCTCTCTGTTTTGGATGATGTCACCAAGGGGGGAAGAGCTGACCACAGTGATGGGATGACCCTGAAAATAATGCTTAAGTTTCCGGCTTGCCATGAACACACCATACACAAGCTTCTGCCAATGCGGGTACCGTTGCTTGGACTCAATGAGCACTTCGCTGACATAATAAACCGGCCGCTGAACCGGATGTTCTTTACCCGCCTCCTTGCGCTCTACCACAATAGCCACACTGACAGCTCGTGCATTTGCCGCCACATACAGTAGCAAGGGCTCCTTATCAACCGGAGCAGCAAGGACTGGGGGCTCTGCCAGCTGCTTCTTCAAATCCTCAAAGGCGGTATTAGCTGCATCATTCCAGACAAAGTTATCAGTTTTCTTCATCAACTGATATAAGGGCATGGCCTTCTCACCCAAACGGCTTATAAAGCGGCTTAAAGCAGCGATGCGACCCGCCAAGCGCTGAACGTCATTTATACACGCCGGCTTAGCCAGGGAGGTGATGGCCTTGATCTTCTCCGGGTTAGCCTCAATGCCCCTGTTAGAAACCAGGAAGCCCAAGAGTTTGCCTGCAGGAACACCAAAGACACACTTGGCCGGGTTAAGCATCATTTTATAGACCCGGAGATTATCAAAGGTTTCCCTTAGATCATCTATCAGGGTTTCCTCTTTTATGGACTTAACCACAATATCATCCACATAAGCGTGAACATTACGCCCAATCTGTTTATGAAGACAGTTCTGTACACAACGCTGATAAGTCACCTGTGCACACTTGAGTCCAAAGGGCATGGATACATAGCAGAAGGCTCCAAAGGGAGTGATGAACGCCGTCTTCTCCTGGTCCTTAACTGCCATCTTAATCTGATGATAATCGGAATAAGCATCCAAGAAACTTAAACGTGCACAACCTGCCGTAGCATCAATGATTTGATCAATATGGGGGAGGGCAAAAGGATCAGCCGGACACGCCTTGTTCAAGTCCGTGTAGTCCACACACATCCGCCAAGTGCCGTTCTTCTTGAGTACGAGCACCGGGTTAGCCAACCACTCTGGGTGAAAGACTTCAACAATAAACCCGGCCGCCAAGAGCCGGGCCACCTCTTCACCAATAGCTTTCCGCCTCTCTTCATTAAACCGCCGAAGGAACTGTGTGACTGGCTTAAATTTAGGATCAATATTGAGAGTATGCTCAGCGAGTTCTCTAGGTACACCTGGCATGTCAGAGGGTTTCCATGCGAAGATGTCCCTATTCTCATGGATGAACTCGATGAGCGCGCTTTCCTATTTCGGATCCAGATTTGCACTGATGCTAAACTGCTGAGATGAGTCACCTGGAATAAAATCAATAAGTTTAGTTTCATCAGCCGATTTAAACTTCATCGCCGGCTCATTCTCCGTAGTCGGCTTTTTCAGAGAGGTCATATCTGTTGGGTCAACATTGTCTTTATAAAACTTCAACTCCTCTGTAGCACAAACAGATTCCGCATAAGCCGCATCGCCTTCCTCACACTCCAGAGCCACCTTCCGGCTGCCGTGAACCGTAATGGTCCCATTGTGACCCGGCATCTTGAGCTGTAAGTATACATAACACGGCCGTGCCATGAACTTGGCGTAAGCCGGCCGTCCAAATATAGCATGATACGGACTTCTTATCTTGACCACCTCAAAGGTCAACTTCTCCACCCTGTAGTTGTTCTCATCACCAAAAGCCACTTCCCATTCGATCTTGCCGACTGGATAAGCCGACTTACCAGGTACCACACCATGGAAGATAGTGTTTGACTGGCTGAGGTTCTTATCAACCAACCCCATACGGTGAAAAGTCTCATAATAGAGGATGTTGATGTTGCTGCCTCCATCCATGAGCACCTTTGTGAATTTATATCCTCCCACTAGAGGAGCCACCACTAAGGCCAAGTGGCCCGGGTTATCCACCCGGGGAGGGTGATCCTCCCTACTCCACACTATAGGCTGCTCAGACCACCGTAAGTAGCGTGGGACCGCCGGCTCAACAGCATTCACCGCCCTCTTGTGAAGCTTCTGATCTCGCTTGCACAAACTAGTGGTAAACACATGATACTGTCCACCGCTGAGCTGCTTTGGATTGGTCTGATAACCCCCCTGCTGCTGTTGATGACCCTGGCCAGACTGTTGATTAAAGCCCCCTTGACCGCTCTGAGGACCAGAATTTGAGCCGCCCCCCGGGCCATGAAAGCCGCCGGCGCCTGAGCCGCCGCCCGGGCCATTGTAGTTCTTAAAGGCCTTCATGATCGCACAATCCTTCCACAGGTGAGTCGTTGGCTTCTCTCTAGAGCCATGCCTTGGACAAGGTTCATTCAACAGCTGCTCCAGCGTCGGACCTGACCCGCCGCCTCGGGGAGGGGGCCTCCCCTTGCGTCGCTGGTTATTACCTTGCGAGCTGGCGTTGGCCACAAACTCTAGGCTGCCATCTGCCTTGCGCTTGCCTCCTCCTTGGTTCCCCGGGTTAAACTGAGGACCCTTGCCATTGCCGTTCTTCTTTCCCTTCCCTGTCCTTTCATCATCTGAAGGGGGATCCTTGTACCATCGGAATCGGCGTACTTAACAAGAGCCGCCATTAGTGTACCCATATCACTGCAGTCGCGCTTACGCCGCCCGAGTTTCATCTTCAGGGGCACGAAGCGACAATTCTGCTCTAACATTAAGAGTGCAGAGCCGGCATCCATCTTATCTGATGAATGTATGATCTCCTTAACCCGACGAACCCAATGGGTCGTGGATTCACCCTCCTGCTGCTTACAGTTAGTCAAATCCACAATTGACATAGACCGCCTACAGGTATCTTTGAAGTTTTGGATGAACCGGGCCTTCAGCTCAGCCCAAGACCCAATGGAATTCGGTGGTAGCCCTTTCAACCAAGTGCGGGCAGTCCCATCTAACATCATGGTGAAATACTTGGCCATGGCCGCCTCACTGACCTCCAGCAGCTCCATAGCCATCTCATAGCTCTCGATCCAGGCTGCGGGTTGTAAGTCAGCTGTGTAATTAGGCACCTTCCTAGGGCCCTTGAAATCCTTAGGTAGACGTTCATTACGGATAGCTGGTACTAAACAAGGGACACCCCCGGTCCTGGTAGGGATACCCACATCAATGGAAGCCGTCGGATAAGCCGGGGGGGTCTGGTAAGCCGTCAATTGTGGCACTTGCTCCGCCTCTTGCCGCGCTTGGTCTGCTGCGTAAAAGGCTCCATTATGAGTCGGGCCATGGCCAGGGGGCGGGTCATGGCGTCGGACGTTACTTGAGCCGGTTGCCGAGACCATGTGCCGGCTGTAACTCGGGCTCTGGCCTGGACGAGGGGTGGAGTGGATCATGTCCCGGCTGTAGGAGTATGCCTCTTGCTGCGCCAGTGCTGTCTGAAGGAGTTCCCTGACCCGGCGGGTTTCAATAGCCGTCGGAGAGTCGCCGTCAACTGGTAGAGCCGCCAGCCGTGCTGCCGCAGCGACCATGTTCTCCAGCGGGTTATCATAATGACCCGGAGGTATTGGCACATACTGAGGCGGGGCAGGGGCACCTGGGGAGGCCCCATCACTCGTGGCTGAATAAGGGGTCCAGACCCGGGCGCTATGACTCCTGGCGGGTTACTAGACCCTGCACCTGGTGTGTTGAAGAGGTTGCGTGGATCGTAAACCGGGGGGAGTCGAGATTGGGCCTTTTGGTGCCTCCTTCTTAGGACCTCATTGGCCGCATTTTGATCCATCGTCAGTTGGAAGGACTGCGCCTGGATCAGCTGGGTTTGGGCATCGAGAGCCGCCCTCTCCGCAGCCAGCCTGATCCCTTCCGCTGCAAGATCCTCTTTAGCCTTCACTAGATCCAATTTTAACTGTGCCACCTCCGCGTCATGCCGAGCTTGATCCGCCGGGTCAACCGTGGCGGTTAACAGGGCCGTCATCCTGTCCGTGAGATCCATTAGCACCTGAGCCGGCGGGGTTCCCGCTCCAGCAGCAGGGCTCTGAACAGGCTGTGCTCCAGCCATAAAAACTCCAACCTGACTTGATGGCTCAAATAGGTCCGGAATACTGTCACCATCGGAACAACCCATGAGCCTGCCGTCCTGAAGTTGGTACAACGAGTTTGACTCATCGGTGGCCGACTCGCCGTCAGAGCCGGCGGCCGTCTCATCACCAGACCCAGCTGGATCAGAGGGCCCTCCATGGATGCATCCCACAAAAGCGCGCCTTAAGGCAGGCCGGGCCCGGGCGGGTCGTGCGCGCTGAGCCGTTTCGATGAGATCGGCGCAGAGATCCGGCTCAGGCCCCGGCTCACCAATCTTGCCAATGAAGACATGGATTCCACCGAAGGGGACCTGGTACCCGTACTCAACTGAGCCGGCATCGGGGCCCCAGTTTGCATCGTCGATGTAGAGCTTGCCGCGACGACTCTTGGTCATCCGGCCCACAGCGTATCCCTTGAGCCCTTCGAAGCTGCCCTTCAAGAACTCAAATCCACCGTGTGCTGGCCCCATGGTGGGCGCCAACTGTCGTGGAATTGTCACGGCAGATGTCCTCGAGCTAGGACTTAGTCGTGGAGCCATCGCAACTAGGAAGCTTGAAGGGGTTAATGTGGGACAAGGAACACGAGGGTTTATACTGGTTCGGCCCCTTACGGTGAAGGTAAAAGCCTACGTCCAGTTGAGATGGTATTGATTAGGGTTACGATCACCGGGGAGCTAAACTGCTATGCCCGGCTCTCGATGAGATTGTTGTCGTCCCTAAACCGCTGCCGGGTCGTCCCTTTATATAGGGAGGAAAACGCCCAGCAACCCTTAGAGTCCCGGCCGGCTCATAAGAGTGTTCAGCTCGGACTCTCAACTATACTTGCCTTATGCTACAAGTTTAACCATAATAATAATTGTAACTATGGGCTTTAAGCCATATCCGGGTCTTAGCCCATCTCTGGCCCATCGTCTTCAAGCTTGGCTCCGGGCTTCTGGCAACGACCATATGAGTAACCCGGCCTCTCCTGGCGGGTGACTCTAAGGTCTATATCCTCAACAGACGCCGAGTTGGCCGCGGGGGCGGACGGGTAAGTTGTCCGTCACATTGCAAGTTGTCTGAAGCGCGCGTCTGCTGTTTGAATCGCGCGTCATGGTGACTCAAAAGATTGTTGGAAGTGATGCAATAAAAAACGCCAGCAAAAAACTCTTGAGCTGAATAGATCTGCGAGCATAAAATAGCACGAGTAGACAACATATGTTTTGTATAATACGCACTTAATACGCAGAGTAATTTGACAGAGACGAGTGCACCTGATTCTATCCACAGATATCTGCAGAGCAATTTGGAAACAAGGCGAGGCGGCGTGGCCGGGGTGGCTCGACGCGCCGGCGAGGTAACCTGGTGGCGGCAGAACCGGTCCAACCCGGCGTCGTACATCAGCGAAGGTTGATCAGCGTCAGCGACTTACACCCAGTAAAATGAGACCACGACATCGGGCTTCGGCAGCGGAGGCGGCACAGACGGCCCGGCGGTGGCCCCGGTGTGGCAGAGACGAAGGGCGGGCGACGGCGTGGCGGCCCGGCGTCTCAAGAGGCGGTCCACGGCTGAGGTAAGCCGCGCGGATGCGGATCGCAGTGGTGATGCGAGCCGGCGGAGGTAACCGACAAAACTGCATGCATGCTGATATGGTATCTTCCCAGGAGCCGGCGTAGTGTTGTACTATGTGTCAATTAAACTTGGAAATCCGTGTAGCATTAGTACTAGATGTAGAGTACTTGTAGCTGTATTTAGCCCCCACGTGAGGAGCCTTTGAGGAAATTAACCATGGAGACGTGAGATTGTGGCCGTCCTGCTGCCAGTCCCTTTTGTCTTGATCTGCATACACAAATTTTAGTGCCCAAGTCTTCGGTCATTGAATCTGGTCTCTTTTGTTTTCTCTGCTTCATCTGATACTAACAAACAAAGTGATTTTCTTTTCCTCCACGTCCCAGTGGGTTGCATGAATCCGTACCGGTCTCCCTCTTTCCTTTTCTTTTTAATATAATATGCGCAACACAGGGCACATGGATTGTAATCGCCGTCTTGGAACTTGGCGTTTCCCGGGCCTTGTGCATCAGTACAGTATTCCCACGTCGTGAACACCACTCAAGGGAAAAAACAACCGCCGATGATTGATCTAATCTTTCACTGTTGCCGAAAACCTTTTTGATCTCGATCGATGAACTCGAAGTCGATGTAGCTACTTTTGTTCCGGTTAATCGCGAGCTTTATCATAGCGACTCGGTGTTCCGCGGCTCAGCAGAAATCTTGTTGGTCTCGGCGACCCGGAAATAATTGAATCAACTATACGATGAAGGCGGATTGAGTAGAACTCAAATCTCCCAGATCGTAAATCTGAACTAGCGAACTTTAAAACCTGATGTGGATCCTTTCGAACCAAGCCTTCTTCAACTGACTAATCTTGAGCTTCTTGATCCCTAAACTAGATCCCTCCAAGAACTCAACACCGCCGTGCGCAGCCCCACGGTGGGCGCCAACTGTCGTGGAATTATCACGACAGATGTCCTTAGTGTCAGGACTTAGTCGCGAGGCCAGCGCATCTATGTAGTAGCTTGAGAGGGGTTGATTGGGATGAGAGACGCAGGGCGGATCAACACATAAGACAAGGGTTTAGACAGCTTCGGGCCCCGGGAAACATCATCCGGTAACAACCCTACGTGCTGTTTGAGGCTAGGTCTCATTATGATCACGGGAGAGTCGCCGGCTCCGGCTCTCGGTGTTTAGCCCTAGAGATTATTTCTTGTTGCCTGTCCCTCTTTGGGTGCCCTGCCCCTCCTTATATAAGTTAGAGGGGCGGGTTACATGTGGAGTCCTAGTAGGACTAGGACTAGTCTATCTTCTCTTACAAGTTAATTACAAGTCCGGGTCTTGCTTCCTTGTAAAGGACATATTTGTCATCCCTTTCTTCTTAAGCCGGCCCACCATAACATGAGCCGGCCTTCTGGGCCTTGGGCCTAGTCTTCTATCTGACCCGCCGTCGGGGTCATCCGTGAGTCGTCAGGCTCGTGAGTTGTCTGACAGTGAGCCGCCAGACCCGTGAGTCGCCAGTCCTCCGGCGGGTCACGGTGAAGCGCCAAGTCCGGCCGGGTCATACCGCGGGGTATATCCTCGACAGTTGGGCCTTGCTGGAGGAGTTTTATTCAAGGCGAACTGTCAAGGGGGTCCCATAAATCACCCAACCGCGTAAGGAACGCAAACTCAAGGAACATAATCCCGGTATGACGGAAACTAGGGCGGCAAGAGTGGAACAAAACACCGGGCATAAGGCCGAGCCTTCCACCCTTTACCAAATATATAGATGCATTAATTAAATAAGAGATATTGTGATATTCCAAAATATCCATGTTCCAACATGGAACCAACTTCAACTTCACCTACAACTAGCAACGCTATAAGAAGGGCTGAGCAAAAGCGGTAACTTAGCCAAACAACGGTTTGCTAGGAAAGGATGGTTAGAGGCTTGACATGGCAATATGGGAGGCATGATATAGCAAGAGGTAGGTAGCGAAGCATGGCAATAGAACGAACAACTAGCAAAGCAAAGATAGAAGTGATTTCGAGGGTATGGTCATCTTGCCTGCAAGGTTCTCAGAGTTGTTGAAAGCTTGATCCTCGTAAGCGTACTCAACAGGTTCCTCGTTCACGAACTCGTCTCCCGGCTTTACCCAAAACAAGAACACAAGCAATGGAACCACAATCAATCATGAGAAATGCACAAGCAACATGATGCAAAACATGTATGATATGCGGAATATGATATGCGATGCATATGCGTGCTCCGGAGGAAAAATGATGAACAAGGCAGTAACTTGGCAAACCAAGCATGCCACTGGAAAGATGAGATGATTTCGGTCGAAATCGATATAAAGATCACCGGAAACGGATGCACGGTTTGCAAATGGCAAGCAAAACAAGAATGACACGAATCTGTGATTAACAGCATGATAGCATTTAGAATACATCAAGAAACTATGCTACAGCACCCCAACATAGCAACAAAGCATATGGTAGTAATCTACAGGAGATGCTTGACAAAAGATGAACACTGAGCTACGGCTAGATCACAACATAACAGGTTCAAACAAGCATGGCAAAAGTGCAAAAGATATCAGGTTCACAGACTGAAATTACTGGACATGGCATAAAGAGCATCAGGTAGCAATGTTCAGAGCAAGCAATCAACATGCTACAGGAACTTAACATGGCAAAACAAGGCACGGAATGAATCTACTAAATGCATATAACAAAAGTCCCTTACTGACCATAAGCCAAAAAGGATCAGAAGATATGATGGCAACCATGTAAACATAGCAAGTTTCGTTAACAGGTTTCAGACTTAGCAGAAAACAGAGCATGGCAGAAACTGACATTGTGAGGGCATCTCGGTGAGCTTGATTCACTCACCACAAAGAAATGCAAGACAAAACAAGCATACCTACAGCAAGATGGCCTGTTTATGAAGCTATACATGGCAAGAGAAAGTTCAAATCATGTATAAAACAACTACAACAAGCTTGGCAAAATTGAATAACACGTAAACAATCTGCCAGGAAAATTTTATAGCAAAAGTAGAGCAAGATTGAGTCATTCTATGGCACTCCATAATTGCAAACAGAGGCATGGATGGATAGAGCACAACTATATCTACAAAACATCCTTACTGAACATCTCCAAAAGGAGCATGGATCTCTCTGTAGGCACATGGATACAAAGCAACAAAATAACAGCAGACAAGGACTTGCCAAAATTACTAGTCTCTGAAAACAGAAACATCACGAAGCCTAGTTTGCATGCTTGTGCTAGTCACCACAGAGATCACAAAAATACATGGTATACACCTCTTTAAACATGGCATGGCATACATCAAAACACCTGTAGAGCTCCTACTCATAAGATGCACACATCAATAGCAACAAAAATAACAAATCCTTCTGATAAGTAACAGCAGGTAACAGCAATTAGCACTCTTGCACCAGCGATTTGGGCATCAAGACGGACTCAAATGAACATGTCACAATGGAACAAAATGAAGAGCATCTCGAGGCGAACATCTTGATATATTACACGCACGAAACGGAGCTATATGCAGAGAGTTATGATGCAATGAACAAAGGCATATAATGTAAAATCTAGGACTTGGAGAAAAATCGGGGGAAGGACAAGTCAACCGAGGCTATGGATCTGGATCGGGCCGAGCTCGAGCTCGCCGGGGCGGCTCGCCGGAGCAGAGGCTGTGGCCGGTGACGGGACGGAGAGGAGGTGGAGGAGGCGACGCGGGGGAGGAGGAAGACGGGGCGCGGCTCCGGCGACGATGGACGGCGAGGTGGCGGGGCGCCGCGCGACGGCTCGCCGGCGGCAGCGATGGCGGAGCGGCAGGCGGCGATGCGCCGAGGCGGCGGGGCGGCGGAGTGGCGCGGGAACGGGCGACGGGCGGCGGGCGGACGCGACGTGGGCCGCGGGGGTGTAACGCCCACGATGCGGCTATATCTCCCACGTGTCGAGGCACGACTTAGAGGCATAACCGCATAGTGGTTTTGTCGCAAGAAGGGTCATCTTCACACAATCCCATGTAATGAACAAGAATGGGATAAAGAGTTGGCTTACAATCGCCACTTCACACAATACATGAATATAATATCATACATCATCCAAAATACAAACATATAGACCGACTACGGTCAAAATCCAGATGAAAATAAGACAATCCCAAATGCTAGATCCCCGATCGTCCCAACTGGGCTGCACTACTGATCATCAAGAAAAGACACATAGTAACGACCACGTTCCTCGTCGAACTCCCACTTGAGATCGACCCCATCATCTGCACTGGCATCGTCGGCACCTACAACTGTTTTGGTAGAATCTGTGAGTCACGAGGACTCAACAATCTCACACCCGCGAGATGAAGACTATTTAAGCTTATAGGAAAAGGATGGTGTAATGAGGTGGAGCTGCAGCAGGCACTAAGCATATATGGTGGCTAACATACGCAAAAGAGAGCGAGAAGAGAAGCAACGCAACGGTCATGAAGCTAGAAATGACCAAAAAGTGATCCTGAACTCCTACTTACGTCAAACATAACACAGACCGTGTTCGCTTCCCGGACTCCGCCGAGAAGAGACCATCACGGCTACACACGCAGTTGATGTATTTTAATTGGGTCAAGTGACAGGTTATCTACAACCGGACATTAACAAATTCCCATCTGCCTCATAACCGCGGGCACGGCTTTCGAAAGATAATACCCTGCAGGGGTGTCCCAACTTAGCCCATCATATGCTCTCATGGTCAACGAAGCATAAACCTTCTCCCGGAAAGACCCGATCAGTCTCGGAATCTCGGTTTACAAAACATTTCGACAATGCTAAAACAAGACCAGCAAAGCCGCCCGAATGTGCCGACAAATCCCGATAGGAGCTGCACATATCTCGTTCTCAGGGCACACTGGATGAACACTACGTACAGCTAAAACCAATCCTCGAGTTTCCCCAAGGTGGCGCTGCAAGTGGCTCTAGTTTGGACCAGCACTCAGAGGAACACTGGCCCGGGGGTTTAAATAAAGATGACCCTCGGGCTCGCGAAAACCCGGGGGAAAAGGCTTAGGCGGCAAATGGTAAAACCAAAGTTGGGCCTTGCTGGAGGAGTTTTATTCAAGGCGAACTGTCAAGGGGGTCCCATAAATCACCCGACCGCATAAGGAACGCAAACTCAAGGAACATAATCCCGGTATATCAGTAACTAGGGCGGCAAGAGTGGAAGAAAACACCAGGCATAAGGCCGAGCCTTCCACCCTTTACCAAATATATATAGATGCATTAATTAAATAAGAGATATTGTGATACCCCAACATATCCATGTTCCGACATGGAACAAACTTCAACTTCACCTGCAACTAGCAACGCTATAAGAGGGGCTGAGCAAAAGCGGTAACATAGCCAAACAACGGTTTGCTAGGAAAGGATGGTTAGGGGCTGACATGGCAAAATGGGAGACATGATATAGCAAGTGAAAGGTAGTGAGCATGGCAATAGAGCGAACAATTAGCATAGCAAAGATAGAAGTGATTTCGAGGGGTGGTCATCTTGCCTGCAAGGTTCTCAGAGTTGTCGAAAGCTTGATCCTCGTAAGCGTACTCAACAGGTTCCTCGTTCACGAACTCGTATCCCGGCTCTACCCAAGACAAGAACACAAGCAAACGGAACCACAATCAACAACGAGAAATGCACAAGCAACATGATGCAAAACATGTATGATATGCGAGATATGATATGCGATGCATATGCATGCTCCGGAAGGAAAATGATGAACATGGAAGTAACTTGGCAAACCAAGCATGCCACTGGAAATATGAGATGATTACGGTTGAAATCGATATAAAGATCACCGGAAACGGATGCACGGTTTGCAAATGGCAAGCAAAACAAGAATGACACGAATCTGCGATTAATGGCATGATAGCACTTAAAATGCAACAAGTAACAATGCTACAGCACTCCAACATAGCAACAAAGCACATGGCATTAATATACAGGAGATGTTTGACAAAAGATGAACACTGAGCTACGGCTAGTTCACAACACATCAAGCTCAAACAAGCATGGCAAAAGTGCAAAAGATAACAGGATCACAGACTTGGTGAAATAACTGGACATGCCAGAAAACAGCATCAGGTAGCAATGTTCAGAGCATGAAATCAACATGCTACAGGAACTTAACATAGCAAAACAAGGAATGGCAGTGTTCTACTAAATGCATATAACAAAAGTTCCTTACTGACCATAAGCCAAAAAGGAACAGACGATATGATGGCAAGCATGTAAACATAGCAAGTTTCGTTATCAGGTTTCAGACTTGGCAGAAAACAGAGCATGGCAGAAATAATAATATGTAGGCCTCTTTGTGAGCTTGATGCACTCACTATAGAGCAATGCACTACAAACCAAGCACACCTACAGCACGATGGCATGTTTATGAAGCTAACCATGGCAAGAACACAAGCATAGCATGTATGGATCAACTACAATAAGCTTGGCAAAAATGAATATCATGTTAAGAATCTGCCAGAAATATTTTATAGCAAAAGTAGAGCAAGATTGAGTCATGCTATGGCACTCCATAATATCAAAAAAGGGCAGGAATGGATCAACTACAACTATAGCTACAAAACATCCTTACTGAACATCTCCAAAATATGCATGGATCTCTCTGTAGCATCAAGTTTACATGGCAACAAAATAACAGCAGACAAGGACTTGGAGAAATCACTGTCCCTGAAATCAGAAACATTACGGAGCCTACTTTGCATGCATGTGCTAGTCACCACAGAGATCACAAAAATACATGGACTACACCACTAGAAAGATGGCATGGCGTACTTCAAAACACATGTAGAGCTCATGCCCATAAGATGCACAGAATAAATGATACAAAAATGACAAATCTCCAAGTTCTGTTAAGAACCAGAGAATAACAGCAACTAGCCCTCTTCCAACAGAGATTTGGGCATCAAGATGACCTCTAATGAACATGGTGCAATTGAACGAAATGTAGAGCATCATGAGACGAACAATTTGACATATTACACACGTGAATCGAAGCTACATGCAAGGAGTTATGACATCACGAACAGAGGCATATTGCTGTAAAAATCCATGACTTAGAAGTATTTCGGGGGGGGTTTCGGGAAAGTCAACGTACAGTGACCCGATTGGATCTGGCCGGGCTCGTGCTCGGGTGCTTGCCGGGGCGGCGGAGCAGCTCGCCGGCGGGAGGAGAGGAGAGGCCGGAGAGGGGCGAGGCGACGGCGGAGGAGAGGGAGGCCGGCCGGGGCTCCGGCGGAGGGGGCGTGCGCCGGCGGCGGAGTGCGGCGGCGCGAGCGCGGCGGGGCGGCGGGGCCACGGCGGCGGCGCGGCGAGGAGAAGGCGGCGGAGCACGGGCGGCGTACGAACCGGCGGGGCGCGGGCGGCGGTGAACGGGCCGGCGGGCCCGCGGCGGGCTCGCGGGCCGGCGCGATGGAGAAGGCGGCGGCAACACGTGGCGTCTTCGGATTCGCCGGGGCGCGGCGGCGGACGCGTCCGGTTCGGGTCCGGACGTGTCCGGCGGCGGAGAGGGAACGGAGCTAGGGTTTGGACTGCGAATGTTATTTCGGGATGCTCACATATTTATAGGTAGAGGGAGCTAGGAGAATCCAAATGAGGTGCGGTTTTCGCCCACACGATCGTGATTGAACGACCTAGAGCATGGAAGAGAGTTTGGTGGGTTTTGGTCTGGTTTTGAGGGGGGGTTTTGCTGGACACTCAAATGGACTTTGCGGATGCCCGGTTAACCGTTGGAGTACCAAACGACCTCCAAATGGAACGAAACTTGACCGGTGGTCTCCGGGTGGTATATTAAGGCCACTTGACAAGCCTCGGTCCATTCCGAGATAGTTTGACACCCGCACACGAAAGAAAACAAGAGGGGTGCACCAGAGGAGATAGGAGCGCCGGATTGGAAAACAGACAACGGGGGAAAAGCTCGGATGCATGAGACGAACACGTATGCAAATGCAATGCACATGATGACATGATATGAAAAAGCATGACATGACAAAATGCAAAACGAAAGACAAAAACCCGACCACGGAGGGAATATCATAGCACATAGCCAAAAATGGCAAGAGTCGGAGTTACAAATATGGCAAGTTACATGCGGGGTGTTACAGGGGGCCGGCCACGGGCCTCGCGGGCTCGGCGGCGGCGCGGTGTATGGCGGACATGTGGCGCGCTGTGAGAGGCCGGGCTCGGCGGCGGGTTTTTGTCCGGCGCCGGGCGGACACGTCCGGCGGCGCGGAGGAGCGGGCTAGGGTTTCGGGGATCCGGAATTTCGGAGGGGGGAAGGTGTTTTATAGGTAGAGGGAGCTAGGAGACTCCAAATGGAGCACGGTTTTCACCCACACGATCGTGATCGAACAACCTAGAGCATGGAAGTGACTTAGATGGGTTTTGGGCTGTTTGAAGGGGGGGTTTTGCTGCAACACACAAAAGGACTTTGCGGTTACCCGGTTAACCGTTGGAGCATCAAACGACCTCCGAATGGAACGAAACTTGACAAGTGGTCTACCGGTGGTATACCAAGGCCACTTGGCAAACCTCGGTCCATTCCGAGAATGTTTAACACCCGCTCATGAAAAGAAACAAGAGGGGTGCGCCGGTGCATTTGGGAGTGCCGGATTGCAAAACGGACAACGGGGAAAATGCTCTGATGCAAGAGACGAACACGTATGCAAATGAGATGCACATGATGACATGAAATGGGATGCATGACAAGAACAAAATGCAAAACAAAAAACAAAACCCAACCACGGAGGGAATAACACATAGCCGAAAATGGCAAGAGTTGGAGTTACAAATATGGAAAGTTACATCCGGGGTGTTACAATTGCCTCTCGAGCTAGGGATGAACAGTACAAGGGGAAGAACAGCCTCCTGAGGTGAGGTGTTCTTGTGCTTGGTGGTGTCAGGATGATCTCAATCAGTTCTAGCTGAGTTGCCTCCTACTGTGGTGGCTAGTCCTATTTATAGAGGCCCTGGTCCTCTCCCCAAATATTGAGCGGGAAGGGAGCCAACAACGGCCAATTTGAAAGGGGACAGCTAGTACAAGCTATCCTGACTAAAGGTGGTCTTCGCCTGCCAAAGGCTCTGGTGGTGACGCCGTCTTGGGCTCCACGGTGACCTCCGTCTTGTCGTCCTACTGGTCCTGGTCGCGTTGCACCGATATGGAAACCTTTGCGTGATGCCTCGGTACTCTTCGCCTGCGCTTGCCTCCTTAGCACCAAAGAGGAAATGAGGACACTGTGCGCGCTGGCGCCCGCCTGGCCTTGGTCGTCATGGCTGACGTTGTAGGAACCTCGCGAGGTTTGCCTTGCCTTGATCTCTCCGCCCCTCGCGAGCTAGCCTGGTGAGGCCGCTCCCGAGGAGGTCTTGTGTCGTCCGCCTCGCGAGGCTTGGCCCCTCACGAGGGTCTTGAATGCTTGTTGGTGAAGACGGGCCGTACTGGGCCTCGAGTGGAGCCACGCTGCGGGCCGCAGGTAGGCAAGTCTGGGGACCCCTGTTCCCAGAACGCCGACAGCATTGTTCTACTTTATTCTTTTCATGCGCGCAAGCTCATAATCATTATGAAGCTGTTCAGAATCTGAGATTCATGAAAACATAAAAAGTAGTCAGATTATCTATGGAATGCATTGCGGATTCAACTTGAAGAGTGTCTCCCTATAAAGCCCTCCATATGCAAAGTTCACCCCCCAACCGTGCTGACCAGACCACCCACAGAAATACAAACCTCTTATGTCTCTATAACAGGCAGACACATATTTCAAAACTGAAGTAGGAACATTAGAATCATATCAAATTCGTATTTGAACAAATAAACTAAGGAATTATCAGTGGCATAATGTTTAGCTTCAAGGGTGGAGTGCTGGTAGTGCGACACAAAGCAAGTAGGCAGATTGTATTCCATTCAAAAGATCGTAGTCTATGTAAAATCTAGAATTGACACTTTCTTTCTATACAATGCAGTGCTCGTTGCCCACACATGATGGAAGAGATCACACAAAAAAATACTATTCACTCATGTCTACGGTTCCATTATTTTGAAACAGGGTGGTCCACCCTAAAAGAATATTGACAACAAATATGACAAGGCAAGCATAGATGTAGTGAATCAATCATTTACTTGTGAGCTTACTAGGGCAGGTATGCAGAATTGTAACTGCAATAAGAGACCGTCCAAAATCTGAATCAAGAAGTTTGTCTAGCACTTATTGTTTGCAACTAATCGACGTGAATAATTGGATATCATATCAAATGAGTAAGAAAGACAAGTAAAATTGTCAACAAACCTGGCCTGCAGTAGTAATCTGGGTCAATGTCACTATGACCAACAATCCATAATGACTAGTGTTTATTCCTAGGGCCGGAATTTTGAAACCCTGTGAACTTTACATGTACTAAAGATTACTGAAATACATCTGAACCATTAAGTGTAGGTAGCACTCAGCACACAACAAACCCTAATGACAATCCTGCCTAATGAGTAATGAATCAATTAGAAAATGGGTGATGAGGAGTGGCTGCTGAGTGTTGAGGACGTATCTCAGGATAAATCGGGTTGTCTTAGTGGGTGATGCACGCCTGAGCCCTGAATGGACTGGGAAGGTAGGCACGGCGGCGCGCCCGGTCAGCGGTGACGCTGTTGGGCGAGCGGCTCCTGACCTCCTGTTAGTCTGGCATCTCCTCCAAGAGTCATGCCGTCCGGGGACGGCAAGTCGCCGGCGAGGCAGGCGGCTGGGGGCGAGTAGAGATCGGAAGTGCGTAGCAGAACAGAGGTGAATCGGGGCTTGGGCCGACCAAAAATGCAAGGGTGGGTCGCGGCCCACCGTGGGCACCCTGTAGAGATACACACCCGAGCGGCGAACATGCATTTTCGAAACTAAATTAGGAACATTTAGATGACCAATTAAACGACTCTGTTTTAATAATATCAGATTCGTATTTGAACAACTAAGCTTGTTTAGCTTGATGGGTGGAGCAGTGCTATTATGACATGTATAGTGATCATAAAAGGGGGAAACCCTAAGCATTTTTTTAGCAAAAGAGGATTTCCCCTCCGATTTCTATTAAAGAAACCACCACGGAACCAACATGATCAATTAAACCCTAAGCATGATCAATTAAACCCTATTGTGACTATGCCATGGCAGATTTAAAGCTGCAAACCAGGGAAATGCTATTTAGCATCCATTGTTTGCTTCAAACTAAGAACTAAATTCTAAGAGCTGAAAAGAAAGTACAGTAACCAAGTTATGATCTATTTTCTGGTTGAGATCAAAAAGTTGTGGGGATATGAAGTACCACCTCTCTTGCGGCGCGTGTAGGCATCGGGGGTGCGATGGCAGTCGGTGGCGTTGAAGCAGATCTGTGACGGTAGATGGGTGCATCGGGGGATAAGTCCCGTTGCGGTGGAAGAGAAGGTTGTGTGAGCAGCCCCGGCAAAGAGGACGACGGTGCCGATGAAGCGAGAGGACGCGATGCAAGGCTCTTGGCCCATCGCCGTGGATGAGAAACGTCCATCTCTAGCAGTGGACGACGCGGTCTTGGTAGGCGCTCTGGCATGGTGGAGGACGGTGGCGACGGATGGGGTGGAGGACGGCGGCGATGGATGGGGTGGAGGACGGCGGGGATGGATGGGGTGGCGGACGGAGGAGGCTGGTGTGGGGATGGTGTTCTAGCGCGGACGGTGTATGAATTGGAAAATGGAGGGAGATGTATGGGTAACCATGTTGTAACGCCCACGATGCGGCTATATCTCCCACGTGTCGAGGCACGACTTAGAGGCATAACCGCATTGTGGTTTTGTCGCAAGAAGGGTCATCTTCACACAATCCCATGTAATGAACAAGAATGGGATAAAGAGTTGGCTTACAATCGCCACTTCACACAATACATAAATTAAACATACATCATTCAGAGTACAATCAAGATCCGACTACGGAACCAAAATAAAAGAAGACAACCCCAAAAGCTAGATCCCCGATCGTCCCAACTGGGCTCCACTACTGATCATCAGGAAACGAAACATAGTAACGACCAAGGTCCTCGTCGAACTCCCACTTGAGCTCGGTTGCATCACCTGCACTGGTATCGTCGGCACTTGCAACTGTTTTGGAAGTATCTGTGAGTCACGAGGACTCAGCAATCTCACACCCGCGAGATCAAGACTATTTAAGCTTATGGGTCGGAGAAGGTAGTGAGGTGGAGCTGCAGCAAGCACTAAGCATATATGGTGGCTAACATACGCAAATAACAGCGAGAAGAGGAGCAATGGAACGGTCGTCAACTAGTAATGATCAAGAAGTGATCCTGAACTCCTACTTACGTCAAACATAACCCAAAAGCCATGTTCACTTCCCGGACTCCGCCGAAAAGAGACCATCACAGCTACACACACGGTTGATGCATTTTAATTAAGTCAAGTGTCAAGTTCTCTACAACCGGACATTACCAAATTCCCATCTGCCACATAACCGCGGGCACGGCTCTCAAAAGTTTATACCCTGCAGGGGTGTCCCAACTTAGCCCATTATAAGCTCTCACGGTCAACGAAGGATATTCCTTCTCCCGGGAAGACCCGATCAGTCTCGGAATCCCGGTTTACAAGACATTTCGAAAATGGTAAAACAAGACCAGCAAAGCCGCCCGATGTGCCGACAAATCCCGATAGGAGCTGCACATATCTCGTTCTCAGGGCACACCGGATGAGCAAGACGTCGGGTTGGCATAGACCCTGGTTGCCCAGGGGGCGCCGGACATCGCTCGGTTTGGACCAGCACTCGAAGGAACACTGGCCCGGGGGGGTAAATAAAGATGACCCTTGAGTCTGCAGAACCCAAGGGAAAAAGGCTTAGGTAGGCAAAAGGTAAAACCAAGGTTGGGCCTTGCTGGAGGAGTTTTATTCAAAGCGAACTGTCAAGGGGGTCCCATAAATCACCCAACCGCGTAAGGAACGCAAAATCAAGGAACATAACACCGGTATGACGGAAACTAGGGCGGCAAGAGTGGAACAAAACACCAGGCATAAGGCCGAGCCTTCCACCCTTTACCAAATATATAGATGCATTAATTAAATAAGAGATATTGTGGTATGCCAACATATCCATGTTCCAAAATGGAACCAACTTCAACTTCACCTGCAACTAGCAACGCTATAAGAAGGGCTGAGCAAAAGCGGTAACTTAGCCAAACAACGGTTTGCTAGGAAAGGATGGTTAGAGGCTTGACATGGCAATATGGGAGGCGTGATATAGCAAGTGGTAGGTAGCGCAGCATAGCAATAGAACGAAGAACTAGCAAGAAAAGATAGAAGTGATTTCGAGGGTATGGTCATCTTGCATAGGATCCCGCTAGGAAGAAGAACGAGTCCATGAAGAAGAAAAGCGGACGTAGTCGAACGAATCCTCACACTCCGAAATGAAACCGAAGCTAACGAGACAAGCAAACCGGAAAGAAGCAAGCAACATGGTAAACAACCATCACATAAGCATGGCATAATGCAAAAACAAGTATATGATGCATGTCCGGTTTAATGAGGCATGGCATGGCAAAGTGCACAAACAATACTACAAATTAAGTGAAGCAATGCAACAAGTTGCATATTGAAGAAACACCACATCAAATATTTAGTTCTCTCTCGTTTATGTACCCAACAATATTAAATGTTGTTAAACATGGCAAGAGGTGAAACATATGAAAACTACCTATCTAGGCAAGTTTAAATGAGGCCGGAACAACAAACAACAATTCCGGAAAATCCTCATGTCCATATTTTAGATTTGGTACTGTTCTGCCTAAAACCATATTTTATTATTGTTAAACAGGAAAATAAAGTGCAACATGTTAATCTATGCATTTTTCTACCCCATTTACATATCAAGTTTATTAAAATGGAGCTACGATTATTTAGTTATGAAATAAATCATTTTTAACATGTTTTTTGAGCATATTTAAACAAACAGCATTTTAAAGATTTCAAACATGGATGAAAGCAGCATATTATGAAACTAGATGAAAAACTAAGCATTTTACATATATAAATTATTACAAATGATGCACGGATAAAGAGTTATTATATGCATGATGTAGAGGGACTTTTCTGTAAATTTGTAAACTCCTGGAAAAATAGCTAAAATCGCAGACATGAAAAAAACTACACTGGGCCGAATCTGGAATAGGAAGCCCAGCAGAGGAAAGGCCAGGGGGTGCTCACATTGGGCCAAGCCCAGCTGGTGGGGAGGAGGTCAACGCGGCGGCGCGGGCGTGCGCTCGATGCAGCGCTGCTGCATCTCACTGCAGAAGAACTGCAGCGGCGCCATGGCGACAGGAAGCAGGGGGTCGCCGCGGCGGGGCTCCTTCCGGCCGGATCACGCCAGATCCCGCGGGAACGGAGCGAGGGCGAACGGATCCACGCACGAGTAGTCGAGGCAGGAGCTCGAGGTGGCGAACTTGAAGGAGGCTGCTGTTAACTGAAGAAAAGACAGAGTTTAGAGGGAAACAGGGGAAGGAAGGAGAGAAAGAGACACACTGAGATGGCAAGGGGGCGACGGGGCGACCTGGGGTTGGCGGCGACGACGAGGCCGGCCGTCGGAGGCGCGAAGGCGAGGCCGTGGTTGCGAGGGTGGCAAGGCAAGCCTCCGCTTGTGGTGCCCATGGCTGCATGAGTGACCTTCCTGGAGAAAAGCAGAGAGATGGAGTTGAGAGAACGAGGACGACAGGAGAAGGAAAAGGGGCTGCGCGCTGCTCATCTGTGGCGGGGACGGAGCAAGGCGGCGGTGGAGCATATGGGCACGTGGAAGTGGCGTGGAGAAACTGCACGAGGCCGAGCGCCATGGTGGTTGCAGCGTCGTCGGCCTCCACGCTAAGGACGGCAGAGCTCGGCGAGGGGGGTGCGGAGAGGAGGCATGCGAGGCAGGGGATGGAGTGGACGCTGAGGGAATGGAGCTCCGGCGGCTTGGCTGCTCCCGGCGGGGCTCAAGGAGCTCGGCGAGGGCTGCAGAGCTCTGTTGAGGCTTGCTGGGGATCGAGCCACCAAGGGGAGGCACTGCTGCGGGCTGGATGGATGGATTGGGTGGCGGCGGAAAACAAGGGACTTGGTCGGAGAGAATTTGGATCGGGAGGAGATCCCGAGGTGGGAGGTGGAGTGTGGCGGCTGCGATTGGATAGGGGAGGAATGGATGGGATAGCCTAGGGTTTAGACTGTTTATATAGCAAGGGTAGCTTAGGGGCTAGATAGGACCCTCCGATTTTAATTGGACGGTCCCGGATAAATAGGCTAGAGGGTCCAAATGAGAAACCGGAGATGTTTTATAGATGTTTGGAGATGATCCGGACACACTGGTGACAACTGCTCGGGTCAGGTTTGGGACAGCTTTCGGACGCGCGCAAGGGCATCAGTGGGATGTGCTGAGAGACAAGACGATCATGTGCCAGCGTGTGGTTTGTCTCGAACCGGTCAACGACGACAAAGGAGAGAACCTGCAACTACGAACGGATGCAAGTTTTGAAAAATGACGGCAACGAAGTGCTGATGCAACGCGGATGATGCGATGATGAATGCAACACACAAATAAAACACACCGCGATAACAAAATAATTGGGCGGCATCTGGAGCGTCGGTCTCGGGGCATCACAACATTCCTCCACTTACAAGAGATCTCGTCCCGAGATCTAGGATGGCACCGGAGAGAAACGGAAGAAGGAAGAGGCAAAACTAAGTTGCTTCTTTGACAAACGAGTGAAACCACGAACCTCGAGAGGTTTAACAATTTGCAAGAAAGAATGCAATGGAGATGAATGAGATTGCAAAACACTCCGTTAGCAAAGAGGAACAAAGAACATTTGCGAGAGCCTTGTAGGTTAAAAGACATGACATAAGAGCTTCACGGAACAAAGGAATATGGAACCACACCGGTATAACGAGATAGCCAAGGAACAAGAATGACATAATTTTGATAGCACTCCGGTTGAACATGGAATGAATAGAACAATAACTTGACAAGATGGGAAAATACTTGACGAGAGCAACAACACAATGCCTCTGGAACAAAAGAACGAATACAATGAAAAGAACGGAGAAGACAATAACATCTTCTACCTCAAATGAATTTGATATAGCATCCTTAAAAAGAAGGATAGAACGGAGTTGTTCAAGAATCAACAACGAAAAGAATAAGCTTGTAGTGGACTTATGGAAACATCTCAACATTTTGAGGTGACAAACGGCCACTAAAGGAAGCCATTGATTTGAGTCAGAGCACCAAGGCGATGAAAAACTTCTTTCACCAAGAGGATAGGAGAAAACTTGGATCATTGATAAGCACCATAATAGCAACATTCCCTAGGGAAGGCTTTAGGTGAAACGTGATACAAGATAAATCCAACGAAGAGATTGGTGGATTTAAAATATCTCATTCTTGACAACATGTGAATCATGAAACGCGAACTCAAATTGTCAAGAATGACATAACACCACCTCAAATGATAAGGTAGAACGAATTGCACTTTACAATGCAAGATGACGAATGCTTGAACTCCCCAAAAAAAAACGTGTGTTGAACACCATGTTTATTTTAGAGTATAGCTTGGCGGATCTTAACTCCGTGAGAAATCTTGACGAACAATTGAAGAATGAAAGGGATCCTTGATGAACCACCATGTAGAGCCTTCGTGAGAACTCCCGTAATAAAAGAATGATAGAAAGGAAGAGAAGTTGAAAGAACAAGGTGACCCTTGCAATGATTTAGATGGAGCTTCGCGACGAGATAAAGCGGAAAACTTGGAACTCCAGAAAAGAAAGATGAAGCAACTCGAACCGAGAATGTGATATGATGAACAACTCAGGAAAGAAGAAATTAATCACTTGGATGAAACAAGAATAAGAATTATGTTATGCATATCCTTCACCAATTTAAATTGATGACAAGCAACGGATTTGGCATGCCACTTATTTCTTTTGCAAGGATTGAAGAGGGATATAGCGCCAACTTGAAGAATTCTTCGCCGAATCACCGGGAGGATTGGAAAGAACGAATGAAATGATACGATAATAAAGGAATAGGAATGTTGAACAAACCACCGGTAGGATTATGAGAGAACAAATGAATTGATACGATGCCAAACAAAGAGGAATCTTAAACAAACCATCATAAGAACTGAAAATGAAAGTAGCAAAGGCACAATTCACCAGGAAGAATTGGAAAACGAAAGAAGATACTTGAGGGGATTTAGATACACGAGAACGAAGAGATCACGAGCTGATTAGAGAATACTTGAATGGTGCACCGATAAGATTTGGAGAACGAGAGCTGAAAGCTGGAATGAGTAATTCTGAGATGATGAGCTCCAGAGAATCAAATTGAAAAGACTCACGAATTGCTCCGGATGGGTGAAAAGAATTCTCACAATTGAAAACAATTATGAGAGGATGGCATGACGCTAGAACCATGAATCTTTGGAAGAACGGGTAAGGGTTTAAGAGGAACTCTTCTTCGGTCTTCAAAATCCGAGAATGACGATGAGAAACACCATGAATTGTTGAGGCACTCCGGAATGAAGAATAGAAGGTTGAACCAATGATGAAAGAATTTGAAAGATCTTGGAGAAAGACATTTGACTGGTGACAATTCATTCTTACGTCAAACTTCGAAAAGAATTTGGGAATAGCTTCAGAAAATTAGAAGAGTCAGGTAAGATCCTGGGAAAAGACCTGTGGGTTAGGGCCCACTCAAAAGATACATCGTTGATCGATTACTTGAAAGGGAGATTGCACCGGTTGAATTAAATGGCTTGAATGAGATAACAACTTCAAAATAGTTTGAACGGATTAAGAATGGAAGCTTGAATTTTCTGCGATATCTTCAGCGCTCCGGATACAAATGAATGGCGAAAAATGGATGATTAAGAGATGCACCGGCATGAGAAAACATTTGAAACGAGGAAAGGAATATGATCAACACTATAAGCTTGAATTGGATCCACCGGAGAAGAAACAACAACGAAGGATGATGAACTTGAAACTGTTGAGCATCTTCATGGGAAATCACCGGATAAGAACATTGAAAGAAAAGAAGGAGAGACTTCCCATCAATAAAATGATACTTGATTAAGAAATCTGAATCCTTGAATAAAAGGGTGGGAGGGCGGGAAAACAAAGGCAACTTGGGGCAGATGGAATAAACACCGTTGAGAAAACTTATAATTGATCTTCCGGATGGGAAGAATGATGGGATCATCTCGAAGAGAAACGCGCCGGTTGGAAATAGAATTAAGATGGCAATCTCGATGGTCAAGAAGGATTAGTATCCCCATAGAAATATGAGAACACCACCTAGAATAAGGTAGGGAATCAACACTTGACACCGAAGCAACTCGAATACCACAAATTAAAACAAAACAAAGGATTGGCTCGCAGAATAAGCCGGAAACCAACATATGATAGATCCCATATCGTATCATGTGTTCGTTGGAAAGATATCCTACGAGATACTTGAATTCCCACCTATAAACTCCCGAAACTTTCTGGTTATGCAATCAGGTGTTGGGGATACAGGGGACGCAATATATCTCACCCAAACTAACAATCCCTAGATCCAGCTATATCCATCCGTCAACACATAACCAAGAAAACTCCGGAAATCGTGTACCTCAACCTTCGAAAAGCATCCGTTATACGAGTTATGGCAATACTCCCGAACTCCCGCCCCAGTACTGGGTGGCGTCGAGGTGATCTCACCAACAACTGCATAAAAGAGATTTTCGATGTCGGCGAAACTCAGGTATTCCAGTACTGCAACGATAAAATTGTGACGACAACACCTCGGAGCTCAACTCCCCGGGACACTGCCACAACCCCTAAATGTCAGGAGGCACCAAGAATAATGTTCTCGTCACAAAACCATTGGAACGATTCCAAGATACCCGCGGGATCCTAAAAAAAAATTTAGTGAAATTTGAGGAGAGGAAAATCAAAACATCCACGTCAAGAGACCTCACCAGAGCGACGAAGGGACTGAGGAGTAAAAAGAATCCTACTCTCCGATATATATAATCCTAATACTCAAAACATTTTTTTTCTAGACTCAACAACGCCAGCAATTCGATCAAGCAGGGGGCTCCTAAGTCGGGGATGGCTCTGATTACCAACTTGTAACGCCCACGATGCAGCTATATCTCCCACGTGTCGAGGCACGACTTAGAGGCATAACCGCATTGTGGTTTTGTCGCAAGAAGGGTCATCTTCACACAATCCCATGTAATGAACAAGAATGGGATAAAGAGTTGGCTTACAATCGCCACTTCACACAATACATAAATTAAACATACATCATTCAGAGTACAATCAAGATCCGACTACGGAACCAAAATAAAAGAAGACAACCCCCAATGCTAGATCCCCGATCGTCCCAACTGGGCTCCACTACTGATCATCAGGAAACGAAACATAGTAACGACCAAGGTCCTCGTCGAACTCCCACTTGAGCTCGGTTGCATCACCTGCACTGGTATCGTCGGCACCTGCAACTGTTTTGGAAGTATCTGTGAGTCACGAGGACTCAGCAATCTCACACCCGCGAGATCAAGACTATTTAAGCTTATGGGTAGGAGAAGGTAGTGAGGTGGAGCTGCAGCAAGCACTAAGCATATATGGTGGCTAACATACGCAAATAAGAGCGAGAAGAGGAGCAACGGAACGGTCGTCAACTAGTAATGATCAAGAAGTGATCCTGAACTCCTACTTACGTCAAACATAACCCAAAAGCCGTGTTCACTTCCCGGACTCCGCCGAAAAGAGACCATCATGGCTACACACATGGTTGATGTATTTTAATTAAGTCAAGTGTCAAGTTCTCTACAACCGGACATTAACAAATTACCATCTGCCACATAACCGCGGGCACGGCTCTCGAAAGTTTATACCCTGCAGGGGTGTCCCAACTTAGCCCATTATAAGCTCTCACGGTCAACGAAGGATATTCCTTCTCCCAGGAAGACCCGATCAGTCTCGGAATCCCGGTTTACAAGACATTTCGACAATGGTAAAACAAGACCAGCAAAGCCGCCCGATGTGCCGACAAATCCCGATAGGAGCTGCACATATCTCTTTCTCAGGGCACACCGGATGAGCAAGACGTCGGGTTGGCATAGACCCTGGTTGCGCAGGGGGCGCCGGACATCGCTCGTTTGGACCAGCACTCGAAGGAACACTGGCCCGGGGGGGTAAATAAAGATGACCCTTGAGTCTGCAGAACCCAAGGGAAAAAGGCTTAGGTAGGCAAAAGGTAAAACCAAGGTTGGGCCTTGCTGGAGGAGTTTTATTCAAAGCGAACTGTCAAGGGGGTCCCATAAATCACCCAACCACGTAAGGAACGCAAAATCAAGGAACATAACACCGGTATGACGGAAACTAGGGCGGCAAGAGTGGAACAAAACACCAGGCATAAGGCCGAGCCTTCCACCCTTTACCAAATATATAGATGCATTAATTAAATAAGAGATATTGTGATATGCCAACATATCCATGTTCCAAAATGGAACCAACTTCAACTTCACCTGCAACTAGCAACGCTATAAGAAGGGCTGAGCAAAAGCGGTAACTTAGCCAAACAACGGTTTGCTAGGAAAGGATGGTTAGAGGCTTGACATGGCAATATGGGAGGCGTGATATAGCAAGTGGTAGGTAGCGCAGCATAGCAATAGAACGAAGAACTAGCAAGAAAAGATAGAAGTGATTTCGAGGGTATGATCATCTTGCCTAAAATCCCGCTAGGAAGAAGAACGAGTCCATGAAGAAGAAAAGCGGACGTAGTCGAACGAATCCTCACAGTCCGAAACGAAACCGAAGCTAACGAGACAAGCAAACCGGAAAGAAGCAAGCAACATGGTAAACAACCATCACATAAGCATGGCATAATGCAAAAACAAGTATATGATGCATGTCCGGTTTAATGAGGCATGGCATGGCAAAGTGCACAAACAATACTACAAATTAAGTGAAGATCAATATGCAACAAGTTGCATATTGAAGAAACACCACATCAAATATTTAGTTCTCTCTCGTTTATGTACCCAACAATATTAAATGTTGTTAAACATGGCAAGAGGTGAAACATATGAAAACTACCTATATAGGCAAGTTTAAATGAGGCCGGAACAACAAACAACAATTCCGGAAAATCCTCATGTCCATATTTTAGATTTGGTACTGCTCTGCCTAAAACCATATTTTATTATTGTTAAACAGGAAAATAAAGTGCAACATGTTAATCTATGCATTTTTCCACCCCATTTACATATCAAGTTTATTAAAATGGAGCTACGATTATTTAGTTATGAAATAAATCATTTTTAACATGTTTTTGAGCATATTTAAACAAACAGCATTTTAAAGATTTCAAACATGGATGAAAGCAGCATATTATGAAACTAGATGAAAAACTAAGCATTTTACATATATAAATTATTTACAAATGATGCACGGATAAAGAGTTATTATATGCATGATGTAGAGGGACTTTTCTGTAAATTTGTAAACTCCTGGAAAATAGCTAAAATCGCAGACATGAAAAAAAACTACACTGGGCCGAATCTGGAACAGGAAGCCCAGCAGAGGAAAGGCCAGGGGCTGCTCACATTGGGCCAAGCCCAGCTGGTGGGGAGGAGGTCAACGCGGCGGCGCGGGCATGCGCTCGATGCAGCGCTGCTGCATCTCACTGCAGAAGAACTGCAGCGGCGCCATGGCGACATGAAGCAGGGGGTCGCCGCGGCGGGGCTCCTTCTGGCCGGATCACGCCAGATCCCGCGGGAACGAAGTGAGGGCGAACGGATCCACGCACAAGTAGTCGAGGCAGGAGCTCGAGGCGGCGAACTTGAAGGAGGCTGTTGTTAACTGAAGAAAAGACTGAGATCAGAGGGAAACAGGGGAAGGAAGGAGAGAAAGAGACGCACTGAGATGGCAAGGGGGCGACGGGGCGACCTGGGGTTGGCGGCGACTACGAGGCCGGTCGTCGGACGCGCGAAGGCGAGGCCGTGGTTGCGAGGATGGCAAGGCAAGCCTCCGCTTGTGGTGCCCATGGCTGCATGAGCGACCTTCCTGTAGAAAAGCAGAGAGATGGAGTTGAGAGAACAAGGACGACAGGAGAAGGAAAAGGGGCTGCGCGCTGCTCATCTGTGGCGGGGACGGAGCAAGGCGGCGGTGGAGCATATGGGCACGGGGAAGTGGCCTGGAGAAACTGAACGAGGCCGAGCGCCATGGTGGTTGCAGCGTCGTCGGCCTCCATGCTAAGGACATCAGAGCTCGGCGAGGGGGTGCGGAGAGGAGGCATGCGAGGCAGGGGATGGAGTGGACGCGGAGGGAATGGAGCTCCGGCGGCTTGGCTGCTCCCGGCGGGGCTCAAGGAGCTCGGCGAGGGCTGCAGAGCTCTGTTGAGGCTTGCTGGGGATCGAGCCACCAAGGGGAGGCACTGCTGCGGGCTGGATGGATGGATTGGGTGGCGGCGGAAAACAAGGGACTTGGTCGGAGAGAATTTGGATCGGGAGGAGATCCCGAGGTGGGAGGTGGAGTGTGGCGGCTGCGATTGGATAGGGGAGGAATGGATGGGATAGCCTAGGGTTTAGACTGTTTATATAGCAAGGGTAGCTTAGGGGCTAGATAGGACCCTCCGATTTTAATTGGACGGTCCTGGATAAATAGGCTAGAGAGTCCAAATGAGAAACCGGAGATGTTTTATAGATGTTTGGAGATGATCCGGACACACTGGTCGCAACTGCTCGGGTCAGGTTTGGGACAGCTTTCGGACGCGCGCAAGGGCATCAATGGGATGTGCCGAGAGACAAGACGATCATGTGCCAGCGTGTGGTTGGTCTCGAACCGGTCAACGAAGACAAAGGAGAGAACCCGCAACTACGAACGGATGCAAGTTTTGAAAAATGACGGCAACGAAGTGCCGATGCAACGCGGATGATACGATGATGAATGCAACACACAAATAAAACACACCGCAATAACAAAATAATTGGGCGGCATCTGGAGCGTCGGTCTCGGGGCGTCAAACATGTTTTTGGGACGCGTGTGTCTAAAATATGGGAAAGTTACGAACTTAGCCCCCGTTTAAAATTTGGACGTCTCGTCGGTTGGGGATAGGACGGTAATCTCGCATCTCACAAATATTTGCCCAGAGCGATTTCGGGCGAGGAGAGGGTGTTTTGGCGCCCACGGTGTATGAATGGGGTTGATAGGTAGGGCGGTTGTGTCACGTCTGAGTGAAGTTACAAACCTGCCCCTATTGAAAATATTTGCCTACATCGATTTCGGCCGAGTCAAGTTTGTTTTGCCGCCCACCATGTATGAATGGGGAAATGGAGGGAGAAACAGAGGTCTCTTGGACGAGCTTGAATCAAATGTGTTTTGCCGCCCATGTTTGGCGCCCACCGTGTCGGAATGTGCTCAGAGGCGGTCGTGTCACGTCTAATTGAAGTTACTAACCTATCCCTATTAAGAGCAGTGGAAATCGGGCCGATGGATTGTCTGTGTAAGGGGTAGACAGTAATTTCCATCTCCCAAACACTTGGCTTCGGCAGACGACGTGGGAGTGGAAATTTTGCCACTTCTTTCGAATTTTGGGACAATAAGCATCCACGTTTACCCTGGCAACTAAATTCGAATCCATTTTGTATTCCTATACGAATCTTTATAAATCATTCTATGTGTTTTATATATCTTCAAAAGCACAACAAAGATGTATTCCACTGTCATATATGAATATGATTTAGAAATGCCGATACTTGAATTCAGAAGCTAGAATCCAGTTTAAGGTGAATTCGAATACTTGGAACACTTTATGTCCCACTCAAATGTCACACGCAGCATAATGTGTACTCCCATTTAGATATGTACACAAGCGATGTATCAAGATTCAAATACCGAGTCAATCAACCAATAATGTACAAAACTAACAGACATATAAACACTTATATAGTATATGGATCAATAATATCAACTGACATACATAAGCCAGGCCGCTGTACTTTTTTTGCTAGAAGAGCATCCTTTTTTTAGCGAAGCTAGTACAGCATCTTGGCCCTTTCCGATACGTGCCAATTATGGTCCATCTATACTACTATTATTGCTGAATGCACATTCAGCCCGATTGGCATATTTGTAGGTCTGGCACAGCAATCAAAATGAAATGTCTCCGAGTCTTATCAATTAATACAGACTTGTGCTCAAATAAAATTACAAACCAAAAAACAAAAAACAATTATTACATGATCTCTAAAACAAATGGTTTGATCGATTACATGAACAAACAACACAAAGGTTATTCAACGATGGAAAGAACATTTCACCTATGATTTAATTTCCTTTTTTCCTTCAGGACCTTAACAATGCGGCCAGTCTCAGCTTGCTTCATTTTGAAATCCACCAAATATTTAATGGTTGTCTTGAGCACTACTTGTGATTGTGTTGTTTGCTTCCTCAACATGTCAACTTCATCTCTAAGTGCAGAAGTAGAATCTCTTTCTACCACTAGTTTAGCCTCTAGAGCATGAGAAGTTGTCAATTCATGATGCACGATTGGCCGGTGCCTTTTGTTGTGGGATGATACAACGTCCATGGGGACCTCGCTCTTTGATCTTGGGCTAACGTGTTCTGCCATTAAAGTTCCGATTGGATTCTGAAAAGTAGAAGTTAGCAAAACATCTAAACTAGGAGTTATAACAGCAAACCAGTTAAACAAACAAGGAAATAAAGAGTTTCAATTGGATGCTGAAAAGTAGTTATTAACATCATTGTAACCGGTTGTTGCAGTAGCAAAGTAGTTAAACAAACAAGTTTTGCAAAAGGTACCTGTTGTGGCATTGGAGTTTCTCTTGGATCCTGAAAAGTTGAGTAGCCAGTAACGTGATTACAGCAACCGGTTGCAGCAGCAAAGCAGTTAAACAATCAAGTTTTGCAAAAGGAACCTGTTGTGGCATTGGAGTTTCTCTTGGATCCTGAAAAGTTGAGTAGTCAGTAACTTGATTAGAGCAACAAGTTACAGCAGCAAACCTGTTACACAAATATATTTTTGAAAATGTACCTGATGTGCAATTGGACTTCCAATTGGATCCTGAAAACTTGAAGTTGGTAAGATGATTACAGCAACAAGTTACAGCAGCAAATCAGGTAAACAAGGAAGTTTCTGAAAACATACCTGTTGTGCCAATGGAGTTTTAGTTGGATCCTGCAAACTTGAATGTTAGCAATCAATAAATAAAGTTTTGCAAGAGCCATAAGAAACTAACATCAAACTAGTAAAACTAACCAGTTTTGGCAACGTATTTAATTACACATGAACTAGTAAAACTAACAAGTTCTTGCCAACATATTAAAGTAACAAGTCGGTACCGTCTACCAGCAACACAAGCATCTGTAAATTTCTTTGATGTAAGCAAAATGATTCCAAAACAGATATAAGTTAAAAAGACGGTGTCCCTCATATAAACCTGACCGTTGTCTATCTATGAACATGCAAACATTACTAGTGCTACAAGTGATAACAGCAAACCATTTAAACAAACAAGGTATCAGAACGTAAATTACACGTGAATTCTGCTGCACCCTAGAAGTACATATGACCAGCTATCTACGTGCTTAAGTAGCTATTTAAGTTCAGGCAAACAGGTAATTCTTAACAGTAAGTATCAAACACATAGATAGGCGCAGTCTATAATAGGATTAACAGGCTAAGGCATTATGTAATCAGTAGCAAACTATATTAAGCCAAGCAATGTAATTGAACAATTTTGCAATAAGTGGCTAACTAAAATTCCGACAAGCATGTAACTGAACTTACGCTAGCTCTTTGTACAGGCACACTGCAACTTCTTTTTCGCTTACAAGGTTCTATGAAGGAGTCCATGGCATCAATTGCTTGGATATGCAGTCCCAATACTTCTTTCTTTCCACACTGCATTGGTAAGTCGAATGGTTAATCTGGTAAGATGGTGCATCCTTGATATGTTATATGAGGACGTGTAGTCAGACTAGTTGTAGCCACACACATCACACTGGCTTTTACTGCATATTTCATGCGATTACATTTGGCATATCGAGATCTAAGCAATCTACAATAGGATGAAAGACTGGCATCCTTCACATTATTGGCGAACTCAGTTCATAGAAACAAGCAATTCAACCATTCTGTGGGTAAATCAAAAGCGCCACTGGAATATTTTTCACTATCCCAATTCGTTCGCTCCAGCCTCCAGTCTGGTTCACTCCTAACCTAGCCGCCGCTGGACAGACCGACACAGCACTTCCTCGCGCCCTCGTTGGAGGGCGGTCGCCGGGCTTCAAGCGAATGGAAGGACAAGAAGATGAAGATCCAACCCTGGGTGTAGCCTGCGTGGGAGGCAGCGGGGTAGCACGGGCATGGCATCGAGCTTGCGCAAACGGACAATCGCAGCTTGCAAGAGTAGCATGCGCAACGAGCAGGTACATCACATCCCTGATTATATCTAATTCAATTGTTCAATTTCTGGCCAATAGTTAAACCTGACGATGTTGTGAAACTGCTTGTATGTAGGGAATCTATGAGAAAATGAAACCAATTTCTGCTTATTTTATTACTCCCCCAATCAATACTGAACTGACTGAATCTGATGTATCTAATCAAGTTTCCGGTGCAAACATACAAGCTCATGTTGTTCTTGAGCCTGAAGTGTCTAATGAACAGACTGCTAATGAAGGATTTGATGTAAACATTTTACATGCTCCTGGTGATGAACATATAGTGTCTAATGAGGGATCTAATGCAAGCATTTTGCGAGCTCCCATTGAAGGATTTAGTGTCTAATGATGATCTGCTATGTTGAGAGAGACATAGAGATTTGCAGGCATTGATGACAAGCAAATTATAGTACATGTTCATGGCTTCAGGAAACGTCGAGGCCATCTACCAGAAAATCCCCATATTATGACAACGTAGCATAAATACTTTTCTAATCTGTTGTTTGAAACTATTGGCATACTTGTGCAGGATAGATATATTGATATGCAGTTTGCGCACTGGTTGTAGGTGCAATTACACTTCGATATTTTCAGCCAGAGAACGAATAATTCAAGCAGGTACAGACCATGTTAGTAGTCCTTGTACACCATGTTGCATTTTGTGTTTTTTGGTGCTTGCATCATTTAGTGTTTTATAATCTGAACTACTTTGGATCATTAGTTAGTTTTCAAAGTGCATGTAGCTTCACATTTCTCAAGTTATGTTGATTTCCGAAGTGCAAGTGCCTTCGTATTTTTTAAGTTAAATGTTCGCCCCTGGTAACTTGAATTTGTGGATCCGCCACTGCACACAAATCATACACGCAGGCCACTACGAATTAAATGAAATGCGGGGACTTACGCTAGCTCGTTGTACAGGCTCACTGCAGCTTTGCTTGCGCTTGGGATGTTCCATGTACAAGTCCATGTTACCACTTGCTTGGATGTGCAGGCCTTGTGCTCCTTGCATCCCCCTCTGCATTTTTGACATGGCGAATGGTTGATCAAATACGAGGAATCGACCTTGCTGTTGCCGGAGGACAGATACTTACAAGGTTATACAGGTGTGCAGGATGTGTACCAGATCCCGTAGTGCCGTCATGCTTCGCTAAAAAATGGTTTTTCTTGTTTCAGATGATATCTCCAGAAGAAACAAGAGTTAAAGTCAGAGTTGCATAGGCGTGTAAGCTAAGAGAGCAGTGAAAGGATATCCAAACATCGTCGGAACAGTGCACAAGGGAGTGATGTGTGGATACCTAGTTCAGGCCAGCGTTTGGGCATGCTCGCCTAGCTAGAGTGCGGGTCACTTCAGAGCCGTTGAGGGTGATGCGCTGGCATTGGCTGGCCACGCACGGATGCAGATCTAGAGTGGCAGCGGAGCACTACGATGCGGTGGACGAGACCATTGGTGAAGCCCCAACGGCCTCGGGGGCGGAGGTGCGACGATGTGCTCGGTGAAGTAGCCCCGGTGAGGTGGGAGACGGCGTCGGTGAAGTGCACCTGATGCGGTGGAAGTCGGTGTCTGTGAGGCACGTCAGTTGCGGCGGCCAACGTTGTCGGTGGACCACCCGGTGCGGTGGACGAGGGCGTAGATGAGGTAGCTCTGGTGCGGTGGTGAAGCGCGACCGTCGTCTTCATCATCGTCGTCCGGCATGGAGGTGGGGAAAGAGATGAGACGAGGGGCGATTCGAACTTTGCTTGGGTTGGCGGTGAATTAGGGATTTGAGCAATCTAGGTGCAGAAGGGGACAGCGGAGAAGGGAGATTTTGCAGCGCTAGAATTGGGGCCGCCAGATATTTCAATCCGAAAAGTGGAAGTGCGAACTTATTTTGTCGTCGTTCTTTTTTGGGGGGGAGGGGGGAGGGAGGGAGGGGGTGGGTGGCTGGGTGCTAAGCGTCCGTACAACACACGCGACCACCATGACACGACCCTGGTCTACCTGGTGCGCCTACATTTGAGAATGCAAATGAATCTTCTTTCATTTGCCAACGAATCTGTATGTATTACCATGCCGGTGTTTGCCTTGCAAATAATTAGTCATTCGAAACGAGATACTATAAATTAATTAATGAGGAGTTATTTGAAAAAAAATCAAAACGATATCCACGGTATCCACGCTAACGTGGATTAGAGTGTGTGTGTCACATAATTAGTTATTTGAATTAGAGTGTGTGTCACATAGCATTCTCCAATTCTAACGTGGATTTCGCATTTCACGGTATCCATGCTACTTTTTTAATACGAATTCATATGTATATGATGAACACCATGGTAGTGAGAAAACTTTGGATGGATTCAAACATATGACCTACAAAATAGCACAACAATCGAGTCAATGTCAACTTTTCCAAACCTAATATGGCACGAATTCGAAATAATTACCCATATGCATGGTCCTCAGTTCAAATCTTACAATGTACACGGAATTGAAACATCGATATTAAGTCTCGTACTATCTACATTCAAATGTTGTTTTTAGCCCCCCCCCTCGGCACACACGCTACACACTTCCTGTATCGATCAATCTTCCTCTCCTAACCACCTTAGGAAGCTATCGGTTTCCGACACACGTTCATTCTTTCTCTCCATGTTTCGATCTCTAACTCTCTCAACTACACAAGCCCCTTTTTCCACTCTGTTACCAAATGTATTTACCTCACACACCCGCCATTGCACCCCATGCCGAGCTCTCCCTCTCTCTCTCTATCTCTCTCTTTCCCTCCCACCCTCTCTCGCTAGATACATGCATTGCCTATCTATCCCCCCAACCTCTCATGCGCACGCACGCACGTTGTCTATCTAGGTCACTACCTCGAGACGGTCTCACTCTTTCTTCCGCACGGCGGGCCACACTCACTCAATCTCGCTCTATTTATCTCAGTCTCGATTAACCTTGTTTTCTTTCACACACAAATGATATATCTCCCTGTTCGGGCCTCGATCGACACACTCTATACTCTCTCACGCAGATTGTCTATCTAGGTCAGTCCATCCAAGTCGCCCCCACTCTTTCGACCTCATGGCGGGCTACGCTCGCTCAATCTCTCTCTCTCCCTCTCTCGCTCGCTCCCTCCCTCTCTCTCTCTCTCTCTCTCTCTCTCTCTCTCTCTCTCTCTTTGTATGTCTCGATTAACCTTGCTCTTTCTCGGACAAAAACGATATATCTCCATGTTTGAGCCCAAATCGACATATTCATATTGTATACTCTCTCATGCACATTGTCTATCTAGGTCACTCTCTCCAACCCGTCTCACTCTTTCGATCGCACGACGACCCACACTCGCTCAATCTCTCTCCCTTTATACATGTAATCGATTCACCTTGCTTCCTCCCACGCACAAAATATATCTACATGTATGTGGCTGGATCATCTCTCAAGCTCTATCTTACAGCCCTCACCCTTCCCAAAAGCTCAATCCGACAATATCTCTCCATAGCATATATATATATATATATATATATATATATATCTTTTCAATGAATGTCGGACCACACTCACTTTGTCTCTCTATCTATATGTCTCTCAATTGACCTCGCTTTCTCACGCCGTATCCTCCACACATTGAAGCTACCTCTCCATCCCTCGCAAAGCTGGAGCTATTTACATTGCGAGGGGGACTCCAACCTTGGATTAATTTGTGTAGGCATTTATTCCGGTGGGTTTAGATTATATTTTCGTAGCATTCGGCCCACAACTACTCCGAACACCGTTGAAACCCCCGCACCTCCCCCAATTGATTTCCCTCTGGCTCGGTCATCGCTCTCTCGCACGTCCTTTCTCGCCTTCAATGTCGCACCATGGTATTATTGCAAAAAACTTTGTTGTTTTCTTTAATTATTACAAATAAGCTACAAAACTACACACCGATAGTCCACCTGGAATGGAACAAATTTCGACCCACAAATTAAAGTGCTACAAACTACACACCGAGGCACCCACTGTCATGGAACAAATTTGGACCCATATACAAATTAAAAAATAAAGGACGAGGATCGAACATGCGACCAGGGCCTTCAAGCCACACGTCAATAGGCAACATACGTAGAACAGCAATGTTTGTTGTACCCCCCTTTGTTCATATAATGTTTTTATATTGCCACATCCTATTTAATGGATAACATGTAATATTATTTTTAGTACATTAGTGGGACCAGCTCGTTAGCACGTAGTACTATTCGCCTTCACTTACTGGTGGGTTCCATGTGTGCTCTCTCTCTCCTCCCCTTCTGCGTTTAGACGCACGGGCAAACACAAAGAACTCGCGAGTGATGTTGCCATTGACCATATCTGGACGCGTTCACAAGTTATAGCACCAGTTTCACGTACTAGTAGTACTAGTCAATGTGTACGTGCAATGCACGTTAATTTGGAAGTATATTAAGTGCATGTGGATATTAAGTAGGATATTATTTGCATGTTATTATGTGATTAGCACTATTTTTGGCATGAAATTAACTGCAGGCTAAATGTGTTGAGCGCTCGACATTGAAGCAGTCTAGGTCGTTGGATAAGAAGGAATACATGTGGCTTCATGACGTTTTATATTTCATTTGATACGACTCTAGCAGAACATTCAATCGATCAAACCATAGATTTCATTCAGTCTGACTCCGACTTTACATTCATACGACGATCGATCTAAAATAAACGGAAATGATAAACGTTCGGATTTTAAGCATGGCAATCCGAACGTTTTTCATGGCAAATTTAGATTACTCGGCGGCGGCGGCGGCGTCTTGCGGTGGGAAACAGCTCCTCTGCCGTGCTCTGTGTGTCGTCGGGCCACTGACCGATGGCGACGGCAGCGTCTTGCGCCGTTGTTGGCGTACTCTTGGACGTTGGCCCTAGCTTCAAGGAAGGCCACAATTTTCTGGACTTCGATCTCCAGGAGCGAGTCAACTAGCGGGAGGAAGCGACTGCCGTTGGTGCAAGGAAGCGGTCGACGGTGGCCATCCATGCCGCTGAGGGGGGCACTGGCACCCACGCGGGGACAGGCACTGGCAATGGCGCGGCGGAGACATTCGTGTGCACGGGCACCGGCACGGGCGCGCACGTCAGTGCACGCGCAGGTGCATGCGCTGGCAGGTACACGGGCGCGTGAAAGTCGGCGGGGACCTCGTGGAACCCCGTGGTATCAAGCTCGGGGACAATGTGCGGCTCCCAGCCCATCAATGCCATGGGGATGGGCGCTGGCGCAGTCGGGGCGACGGGAGCCAGAACGGGAGCGGGGACAGGCGCGGCGTCTTCCCGCAAGGCCGGTTCAAGCTCATCCCAAAGCGCCTTATGTTCTTGAGACTCCGGCTGGGTGTCTTCCTCGGGAAACTAGAAGACTAATGGCACACCATCATGATGCGGCATGGCGTACAGTTAGGTCAAGCTGGTTGGAGGTAGACGACAGGAGAATCGGAGAGGAAAAGAGAAGATTGTAGTGATACGGGTAGTGCGGGGTTGATTTTAAACTGCGGCGTCAGCGACATTAAAAGTGGGAGCAGTTGGGACGAAGGAGGGCGGCGGAGCCTGGTCAAAGGGCTCGCCTCCCGGTGAGCCTGAGCAGTGGTCTGCTCGCACGCCTCCTGTCAGCCGGCGCAGCGGTCTGCTCGCACGCCTCCCGTCGACTCACACGCTTGCTCGGACGACACCTGCCGATGGGAAGCGGGACTCGTGGCGGCACGTAAACGCCCACGGTTTCAATAAATACCTTGGCTCTTCATTTGTGCGACTTCGCATACGCAGCCTGTCTCAAATTGAAGAAAAAATTACGTAGGAATATTTGTGCCATATCACGTGACCATGCTCAGTTTCATGAATTTCTAGTCACTTTTGGATTTTCTGAAATTTAAAATACAGGATTCGAAACAATATCATAACCTACATCATGCAATAAATTTTCAAGCGATACATCTTTCCTGTTGTATTTCTTAAGAAAGGATTTGGTCAAACATTTTGCTTAGTTAGACTTCAGACAAGTTATATATGCAGAGTAAAAGGATAATCCCTCCGTACCAGTGCATTGCCTGATATATTAAGTCAAGTACTAGACACGAACAAACGGGCTCAATTCTGTGCTCATCCTGGTGTAGTACTCCTATTAGTACTAGGCAATGCAGTTGACGGGTGACCTTGGGTAGCGGCGACCGAGGGAATTGAACCGTGCTCCACACGGTAGGTAACACTGTCTACTTACTAAAGCATCCCTCCATTGTTCATCGGTAGTCACTATGGACCGGGGACATGAGGGGAATTTCCTAGGGCTGGAATTCTGGCCGCCAGATATTTCGACTTGAAACGCGGAGGCTCGACTGGTTGGGGTTGGCTAATGTGCATACCATGCACGCCACCAGAAGGACACGAGCCCTTTTTTTAGGATCAACACGAGCCCGGTTTTTTTCTTTTTTTAGGATCAACACGAGCCAAGGTTTGGCTGGTACGCCATTGGGTCCTACCATTCGAGTATACGAAATGAATCTTTCAAATTGCCGAACGAATCTATGTGTATTAAAATGCCCGTATTTTCCTTGCAAATAGTAATCTCAACGTGGTAATTGATTTATGACGAGTTATTGAATTAGAGTGAGTTTGTGATATAGTGATCTCAACGTGGATTTCACATTTCATGGTATCCCTAGTAAGTTTTTCATTGCAAATTCAAATTTAAAAGATGAAGGGTATGGTGGTGAGAAAACTTTGTATGTATCAAGCATATGACCACACACACACACGGACAAAACAACAATCCAATAAGTATAGTGCATCTATTTTTCCAAACCATGCATGTATGACACGAATTCAAAAATACTCCTTCTATTCCTAAATATTAGTATTTTAGACATTTCAACAAGTGACTACATACGGAGCAAAATGAGTGAATCTACACTCTAAAATATGTCTATATACATCCGTATGTGGCAATCCATTTGAAATCTCTAAAAAGACTAATATTTAGGAATGAAGGGAGTAAAATGTAAGACATGCATGGTACTCAATTCAATATTCAAAATGAACAGGAAACTGAAACATGAATATTAAGTCTAGTGCTACAGTACATGCAAATGTTGTGTTTAGGCGGAGCTATGTAGATTGTCGGGGGTTAACCCCTCGACCTTAGATAAAATTGTGCACCCCCCACCCCTCCTCCCCGGGAGAATATCATGTGCCCCCACACCTTAGATGCTATATACTGATACGAGTTTCTTGGAACTTGTAGATCTGAGATATAGGAGCTCACATGATGTCTTAATATTTTTAAAGGAAACCTTGATGAGTTTGAGAATTGCACACAATTTGTACAAAAACTAGTCAAATGCCCTTGGATGCCATATCCAACGACCTTGAAGCTCGTATCACCGTAGCATCTGATGAAAGAGGACATCATATTCTCCTGTATGTAAGAATATCATGTGCTACCACACCTTAGATGCTTTGGTGATACAAGCTCTTCGGAGCCGTTGGATTTGTGACCCAACAACTCCTCGGTGGTTCAAATGTTTTTTTGCAGAAAAGCCCCCAAAGAGTTCGGCCACTGCTTACAAGCACAAAGACTGCTCAGATGCCATTGGATCTCAGATCAAACGACCTCGAAGCTCGTATCACCATAGCGTCCAAGCTGCAAGAGCACCTGATGTTTTCTCGCACGGGAGAATATGAGGTGCCCCCGCACCATAGATTCTATGGTGATACGAGTTCACGGAGATCTAACGGCTCACAGTAGGAGGTTTGAATGTTTTTGCAATATACGCCTGAGAGAGTTTGGGAATTGCACAGAAAGTATAAGTACTACGCATGTGGCATCTGATCACAGATCATACGACCTAGATGCTCGTATCACCGTATCGGCTAATTAAGCTACGGGGAGCACCTAATATGAGCAACGGGGAGCCGTTAGATCCAAGATGCAGCGACACACACGAGGCCTAAATGTTTTATTTGCAAAAAAAACTTGGAGAGTTTGGAAATTGCGCATAATTACAAAGACTACTCCCAAGCCATTGAATCTCAATTCCAACGATGTAAAAACTCGTATCACCATAGCATCTAAGTTGCGGGGTGGATGTGATATGCTATGCCGCTGTCATTTTTGTTCGTAAACTTACAAAATACATGTAACTCGTGTCGTTACTTGTCTAACCGCGCAAAATGTTTGTTCGAAAAAACCATCCTACACTGAAATATCGGAACAACACACGGGGGTCCCACTTGTCATTGATCAAATTTGGACCTAAAACTAACAAATCTGAAAGACGAGATTCAAACTGGCAACCTGGACTACAAAGCGTAAGTTGATAGCCTGAAACAACAATGGTTGTTGGCTTTGTCCCATAACTTGATTTTATACAGTATTACGTTGAGTAGAGTAGAGGGAGTGCCTCGTCAACACGTGCATGACCATTGACTCACTTACTGGTGGGTCCCAGGTATATGATCTCTCTCCTCTCCATCGTCTAACCTTTAGACACACGGGCACACACGAAGAGCGGCGCTAGCTTGCCTTGGTGTTATTATAACTAAAAAAAGCTTGGAAAATAGAAGAATCGCCTAGAACAAGAGACGTTGTGGCTGGTCGAGATGGAGCTAACCACACCTATCCTCCGTGCCACGTTAGCATGATGAAGTTGTGTGGCTAGTGGGGTGTTTTCGACCGACTGGCTGGGTCCCGAGGTCGAACCATAGGTACTACTACGTCTGATACAGTATATTTTTACACGCACATTTTTCCTCCGTGCCGAGACGTGGCACACCCTACCGCGCGGTTTCGGGGTCGTCCCGGGTGGTGCACGCATATATTCTTCCTTGCCGAGACGTGGGACGCCCTACCTCGCGTTTTCTGGGTCCTCCTCGGTCATAGCGCCGAAGCAAGTAAATGAGTCGTCAAATCACGAAAGACCACCTTTCCCGCTGAGTACATCAGTGAAGCACGGTGGCTAGCTAGTTGGGCTAGTGCGACCGATTAGCTAGGCCGCTGCCACATTTGTTTTTTCACCCTTTTTTATCTCCTTGCCGGCAGGTAAATTTAAATATCCACCACGGCTTTGCTCTAGTCTTTGGGTGCGGCAGGCGCGGCAGGATTTTTAATTTTTTGATTGACGGGAGCAGGCGTGGCAGGATTTTTAATTTTTTGATTGATGGGAGCAGGCACGGCAGTAATTAGTCACGATGACTCTGCCTGTAAAATCCACTGCTCCCTGATGTGAGAAGTCGTCGACTGGTGTTTTCCCATGGTGAAAACCTAAAGATTCCCCGCTCCTCGGCTGGCTCCCTCCGCCTTCCCGTAGATTGCATTGCCTTTCAGCCGTTTCGCCCCCTTTGCTTCCTCTCCCCATTGCTTCTACCTGTGCCATGGCGGCACAGCAGATCATGGAGTCTGAGGTGAGGCGCCTGACACAGGAGCTCGAGGCCAAGGATGCGGAGCTCAGGGCCAAGGACGTGGAGCTCGGTGAGCTCAAGGAGGAGAGGAGTGCCATGCTCCTCCGTTATGTGCGGGAGTTCATGGAGCTTCAAAAGCGGCAGGCGTCCACCACAAAGATGTTCAAGGCATCGGCGGCGTTGCTGCAGAAAGCGGGAGATACGATAGGCCGTCTGGGGAGCCGGCTGGAGCGCGAGCGGGCCGATCGTGACGAGGTCCAGGATCGCCTCAGCCACTTGGTGGACCAAGTTGCCACGCACGTGTTGTGGCTGCGCGATGACTACCGTCGTGCCAGCGCGACCATGCCGGCCGTCGGGCTAAACCCGTTCGACCACCCCGTCGACTTCAATAAGCTGCGGCTTCCTGACCTGGTCTCCTTCTTCACCTATATCTCCGAGGAGCTGAGCCGTCTCCGCGCGATGGTGGGGGCGGAGCTGGACAAGGAGGGGTTGTGGGCTGCCCTCGCCGTTGCCAGGCGAATCCTCTTAGGGCTCCGTCACCGGAATCCATTCATGCCATTGGACGTCGTCTTTGACGAGCTGGCTCCCATCGACCGGGAGCGGGCTCTGCGGGCCGTTGCACCCTGCATCACCAACGTCGTGCGCCTCGAGAAGCAGAGGGACTTCAGTGGTGTTTAGGCATCCTCTACATGGGCATGTCCATGTCTCGGCGCAACATGACTGTTGGATCAAACTCAGACGGTGCAGATCAATCACTGTAGCACAAAGCGTGTGGGTGTGTTTGGTTGCATTCTCATCTCAATATAGTTGTTCCCTCCTCGTGTATTTGTGTTAACCTACTAGTGTGGACTCATGCACCCTTCATGCACTGTGCTAAACAACCAAAAGTGGGTCGAGAAGGGAACTTTTGCTCCCATCCTGTGCACCCTTCATACACCCTGCCTAACACTGAGTCGTCGTGCTTCATATGGTACATGTTTTGTGGAGTACTATAGCACTGTACTCTCCGTGCGCTGTAGACATAGTTCTATTAACATTGATCTCACCGTTCATTCTCGACCGGACAGTCGAAAAAGCGGTACTATGTTACATTACTGTTCATATAGTTGACATGCGCACAACATCATTTGTTATCGTCATATCTTACTACACTAGCAACAAGATTATGTAGTACTAACGTATGAACCACTACACATGCCTAGTAGTAGGAGCACTATGTATGTTCAAGTGGCTACCGTGTTTCGCACTCCTCCGTCGTAAGAGTGGAAACGCTTGCTATAATCATTTTTTTTCTTCAAAAAAAACAGTGGACTCGCTCTACCGTGCGGATCCTCCTCGACGGTCGTCGGGAACTTTGCTACTCACTTTCGCCGACGTGTGGGACAGCCATCATCAGGGTCCACCAGCCATGCACTAAATTACTCCGTAGTAGAGTGCCCAACTGCACCGTACACTACCCCAATCGAAGCACCGCAGTAATGCCCAATGAGCCGTCAAATCACAAAACCCCCTCCTTTCCAGCAGTAAGTTGGATGGACGAAGCAACCATCATTTCACTCTTCTGTCTCAGCTTCCTCTCTACCCAACCCTCGCTTCTCCCTCATCTTGTTCCTCATTTCTTCAAGAAAACCCCGACCTACTTCTGCCATTGTTCTTCTCTCCCAAAGAAGGACAGGTGAGCGCATCAATGGTGTTGATTCTGGCCAAGGCCCAGTCTTGCAACCCCGAGACTGATCCTATAACTCCCTCTCTGTTCTTCTTTGGGGTTTGTGATTATGGTTTCTTTTCTTTTATTTCTATTTGACAGTTTCTTGATGGACGCTGGAGCACCGGCTAAAGTGATGTCTATGGCTCTGGCAAAAACCGTCGACGCTCATGGTACGAAGAAGCGCAAGCACCCCGCCGAGACTACTGCAGACAAGCTCAAAGCCATCGCCCTGTCCAAGCCACCCTCTCCGAGATCCCTCATTAAGCAAGTCCAGGTAATATCTCTTCTTGACGATCTTTTCTCGATCTTGATCGTGTTTTTTCATCTAACATGCAGTACTAGTACTAGTAGTACAACTTTCTGGGTGATCTTGCATGTGATTTTTGTGTGCCAAATGGCGGTTCTAAATTCCTCTTTTGACCAAAACATGCGAGAGGTTGACACTGATTTCTTATAGATTACTTTCAACTACTTTATGAACATCAATGCTACCTTTGAAGAGGGTATATTTGCATCAGTAACTTGTGTTATGGATATTGCAAGTAATCCCTCTACTCTCATGCCTTTGAAGACATGTTCTAGTGTCTTTGTTCACTCATTTCTGTGCGTATATGTAGTCATATATGGAGTAAAATATCGAAAATCCTCTTATATTTCTGAACGGAGGTAGTAATAAAATATTTGGTTTCTGTTTGAATTAGAACCAGGTCCGCGGTGGAGATGAAGTTCTCAAAGTCATGCCGTGTGAACTGGAAGGATGAGTTCTACTGCTAAACTATCCAGCTCTTGTGTCCTTGTCGCCACGTGTCCTGAACTAGTGTTTTCTTGTAGCATTGTTGTCAGCCGTGTTCTCAAGGCTGTACTTGACCACAACAATTTCCTGGCTGTGCCTTCGATTATGAAGGGTGTGGTCCTTGTAAAGCTTCCCGACAAATCTGATGCGGCATGTCTTCATCGTCATGTTTATGAGTGGAAAGACAACTCTGTTAGGTTCTCCAAGGTTGAGGAGATGGTGATGGTGCCGGTAGACATCTCTCACGAAGTCCATGGCAGTTATGCGGGGTTCATCCCATAGGTCGGTGGCAAGAAATAGTCTGCAGAGTTTAGTTAGTGCAACTTTGCTTGTCTGTAGTAAGTACTATTGTTCAGTACCTTATTTGTGTTTGTGAACCCTACATTGTTTAGTGCTGCCGCTTTTGGTGTGTGGTGAGTCCTGAGAACAGTCTATGTTAATGTCTGTCCACTCAATTTAGTCTGTATATTTTGAAGTATCCAGATCATCTTTTTTGTGAGGACGGTTTATCAATTATGGTTACACTCCAATATCTGTATGCATTGCAGGGTTTATCGCACCCACCAGGATTTCCAGTCCCATGGATGTTCGGTCCATATGATTTGTCACGACCTTTGGACTGTCCTGCTTGTGGGAGTAGGCAAGGGCCCTACATGCCATGCATAGTTGGACGACCAATCTTCTGTTTAGTACTTCAACATAGTGATTTCCTGGTAAGGATTCACTCGTGTCACATCAAGTAAATCTTATTGATTTACTGTTTAAATCTTATTGATTTAATGTCATGTTTTCTTTCTTTTGCTGCAATTTTACGATGCAGGTTTTGCCATGTGACATTCATCACAGAATAAACCGTTTGGTTTGCTCTATGATGGATATTTTTGCAGGTTTCACTTCTTATGTCGTGTCAGTAAGGAAGGCACTGTCCATCACTTATATTACTGGAAAAAATTGGATCAGTCTGTTGTCTGAGTACAAGCTGAATCCCTATGATGAACTGCAGTTTGGTTTAACAAACACGCCACAATTAGTCCTTCTCGCGTTTAAAAAATGAAGAAAAAGACTGGATCGTGGTCACGGAGCCTAGTCAAGTTAGAAAGCTGATCATAGCAGATCAGACACGATCGCCGCTGTCTCGCACATCGATACCACCTTCAGCAACGGATCGAGCACCGACAGTTGCACTTGCACTGACAGCGGCAGCAACTCAGTCTGATCCAGCTGAGGATTGGGCACCGACCGCGTCAGCGGATCAGGCTGATCTACCGGAGGATCGGGCATCAACACCGGCACCTGCTCCAACACCGGCACCAGCTCTACAAGAAGCACCATCTCCGGCAGCAGCTGCTGCACTACCAGTCGCACCGGCACGGGCACCAGCAACGGCTTCGGCACCTGCACCAACACTTGCACTTGCATCTACTCCGGCCCGTGCAGCGGCAACGGAACCATCAGTTGCACCGGCAACAGACTGGGTTGCAGTTCGCACTTCATATACCAAAGTCCTTACAAAAACCAACATGTCCACCTTCTTGGTAAGCATTGGCCGCCCAAGTGCTTTGTTCTTTTTTCTTTCCATGTTGTTTCACATGATTCACTGTGTTGATCTAACTGTTTTTGTATGTCTTCTTGTTTGCAAACAGAGAATTCCTAGAGCAACGAGAGAGTCGTTCAACAATCCGGGCGACCGTGGCCAAGTTTCTCTTACCATGCACAGCCTTGTTGTGAATGAACCTGCTCAATATACCGTAAGTACAAAGGATGGTCGCATGATGATTGATGCTAAAGGATGGTCAAGGTTCAAATCTAAATCATATCTTGCCGTAGGGGATGATGTCAAAATCGAAATTTCTCGGCAAGGAAAGCTAGTCCAAATTAACTTTGAAATTCTGCAGTAGCAGCACGCAACTACTGAACTGATCTATCCTCCGAGAGATTTTTATGTAATACTCTAGCATGGAGAAACAAGTGTCCTGTGTGTATAAGTAGTACGACAGTATCATTGATAGAATTGCAACTCTGATTGCTTGTTAGGAACTGTCGTTTGATTTCATTCCAACAGTTGCCGTGCTTTATTCAATTTTGTGTTATTCGCCTTGCGACAGCATCTAAAATCAGTGCCGTACAGACTGCTTGCAATATGAAAAGTGCTGAGGTAGAACACATGGGCCCCCAAACATGCAGGCCCACCGGCCTGTGGCCCAAAGTCCAGAACCGTGAGCCTGTTTGAGTATTTCTCAGCTGAACCCCCATAATGCCCGTGCGTTGCATGTAACATCAAGATGCATTTGTATGAGTATTTTATCTTGTGAGAGAAAAGGATGAACGAGGGAAGGCCTTATTTGCAAATGTGGAGAGGCGTGTGGGTACCTTTTTGCAAAATTGCCATAGTTTCCTTCCTATCCGTCAGATATAAATCGGACGACCTATATTGCAGGATGGCAGGCCCACCATCATCACCAACTCGTCTATACCGTGTTAAAAAAACTCTGTTTTTTATAATTATATATGTTATATATATTCCCCTTGATTTTTCTTATGTATAAAGTTGTGATATAAAAGATCTTTATATTTCTTCACAGCAGGAGTATCTCTCTGTCAAAAATATATTTATGTGTAACTAGTTACTCTTGTCTTTCTACTTCCTTTCGCTGATATGTGGGGCATCCGGCAACGGGGTCCATGTGCCATATGCACCAAATTAGAATGCACAACTGCATGGTAGACACACCCCGGTCGTAGCACCGCAGTAATGCCCAATGAGCCGTCAAATCACAAAAAAAAACCACCTTTCCAGCTTTAGCAGTAAGCTGGACGGACGAAGCGGCAATATTTCACTGGGCCTGAATCCCCTTCTCCCTCGTCTACTTGTTCAGAGAAAACCCCCGCTCGGCGATTGCATAGGGTTTTCTCATGGAGAACCTGGTACGAATTCTTCATCCATCCCCGATAAATCCAAGTCCCTTGGTCCCGGGTACTCCTAGGATGGTAGCCGCCGCCGTTGATGCATTTTTCTTCCTACTGAATCTAGTGTGTTTCATTTGCAGTGCCCAAAGTGTGAGGACCCTACAGGTTTCTGTGCCCTCGGCGAGACGCCACACTTGTTCCTTCTCATCCTAACACAGGATTTTAAAACGCGAACAGTGTGTTCCTAGAATCCTCTTTTCTATCCGGGAGGGTGGGGTTTTTTGAACATGTTGTCGACTAATTTGGAAATTTGGATTGCTATATTTGGATAAAAGGTACTAGTACCATGGTCAACACTGACGTGAAGGAGGAAATTATTTCTAGATTTGGATATAGGGAATACATTGTGTTCTCATATTATTTTTCCTGCAGTGCATTCCTTGCTCTGCCAGAACACATGTACTCAAGATGCTCGGCCTTGCCATAACTGAATACACCAGTTTAATGGTCACAGTGAAGACAAGCCATGGATATAAGTTTCGAGTTGGGTTCATGAACCAAGAAGATCGCTGCTTTTTTATGGCTGAACTTGGATAAACTTTCTCAAGTGTTACTGACTGAAAGTTGACGCACGAATGTTGATGGAAATAGCAGAACCTGGTCTCATCTTCACTGCGATCTTCCACCCCGACGTCGTTCCAATTGTTCATCCATGTTAGTTTTGTATCTGGTTCTTGCTTCTTGCCTCGATTACTTCTTAATCCACCTATTCTGTCTAACTAATCACAATTTAACTTAAGAAGTAGCAACGAATCTCTCACGAAGATGCTACTTCTAACTAATATTTTCTTATAATTGGTGGCATGTGTAGGTTTTTTCAGTGTTAAGCAGGCTACTCGTTTGTTATTCTATAAGAAGTCAGCTATTACTCATGGCGCTGAAGTTGACTTGGACGACATCCACAAGTTCCTACACTTTATTGATCGTCTTGAGGTCCTTGTGGGGCGTTTCAATGGTGGAAGGCCACGTGGGATATGTGTGCCACTGCTGCACTCATTGAACAGGTCCAACTGTGTTGAGAAACTTATGGTACGAGCTGTTTTCTGTTATATATGTTGTTCATAAACTCTTGCTTATGCACAGTTTTACAGTTGTGATCTTCTTGAAACAGGAACTGCCCAGGTCTATTGTTCCTATACAGATGCCTGGCCATGGTCGGGTCAGACTTGCGCTTGGTCACAACATGATGTTTATGTCGACCTACTCCATTCCCCTTGGAGGTGAAAAGATACTTATTCATGGGTGGTCTCAAATAATGAAGGCCCGTCCATCTTGGAGAATAGGACATAAGATTATGTTCCTGCTTTTCCATGGCTCTAAAGCAAATATATTGTTTATTGACCACATTGCGAGATGAAGCCGCTTTCAGAAGGTTGTGGATGCGCAAGGTGGCGCCTGGGCCTTGTCCTGGGGCTTGGCGGCCTCACCCTTTGGTTAACTGTAGGAAAAGTAGCACTGTTCTAGGCGTGCTTTGTACGGTTGAACCTGTATAAGTACTCATACTGCTTTCAGCTATGGTTGTTAAGTGCCCCTGCTGGTTTCAGTTAAGGTTGTTAAGTACTCCTGCTGCTTTTACAGTATGTCGTGTTTCTTCAGTCATGTCTTCCTCCAGCCGCCAAAACCAAACCAGCGCCGACGGGGCCGCCTGCTTCCGCCTCCCACGGCTGGCTGCGCCTCAGCGCATGCATCGCCGCCCCACCATCTCCTAAATCATTAACGCCGACCTCCGAGGCCTCGTCGTAGTCCTCCGCACGCTTTGTTGTGCTCGTCGCGGCGCCGCCCTCTCGCGTTGTCAACATGGTCAACAAACAAGAGGAATCTGCAGAGAGGATGACAGTAGGGGACCACCATGTCCATGGCCGGACGCAAGGAAGTTCCTCATTTTTTGTTATATATATACTCCATTGTCAGCGCATGGAAAAAGAAAATGCTTCCTGCTAGTGGTTTCCTGACATCTAGGACCCACGACATTGTCAGCGTATATAGTCAATAGACAAGAGAACAGCGCAAGATTGGCAGACACCTGGGACGTAGCTACTCGAGCAGTATTTTTTTTGTTATTGTTGAGACGGAGCAGGGTTTCAACTGGGCTGTGGCCCGTCTAGCCCAGGCTTATATTTTATGTTCACCACATGACCAGCCCGGCTATTTTTTGTTTGTGAAAATGAGCCCAGTTTATTTTTCTGAAGAATACCCAATCCAGGCCTACTTATTTTTCTATGCCCTGATGGGCAGCAACTCTTTCAAGACGCCTGCAAATCTTGAAAGTAATATGAAATGGGCTGTAAATATAAAAAACAGATGACAAATTGGCAATTACTTTATAATTTCTGAATTTTTTCACATTTTCATATTCCAATTTCACTGGGCTTTAACCTAATTCAAATATATATTCAAAGTACTTTAAATCTGGCTCGACATTTCGGTATTAAAAATAGTTTGGAACCCACAGAAATATGCGAAATTTCGTTTAAATTTTTAACCCTGGCCCTGGCCAACAAAAAACGGACTGCAATAAATTGCATAAGAAGTTGCAATGAGCTATATATAAATTATTAAAAATAGGGAATGGTCTGACTTGTGGGCCTATTAAGTTGACGCGTATGCAAGAATTTTTTACTTATTATACACGGCAACAAACGATTCTAGCAGACGTAACCGTTGGATGTCAATCCAACAGCCGTCATGTTTCTTCAATCTCTGATCTTCTTGCTCCAGCCGCCAAATCCAGCGCCGGCGGGATCGCCTGCTCGTGCCTCCCGTGGCCGGTTGTGCTGCCGCGCAAGCCTCACCGCCCCCTATTACTCCCACCGCTGGCCAGGCCATCCCTCTACTCACCCACATCCCTCCACTGCTGTGGCTTCGCCGCTTCCGGGTCATTCCCTTCCTGGGTCTCGCCATCGTCCATCGCGCTGGTGTTCTCGGCACGGCGTGGTCAACGTTGTCAACAAATGACAACATCGGAAGAGGGATGTACATGGAGAGGCTGACAGTTGGGACCCACATGGTCCATGGCCGCACACAAGCAAGTACCTCCTTATTACGCCAAAAAGAATGAATACTCCCGCTGACAGCTCGGACCCACCAGCTATATCTTCGCACGCAAGGAAGTGCCTCCTTATTACGCACAAAAATATGAATACCCCCCCTGCTAGCTGGGACCCACCATAGTGGGAGGCTGGCCTGTGGGCCTACTAAGTTGACGCGGACGGAGGGCTTTGTCAACTTAGTCAACAAACGATTCTATCACTAGTGACCGTTGGATTGTTAACATCCAACGGTCGTCCTGCTTCTTCAACCTCTGGTTTTTTTTTTGACCTGGAAGACTGCAGGGCTTACACCCCACAACATTTTATTAATAAAGAACAAAGAATAAGTACAAAGTTCCTCAAGAGGGGAAACAAAAAGAAAGAAAAGCTATACAAGAAAAGCTATAGTACTCTAAGAAAATAAAGAAAGCACTAAAAACTACAACTAGGAAAGAAAGAAGTTACAAAATAGATGGCCTTCAAGGAGGCAGGAAATCAATCCATTTGAGCAGAGCCTCCTTGTATCTGGTCTTGATCCGATGTGAAAGAAGAGTAATATCATGAATAAACCCATTTCTCCACTGCCTAAAAGTTGGGTTGACATGCCTAAAAGCCCTGTCATTCCTAACTTTCCAAATACTCCACCATGCAAGAAAAACCACCTCTGAGAAAAAAGGCTTATTAAACTCCTTCCTGGCATGTAAGGCAATTTGCACCATATCATTGCTATCCAACCAGGAAACTTGCAGGTAGTTCCAGATTCTCATACTGAAGTTACATTGGAAGAATATATGATTCCTAACCTCAATTACTCCAGTCGGGCATAGGACACAACTAGGTCCATCATTAGTTCTCCAATGGCGTCCTTGAATCATATCCTTGGTGTTAACTCTGTCCATAATTACCAGCCAAGCAAACATTTTAATTGTCATGGTACAGCAGCTTTTCCAAACCCAGCTTAGTATAGGATTGGCAATAACAGGCTGGTGGACAAAATCATAGTACTTCTTTGCCGAGTACTCTGCCTTTTTCCCATGTCTCCAAGCCCAGATATCATTACAACCATTGTCTAAGGAAGTCCCAGATAACAAGCTTGAAAGCTGATTGAACTCCCTAAAAGCCAGTTCAGACACTGGCAATGAAAACATTTGCTGCAAATTTCTTGCCTGTATCACTTCCATGACAGAAAGGTTCTTCTGCAGGCAAAAAGAGAAAAGCCTTGGAAACCTTTCTTGCAGAGGAATGCAAGACTGGTCAATCTCCCAATGATCAGACCAAAATAGAACAGAATCTCCTTTGCCAACAGTGACAGAGGTAACAGCCCGATACTTGTCCATTAATTTACAAATGTCCCTCCACCAGAATGAGCCACAAAGAATAGTGTCATGAGGAATTCTCTAAAAGTAATATGAGTCCCACACCAAACGGACCCATGGCACATCTGCTTTATTATATAATTTATTCAGGTACTTAAGGAGCAGAGCATCATTCTGTAGTCCCAAATTCAGAATTCCAAGCCCACCCTTCATCTTGGGCCTGCAGACAAGGGGCCAAGCAGCCAAAGAGTGTCCCTTCTCCTGACCATATTTCCTCCAGAGGCACTGTCTTTGAATCCTTTCTAACTGCTTTAGAATACCTTGTGGCAAAGATAGACTGCAAAGGAAGAATATGGGCAGTGAAGATATCACTGAATTTACCAACTGCAACCTACTACCTTGTGGTAAAAACCAGGAACTAGCAGTTAGCCTTCTTTCCATGCAGTCCACCAAAGGTAGCAAATCAACAATTTTGGGCCGAGTGGTTCCAACAGGAAGTCCCAAATAAGTGAAAGGCATAGAACCAAGCTGACAGCCAAATAGGGCAGCAAGTGCAGAAGCAACAGAGGCTTCCACATTGATGGGGTACATTGAAGACTTATGGAAGTTGATTTGCAGTCCAGTTGCCAAGGAAAAGGAGTTGAGCACTGATTTGAGGGCCTCCAACTGAGCTGGGTCAGCATTCACAAACAGCAAAGTATCATCTGCATACTGGACTACTGGATAATCGGGATCATGTGTTGGCAATGGCAAGGCAAGCAGTCCCTATACAAAAGATCATTGATCATGGTTTGTAGAAGGTCAGCAGCTATCACAAAAAGCAAAGGAGAGATAGGATCTCCTTGCTTAACACCACATTTGCACTTGAAATGATTTCCAGGCACACCATTTAACAAGATAGAGGAGGTTGCAGAAGATAATAGCTGTTGAACCCATTTGGTCCATTTGCTATCAAAACCTTTTGCCACAAGAATTTTCAAGATTGCCTCATGCTGAATAGAGTCAAAAGCTTTTTCAAAGTCAAGCTTGAGCAATATAATTGGCTTCTTGGAATGGTTGCATTGATGAATATACTCAAAAGTCCAAGCAATACAATCCTGAATTGTTCTTGATTTAATGAAGCCATATTGATTCTTATGAACACAGTTGGTGATTTCCTCCTGAAACCTATTAGCTGCCAGTTTAGTCAGAAACTTCAGTCCCACACTTGTCAAAGTGATTGGCCTAAAATCTCCTACACCCTCAGGTGATTGCTTTTTTGGGATTAAAGTGATGAAAGCTTCATTGAGATTTTCCAAAAGAGCAGTTCCTGCATGAAACTCATTAACCAACCGAATAAAATCACTGGAAATAATTGACCAGCATCTCTTCATAAAAAGGCCATTAAAACCATCTGGCCCTGGTGCCTTATCAATGGGCATTTCTTTTATGACCTTTTCAATCTCTTGCAGCTCAAAATGTTTTGTGAGCACCTCAAGGCCTTGCACTTTTGGGATTAATGAGAGGATTTCATTACCCAATAAAATTGGTTTAAGAGTTCCCATTCTGCCCTTGAAGGCAACCAAAAATTCCTTAGCTATTTCCCCATGATCTGAAGAAACTGTTCCATCAGACAGTTGCAGACTAGCAATAGAATTCTTCCTATACCTCTCTGTTGCCATGGCCTGGAAGAATTTTGAATTTTCTTCTCCCACCTTGATATATCTGATAGTACACCTTTTCCTCCAGTATAAAAACTGCAAATGTAAAAGGTGTTCATGATGCATCTTACATATCTTCCTGAAATTGTGCTCAGGTATGGAAAGAGGCCTCCAATCCTCCAAATCATCCAGCCACAGAATTACCCAATTGCACTTTTCAATCAAATATTTAATGTGTGAGAGCCCCTTCTGCCATTTCTTGAGTGCATACCTCAAGGATTTCAATTTGTCCATAATAACTGCAGTTATATGAGCCTTATGTGAAGGTTTGTTCCAAACCTCCCTCACACAGTCCATGAAACCAGGTTGATGCACCCAATAGTTTTCAAATCTGAAGATATGAGCTTTAGGAATTGTGGTACAGATAGAAATTACACAAGGAACATGATCAGACGCAGTTCTAGCAAGAGGTGCAACTTGTGTCATGGGATATTGATTTATCCAACTAGCAGAAGTAAAAAACTAGTCCAATTGCTCAAGAAGTGGAACATCCTGCATGTTTGACCAGGTAAACCTTCTACCTTTTAAAGGAAGTTCCAGCAGTCCTAAATGACCAATGATCTCATTAAAGATAAAAATATCATTAACATCCCCTTCCGGAAGATTACGATTGTCCATGGACCTTATGAAATTAAAATCTCCCACTAACAACCATTTTTGTTCGGGTTCCACCTGAAGATTATACAGCCAGCTAACAAACTCATCCCTCATAACACCCTGACAAGGCCCATAAACATTTACTAAAAACCACTGGTCATTATTATGCACCGAGGTGAAACTGATGACAATTCCAAAATGCTTTACTTCAATTAAGACACCCTTAAAAACATCTAAACGCCACACTGTGAGAATACCACCCGAGGCTCCTCTCGAGGGTGATTCAATAAACTGATCAAAGCCCACAGGACAAATGCTCTTAATTAATGAACGAGGACAATCTGATAACTTAGTTTCTTGCAAACAAGCAACCACACATTGGCTTTCAGAAATTTTCTCTCTAACAAAAAGCTGTCGTGGTTCAGAATTTAGACCACGAACATTCCAACAAAGCACCTTCCAATTACGCATAGATCTTTGATTCATGAGATAACCAAAAATCGAGGTATCAACCACTGCATGACATACAATGCCATACACCCCACGCCATAAGAAACAAAAGGCATCCAGTTCTGACCGCATAGCATAAAGTTTAGAACAACATAAACGATAGCGAATTTAACAGCCTCGCTACACCTAGCTAAAGTTTTAAACTGCAACATTTAAACACCACTGGAGGAGGAATCATCCTTGGGATTAGCCATAAGCTTCTCCTTGGATAGAAGGTTGGGGTCGATCTCCAGCTCCGCTCCAATTGCTTGTAGCACATTGAGAGGTGTGGGTGGAGGAGCATCTTCAGACTTGCCATTATCGCCAGCGTCGTCGGGATTGGGCTGGGCCTTCACTTGAATGGGCTTGGACCACGGACGCCTCTTGGTGGGCTGGAGGGAAAGCTGCTCAAAACGCATAGGTTTAAACCCATCTAGTTTTGCCGCGCTTCTTCTACATCTTCGTACAGAAGTATCCACTAAAGGAGCCACGGTCTTCCTTCTTCTAGTTTGCTTCTTGTCATTGACCTGCGCAGAAGAAAAGACCACAGAAGAGGAGGAGTTCTCCTCCAGGCTGCCAGACACAACATCTTGAGGGTGCATCTCTTCAGACCCATCAAAATCAGACATTACATTATCATTAGCACTGAGAACCTCTTCAGATGAACTTCCAAAAAGAGCTCTGGCAACTGGGTGTTTAGCCACAATTGGCTTCCTTATAACAAGGCTGCTGGGCAAGCTTGGCACCAAACAAGACATCCTCTGTGAATCATCAAAGGCAATGGTCCATGTGCACTTGGAGTATGTCACTGTCCCAAGTGGCTTGAAGAAGATAGGTCTAGGCACCTCCTTGACAACAAATTCAGGCAGCAGATTTTCAAAAGATCTCTTCCAGATCATCTCTGGAGGAAGTGGTGGCCCAGCCACAATCCTTGCCATGCCAATGAATATCAGATGCTGCTAAATGACCAGAGGTTGATATGGAACAATTGCCAAAGGATTTTCCTCAACAGCCGGCTACACATTGTCCTGTAACTGCTGATCCTGCTGCAACTCATTTTGCTCCTCAAACTGAATCTCCACATGCTGTTCCACAGACCCAGAGCCCTCCGGCTGATCAATGACAATAGAGACCTGGTCCTGCTCTGGCACCACAGGTTGAGGCGGCTGTTGATGCTCATCCTCATTATCCCCCCAGTTTGCATTTCCCTATCCAGCATCACCATTGTTATTATCCTGAGGCACTGGAGGTGCTATAGGCGCATCGTTCCACCCCAGCATCGGGTACGGCGGAAGAACAAACATCAAATTATCTTGCAGTAGATTTCCAGGCAATGGGTGCGGATTTCCATCCAGCGGCATTGGATCTTCATCATTTGGCATCTGATCAGCGAAGTCAGCGCTCAACACATAGCAAGCAGCAGTCCACGAAACCTGAGCTCCTCCCCATTCTGCATAGTCTCCAAAGACCACATCACGTGGCACCAATGGCGTGTCAGGGAAACTTGCCTCCACTAGAGTCCGAACCAAATATGGATCTTCACTATCCCATGACTGAAATTTCCCAAAAGTGCCAACCGCCTGTGATATGAACTCCGTATTGCGATAATCAAGAGGAATCCCAATGAACATAAGCCAACCCTTGCGGAACCCATGACTCCCCTTGAAATTCTCTCCCTCATCATGTTTCATAAATCTAACAAAACGATCATTACCCAGAGGAAAAGGGGCATGCTGAATCAACGTATATCTGACAGATGGATCCCTGACTTGGAATAACCCTACCCCATGAAACCAAGGCTGAGCGAAGCGAACCAGAATACCTCTGTTTTGAAGGAACTGAACTATCTCTTCCCTGACCGGTCCAAGAGATCCCTCCGGAGCAGGCATGACCTCAGTGTCCAAACCACCGCATGCTCTTGCCTCCCGTGGTCGGCTGTGCTGCCGCGGAGGCCTCACCGCCCCTACTACTCCCACCGCTGGCCAGGCCCTGCGGCGACGGCAGCCTCACACCGCAGCCGAACCAGTGAACCCTCGTACTCCTCTCCGCGTGGGCATCCACTGCCGCGTCTTCCCCGGCTCCGCGTCGTTCCCTTCCTAGGCCTCGCCGCCGTCCACCGCCTTGGTACTCTCGGCGCGGCGTGGTCAATGTGGTCAATGAATGACTTCCATTGGAAGAGTACTGTACGTTGAGAGGCTGACAGCTGGGTCCACGGCCGCAACAAGGAAGTGCCTCCTTATTATGCGCAAAATAATTATTCCTCCACCTGACAGCAGGGACCCACCGGACGGGCCACCGTATTTCACGAAAAAAAGTTTCCCCCTGACTGCTGGGACCCACCAACTACATCTTCGCACGCAAGGAAGTGCGTCCATATTACAGGCAAAAAAATGATTCACCCCCTGACTGCTGGGACCCACCAGCTACATCTTCGCACACAAGGAAGTGCCTGACAGTCGGGACCCACCCGGTCGAAGAGTACGTAGCGTTGTCATTCTGGTCGCGAACGTGTACATACATACTGGTCGATCGGTCTATCTGTAGGCTGTAGCGATGAACCGTGGCCGTGTAAGGAAGGGCACGTGTCGTAGTAGAGGCCAGGGTGCAAGAAAGTAAATACGGCCACGTACGTACATACGGGCGGGGTCTCGAACGCCTACTCGTGCATACGTACGGCCAGGGCTCGTATACATGGTTGGGTCAGAACGGAGAAACTGCGTCATCGTCGTGTTCATGGGGAGGCAACAGAATGCGTCGTGTTCATCGGGAGGCAACGGAACGCGTGTTGTTCATTGGGAGCCAACCGACTTGGACGGAACAGCCGATGGAAACGAGGCCTGGCGTACCGTAGAACGGAGGAAACGGCCTTGTGTTCGACCAGCCACGGTCGAAACGGGATCTTGTTCATCGGGAGGGGTCTGGCGTACCGCAAATCGGTCGAAACGGGGTCCTGTTGATCGGGAGGGGTGTGGCGTACCGCAAAACGGAGGAAACGGACTTGTGTTGGAGCGCTACGGTCAAAACGGGGGGTCCTGTTCATCGGGAGGGGTGTGGCGTACTGCAAAACGGGACTCCACGGGGATACTGTTCATCTCCACCGTCGACTGCCTCCACGGGCTACTGTTCATCCACCATCGACTGCCTCCACGGGCTCCTGTTCATCCACCGCCGACCTCCTCCAGCCTCCACCTCTGACTGTTCATCCACGGGCTCCTGTTCATCCAGCCTCCACCGCGCGCTCCTCCACCGGCTACTGTTCAACCAGCCCTCTCCACGGGGTCCTGTTCAACCACCCCTCCACGGGCTACTGTTCATCTAGCCCTCCACCGGCTACTATTCATCCAGCCCTCCACGGGGTCCTGTTCATCTACCGGCTCGATCGATCGGGGTCCTGTTCATCCAGCGGCAACGACCTCTACTACCATGAGTTCCTATTCATCCAACCCCCCACCGGGAACTGTTCATCCAAACCACCTCAAAAACGCTCACTGTTCATCAAGGGAAGGAGGCAGCAGTGTTCGATCGGCTTCAGTTAGCAGTAGTAGCGAAGGAATCACCCGGGTTCAGTTAACAGCAATGGATCGATTGCTCGGGTTAAGTAACGTAGCTAGTGCAATCGCTCGGGTTCAGTTAGATCCCAACGCCTCGCTCGGGTTCAGTTAGAGCCCAACGCCTCGCACACACGCGCGTACGTACGAGATAAACGTGCATCGCTCGGCCCCCGACCACCCACCGTAACCGGGAACTCCCCCGATATTTTCCCCGTCCTTGCTTGTACCACGGTTTTTTTCGTCATGGATGGCCCAAAGAATGTCATGCAGCTGCGTCTCCGGCCCGCCCAGGATGAAAAGCCCATTTTCTGTCATGATTTTTTGTCATAGAAATAGGAGCCCACCACATCTATGATGATACCGGGTTTTGTCACAATTATCGTTACAGAAGTGTCATAAGTATGATAGGAAAAAAATTCGTTCGGCCCAAAATGTCACGGATGTGTCTTTTTTTTGTAGTGATAAGCACTACGGTTCATTACACGCCCTCGCAGGGCCCCATACTTGTTTCTTGTAATACATGGGGAGAGGAAAGGACGGGCAAAAGCGGCTCCTACGACGCGGCTGCTCACGAGGATCCCCCCCCCCCGATTCAGCTGGAGCCCTCCTCGCGCTTCACTGGGGCTCGGCGACGGGACGACCCGCCACCGTCCTCGAAGCGAGCCCGATGATGTGGTGGTTGGTCGTAGCCGCCGCTGCTGGATCTTTCGCCGGAGGAGGAGCTGCCGTCGTCGGACAAGCCGCGGCCGTCGCCGAGGGCGAGTTCACCCTCATCCTCGTCACAGCCGTCGCCAAGGCCGAGCACCTCGTCACCATTGTTGTCTTCAGGGCAGCACCCGGCGCGGCGACCGTCTTCCCCGAACACCCTCACGAAGAGGGTCGCTGCACCATCGTACTTGAAGTGGAGGGTGCACCACCTGCTCAGACCGCACGTGCGGGCAAACGACTGCCAGCCGCGGGCCAGGGCTACGTTGCCCGCGGCGGAGACCTCCACCGCGACCCACTAAGCCTTGCTGCAGCAACCGTCGGCCTACAGCTAGAGGTCACCAGGACCCGGGGTCGGCAGCTCGCCAGCAAAGGAGCGCGGAAACTGAAGCCAGGTGCCGGCCGGGTTCTCCGACCACACAACGAACTCCAACAGCACCTCCGCCGAGTGGAAGCACGGCCGAGGAGGCCGAGCACCATGGCGCGCCTCCCTTCGTTAACGGGACTGCCACGTCTCGGGCGGCTTCCGCTGTGCAAAGGGACGCCGCCGCGGCCACCGGGGACGGTGCCGGGCCCGAAAGAAGTTCGCCCGCGCCCACGAGGGACCACAGCGGGGGTTGCGGCGTGCTTGCGACCACGCCACCTCTTAGGCGGTGGCGAGCCAGGCCCCTCCTGGCGAGCCTTCCCCTTCTCTGAGGCCGAGAACCTCTTCACCGGCACCATGAGTATCGCTGCAAGGCAGTGGAGCAAGGAGGAAGATGAAGAAGCGGATGGAACGGAGGAAGAGATGAGTGACGGGGGCTCCGCCCCCCTCCTCATTTATAGCCAGAAGGAGGCCAACCTTCGACCTCCACGATCGTAGGTAATGATGGTTTTTCTGCATGCACCAGGGACTCGTCAAGTCGGGCAGTTGCCGAGGCGGCGTGGGGAAGTGGAGACGCCCACATCCCGTCAGTAGCCACGAGTCAATTGAGGCCGCAGGCTATTGGGGCCCGCGGCGCTCCGCACTTGCCCTTTGGCTTCGCCCCAAAGCCAAGTCCGAGCGCGCCTTGGACCCGGGAGCTACTGTCGGCGTCCTAGGAACGGGGGTCCCCAGACTTGCCTGCCTGCGACCCATGACGCAGCTCCACCAACGGCCTGGTACGGCCCATCTTCATCAGCAACCACTCAAGACCCTCGCGAGGGGCCAAGCCTCGCGAGGCGGGCGACACAAGACCTCCTCAAGGGCAGCCTCACTAGGCTGGCTCCCGAGGGGTAGAGATATCTATGCAAGGGGCACCTCGCGAGGTGCGCGTGACATGAGCCGTGACGATCAAGGCCAGATGGGCACCAGCGGGCGTAGAGTACCAGTTGCCTCTTTGGTGCTAAAGGGGAAGCGCAGGCGAGGAGTCCCGAGGCATCAGGCAAAGGTTTCCATATCAGTGCAATGAGACCAAGACCAGCAGGACGGCAGGACGGAGGTCACCGCGGAGCCCACGGCGGCGTCACTACAAGAGCCTTTGGCAGGCGAAGACCACCTTTTGTCAGGATAGCTTGTACTAGCTGTCTCCCTTCAAAATTGGCCGTTGTGGGATCCCTTCCTACCTAACATTTGGGAAGAGGACCAGGGCCTCTATAAATAGGACTAGCCACCACCCTAGCAAGGGACGGATCAGTCAGACCATCCTCATACACACCAGCTCACCGAGCTCAAGAACACCTCTCCTCAGGAGGCTATTCATCCCTTGTACTTGTTCATCCTCAGCCTACAAGGCAATCCACCACACCACACTAGAGTAGGGTATTACACCACAACGGTGGCCCAAACCAGTATAAACCCTCATGTCTCTTGTTCTTTGGGTTCGTCGAGCTAGGCCTTGAGATCGTTGCGAGAGCGAGCTAGGGAGAGAGAGATCTTCGTGCGCATGCTAGTGTTCGAACCTCAAGGGTTTGCGGGAACCCATAATCCGACAGATTCCTTGTATTTCACTCTAGATGATGACTCTGCCGTGCAGTATATCAAGGTAAACCTATCGAGGGTGATTCCTCGGGTTTCACCTTGATGGTATGGACCTGAACCCCGACTATTACAATGATAAAGACGGGTCGGCCCCAAGGGTACCTGTGAGAGATAATGTGGCGAAACGACAGGGCAGGTGGAGACCACTGTAACGCCCATGATGCGGCTATATCTCTCACGTGTCGAGGCACGACTTGGAGGCATAACCGCATTGTAGGTTTTGTCGCAAGAAAGGTCATCTTCACACAATCCCATGTAATGAACAAGAATGGGATAAAGAGAGTTGGCTTACAATTGCCACTTCACACAAATAACAAGTTAAGCATACATCATCCAGAGTACAATCAAGGTCTGACTACAGAACCAAAATAAAAGAAGACAGCCCCAAATGCTAGATCCCCGATCGTCCCAACTGGGCTCCACTACTGATCATCAGGAAGCGACACATAGAAACGATCAAAGGTCCTCATCGAACTCCCACTTGAGCTCGGTTGCGTCAACTGCACTGGTATCGTCGGCACCTGCAACTGTTTTGGTAGTATCTGGTGAGTCACGAGGACTCAGCAATCTCAAAACCCGCGAGATCAAGACTATTTAAGCTTATGGGTAGGAAAGGGTAATGGGGTGGAGCTGCAGCATGCTCTAAGCGTATATGGTGGCTAACATACACAAATGAGAGCGAGAAGAGAAGCAACGCAATGGTCGTGAAGCTAGAAGTGATCAAGAAGTGATCCTGAAACTACTTACGTTCATGCATAACCCAAACCGTGTTCAAGAGACCATCACGGCTACACACGCGGTTGATGTATTTTAATTAAGTCAAGTGTCAAGTTCTCTACAACCGGACATTAACAAATTCCCATCTGCCACATAACCGCGGGCACGGCTCTCGAAAGTTTATACCCTGCAGGGGTGTCCCAACTTAGCCCATCACAAGCTCTCACGGTCAACGAAAGATATTCCTTCTCCCGGGAAGACCCGATCGGGCTTGGAATCCCGGTTACAAGACGTTTCGACAATGGTAAAACAAGACCAGCAAGACCACCCGACTGTGCTGACAAATCCCGATAGGAGCTGCACATATCTCGTTCTCAGGGCACACCGGATGAGCGAAGCGTACAGGTACCAACGTAACCCAAGTTGCCAAGGGACGGTCCTGCACGGTGCTCTAGTTTGGACCAACACTCAGAGGAGCACTGGCCCGGGGGGGTTAAAATAAAGATGACCCTCGGGCTCGCGAAAAGCCAAGGGAAAAGGCTTAGGTAGGCAAATGTAAAACCAAGGTTGGGCCTTGCTGGAGGAGTTTTATTCAAAGCGAACCGTCAAGGGGGTCCCATAAATCCCCAACCGCGTAAGGAACGCAAAATCAAGGAACATAACACCGGTATGACAAAAACTAGGGCGGCAAGAGTGGAACAAAACACCAGGCGTAAGGTCGAGCCTTCCACCCTTTACCAAGTATATAGATGCATTAATTAAATAAGAGATATTATGGTATCCCAAAATATCCATGTTCCAACATGGAACCAACTTCATCTTCACCTACAACTAGCAACGCTATAAGAAGGGCTGAGCAAAAGCGGTAACTTAGCCAAACAACGGTTTGCTAGGAAAGGATGGTTAGAGGCTTGACATGGCAATATGGGAGGCATGATATAGCAAGTGGTAGGTAGCGCAGCATAGCAATAGAGCGAACAACTAGCAAGCAAAGATAGAAGTGATTTCGAGGGTATGGTCATCTTGCCTGAAATCCAGCTAGGAAGAAGATCAAGTCCATGAAGAAGAGACGTAGTCGAACGAATCCTCACAACTCCGGAACAAAACCGAAGCTAACAAGAGAAGCAAACCAGAAAGAAGCAAACAACATGGTAAACAACCATCACATCAACATGGCATGATGCACAATCAAGTATGATGCATGTCCGGTTTAAATAGGCATGTCATGGCAATATGCACGAACAACACTACAAGTTAAGTGGAGCTCAATATGCAACGAGTTGCATATTGATGGAACTTCACAACAATTATTTAGTTCTCTCCTGTTTAGGTACTCGACAATATTAAATGTTATTAAACATAGCAAGGGGTGAAGCATATGAAAACTACCTAACTAGGCAAGTTTAAATGAGGCCGGAAACAACAACAACAAATCCGGAAAAACCTCATGTCATTTAGCAATTTAATGCAAACACAATTTTAAACATTTTAAATGTTGTTATCATGATGCGGATGACATATGCAAGTTTTAAGCAATTTTTTGAAAATGTTGACATGAGCATGTTATGAAGCATTTGGTCACCATGGCGGAACGAAAGGGGTGCCACGGCAACGACAACGAAAATGGTGCCACGACAACATTCGGATGATCCGACAATTCATCGAGATGTCGGTGCAAACGAAAGTGTGGGTGTGCAGAACATGCAAAAGATGGTGGGGTGATCCCAACAACCGGGTGTCCCACATGTCGGTGGCGTGGCAAACGAGGAGGAACGTGCAATGAAAACTCGGACACGGTGCAGGCACGAGCATCTCATACAACACATGCATTCGTTCTCGGAAAGTCGTCTCGGTGGTTATACCTTCGAAGCGTGTAATCGGGACGGTTCGGGTTTGATGGGATGTAGTTGTTCAGAGGCCGTCGTGGGAAGTAGTTGTACTATCGGTCCTCGGTGACGGAAGTGGAAGTAGTGGTACACGATGACGGTAGTGGCACATCTTTGTAGTGGAACTTGGGCGTAGTGGTACACGTTTTCGTAGAGGGACTTGACGAATCCGAGTAACTTGGGGTCGACGGTGCTCGTTCACGTTCATAGTCGCACAAGTTTCCGTAGATGTTTGGGGTCACGGCGAGGAACTCGGCATTTTGGTGCGGTGTAGGGGTACATGTCGAAGGTCGTCATGGTACTTGGCGTTTCGGTCAGTACTCGTCCGAGCATCCGTGTGGTCTTAGCCGGTGGTGTACTTGGCGAATCCAGATGTATTGGTAGTGGTACTTGGCAAATTCCACGCTCGGTGACCATTGGACTTGGCGTCAACAGCAACAGGGGCGCGATGCAGGAGGCTAGTTCCGAGCGGGACTTGCAGCGGCAGTGGCGGGAACTTGGCACGGCGGTCTCGCGAGGCATGGGAGGCTTGAGGCGGCAGCGTCGAGGAGGAAGACCGGCAACGCAGCTGCGGCCACCGAGAGGCGTGGCTCCGACGGGCAGGGTCGGAGACGATGTGCAGAAGGGCGGCGAGGGACTCGGCGACAGGGACGGCCTGAAACTGCTGCTGGTGGCGCTCGTGGCCATGGGACGCGGAAGCCCAGGTCGAAGGCGAGGCGCGGTGGAGGTCCGAGCGCGGCGTCGGCGAGAGGGTGCTGGCGCATGGTGGTGGTGGTGGGGAGCTCCGGCAACAACGAGCTGCAGGAGGTTGGCCTTGGAGCGTCGGTGCTCGAGGCGAGGAGAAGGAGACGACGCAGACGAAGTCGTGGGGGCGCGGGGACCTGCTCCGTTGAGGCAGAAGGAGGCCGGGGCAGGAGTGGCGCGGGTTGGCGAGGTGGTAGCGGGGGCTCCAGACGGCGCGGAGGCAGAGAGGTGCGACGATGATGGTTTCAGGCCGGATCGAGGAGGAGGGAGGCGAGGGGATCGGGCGCAGGGAGCTCCTCTCCCTGGCTCGATGCGTGCGTGTGTGTGTGGCGGCGGGCAGAGGGAACGAGAGGGAGAGGTATCGAGCAGGGGGGTCGGGCTAGGGTTAGATAGGGGCTGCTGGGCCTTAGGGGATCGTTGGGCCAGGGAGGCCGGCCCAGCGGAGAGGGAAACGACCAGAGGCCTGGTCGCCTGGTGAAAAGAAAAGAAAAAAAGGTTTTCTCATTGGAAAATAAAAGAGGGGCTAAAGGATTTATTTGGAGGTCTAAATAAATCCTAATTTAACTGAAATTTGGCAAGCGACCTCACTGGAATATATCAAGGCTCCACAAGAGGAATTGGAGTCAAAAGGAGAATAGAGCAAAGATGTGAATATTCGGAAACGAAAGGAACTTTAAAATGCAAGTGGGTTGTGGTTAATTCCAAATTAATGGAATAATTATTTTATAGCTCCCTAATAATATTGGGAGGATATATGTTATAAAGAGAAATCACCATGTGAATTCCCTCGAATTAAATAGATCAAAAGATCTATGCAATTTATTTAGTTGAGGTTTTAAAAATTAAATGACATGCTGGCATGATGACATGATGCAATGCAACATACAAATAAAACACACAACGGTCACACAAAACATGGAAGGCATCTGGAGCGTCGGTCTCGGGGCGTCACAACCACCTAGTAAAGAGGTGGGCCTGTTCCCTGGTCGTGGGCCGCGAGTTACCCAGCTGGAGAGACGGCCCTGGTCATCTCCGCGAGATGCTAATAATACACTAATGGATTTGGGTATTTGACCTGAGTTGGCCGTTGGCCTATATGCACTAACCGCCGTGCGGGACAATGGTATATGGGACCCTCGGTGTCGTACGTTCCCTTTGAAAGTAATCCATATGTCATAGTTCAGAGATGTGGGCTGATTGTTGTTGGGAAACGTAGCATGCAATTTCAAAAAAAAATCCTACGCTCACGCAAGATCTATCTAGGAGATGCATAGCAACTAGAAGGGGAGAGTGTGTCTACGTACCCTCGTAGACCGAAAGTGGAAGCGTTTGACAACGTGGTTGATGTAATCGAACTTCTTCTCATTCCGACCGATCAAGCACCGAACGTACGACACCTCCGAGTTCTGCACACGTTCAGCTCGATGACGTCCCTCGGACTCTTGATCCAGCAAAGTGTCGAGGAAGTAGATGAGTTCTGTCAGCACGACGGTGTGGTGACGGTGATGGTGAAGTGATCCGCGCAGGGCTTCGCCTAAGCACTACAAGAATATGATCTAGGGTGTAATCTGTGGAGGGAGGCGCCGCACACGGCTAACAAATGTTGTTGTGTGTTCTAGGTGCCTCCCTCCCCTCATATATATTGGTGGGAGGGAGAGGGAGCAGCCAAGGGGGGCGCCCTAAGTAGGCTGAATCCTACTTGGGGTTCCTCCCCAATTCGGCCCCCCTTTTCCTTTTTCACTGGAGGAGGGAGGAGGGAAGGAAGGGGGACGCCGAATCCCTCCCCTTCCTTCTCTCTTCCCCTCTTTCCTTTCTCCTCTGGTGCGGCCCATATGGGGGGTGCAGCAGCCCCTGCTGGCTGCTGCGTTTCCCCTCTTGGCCCATTAGGCCCATATCTTTGCCGGGGGGGTGCCCGGAACCCCTTCCGGTGACCCGATATGTACTCGGTACCATCCAGAACACTTCCGTTGTTCGAATACTATCGTCCAATATATCAATCTTTACCTATCAACCATTTAGAGACTCCTCGTCATGTCCGTGATCTCGTCTAGGACTCCGAACAACATTTGGTCACTAAATCACATAACTCGTATAATATAAAATCGTCATCGAACGTTAAGCATGCGGACCCTACGGGTTCGAGAACTATGTAGACATGACCGAGACACCTCTCTGGTCAATAACCAATAGTGGAACCTGGATGCTCATATTGGTTCCTACATATTCTACGAAGATCGTTATCGGTCGAACCGTAATGACTACATACGTTATTCCCTTTGTCATCGGTATGTTACTTGCCCGAGATTCGATCGTCGGTATCTTCATACCTAGTTCAATCTCGTTATCGGCAAGTCTCTTTACTCATTACATAATACATCATCCCACAACTAACTCATTAGTCACATTGCTTGCAAGGCTTCTTATGATGTGCATTACCGAGAGGGCCCAAAGATACCTCTCCAATACTCGGAGTGACAAATCTAATCTTGATCTATGCCAACCCAATAAACACCTTCGGAGATACCCGTAGAGCATCTTTATAATCACCCAGTTACGTTGTGACGTTTGATAGCACAAAAGGTATTCCTCCGGTATCCGGGAGTTGCATAATCTCATAGTCGAAGGAATATGTATTTCACATGAAGAAAGCAATAGCAATAAAACTTAACGATCAATATGCTAAGCAAACGGATGGGTCTTGTCCATCACATCATTCTCCTAATGATGTGATCCCGTTCATGAAATGACAACACATGTCTATGGTTAGGAAACTTAACCATCTTTGATTAACAAGCTAGTCTAGTAGAGGCTTACTAGGGACACGGTGTTTTGTCTATGCATCCACACATGTATCAAGTTTCCGGTTAATACAATTCTAGCATGAATAATAAAAATTTATCATGATATAAGGAAATATAAAATAACAACTTTATTATTGCCTCTAGGGCATATTTCCTTCAGTCTCCCATTTGCACTAGAGTCAGTAATCTAGATTACATTGTAATGATTCTAACACCCATGGAGTCTTCGTGTTGATCTTGTTCTGCTCGTGAAAGAGGCTTAGTCAACGGGTCTGCCACATTCAGATCCGTATGTATTTTGCAAATCTCTATGTCTCCCTCCTTGACTTGATCACAGATGGAGTTGAAGAGTCCCTTGATGTGTTTGGTTCTTTTGTGAAATCTGGATTCCTTCGCCAAGGCAATTGCTCCAGTATTGTCACAAATGATTTTCATTGGACCCGATGCACTAGGTATTACACCTAGATCAGATATGAACTCCTTCATCTAGACTCCTTCATTTGTTGCTTCCGAAGCAGCTATGTACTCCGCTTCACACGTAGATCCCGCCACGACGCTCTGCTTGGAACTGCACCAACTGACAGCTCCACCATTCAATAAAAATACGTATCCGGTTTGTGACTTAGATTCATCTGGATCAGTGTCAGAGCTAGCATCGACGTAACCATTTACGACGAGCTCTTTTTCACCTCCATAAATGAGAAACATATCCTTAGTCCTTTTCAGGTACTTCAGGATGTTCGCGACTGTTGTCCAGTGATCCACTCCTGGATTACTTTGGTACCTCCCTGCTAGACTTATAGCAAGGCACACATTAGGTCTGGTACACACAATAGCATACATGATAGAACCTATGGCTGAGGCATAGGGAATGACTTTCATTTTCTCTCTATCTTCTGGAGTGGTCGTGCATTGAGTCTGACTCAACTTCACACCTTGTAACACAGGCAAGAACCCTTTCTTTGACTGATCCATTTTGAACTTCTTCAAAACCTTATCAAGGTATGTGCTTTGTGAAAGTCCAATTAAGGGTCTTGATCTATATCTATAGATCTTGATGCCCAAAATATAAGCCACTTCACCGAGGTCTTTCGTTGAAAAACTCTTATTCAAGTATCCTTTTATGCTATCCAGAAATTCTATATCATTTCCAATCAACAATATGTCATCCACATATAATATTAGAAATGCTACATAGCACCCACTCACTTTCTTGTAAATACAGGCTTCTCGGAAAGTCTGTATAAAACCATATGCTTTGATCACCTCATCAAAGCGTATATTCCAACTCCGAGATGCTTGCACTAGTCCATAAATGAATTGATGGAGCTTGCACACTTTGTTAGCACCTTTTGGATCGACAAAACCTTCTGGTTGCATCATATACAACTCTTCTTTAAGAAATCCATTAAGGAATGCAGTTTTGACGTCCATTTGCCAGATTTCATAATTATAAAATGCGGCAATTCCTAACATGATTCAGACAGACTTAAGCATCACTACAGGTGAGAAAGTCTCATCGTAGTCAACTCCTTGAACTTGTCGAAAACCTTTCGCGACAAGTCGAGCTTTGTAGACAGTAACATTACCATCAACGTCAATCTTCTTCTTGAAGATCCATTTATTCTCTATGGCTCGCCGATCATCGGGCAAGTCAACCAAAGTCCACACTTTGTTCTCATACATGAATCCTATCTCAGATTTCATGGCCTCAAGCCATTTATCGGAATCTGGGCTCATCATATCTTCTTCATAGTTCGTAGGTTCGTCATGGTCTAGTAATATGACTTCCAGAACAGGGTTACCATACCACTCTGGTGCGGAACATGCTCTGGTTGCCCTACGAGGTTTTGTAGTAACTTGATCTGAAGTTTCATGATCATTATCATTAGCTTCCTCTCTAGTTGGTGTAGGCATCACGGGAACGGTTTTTAGTGATGAGCTACTTTCCAATTCGAGAGAAGGTACAATTACCTAATCAAGTTCTACTTTCCTCCCACTCACTTCTTTCGAGAGAAACTCCTTCTCTAAAAAGGATCCATTCTTACCAACAAAGATGTTGCCTTCGGATCTGTGGTAGAAGGTGTACCCAATAGTTTCTTTTGGGTATCCTATGAAGACGAGCTTCTCCGATTTGGGTTCGAGCTTATCAGGCTGAAGCTTTTTCACATAAGCATCGCAACCCCAAACTTTCAGAAACGACAGCTTAGGTTTCTTGCCAAACCACAGCTCATACGGTGTCGTCTCAATGGGTTTAGACGGTGCCCTATTTAACATGAATGCGGCTATCTCTAATGCATAACCCCAAAACAATAGTGGTAAATCGGTAAGAGACATCATAGATCGCACCATATCTAATAAAGTACGGTTACGACGTTCGGACACACTAGTATGCTGTGGTGTTCCAGGTGGCGCGAGTTGTGAAACTATTCCACATTGTTTTAAATGAAGGCCAAACTCGTAACTCAAATATTCGCCTCCGCGATCAGATCATAGAAATTTTATTTTCTTGTTACGATGACTCTCCACTTCACTCTGAAATTCTTTGAACTTTTCAAATGTTTCAGACATGTGTTTCATTAAGTAGATACCCATATCTGCTCAAATCATCTGTGAAGGTTCGAAAATAATGATACCTGCCGCGAGCTCAACACTCATCGAACCGCATACATTGGTATGTATTATTTCCAATAAGTCATTAGCTCGCTCCATCGTTCCGGAGAACGGAGTTTTAGTCATCTTGCCCATGAGGCATGGTTCGCAAGTATCAAATGATTCATAATCAAGTGATTCCAAAAGCCCATCTGCATGGAGTTTCTTCATGCGCTTTACACCAATATGACCTAAACGGCAGTGCCACAAATATGTTGCACGATCATTATCAACTTTGCATCTTTTGGCATCAATATTATGAATATGTATATCACTACAATCGAGATTCAATAAAAATAGACCACTCTTCAAGGGTGCATGACCATAAAAGATATTACTCATATAAATAGAATATCATTATTCTCCGATTTAAATGAATAACCGTCTCACATTAAACAAGATCCAGATATAATGTTCATGCTCAACGCTGGTACCAAATAACAATTATTCATGTCTAAAACTAATCCTGAAGGTAGATGTAGAGGTAGCGTGCCGACGGTGATCACATCGACCTTGGAGCCATTCCCGACGCGCATCGTCACCTCGTCCTTAGCCAATCTTCGTTTAATCCGTAGCCCCTGTTTCGAGTTACAAATATGAGCAACCGAACCAGTATCAAATACCCAGGCGCTACTACAAGCATTAGTAAGGTACACATCAATAACAAGTATATCAAATATACCTTTGTTCACTTTGCCATCCTTCTTATCTGCCAAATACTTGGGGCAGTTCCGCTTCCAGTGACCAGTCCCTTTGTAGTAGAAGCACTCATTTTCAAGCTTAGGTCTAGCTTTGGGCCTCTTCCCGGGAGTGGCAACTTGCTTGCCATTCTTCTTGAAGTTTCCCTTCTTTCCCTTGCCCTTTTTCTTGAAACTAGTGGTCTTGTTAACCATCAACACTTGATGCTCCTTCTTGATTTCTACCTTCGCAGCTTTGAGCATTGCGAAGAGCTCGGGAATTGTCTTATCCATCGCTTGCATATTATAGTTCATCAAGAAGTCTTTGTAGCTTGGTGGCAATGATTGAAGAACTTTGTCAATAACACTATCATCTGGAAGATTAACTCCCAGCTGAGTCAAGTGATTATGATACCCAGACAATTTGAGTATGTGTTCACTGACAGAATTGTTCTCCTCCATCTTGCAGCTCTAGAACTTGTTGGAGACTTCATATCTCACAACTGGGGCATTTGCTTGAAATATTAACTTCAACTCCTGGAACATCTCATATGGTCCATGATGACCCACAAGTATAGGGGATCAATTGTAGCTCTTTTCGATAAGTAAGAGTGTCGAACCCAACGAGGATCTGAAGGAAATGACAAGTAGTTTTTAGCAAGGTAATGTCAGCAAGTGCTGAAATTGTAAGTAGCGGAGTAGTTTGATAGCAAGATAGTTTGTAACGAGCAAGTAACGATGTAGTAACAAAAGTGCAGCAAGGTAACCCAATCCTTTTGAGGCAAAGGACAGGCCAAAACGGTCTCTTATGATAAGCAAAGCGTGCTTGAGGGTACACGGGAATTTCATCTAGTCACTTTCAACATGTTGGTTCGATTTGTGTTCGCTACTTTGATAATTTGAGATGTGGGTGGACCGGTGCTTAGGTGTTGTTCTTACTTGAACAAACCTCCTACTTATGATTAACCCTCCCGCAAGCATCCGCAACTACGAGAAAAGTATTAAGAATAAATTATAACCATAGCATTAAACTTTTGGATTCAATCGGTCCCTTACGGAATAGCGCATAAACTGGGGTTTAAGCTTCTATCACTCTCGCAACTCATCATCTAATTGCTACTCCACAATGCATTCCCTTAGGCCCAAATATGGTGAAGTGTCATGTAGTCAACGTTCACATGTGAAAGTGCTAGTTATCGACTAGAGGGGGGGTGAATAGGTGATTTTTATGGAAGTCTTCAAAACATGGAAGTTTCAAAGACAAACGGTAGAAATTAACCTATTAACATGCAGCGGAAGGTAGACTACACTATGCAAGCCATAGTCAAGTATTCAGTGAAGTGAAAGCACGAAGACTAATAGCAGCTAGGTAGTAATGATCAGGATGGAAGATAGTATGAAGCCAAACAACAATATAAGTCACACAGTGAAGTCAGCCAGGTAACACAGGCAGGCAATGACTTCACAAAGACAAACTATAAATAAAGAGAGGGAGAAGATAAAACCAGTCGCTTGGTGAGGACAAGGATTTGTTGGACCAGTTCCAGTTGCTGTGACAACTGTACGTCTGGTTAGGGAGGCTGAGATTTAACTCAGAAGACCATGTCTTCACCTTATTCCACTTGAGCTAAGGACACCCAGTCCTTGCCCAATCACTCTGGTAAGTCTTCAATGTAGACTTCCAAACCTTCACAGACTTCGTTCACCGGCGATCCACAATGACTCTTGGATGCTCAGAACGCGACACCTAACCGGCTGGAGGATTCACAGTCCTCAAGTGTAACAAGTCTTCAGGTCACGCGGACAGAAAGACTTCAGTGATGCCTAACACTCTTTGGCTCTGGGTGTTTGGGCTTTGTCCTCGCAAGGATTTCTCTCTCTCAAAGGCTCTGGAGGTGGGTTGCTCTCAAACGACAAAAGTCGTGCACTAACTCTGAGCAGCCACCAATTTATGATGTAGGGGGTGGGCTATTTATAGCCACTAGGCAACCCGACCTGATTTGTCCGAAATGACCCTGGGTCACTAAGGAACTGACACGTGTTCCAACGGTCAGATTTCAAACACACGCGGCAGCTTGACTTGGGCTAGAAGTAAAGCTGACTCATCCAGCTCTGGATAAGATTTGTTCTCATTGTCTTCGCTCGAAGACATAGGATTTGGTTGAGCATCACTTCAGTCACTCTGACTTTGTTCACTGGGACCCCACTTAACAGTACGGTGGTTCCTATGACTCAACAAGGAAGAAAAGGAAACAACGAAACAACAAAGTCTTCGCACTCCATAGTATTCATGCGATGTCTTCTCATGTCATAGTCTTCAATGTGAATATCTTCACATACCACCTTTGTCTTCAATGTCTTCATACATTTTTAGGGGTCATCTTCGGTAGGTAAACCTAATCAATGAGGGACTACTACCTGTATTATCCTGCAATTCTCACAAACACATTAGTCCCTCAACCAGGTTTGACGTCAATACTCCAAAACCAACTAGGGGTGGCACTAGATGCACTTACAATCTCCCCCTTTTTGGTGATTGATGACAAATTGGTTGAAGTTTTCAACGGGGATAAAAGTATGTGAAATTGTAAAGGTTAAAGGTATTGTCTTCATAAGTAGCAACAGGCTCCCCCTGAAGATGTGCATATAAGTAATTTTCTTTTTGAATGCAAATGCACATGGCAGGTTGTACTTGTGAAGATCCTCTTCAACTTATGAAGACAATTCATCATGCATGATTTGATAATAACAAAGATAATGACATGCAAAATGAAAAATGGACGTCTGCAATGTGACTTTGTGCGGGATTTATCATCGCACATGCAGAATTTATCATCGCATCACAGAATAGCAAACAAGTAGCAGACGACCATCAAGTTTAAGTGTTACAACTCAAAGAACCAAATGTATCAAAAGAGAGAGTTGTAAACACTAGGCAAAATATAAAGCAACCGCCCATATGGACCCGCTTGAAGACTATCAACTCATATGCTTCTCCCCCTTTTGTCAGTAAGGACCAAAAAGGTTTGAAGACATAGAGCCTCTACTCGTTCCCAGAAGGAGTAGGAAAAGCAGCAGGGTCGTCGTTGGGGTTTGGCGGTGCAGAAGAACTTGGTGCAGTGTCGACACGCGTTGAAGTTGGAGGTGGTGAAGTAGCATCATCTTGGTCATCTATGACCCTGGCATTCACCGTTGCAGCTTAGGAGGAATAGTCAGAGTCTTCAAGAGAGGGAGTCCAACGCAAAACAGCACTCCTTGGAGGAGTGGAGTCAAACTTGAATCTTTCAGTGAAGCCATCGTCTTGAAGATCTGCTTCAGCACTCAGCAATGTCAGACTCTTCCATGACCTCCGACAGGTTTCATGAGTGACAAATGCATTCTTGGTGGCAAGATTGCAAATGCGATTGACGTCCACCAAGAGGCTTTGCATCTGCCGCTTCAGCCAATAGTGATGCTTATCCTGTTTCTGATGCAGGGCAACGAGAAGCTCTCGGTCATTGAGAACACGAGATCGCTTCCGAGGCCTTTGCGCAATAGTGCGTTCAGTGGCTTCAGTTTGAGCACGGTGAGGTAAGCGTGTATTGCCAGCCAAAGGATAAACACGAGTGACGGCCTGGACTCCTTCAATGGGTTGTGTGAAGCTTTGGTGATCAACATTGTGAAGACAAACAGGCTCCTTGGCAGGCTCTGGTATATGGCTTCAACTGACATATCAACCTCGGGCAAAAATAGCAGATGGTTGCGTGCAGAAGGCTGATAGTTGACGGCAGAGTGAAGCTTGATAAGGCGCATAACCCATAGAGCGTAGAACTTCAGACCAAAAAGATCAGAGCCTGATGCAGCCAATTGCCTGATAAAGAAGTCTTGAGCATTGAAGCTGATGCCATTGAAGATGTAAAAGACCAATGTCTTCATCGCTCCTTCAAGCTTTGCTGCAGAAGAATGTCCCTTGATGGGCCATAGAGTTCGCCTTATGATATGATAGATTGTTCGGGGCAGATACTCTAGGTCTTCAACAAAGAATTCTCTTGGGTATTCAGCGTCGCATGGCAGAGGCTTCATCATGCTCAGCATTTGGCTCATGTTAGGCTCTGGCTTCTGAAAGATGATGTCTAATGCATTGCGGTGAAGCTGACAACCAGGCTCGAAGAGTTCACCTGGAGTGGGCAGGCCAATCAGCTCAATGATATCAAGAGCTTTGGCCTCATGATGGACATTGCCTGTCATCCACTCAAGGACCCAAGTTTCGGATCCCTGTTGTAGCCGCGAATGTGGAGGGTAGCATAAAATTGTAGCAGAAGCTCTTCATTCCAATGCTCCTTGTCAGTCACAAAGTTCAGAAGTCCAGCATCACGGAAGCAGTCAAGGGCTTCTTCAAGGCAGGGCAGTCCAGCAATGGCTTCACAGTCTAGACGCATATGTGGGAAGATGTGCCCTTGGTCATAGAGAACACAAGAATAGTAGCTGCGCTGCTGATAGCTCTAGAACCGATCAGACGAAATCCTTGGCTTGGAATAAGGGTTCTTGGCACTATCAAAGAAAGTGTTGTGCACAATGAAGCCATTTGCATTGAACGACCCTGGTGAAGTTGCAGTACCTGGAAACCTGGGCAACCTTGGCTTCGACTTCTGGACCTAAGGCCTGTGCTCGAATGATAGTTAAATTGCGGACCAGCAGCAGGTGGAGGAACCAGAATGGGCCATCGGACTGTAACCAGCTGACCATGATCAAATGCTTGCTCGATAGTGTGAGGCCTTGGAGGTGGTACAAGAGCAGTGGTAGTGGCAGTGACTTCAGGCTGCAGATTTGCATCAGGTGCAGCATTGACTTCAGGTGCAATCACTTCGGGCACCACATTAACTTCAGGCGCCACATTAGCTTCAGCCATGACAAAATCATTGGCTTCAGTGTTGGTGTTGGTGGTCGCCTCAATGTTATCAACCTCCACTCGAGTAGCTGGAGGGTCGGACACGTTCTCCTCGAGAACAACTTCAGGGTTGGTTGGGGGTGTAGCAACACGTTCTTCTTCATTTCCTTGCTCTTCTTGTTCATCGGCTGATGCAGCCGGAATATCGTCAGCCTCTTTGGCTTCAGACTCGGGGATGTTCGCAGTAGAAGAGGCTTGATACGTCTCCAACATATCTATAATTTTTGATTGTTCCATGCTATATTATATTCTGTTTTGGACATTATTGGGCTTTATTATACACTTTTATATTATTTTTGGGACTAACAATTAACCGGAGGCCCAGCCTAGAATTGTTGTTTTTTGCCTATTTCAGAGTTTCGCAGAAAAAGAATATCAAACGGAGTCCAAACGGAATGAAACCTTCGGGAACGTGATTTTCGGAACGAACGTGATCCAGAGGACTTGGACCCTACGTCAAGACAACAACCAAGAGGGCACGAGGCAGGGGGCGCGCCTACCCCCCCCCCCCAGGCGCGCCCTCCACCCTCGTGGGCCCCACGTTGCTCTACCGACGTACTCCTTCCTCCTATATATACCTACGTACCCCCAAACTACCAGATACGGAGCCAAAAACCTAATTCCACCGCCGCAACCTTCTGTACCCGTGATATCCCATCTTGGGGCCTTTTCTGGAGCTCCGCCGGAGGGGGCATCGATCACGGAGGGCTTCTACATCAACACCATAGCCTCTCCGATGATGTGTGAGTAGTTTACCTCAGACCTTCGGGTCCATAGTTATTAGCTAGATGGCTTCTTCTCTCTTTTTGGATCTCAATACAATGTTCTCCCCCTCTCTCATGGAGATCTATTCGATGTAATCTTCTTTTGCGGTGTGTTTGTTGAGACCGATGAATTGTGGGTTTATGATCAAGTTTATCTATGAACAATATTTGAATCTTCTCTGAATTCTTTTATGTATGATTGGTTATCTTTGCAAGTCTCTTCGAATTATCAGTTTGGTTTGGCCTACTAGATTGATCTTTCTTGCAACGGGAGAAGTGCTTAGCTTTGGGTTCAATCTTGCGGTGTCCTTTCCCAGTGACAGTAGGGGCAGCAAGGCACGTATTGTATTGTTGCCATCAAGGATAACAAGATGGGGTTTATATCATATTGCATGAGTTTACATCATGTCATCTTGCTTAAAGCGTTACTCTGTTCTTATGAACTTAATACTCTAGATGCATGCTGGATAGCGGTCGATGTGTGGAGTAATAGTAGTAGATGTAGGCAGGAGTCGGTCTACTTGTCTCGGACGTGATGCCTATATACATGATCATACCTAGATATTCTCATAACTATGCTCAATTCTATCAATTGCTCAACAGTAATTTGTTCACCCACCGTAATACTTATGCTCTTGAGAGAAGCCACTAGTGAAACCTATGGCCCCCGGGTCTATTTTCCATCATATTAATCTTCCAACACTTAGTTATTTTTATCGCCTTCTATTTTACTTTGCATCTTTATCATAAAAATACCAAAAATATTATCTTATAATATCTATCAGATCTCACTCTCGTAAGTGACCGTGTAGGGATTGACAACCCCTTATCGCGTTGGTTGCGAGGATTTATTTGTTTGTGTAGGTGCGAGGGACTCGTGCGTGGCCTCCTACTGGATTGATACCTTGGTTCTCAAAAACTGAGGGAAATACTTACGCTGCTTTACTGCATCACCCTTTCCTCTTCAAGGGAAAACCAACGCAATGCTCAAGAGGTAGCAAGAAGGATTTCTGGCGCCGTTGCCGGGGAGGCTTACACGAAGTCAAGTCAAGATTTGTACTCCCGACAGCGAGCCATTTCTGGCGCCATTGCCGGGGAGTCTACGCAAAAGTCAACACACCAAGTACCCATCACAAACCCTTATCTCCCGCATTATATTATTTGCCATTTGCCTCTCGTTTTCCTCTCCCCCACTTCACCCTTGCCGTTTTATTCGCCCTCTCTTTTCCGTTCGCCTCTTTTTTGTTTGCTTCTTGTTTGCTCGCGTGTTGGATTGCTTGCTTGTCACGATGGCTCAAGATAATACTAAATTGTGTGATTTCACCAATACCAACAACAATGATTATCTTAGCACTCCGATTGCTCCTCTTACTCATATTGAATCTTGTGAAATCAATGCTGCTTTGGTGAATCTTGTCATGAAAGATCAATTCGCCGGCCTTCCTAGTGAAGATGCCGCTACCCATCTAAATAGCTTCGTTGATTTGTGTGATATGCAAAAAAAGAAAGATGTGGACAGTGATATTGTTAAATTTAAGTTATTTCCTTTTTCGCTTAGAGATCGTGCTAAAGCTTGGTTTTCATCTTTGCCTAAAAATAGTATTGATTCATGGAATAAGTGCAAAGATACTTTTATCTCTAAGTATTTTCCTCCCACTAAGATTATCTCTCTTAGAAACGATATTATGAATTTTAAGAAACTTGATCATGAACATGTTGCACAAGCTTGGGAGAGGATGAAATTAATGATACGTAATTGCCCTACGCATGGTTTGAATTTTGGATGATTATACAAAAAATTTATGCCGGATTGAATTTTGCTTCTAGAAATCTTTTAGATTCGGCCGTGGGAGGCACTTTTATGGAAATCACTTTAGGAGAAGCTACTAAACTCCTAGATAATATTATGGTTAATTATTCTCAATGGCACACTGAAAGATCTACTAATAAAAAAGTGCATGCGATAGAAGAAATTAATGTTTTGAGTGGAAAGATGGATGAACTTATGAAATTATTTGCTAATAAAAGTGTTTCTTCCGATCCTAATGATATGCCTTTGTCTACTTTGATTGAGAATAATAATGAATCTATGGATGTGAATTTTGTTGGTAGGAATAATTTTGGTAACAACGCGTATAGAGGAAACTTTAATCCTAGGTCGTACCCTAGTAATTCCTCTAATAATTATGGTAATTCCTGCAACAATTGTTATGGAAATTTTAATAAGATGCCCTCTGAATTTGAGACTAGTGTTAAGGAATTTATGAATTCGCAAAAGAATTTCAATGCTTTGCTTGAAGAAAAATTGCTTAAAGTTGGTGAATTGGCTAGGAACGTTGATAGAATTTCCCTTGATGTTGATTCTTTAAAACTTAGATCTATTCCACCTAAGCATGATATCAATGTGTCTCTCAAAGCCATGAGAATTTCCATTGATGAGTGCAAAGAAAGAACCGCTAGGATGCGTGCTAAGAAAGATTGCTTTGTGAAAGCGTGTTCTTCTAGTTTCTATGAAAATAAAGATGAAGATCTAAAAGTTATTGATGTGTCCCCTATTAAATCTTTGTTATGCAATATGAATCTTGATAATGATGGGACTGAATATGATCCACCTTTACCTAGAAGGCGTTCCAAAAATTCAGAGTTTTTAGATCTTGATGCTAAAATTGATAAAAGTGGGTTTGAAGAGATCAAAACTCTAGATATTAATGAACCCACTATTTTGGATTTCAAGGAATTTAATTGTGATAATTTTTCTTTAATAGATTGTATTTCCTTGTTGCAATCTGTGCTAAATTCTCCTCATGCTTATAGTCAAAATAAAGCCTTTACCAAACATATCGTTGATGCTTTGATGCAATCTTATGAAGAAAAACTTGAGTTGGAAGTTTCTATCCCTAGAAAACTTTATGATGAATGGGAAACTACTATTAAAATTAAAATTAAAGATCATGAATGCTATGCTTTGTGTGATTTGGGTGCTAGTGTTTCCACGATTCCAAAAACTTTATGCGATTTAGTAGGTTTCCGTGAATTTGATGATTGCTCTCTAAACTTGCACCTTGCGGATTCCACTATTAAGAAACCTATGGGAAGAATTAATGATGTTCTTATTGTTGCAAATAGGAATTATGTGCCCGTAGATTTTATTGTTCTTGATATAGATTGCAATCCTTCATGTCCTATTATTCTTGGTAGACCTTTCCTTAGAACGATTGGTGCAATTATTGATATGAAGGAAGGGAATATTAGATTCCAATTTCCATTAAGGAAAGGCATGGAACACTTCCCTAGAAAGAAAATAAAATTACCTTATGAATCTATTATGAGAGCCACTTATGGATTGCCTACCAAAGATGGCAATACCTAGATCTATCCTTGCTATTATGCCTAGCTAGGGGCGTTAAACAATAGCGCTTGTTGGGAGGCAACCCAATTTTATTTTTAGTTTTTTTCTTTTTGCTTCTGTTTAGGAATAAATCTTTGATCTATCCTCTGGTTAGATGTCTTTTTATGTTTTAATTAGTGTTTGTGCCAAGTTTAACCTATAGGATCTTCTTGGATGATAGTTATTTGATCTTGCTGAAAATTCCAGAAACTTTCTGTTCACGAAAAAAATTGTTAAAAATCACCAGGACGTGATAAAATATTGATTCCAATTGCTTCTGATCAATAAACAAATTATCTAGGTCGTCCTATTTTTTTAGATTTTTTGGAGTTCCAGAAGTTTGCGTTAGTTACAGATTACTACAGACTGTTTTGTTTTTGACAGATTCTGTTTTTCGTGTGTTGTTTGCTTATTTTGATGAATCTATGGCTAGTAAAAGAGTTTATAAATCATAGAGAAGTTGGAATACAGTAGGTTTAACACCAATATAAATAAATAATGAGTCCATTACAGTACCTTGAAGTGGTCTTTTTTTTTCTTTCGCTAACGAAGCTCACGAGATTTTCTGCTGAGTTTTGTGTTGTGAAGTTTTCAAGTTTTGGGTGAAAGATTTGATGGGTTATGGAACAAGGAGTGGCAAGAGCGTAAGCTTGGGGATGCCCATGGCACCCCCAAGATAATCTAAGGACGCCTAAAAGCCAAAGCTTGGGGATGCCCCGGAAGGCATCCCCTCTTTCGTCTACTTCCATCGGTAACTTTACTTGGAGCTATATTTTTATTCACCACATGATATGTGTTTTGCTTGGAGCGTCTTGTATGATTTGAGTATTTGATTTTTAGTTTACCACAATCATCTTTGCTGTACACACCTTTTGAGAGAGACACGCATGATTCGGAAATTATTAGAATACTCTATGTGCTTCACTTATATCTTTTGAGTTATATAGTTTTTGCTCTAGTACTTCACTTATATCTTTTAGAGCACGGTGGTGGTTTTGTTCTATAGAAACTATTATTCTCTCATGCTTCACTTAGATTATTTTGAGAGTCTTAAACAGCATGGTAATTTGCTTAAATAATCCTAATATGCTAGGTATTCAAGACTAGTAAAAACTTTCTTATGAGTGTGTTGAATACTAAGAGAAGTTTGATGCTTGATGATTGTTTTGAGACATGGAGGTAATGATATCAAAGTTGTGCTAGTTGAGTAGTTGTGAATTTGAGAAATACTTGTGTTGAAGTTTGCAAGTCCCGTAGCATGTACGTATGGTAAACGTTATGTAACAAATTTGAAACATGAGGTGTTCTTTGATTATCCTCCTTATGAGTGGCGGTCGGGGACGAGCGATGGTCTTTTCCTACCAATCTATCCCCCTAGGAGCATGCGCGTAGTGCTAGGTTTTTGATGACTTGTAGATTTTTGCAATAAGTATGTGAGTTCTTTATGACTAATGTTGAGTCCATGGATTATACGCACTCTCACCTTTCCATCATTGCTAGACTCTTCGGTACCGTGCATTGCCATTTCTCACATTGAGAGTTGGTGCAAACTTCGCCGGTGCATCCAAACCCCATGATATGATATGCTCTTTCACACATAAACCTCCTTATATCTTCCTCAAAACAGCCACCATACCTACCTATTATGGCATTTCCATAGCCATTCCGAGATATATTACCATGCAACTTTCCACCGTTCCGTTTATCATGACACGTTCATCATTGTCATATTGCTTTGCATGATCATGTAGTTGACATAGTATTTGTGGCAAAGCCACCATTCATAATTCTTTCATACATGTCACTCTTGGTTCATTGCATATCCCGGTACACCGCCGGAGGCATTCATATAGAGTCATACTTTGTTCTAGTATTGAGTTGTAATCATTGAGTTGTAAATAAATAGAAGTGTGATGATCATCATTTTCTAGAGCATTGTCCCAAGTGAGTAAAAAAGGAGAAAGGCCATAAAAAAGAAGAAGGCCCAAAAAATGAGAGAAAAAGAGAGAAGGGGCAATGTTACTATCCTTTTTACCACACTTGTGCTTCAAAGTAGCACCATAATCTTCATGATAGAGAGTCTCTTGTTTTGTCACTTTCATATACTAGTGGGAATTTTTCATTATAGAACTTGGCTTGTATATTCCAACAATGGGCTTCCTCAAGTGCCCTAGGTCTTAGTGAGCAAGCAAGTTGGATGCACACCCACTTAGTTTCTTTTGTTGTGCTTTCATATATTTATAGCTCTAGTGCATCTGTTGCATGGCAATCCCTACTCCTTGCATTAACATCAATCGATGGGCATCTCCATAGCTCATTTATTAGCCTCGTTGATGTGAGACTTTCTCCCTTTTTGTCTTCTCCACATAACCCCCATCATTATATTCTATTCCACCCATAGTGCTATATCCATGGCTCATGCTCATGTATTGCGTGAAAGTTGAAAAGGTTTGAGATTACTAAAGTATGAAACAATTGCTTGGCTTGTCATCGAGGTTGTGCATGATGAGAGCATTCTTGTGTGACGAAAATGGAGCATGACTAAACTATACGATTTTGTAGTGATGAACTTTCTTTGGCCATGTTATTTTGAGAGGACATAATTGCTTAGTAAGTATGCTTGAAGTATTATTATTTTTATGTCAATATTGAACTTTTATCTTGAATCTTTCGGATCTGAATATTCATACCACAATTAAGAAGAATTACATTGAAATTATGCCAAGTAGCATTCCACATCAGAAATTCTATTTTTATCATTTACGTACTCGAGGACGAGCAGGAATTAAGCTTGGGGATGCTTGATACGTCTCCAACGTATCTATAATTTTTTATTGTTCCATGCTATATTATATTCTGTCTTGGACATTATTGGGCTTTATTGTACACTTTTATATTATTTTTGGGACTAACCTATTAACCGGAGGCCCAGCCCAGAATTGCTGTTTTTTGCCAATTTCAGAGTTTCGCAGAAAAAAAGAATATCAAACGGAGTCCAAACGGAATGAAACCTTCGGGAACGTGATTTTTGGAACGAACGTGATCCAGAAGACTTGGACCCTACGTCAAGACATCAACCAGGAGGGCACGAGGTAGGGGGCGCGCCTACCCCCCCCCCCCCCCCCCCCCGCGCGCGCGCGCCCTCCACCCTCGTGGGCCCCATGTTGCTCCACCGACGTACTCCTTCCTCCTATATATACCTACGTACCCCCAAACTACCAGATACGGAGCCAAAAACCTAATTCCACCGCCGCAACCTTCTGTACCCGTGAGATCCCATCTTGGGGCCTTTTCCGGAGCTCCGCCGGAGGGGGCATCGATCACGGAGGGCTTTTACATCAACACCATAGCCTCTCCGATGATGTGTGAGTAGTTTACCTCAGACCTTTGGGTCCATAGTTATTAGCTAGATGGCTTCTTCTCTCTTTTTGGATCTCAATACAATGTTCTCCCCCTCTCTCGTGGAGATCTATTTGATGTAATCTTCTTTTGCGGTGTGTTTGTTGAGACAGATGAATTGTGGGTTTATGATCAAGTTTATCTATGAACAATATTTGAATCTTCTCTGAATTCTGATTGGTTATCTTTGCAAGTCTCTTCGAATTATCAGTTTGGTTTGCCTACTAGATTGATCTTTCTTGCAATGGGAGAAGTGCTTAGCTTTGGGTTCAATCTTGCGGTGTCCTTTCCCAGTGATAGTAGGGGCAGCAAGGCACGTATTGTATTGCTGCCATCGAGGATAACAAGATGGGGTTTAGATCATATTGCATGAGTTTATCCCTCTACATCATGTCATCTTGCTTAAAGCGTTACTCTGTTCTTATGAACTTAATACTCTAGATGCATGGTGGATAGCGGTCGATGTGTGGAGTAATAGTAGTAGATGCAGGCAGGAGTCGGTCTACTTGTCTCGGACGTGATGCCTATATACATGATCATACCTAGATATTCTCATAACTATGCTCAATTCTATCAATTGCTCAACAGTAATTTGTTCACCCACCGTAATACTTATGCTCTTGAGAGAAGCCACTAGTGAAACCTATGGCCCCCGGGTCTATTTTCCATCATATTAATCTTCCAACACTTATTTATTTTTATTGCCTTCTATTTTACTTTGCATCTTTATCATAAAAATACCAAAAATATTATCTTATCATATCTATCAGATCTCACTCTCGTAAGTGGCCGTGTAGGGATTGACAACCCCTTATCGCGTTGGTTGCGAGGATTTATTTGTTTGTGTAGGTGCGAGGGACTCGTGCGTGGCCTCCTACTGGATTGATACCTTGGTTCTCAAAAACTGAGGGACATACTTATGCTACTTTACTGCATCACCCTTTCCTCTTCAAGGGAAAACCAACGCAGTGCTCAAGAGGTAGCAAGGCTTCAGGAAATACTTGGCGTGATACTGATTGGTGCTCTTCTCCTTCTGGAACACTTGACAAAGTGACTTGTGGCCTGGGTCCTTTACGAAGCCTGCGGAATGCTGGCGACGCTTGTGGAGATGGAGTAGGTTGGGCCTCAAAGTCATCATCTTCAAGCACCGGAGTGGTGACTTGAATTGGGAGAGTAGCTGGCGTTTCTTCTTCACGGGGGGAGTCTTGAGGGTGATCAACCCATGAATCATTCTGAGCGATTGGCGTCAAAGGACGACCAATGCTGATGAGTTCGCTGTTCGTGAGAACAGGCGATGATACCACATTTTGCTCGATCTGAGGAAGGACTTCATCATCTTCTACATTGTCATGTTGACCAATGTCTTCAGCTGCGGTGGGGTCAACAGCTGGAATTTCTACAGCTTCAAGAGCCTGTGTGGAAGCAGGCTCATGAACTATCATACGAGGCTCTTGAAGTGCAGATGTAGGACGAGCAACAGAAATTGGCTCGACGACAAGGGGCTCTGTGGGAGCAGCCCGATCTTTCTTTGTGGTTTTACGCTTCTTGGCAGGTAGAGCATCGTCAGTGGTGTTCTTGGTCTTGCGCTTTCTGGCTTTGGCTTCAGTTGCCCTTGTTTTCTTGAGCTCTGAAGCCACTGTGGGGACCTTAGGCTTCACGCCTGTCATACTAGCGGGGAAGACAATGCGAGGTTCTTCCTGCCTGGATGCTTCAGCTTGGTCCACAGTAGGCTTCTTCTGCTTGGCAGCCATCTTGGGGTCGATGCCAGGATGCCCAAGTGCCTTGCGCTTCTCAGCTTCATTGTAGGCTTGAACACATTTGCCAGCCAAGTGCTTCATGCGCTCTCGAGAACCTTTGGCTTCGTCACGTTTCTTGTGAAACACCTCCTTGAGCTCATGCAGCATTGTCTTGAAGTTTTGGACGTCTGTCACACTGAGCTTGGCCATATGCTTCTTGAACTGAGCCTTCTCATAGTCGATCTTGTGCTTCAGTTCAACAATTCTCTGAGCTAGAGCCAGCTCAGGAGCAATGGCTCCATGGAAGGAGACGCTAAGGCCAATGGGGAGTTGCAGATCATCAAAGGTGAGATTGGGGATGTCAAACCACTCATCAATGAAATTTTTCAACACTTCCACGTCAAAGAGAGGCAAATCATTGAAGATTTCCGCCTCTTGCTTGCTCTTTATCAGCAGCTCAAGAGCATCATCAGCAAGATCGTCGTCACTCGACAGATCAATGGCTTCGTTCTCATTCCTGAGAACAGCAACAGGGGTCAGTTCTTGACCAGCAGATTGCATGGGCTTCTTCTTCTTAGACTTGGAGATGCGTGAGAGATCTTCAGAGTGCACACTAGGTGCAGGAGGAGCAGTGGCCAATAGCTTCGCTTGCGAAGCTCTTGGTGCAGTGGAGGGCTTCGAAGCCTTGAGTTTCTTCAGCTTCTTAGGCTTCCGTGCTGCAGGCGCTTCGTCAGAATCAGCGTCATCGGCAGAGTGATCCACGGCAGCCCCTTGAACCATAATGTGAGTTATGAGACCTTCAAGGTTGTAGAAGGGCCCAACAATATTGGGTTCAACATCGCGTGTGCCATCGACACGAGGAGCAGAGGGACCTGGGTTGAAGACTAATCCTCGCGACTTCTTGTTCTCTTTGGCCGAGTTCTTGGCAAACTGGAAGTTGCGCTTGAACAGATTGTCTTCTCGACACCATAGCAAAGAGGATGGGTTGACATCAGCAGGCTGTGGTCCACGGACCATGCAAGGGTAGAAACCCTGAGCAATAGCTTTAGTTTTGGACCTGGGTGGAAGATTTTTGTACAAGATGTCCCCCCACGGTCGCTTGATGGCATTCTTTTCAGCATATTCCTGGGTCACGAACCTGTACTTGAACCATTGCTCGGCCCAATATCTTCGAATCCATTGGATTCGTGTTTTTCGCTGATTGTAATCCTCTTCTGGATCTGTCTTGTATAGCTCAAAGTGATCAGGTGGAAAATCTCCTGATGTTCCCCCACTGCGCTGTCTACCTCCCTTCCTTGCTGACTTATCTGTTGCCATGAAGTTCAGACTGAATGGCTTCAACACTGTCAAAGGCTTCCGTCTGCTGGTCAGATAGGAACTGGCTTCGGGAGAGTTGATATGATGCTGTAAGAATTCTGCAAATGAATGCAGACTATGAGAACCAAGGGATTCTCCCACGGACATGTACCTGTGACAGCATTAGAGATGCGAGGGAAGGGGAAGAGGTCATATGCATTCTCAAAAGATTTTGAAGACAAATCAGTTAGAAGACTTTGACCTCATAGCGCGAAGACATTCACTTATATGTTGAGAGTTGGTTCCAGATTTGTATGAATCCAAGAATAGGTACAAGTGAGGAATCTAACTATGTGTGAAGCATAAGTGAATATACTAGGCATCATATGAGATGCAAAACAGGATAGATCCAAATTTGTGGAGACAGAAACCACTTTTGGTAGGAAGGATGAATCTATCGTATCAAAAAGACTGTAAAAAGAGAGTTTTAATTTACCACACGATGAATTGCTAGACGGAGTAGAAGATGAGGCCGAGCGTTCGATCTTCCGTGCCCTAACTTGGCGACGAAGGACACCTACGGCGGCGGCGGAGAAGACGATGTCCGCGGCCGGCGTGAAGACGGCGTCGGTGAGGTCGCGGCAGCTAAGCGCTTCGTCACCGGCATCGTCGAGAGCTAGCGGTGGCGCTAGGGTTTGTCGAGGTGGAGAGGTGGAAGAAGTGTTTTGACCGCGATGTGATGTGCATTTATAGGGAGAGGGACGGCACATCGCAATTACGCAGGTGCCCCTGGCGGTTCACATCAGAAGGACACATGGCGAACATGCAACACATTGGAAGTTGTTCCATGTTCCCACGCACGCCTGGACTGTCGGGTGGTCGTTCCGGCTTCTCCGGGTTTCAGGCAATAAGAATTGAGCATTTAAAACAGATTTAATGTTTGTCTCTGTATCTTCTACTGACAAGGACGCAGAGAAGACATTCGACAGTTTCAACAGAATGCATATGATTTGGATAGATAGAGTTTGAGGTAGAAAGCATAGAGAGGTTAGGGTCCGATCACATTCACTTAGTCCAAAAGATTCAAACGAGAAGACATAGCAATAAGTGAATGCTGTAGAGGACAAAACACTAATATATGTATATATCAGAATGAGATCAAATCAACATTGTGAAGATAAACATGAAGTCATGTTAATATTGAAGACAAACCAAATGCGAAGACTTAGCAAATGTAACGCCAGGAGAAACACTTCAAATAAAGGTTTGGTGGTGGCGTTACCCACCGTATAGGAAGTATTAGACCCATACACGATGCACAATTATCGTGGCACTCCGAAGTCAAATTCTGCATTAATGTATTCACACTCAGAGTGTAAGTCTTCATTGATTGAAGACATACATTACTTCGTGTGTTGTACATCTAAGTCATCAACATGCATAAGTGTTAGGATGTATGCCTGATCGCAGGACATTCGAGGATTCCAAGATATTTAGCTCACACCGCAACTTGCAAAACCTTTTCTCATCCAAGGGCTTTGTGAAGATATCTGCCAATTGCTCTTCAGTGTTGATGTGTATGATATCAATATCTTCCTTCATGACATGATCTCTGAGAAAGTGATGACGAATTTCAATGTGCTTTGTCTTCGAGTGCTGAACTGGATTGTTGGCAATCTTGATGGCGCTTTCGTTGTCGCAGTAAAGTGGTACTTGTTTCAGATGGATGCCATAGTCCTTGAGTGTTTGCTTCATCCATAGAAGCTGAGCGCAGCAAGATCCAGCAGCAATGTACTCAGATTCAGCAGTGGACAGTGATACATAGTTCTGCTTCTTTGAAGACCAACAGACAAGTGATCGTCCCAGAAAGTGACATGTGCCTGATGTAGACTTGCAATCCACCTTGTCACCAGCATAATCAGCATCCGAGAATCCAACTAGATCAAACTCTGAGCCCTTTGGATACCATAATCCTAATGTTGGGGTGTAAGCCAAATATCGAAGAATTCGCTTCACAGCTAAGTGATGCAATTCCTTTGGTGCCGCTTGGAATCGAGAACACATGCAAACACTAAGCATGATATCTGGCCTAGATGCACATAAATAAAGTAAAGAACCAATCATGGAGCGGTATACCTTTTGATCGAACTCTTTACCATTGGCATCGGGACCCAGATGACTCTTGGTTGGCATTGGCATCGTGTAACCTTTGCAGTCTTGCATTCCAAACTTCTTCAGGCAGTCTTTGAGGTATTTCTCTTGAGATATGAAGATGCCATTGCTTTGCTGACGAATTTGAAGACCAAGGAAGAACTTCAGCTCACCCATCATGGACATCTGATATTGCTCTTGCATCATGTGTCCAAATTCATCACTGTATTTCTGGTTGGTGCAGCCGAAGATAATGTCATCCACACATATTTGGCACACAAATAGTTCACCATCATATGTCTTCGTGAAGAGTGTGGGATCCAGGGAACCAGGTTTGAAGCCTTTGCTCTTCAGGAAGTCTTTGAGTGTGTCATTCCAAGTGCGAGGGGCTTGTTTGAGGCCATACAGTGCCTTGTTAAGCTTGTACACCATATCAGGATGTTTTGGATCTTCAAAGCCACGAGGTTGTGCAACATACACTTCTTCTTCAATCTTGCCATTGAGAAATGCACTCTTCACATCCATTTGATACAGATGGATGTTGTGATGATTTGCATAGGCTAGTAATATGTGAATAGCTTCAAGCCTAGCCACGGGAGCAAATGTTTCATCGAAGTCAATCCCTTCAACTTGAGTGTATCCCTGAGCAACGAGACGAGCCTTGTTTCTAACAACTTGACCATGCTCATCTTGCTTGTTGCGATATATCCATTTTGTGCCTATTATGTTGTGCTTGCGAGGGTTAGGACACTTGACAAGTTCACAGACATTGTTCAGTTTGAACTATTGAAGCTCTTCTTGCATGGCTTGAATCCATTCAGGTTCCATGAAGGCTTCAGCAACTTTCTTGGGTTCAGAAATTGAGACAAATGCAAAGTGCCCACAGAAATTTGCTAGTTGTGTTGTTCTTGAATGAGTGAGTGGACCAGGCGCATTGATGCTATCAATTATCTTCTCAATTTGTACTTCATTTGCAACACGAGGATGAACTGGACAAAGATTTTGCTCTTGCTGATCATTGTCATCGTTAGAAGGATTGTCTTCGGGCTGAGCATTGTCTTCAGGTTGATTAGGTGCAGAAATGATAAGTTCCTCTTTAGGCTGTGCTTCAGACGGTATGATTTCTCCAGTTCCCATTAGCTTGATGGATTCACTAGGTGGAACTTCATCTAGCACATTTGGCAGGTGCTCTCTTTGCGAGCTGTTAGTCTCATCGAACCGCACATCCACAGTTTCAACCACTTTATAGTGAAAGAGGTTGAAGACTCTGTAGGAGTGCGAATCCTTTCCGTAACCAAGCATAAAACCTTCATGTGCTTTTAGTGCAAATTTTGAAGTGTGATGTGGATCCTTGATCCAGCACCTAGCACCAAATACTCTGAAGTAACTGACATTTGGCTTCTTACCAGTGAGGAGTTCATAGGATGTCTTCTTCAGAAGCTTGTGAAGATAAACACGGTTGATGACATGGCATGCAGTACCAATAGCTTCAGGCCAGAACTTTCTTAGAGTCTTGTATTCATCGAGCATCGTCCGAGCCATCTCAATGAGTGTTCTATTCTTGCGCTCCATGATGCCATTTTGTTGAGGTGTGTACGGAGCTGAGAACTCATGAGTGATGCCCAACGTATCCAGGTAAAGGTCGAGGCCGGTGTTCTTGAACTCTGTGCCGTTGTCACTTCTGATGTGCTTGATCTTGACGCCATAGTTGTTCATGGCATGGTTGGTGAAGCATCTGAATACATCCTGCACTTCAGTCTTGTAGAGGATTATGTGCACCCAAGTATATCTTGAATAATCATCAACAATGACGAAGCCATAGAGACAAGCAGTAGTAGTGAGAGTAGAGTAGTGAGTAGGACCAAATAAGTCCATGTGTAGCAGCTCGAAGGGTTGAGATGTCGTCATGATTGTCTTTGAGGGATGCTTGGCCCTTGTCATCTTTCCAGCTTCGCAGGCACCGCACAAGTGATCCTTCTTGAACTTGACGCCCTCGATGCCTATGACATGCTTCTTCTTTGCGAGAGTGTGTAAGTTCCTCATGCCAGCATGCCCTAGACTCCGATGCCAGAGCCAGCACTCTGAAGCTTTTGCTAGAAGACATACGGCAAGCTGCGGTCCTGCTGAGAAATCTACCATGTACAGATCATCTTTCTGATACCCTTCAAAGACTAGAGACTTGTCAGATTCCATTAGTACAAGGCAACGATATTTTCCAAATATCACAATCATGTTCAAGTCACAAAGCATTGAGACAGACATTAAGTTGAAACCAAGGGATTCAACAAGCATCACTTTATCCATGTGCTGATCCTTTGAGATTGCAACTCTGGTCTACCCAATACCTTGCTTTTACCAGTGTCAGCAAATGTGATGTGACTCTTGTCAGATGGACGTAAGGTTGAGTCCATGAGAAGACTTCGATCACCAGTCATATGATTAGTGCATCCGTTGTCCATAATCCATTCTAAAGCATGAGGTGTCATACCCTACAGTACAGTTAGGGGGATAGGCTTCACCAAGAGTATTGTGAAGCATAAACATTTGGCGGGCAAGAGAATTATCAAAGCTCAGATCAAGATTAGGACTGATAGGATGATTGGCAAGCGATTCAGGAACAAAATACATAGTAAGACCATTTGGGCATTTTATCTTGCGCCCCACAAGATGTTTTAGGTCCCCAGCAATAGCATCAGACACCTTTGATTTCCGGCTGGAGACCTTTCCCTGCAAAAGAAAGTTAATTCTTCTTAACCACCCACATCTTCAGGGGTGGCTTAGAAGCAATGAGTCTAAGTGCAGCACCTGAGAACTTCGGCTTTGGAGCCCTAGCAAATATCCTTGCAGGAGATGAATGATACTCATATGAATAAGCAGAAAAGTTAGTTTTATGAACATAGCGGTTTGAAGACACACGCTCATATTCATAAGTTTGAGTATGATTTCCCTGCAAAACATTGGCATTAGGGTGACTCAGTTGAGTCCAGTATCTGTATGAAGCCTTTGGACCATATGAAGTTTTTGGTCTGGGATTTGTCTTCTTCCCAAGCGGTGTCATGATGACATTCACAGAAAGATTCTCAAGACAACTTTTGGGGACCCAGATCTTCTTCATAGGTGGCCCATTCCTGCAGTTAGTACCAATATACCTGGCAAACACTTCACCATTCTGATTCTTAAACAGTTTATAGTTTGCATCAAAGGATTCATCAATGATAATAGGGTTAGCACAAGTGAAGCCAGATAGGGTGGACGGATCCACTGAAGGTTCCTTTGCAGCAACCCAGGTGGTTTTGGGGTACTGCTTAGGCTTCCAGTAAGAACCATCAACATTCATTTTCCTCTCGAACCCAACACCCTCTTTCCTAGGGTTTCGGTTCAGAATCTGCTTTTTGAGGACATCGCACAGTGTCTGATGCCCTTTGAGACTTTTGTACATCCCTGTTTCAAGCAATGTCTTCAACCTAGCATTTTCATCAGCAATAGTGGTGGCATCCTCGGCAGAGGGTTTAGTTACCACATCAACAGTTGAAGATATTGCAAGAGTAGCAGCAGTAGAACATTCAGCAACAGAAGTAGCGTTATCACGCTCAAGGCATTTTAAACATGGTGGTTCAAATCCTTCCTGAGTGGGACTGATCTATTGAGCGCGAAGTGACTCATTCTCTTTTTGAAGATCTTCATGAGCCGCTCTCAATTTCTCAAGCTCTTGCTTCCTTTGAAGATAATCATAGGAAAGCTTTTCATGAGTGGTTGAGAGCATTTCATGACGACTTTTCCTGGTATTAACATGAAGATTTTTTATGTCTTCAATTAAGGACTGAGATCGGGTCATTTCCGCGTCCAACAGGTCATCGGTCTAACCGTTTTTGAGTATGTTCCATAGCTTTCTGTTGTTCAGTTGCAATTTTAGCAAGTGTTTTGTAGCTGGGTTTGGATTCACAATCAGAGTCATCTTCACTTGATGTTTGAAAGTAAGCATCGCGTGATTTTACCTTGGCACCACGTGCCATGAAGCAGTAGGTGGGAGCAGAGTCGTCCTTGTCATTAGCATCAGCGTTGGTGATGGGGCCATTTTCTTCAGTGTTAAAGATGGACTTGGCAACGTAGGCTGTAGCTAGAGCCAGACTTGCAACGCCAGGGTCGGACTCCTCCTCAGACTCCACCTCCGCCTCCTCAGAAGCAGACTCCTCCTCTGAATCCATCTCCTTGCCAACAAAAGCACGAGCCTTGCCAGATGAGCTCTTCTTATGTGATGAAGACTTGGACGAAGACTTGGAAGAAGACTTTGAGGATTTCTTCTTCTTCTTGTCATCATAATCATATTCCTTGCTCTTCTTCTTCTTGTTCTCATTGTCCCACTATGGACACTCAGAGATGTAGTGTCCAAGTTTCTTGCACTTGTGACATGTTCTCTTCTTGTAATCATGAGTGGAGGCTTCATCATTTCTTGAGCTGGATCGTGAAGATTTTCTGAAGCCCTTCTTCTTAGTGAACTTCTGGAACTTCTTCACAAGCATAGCAAGCTCCTTTCCAATGTCTTCAGGATCACCAGAACTGTAGTCAGATTCTTCTTCAGATGAGGAAACAACTTTTGCCTTCAAAGCGCGAGTTCGGCCATAGTTGGGACCATAGATATCTCTTTTCTCAGATAGCTGGAACTCATGTGTGTTGAGCCTCTCAAGTATGTGAGAAGGATCGAGTGTCTTGAAGTCAGGGCCTTCTTGTATCATCAGGGCAAGGGGGTCGAACGAGCTGTCAAGTGATCTCAGCAGTGTCTTGACGATTTCATGCTTGGTGATCTCAGTGGCGCCGAGAGCACGAAGCTCATTTTTGTGATGTCAGTGAGGCGATCAAACGTGAGCTGGACATTCTCATTGTCGTTTCTCTTGAAGCGGTTGAAGAGGTTGCGAAGAACATTGTTCCTTTGATCTCTCTGGGTTGAGACGCCTTCGTTGACCTTGGAGAGCCAGTCCCAGACTAGCTTCGACGTTTCCAGAGCACTCACACAGCCATACTCTCCTTTGGTTAGATGACCACAGATGATGTTCTTGGCAGTAGAATCTAGTTGAATGAACTTCTTGACATCAGCAGGGGTGACACCTTCACCAGTCTTGGGAACACCATTCTTGACCACATACCAGAGGTCGACATCAATGGATTCAAGATGCATGCGCATCTTATTCTTTCAGTAGGGATATTCAGTTCCATCGAAGACGGGGCATGCAGCGGAGACTTTGATTATCCCTGCAGTCGACATAGCTAAAACTCCAGGTGGTTAAACCGAATCACACAGAACAAGGGAGTACCTTGCTCTCATACTAATTGAAAGTGCTAGTTATCGACTAGAGGGGGGTGAATAGGCGATTTTTATGAAAGTCTTCAAAACATGGAAGTTTCAAAGACAAACGGTAGAAATGAACCTATTAACATGCAGCCGAAGGTAGACTACACTATGCAAGCCATAGTCAAGTATTCAATGAAGTGAAAGCACGAAGACTAATAGCAGCTAGGTAGTAATGATCAGGATGGAAGATAGTATGAAGCCAAATAACAATAGAAGTCACATAGTGAAGTCAACCAGGTAACACAGGCAGGCAATGACTTCACGAAGACAAACTGTAAATAAAGAGAGGGAGAAGATAAAACCAGTCCCTTGGTGAGGACAAGGATTTGTTGGACCAGTTCCAGTTGCTGTGGCAACTGTACGTCTGGTTAGGGAGGCTGAGATTTAACTCAGAAGATCGTGTCTTCACCTTATTCCCCTTGAGCTAAGGACACCCAGTCCTCGCCCAATCACTCTGGTAAGACTTCAAGGTAGACTTCCAAACCTTCACAGACTTCGTTCACCGGCGATCCACAATGACTCTTGGATGCTCAGAACGCGACGCCTAACCGGATGGAGGATTCACAGTCCTCAAGTGTAACAAGTCTTCAGGTCACGCGGACAGAAAGACTTCAGTGATGCCTAACACTCTTTGGCTATGGGTGTTTGGGCTTTGTCCTCGCAAGGATTTCTCTCTCTCAAAGGCTCCGAAGGTGGGTTGCTCTCAAACGACAAAAGCCGTGCACTAACTCTGAGCAGCCACCAATTTATGGTGTAGGGGGTGGGCTATTTATAGCCACTAGGCAACCCGACCTGATTTGTCCGAAATGACCCTGGGTCACTAAGGAACTGACACGTGTTCCAACAGTCAGATTTCAAACACACGCGGCAGCTTGACTTGGGCTAGAAGTAAAGCTGACTCATCCAACTCTGGACAAGATTTGTTCTCATTGTCTTCGCTCGAAGACATAGGATTTGGTTGAGCATCACTTCAGTCACTCTGACTTTGTTCACTGGGACCCCACTTAACAGTACGGTGGTTCCTATGACTCAACAAGGAAGAAAAGGAAACAACGAAACAACTAAGTCTTCGCGCTCCATAGTCTTCATGCGATGTCTTCTCATGTCATAGTCTTCAATGTGAATATCTTCACATACCACCTTTGTCTTCAATGTCTTCATACATTTTTAGGGGTCATCTCCGGTAGGTAAACCGAATCAATGAGGGACTACTACCTGTGTTATCCTGCAATTCTCACAAACACATTAGTCCCTCAACCAGGTTTGTCGTCAATACTCCAAACCAACTAGGGGTGGCACTAGATGCACTTACAACATGACACCACTAAGGGAATCACAACATACATACTATCAAAATATCAAACACATATCAAGTTCACATGATTACTTGCAACATGATTTCTCCCGTGACCTTAAGAACAAAAGTAACTACTCACAAATAATAATCATGCTCAAGATCAGAGGAGTATTAAATAGCATATTGGATCTGAACATATAATCTTCCACCAAATAAACCATATAGTAATCAACTACAAGATGTAGTCAACACTACTAGTCACCCACAAGCACCAATCTATAGTTCCGGTAACAAGATTGAACACAAGAGATGAACTAGGGTTTGAGATGAGATGGTGTTGTTGAAGATGTTGATGAAGATTGCCCTCCCCAAGATGGGAGAGTTGTTGGTGATGATGATGACGATGATTTCCCCCTCTGGGAGGGAAGTTCCCCCGGCGGAATCGCTCCACCGGAGGGCAAAAGTGCTCCTGCCCAAGTTCCGCCTCGAGACGGCGGCGCTCCATCCCGAAAGTCCTCTCCTTATTTATTCTAGGTCAAAATGACCTATATACCAGAAGATGGGCACCGGAGGTGGGCCTGGGTGAGCACAACCCACCAGTGTGCGCTTGGGAAGCCTGGCGCACCCAGGTGGGTTGTGCCCACCTGGTGGGCCCCCTCTGGTAGTTATTTGCTCCAATATTCCTCAAATATTCCATAAAAAATCTCTGTGAAGTTTCAGTTTGTTTGGAGTTGTGCAGAATAGGTAGCCTGACGTAGCTTTTTCAGGTCCAGACTTCCAGCTACCGGAATTCTCCCTCTTTGTGTATACCTTGCATATTATGAGAGAAAAGGCATTAGAATTACTCCAAAAAGCATTATTATAGATAAAAACATCATAAATAGCAGTAAGAAAACATGATGCAAAATGGACGTATCAACTCCCCCAAGCTTAGTCCTCGCTTGTCCTCAAGCAAAAACCGAAATCGAAAAACATGTCCACATGCTTTGAGAGAGAGGTGTCGATAAAAACAAAATACGGACATAGAAGAATCATGTTCATTATTATAACAACAACAAATTTAAACATAAGACTTTTATCATAGAACTTTTGTCATAGACTTCTCATGAATAAGTAACAATTCATCACACAATCAAAGTATAAAACAAAAACTCTATTAAAAACCAACAAACTATGTTCTTAGTCAACTTTGCAACTACAATTCATCATCTTTTCAGGAAGGGTCACATATCGGAGCCTTTAGGAAACTCCACATACTCCACCATCATATACTCTTCTATGATTGCTAACACTCACCGCGTACACATGAGAAAAACGTTTCAACCGGACACATAGAAAGATAGGGGCTTATAGTTTCGCCTCCCAACGTATTCACCCCAAGGGTGATGTCAACAGTAATAACTTATGCTATCCATATTCAACTGGACATATGTGCCTAGATCTTTCCTCACCACATGATGCTTGCCAAAGGAGAAAAATAAAAAGGAATAGAGGGAAAACTTTGACTCTTTGCATAAAAGTAAAAGATAGGCCCTTCGCAGAGGGAAGTAGAGGTTGCCATACGCTTATTTGTTTGTATGCTCAACCCCTTAGTGCAAAAGAACGTCACGTTGCATTGCCCCTTGTGATAGCGACCTTTATTATGCAGTCCGTCGCTTTTATTCTTCACCATCACAAGTTCGTGCAACGCTCAATTTTCTCTTACACTAAATGATCTCACACATTTAGAAGCAATGTTTATTTCCTTTTTGCACCGATGACAACTTACTTGAGGGATCTTGCTCAATCCCTAGGTAGGTATGGTGGACACTTAAAAATAAGATTTGGGTTTAAGGGTTTTTGGATGCACAAGTAGTATCTCTACTTAGTACGGAATTTTTGGATAGCAAAGATAGGGGGCAAGCACCACATGTTAAAGGATCCATGACAATATGACTTCTATGTGAATATAAACAAACATAAACCATTAAGTTGTCTTCCTTGTCCAACATCAACAATTTTGGCATATAATATTTTGATGATGGCTCACAATCACAAAAGATTTCTAGGATAGTATATTTATACGTGAATCTTCTCTTACCTTATTAATTCTTTCATGAGTCGCATCATTGACTAATGCTATGTTTGTCATTCTCTAATAAAATTTTCTACTTATACTTTTTCTTATGCGGTGTCATCACCTACCATAAGATTAATATATGATCTTCTTGATTTATTTCCTTTCTTCTATTTATTTCCTTATTTATTTTTTCTCTTCCTTATTTCTTTTCTTTATTTGCAACAAGAAAGTAAAGAAAGAAAAAACTCAAACTAAACTTTATTATATAACTTGCACACGATTACAAAGATAGATCACTAAGCAAACTCTCAAAGAAGAAAGGATCGAACTAAACTTTTATTCTTCTAAAGCAAAAAATCGAACTAAAATAAGTAAAGGTAAAAAGATAGTGGGATGATACGATAGCGGGGCACCTCCCCCAAGCTTGGCGGAAGCCAAGGGAGTGCCCATACCCGATACTCAATTCTCCTTTGGTGGTGAAGAAGAAGGTGGTGGTGGTGAAGAAGAGATCTTGTCCTCGGATTTCCATGGTAGTGGTCCACCATCATAAGAGGAGGAGTGAGTCTCACGGGTCCTGCAACTAGCAGCCAAACTCATACCTTTAAACCTCGCCTCATATTCAAAGACTTGGTTTTGGAGATCATAGATCTGGCTTTGGAGGAAGTTGATTTGCTCGTTGAGGGTGAAGACGATGTCCTTCATGGGCTTGCCATCCACCTTGAGATCACGGGAGAGGTCTGTGATCATGAGGTGCTTGGCGTTGAGTCCACGCACCACCATCCCCTTGCACCGGAAGACTTCCTGCTCCATAGCCTCAAGCCTGGCCTCCACGTTTCCGGTTCCCTTGGGTCCTTGCACATCACGAAGGTGAAGCACCCCCTCATGCATCTGGAGGGTTTGAGGGTGCTGCACCACCTCCCGCGGATATGGGTTGATGACGTTCTTGAAGAACTTGTCCTTGGAGGAGCTTGAAGCAGCCATGGTAGATGGGATCTGTTAGAAAACAACAAGGAAAAGAAAACAGAGGATTTCTTCGCGATACGGTGGTTAACAGGTTTGGGAAGTATATATAGATTTTCTATCTTGGAGGACAAGCATACGGTAGAAAAACGGAGTCCGGAAGGTGTCCCAGGTGGGCACAACCCACCTGGGCGCGCCAGGCTGCCTGGCGCGCCGTGGTGTCTTGTGCCCACCACGGTACACTTCCTGGAAGTTTCTTATTTTCCTAATTTTCTAAATATTCCAAAACTGATAAAAAATATTTTTGCCAAATTTTCGGAGTTCGTTTACTTACCGTATCACGTACCTCCTTATTTTCACAATTCTGGAGTGTTCCGGAAGGACTCTTTTACGTGTTCTTCCGGTGTCAAAGTTTGGATAATATTACTTTCAACATTAATGGGCGTACCTGAAATATAATGTTTTATTCGTTGCCCATTAACAACCTTCGGGTTAGTACTTCAGAATTATTTATTTTGATGGCTCCAGACCGATAAACCTCCTCGATAACATATGGGCCTTCCCATTTTGAGAGGAGTTTTCCTTCAAAGAATCTGAAACGAGAGTTGTACAAAAGAACCTATTCTCCGACTTTGAACTCATGCTTTGGGATTCTTTTGTCATGCCATCTTTTAACTTTTTCTTTGAATAATTTTGCATTTTCATAAGCTTGGGTTCTCCATTCATCTAATGAGCTAATATCAAATAATCTCTTTTCACCGGCAAGTTTGAAATCATAGTTGAGTTCTTTGATTGTCCAATATGCTTTATGTTCTAACTCAAGAGGCAAATGACAAGCTTTTCCATAAACCATTTTATATGGAGACATACCCATAGGATTTTTACATGCTGTCCTATAAGCCCAAAGTGCATCATCTAATTTCTTAGACCAATTCTTCCTGGACCTATTGACAGTCTTTTGCAAAATTAATTTTATTTCTCTATTGCTAAGTTCAACTTGACCACTAGACTGAGGATGATAAGGTGATGCAATTCTATGGTTAACATCATACTTGGCAAGCATTTTACGGAAAGCATCATGAATAAAGTGTGAACCACCATGAGTCATTAAATATCTAGGGACTCTAAACCTTGGGAAAATAACTTCCTTAAGCATTTTAATAGAGGTGTTGTGATCAGCACTACTGGTTGGAATAGATTCTACCCATTTAGTAACATAATCAACAGCAAGAAAAATATGTGTATACCCATTAGATGAAGGAAAAGGTCCCATGTAATCAAATCCCCAAACATCAAATGGTTCAACAGCAAGTGAATAATTCATAGGCATTTCTTGACGCTTACCGATATTACCTATTCTTTGACATTCATCACAAGATAAGGCGAACTTATAGGCATCCTTGAAGAGAGTAGGCCAATAAAATCCAGATTGCAATACCTTGTGAGCAGTTCTATCTCCAGCATGATGCCCTCCATAAGCTTCGGAGTGACATTTCTGTAGGATTTGTCCCAGTTCATGCTCAGGTACACAAGTCTAATAATACCATCCACTCCTTCTTTGTAAAGATGTGGGTCATCCCAAAAGTAATGTCTTAAATCATAGAAGATTTTTTTCTTTTGTTGGTAAGTAAAGCTAGGTGGTAAATATTTAGCAACAATGTAATTAGCATAGTCAGCATACCAAGGAGTACTATAAGCAACATTTATTGCAGCTAACTGCTCATCAGGAAAACTATCATCAATAGGTAGTGGGTCATCAGGCACATTTTCAAGCCTAGATAAATTATCAGCTACGGGGTTCACAACTCCTTTTCTATCAGTGATCTGTAAATCAAATTCTTGTAACAAGAGAACCCATCAAACAAGTCTAGGTTTAGCATGTTTCTTTTCCATAAGATATTTAATAGCAGCATGATCGGTGTGAACAATTACTTTGGAATCAACAATATAAGGTCTAAATTTATCACAAGCAAACACCACTGCTAAGATTTTTTTCCCAGTTGTAGCATAGTTTCGTTGAGCACTGTCTAGAGTTTTACTAGCATAATGAATAACATTCAATTTCTGATCAACTCTTTGTCCTAGAACAGCACCAACAACATAATCACTAGCATCACACATAATTTCAAAAGGCAAGTTCCAATCAGGTGGTTGAACAATAGGTGCAAAAATTAAGGCTTTCTTGAGTGTTTCAAAGTCTTCTAAACAATCATCATCAAAAACAAAAGGAATATCCTTTTGCAAAAGACTCATAAGAGGCCTAGAAATTTTAGAAAAGTCTTTGATAAATCTCCTATAGAAACCAGCATGACCTAGGAAACTACGAATACCTTTGATATCTTTAGGACATGGCATTTTCTCAATTGCATCAACCTTACTTTGTCCACTTCAATACCTCTTTCAGAAATTTTATGACCCAAGACAATGCCTTCATTAACCATAAAGTGGCACTTCTCCCAATTCAAGACAAGATTTGTTTGTTCACATCTCTGCAAAACTCGATCAAGATTGCTTAAACAATCATCAAAAGACTTCCCATAAACAAAGAAGTCATCCATGAAAACCTCAACAATATTTTCACAAAATTCAGAGAATATAGCAGTCATACATCTTTGAAAGGTAGCAGGTGCATTACATAAACCAAAAGGCATACGTCTAGAAGCATAAGTTCCAAAGGGGCAAGTAAAAGTGGTATTTTCTTGATCAGGTTGAGAAACATGTATTTGTGAAAAACCAGAATATCCATCAAGGAAGCAAAAATGTGTGTGCTTAGATAATCTTTCAAGCATTTGATCAATAAAAGGCAGAGGGTAATGATCTTTTCTAGTTGCTTTGTTTAATTTTCTAAAATCAATTACCATTCTATAGCATGTAACAATTCTTTGTGGAACAAGTTCATTCTTATCATTAAGAACAACAGTTATACCTCCTTTCTTAGGGACACAATGAACAGGACTTACCCATCTACTATCAGCTATAGGATAGATTATACCTGCTTCTAGAAGTTTTAATATTTCCGTTCTTACCACTTCTTTCATTTTCGGATTTAACCGACGTTGGTGATCAACAATGGGTTTAGCATCAGGTTCCATATTAATTTTGTGCTGACATAAAGTGGGACTAATTCCCTTTAAATCATCAAGAGTATATCCAATAGCAGCTCGGTGCTTCCTTAGAACTTTCAATAATCTTTCTTCTTCATGTTCTGAAAGGTTAGCACTAATAATAACAGGATATATCTTCTTTTCATCAAGATAAGCATATTTCAAAGTGTCTGGCAATTGTTTTAATTCAAACACAGGATCACCTTTACGTGGAGGAGGACCTCCCAGAGTTTCAATAGGCAAATTATGTTTAAGCAAAGGACGTTGTTCAAAGAAAATCATATCTATTTCATTTCTTTCATGCATATGTAAATCATTTTCATGGTCTAGCAAATATTGTTCTAGTGGATCAGTAGGAGGCACAGCAATAGAAGCAAGACCAATTAATTCATCTTTACTAGGAAATTCCTTTTCATGCAGTTTTCTACTAAACTTGGAAAAATTAAACTCATGAGATTCATCACCAAAACTAACACCGACAGTTTGTTTCTCACAATCTATTTTAGCATTAACGGTGTTCAAGAAAGGTCTACCAAAGATAATGGGACAAAATTCATCTTGTGGGGAACCAAGAACAAGAAAATCAGTAGGGTATTTTATTTTCCCACACAAGACTTCAACATCTCTAACAATCCCAATTGGTGATATAGTGTCTTTATTAGCAAGTTTAATAGTAACATCTATGTCTTCTATCTCTGCGGGTGCCATGTCATTCATAATTTCTTGATATAAGGTGTAAGGAATAGCACTCACACTAGCACCTATGTCACATAAACCATGATAACAGTGATCTCCTATTTTAACTGAGATGACGGGCATGCCAACAACAGGTCTATGTTTATCCTTTTTACCAGGTTTGGCAATTCTAGCAGCTTCTTCATAGAAATAAATAACATGCTCATCCATATCTTCTTCCAAGAGATCTTTAACCATAGCAATACTAGGTTCTACTTTAATTTGTTCATTAGGTTTAGGTGTTCTAATATAGCTTTTGTTAACCACAGTTGAAACTTTACCATGTTCCTTTATCCTAACAGGGAAATGTGGTTTCTCAATATAAGCAGAAGGAACAACTGGATCAACATTATAAAGTATAGTTTCTTCTTTAACTGGTATCGGTTCTTTGATTTCTTCTTTAATAGGTGGGTGATATTTAAACCACTTATCTTTGGGGAGATCAACATGAGTAGAAAATGATTCACAAAAGGAGGCTACTATCTCAGAGTCAAGTCCATATTTAGTGCCGAACTTTTGAAAAGCATCGGTATTCATACAAGATTTAACACAATCATACTTAAGCTTAATACCTAACTCTTTACCTTCGTCGATTTCCCAATCTTCAGAGTTGCATTTAATTCTTTCCAAAAGATCCCACCTAAATTCAATAGTCTTCTTCATAAAAGATCCAACACAAGAAGTATCAAGCATGGTTTGATCATTACGAGAAAGCCGAGCATAAAAGTTCTGGATAATAATTTCTCTTGAGAGCTCATGATTGGGGCATGAATATAACATTGACTTAAGCCTCCCCCAAGCTAGAGCGATACTTTTTCCTTCACGAGGCCAAAAATTATATATATAATTCCGATCACGATGAACTAGATGCATAGGATAGAATTTTTGGTGGAACTCCAATTTCAGACGATTCCAATTCCAAGATCCAATATCATCGCATAGACTATACCATGTCAATGCTTTTCCCTTCAAAGATAAAGGGAAAACCTTTTTCATAACTTCATCCCTGGGTAAACCTGCAAGCTTAAACAATCCACAAATTTGTTCCACACATATCAAGCGCATATCAGGATGTTCGGTTCCATCTCCTGCATAAGGATTAACTAGCAGTTGTTCTATCATACCCGAAGGAAATTCATATTCAATATTTTCAATAGGTGCTCCGGTCAAGGTGAAGATACCCCGAACAAACCCCTCAAAGGATTGTTATAGTAACAAGTGACAATAAATTTCAGCACACTATAAAATGTTTCCTTACCAAAGGCGCTTCACTCCCCGGCAACGTCGCCAGAAAATAGCCTTGATGACCCACAAGTATAGGGGGTCAATTGTAGCTCTTTTTTATAAGTAAGAGTGTCAAACCCAACGAGGAACAGAAGGAAATGACAAGTAGTTTTCGGCAAGGTAATGTCTACAAGTGCGGAAATTGTAAGTAGCGGAGTAGTTCGATAGCAAGATAATTTGTAACGAGCATGTAACGATAGTAGTAACAAAAGTGCAGCAAGGTAACCCAATCCTTTTGAGGCAAAGGACAGGCCAAAACGGTCTCTTATGATAAGCAAAGCATTTTTTAGGGTACACGGGAATTTCATCTAGTCACTTTCATCATGTTGGTTCGATTTGTGTTCGCTACTTTGATAATTTGATATGTGGGTGGACCGGTGCTTAGGTGTTGTTCTTACTTGAACAAACCTCCTACTTATGATTAACCCTCCCGCGAGCATCCGCAACTACGATAAAAGTATTAAGAATAACTTCTAACCATAGCATTAAACTTTTGGATCCAATTGGTCCCTTACGGAATAGCGCATAAACTGGGGTTTAAGCTTCTGTCACTCTCGCAACCCATCATCTAATTGCTACTCCACAATGCATTCCCTTAGGCCCAAATATGGTGAAGTGTCATGTAGTCGATGTTCACATGACACCACTAAGGGAATCACAACATACATACTATCAAAATATCGAACACATATCAAGTTCACATGATTACTTGCAACATGATTTCTCCCGTGACCTCAAGAACAAAAGTAACTACTCACAAATAATAATCATGCTCAAGATCAGAGGAGTATTAAATAGCATATTGGATCTGAACATATAATCTTCCACCAAATAAACCATATAGTAATCAACTACAAGATGTAATCAACACTACTAGTCACCCACAAGCACCAATCTATAGTTCCGATAACAAGATTGAACACAAGAGATGAACTAGCGTTTGAGATGAGATGGTGTTGTTGAAGATGTTGATGGAGATTGCCCTCCCCAAGATGGGAGAGTTGTTGGTGATGATGATGATGATGATTTCCCCCTCCGGGAGGGAAGTTCCCCCGGCGGAATCGCTCCGCCGGAGGGCAAAAGTGCTCCTGCCCAAGTTCCGCCTCGAGACAGCAGCGCTCCATCCCGAAAGTCCTCTCCTTATTTATTCTAGGTCAAAATGACCTATATACCAGAAGATGGGCACCGGAGGTGGGCCTGGGTGAGCACAACCCACCAGGGCGCGCCTGGGCAGCCTGGCACGCCCAGCTGGGTTGTGCCCACCTGGTGGGCCCCCTCTGGTAGTTATTTGCTCCAATGTTCCATAAAAAAAATCTCCGTGAAGTTTCAGCTTGTTTGGAGTTGTGCAGAATAGGTAGCCTGACGTAGCTTTTTCAGGTCCAGATTTCCAGCTGCCGGAATTCTCCCTCTTTGTGTATACCTTGCATATTATGAGAGAAAAGGCATTAGAATTACTCCAAAAAGCATTATTATAGATAAAAACATCATAAATAACAGTAAGAAAACATGATGCAAAATGGACGTATCAGTCCATGACGTTCAAAACGTCTTTGAAGTCCCGATTCTAAGCCGTAAGGCATGGCACACTGAACTATCGAGTTATCATCAGATCGAGCTTGCCAGACGTTCATAATATCAGCATCTGCTCCTGCAACAGGCCTTTCACCTAGTGGTTCATCAAGGACATAATTCTTCTGTGCAGCAATGGGGATAATCCTTAAGTTACGGACCCAGTCCGTGTAGTTGCTACCATCATCTTTCAACTTAGCTTTCTCTAGGAACGCATTAAAATTCAAGGGAATGGTAGCACGGGCCATTGATCTACAACATAGATATGCAAAAACTATCAGGACTAAGTTCATGATAAATTAAGTTCAATTAATCATATTACTTAAGAACTCCCACTTAGATAGACATCCCTCAAGTCATCTAAATGATACGTGATCCAAATCAACTAAACCATGTCCGATCATCACGTGAGATGGAGTAGTCATCAATGGTGAACATATCTATGTTGATAATATCTACTATATGATTCATGTTCGACCTTTCGGTCTCCAGTGTTCCAAGGCCATGTCTGTACATGCCAGGCTCGTCAAGTTTAACCCCGAGTATTCGCATGTGCAAAATTGTCTTGCACCCGTCGTATGTGAACGTAGAGCCTATCACACCCGATCATCACATGGTATCTCAGTACGACGAACTATCGCAACGGTGCATACTCAGGGAGAACACTTATACCTTGAAATTTTAGTTAAGGGATCATCTTATAATGCTACCTCCGTACTAAGCAAAATAAGATGCATAAAAGATAAACATCACATGCAATCAAAATATGTGACATGATATGGCCATCATCATCTTATGCTTTTGATCTCCATCTCCAAAGCATCGTCATGATCTCCATCTTCACTGGCTTGACACCTTGATCTCCATCGAAGCGTCGTGGTCGTCTCGCCAACTATTACTTCTACAACTATCACTAACGCATAGTGATAAAGTAAGTAATTACATGGCGTTTGCATTTCATACAATAAAGAGACAACCATAAGGCTCATGCCGATTGATACGTCCATTTTGCATCATGTTTTCTTACTATTATTTATAATGTTTTTATCCATAATAATGCTTTTTGGAGTAATTCTAATGCCTTTCCTCTCATAATTTGCAAGGTGCACACAAAGAGGGAGAATTCTGGCAGCTGGAAATCTGTACCTGAAAAAGCTACGTCAGGCCACCTATTCTGCACAACTCCAAATGAGCTGAAACTTCACCAAGATTTTTTATGGATTATTTAAGAAATATTGGATCCGGTAACCATGAGTGGGGGGCCACCTGGTGGGTTGTGGCCTCCTCGACCCACCTCTGGTGCCCATCTTCTGGTATATAAGTCATTTTGACCTAGAAAAAAATAAGGAGAAGGCTTTCGGGACGGAGCGCCGCCGTATCGAGGCGGAACTTGGGCAGGAGCACTTTTGCCCTCCAGCGGAGCGATTCTGCCGGGGGAACTTCCCTCCAGGAGGGGGAAATCATCGTCATCATCATCACCAACAACTCTCCCATCTTTGGGAGGGCAATCTCCATCAACATCTTTACCAGCACCATATCATCTCAAACCCTAGTTCATCTCTTGTATTCAATCTTGTTACCGGAACTATAGATTGGTGCTAGGGGTGACTAGTAGTGTTGATTACATCTTGTAGTTGATTACTATATGGTTTATTTGGTGGAAGATTATATGTTTATATCCATGATGTTATTTAATACTCCTCTGATCATGAGCATGTTTATCATTTGTGAGTAGTTACTTTTGTTCTTGAGGTCACGGGAGAAATCATGTTGCAAGTAATCATGTGAACTTGATATGTGTTCGATATTTTGATAGTATGTATGTTGTGATTCCCTTAGTGGTGTCATGTGAACATCGACTACATGAAACTTCACCATATTTGGGCCTAAGGGAATGCATTGTGGAGTAGTAAATAGATGGTGGGTTGCGAGAGTGACAGAAGCTTAAACCCCAGCCTATGCGCTATTCCGTAAGGGACCGATTGGATCCTAGAGTTTAATGTTATGGTTAGAATTTATTCTTAATACTGTTCTCGTAGTTGCGGATGCTTGCGGGAGGGTTAATCATGCTGGTTATCGTAGCATAATTTTAAAATTTTCCTACGTTCACCAAGATGCATCTATGGAGTATACTAGCAACGAGGGGAAGGGAGTGCATCTACATACCCTTGTAGATCGCGAGCGGAAGCGTTCCAATGAACGTGGATGACGGAGTCGTACTCGCCGTGATCCAAATCACCGATGACCGAGTGCCGAACGGACGGCACCTCCGCGTTCAACACACGTACGGTGCAGCGACGTCTCCTCCTTCTTGATCCAGCAAGGGGGAAGGAGAGGTTGATGGAGATCCAACAGCACAACGGCGTGGTGGTGGATGTAGCGGGTCTCCGCAGGGCTTCGCAAGCTTCTGCGAGAGAGAGAGAGGTGTTGCAGGGGAGGAGGGAGGCGCCCAAGGCTGTTGTATGCTGCCCTCCCTCCCCCCCCTTTATATAGGCCCCCTGGGGGGGCGCCGGCCCTGGAGATCAGATCCAAGGGGGGGGCGGCGGCCAAGTGGGGGGGAAGGGGTGCCTTGCCCCCCAAGGCAAGGGGGAACTCCCCCCCCCCTAGGGTTCCCAACCCTAGGCGCATGGGGGGAGGCCCAAGGGGGGGCGCCCCAGCCCACTAAGGGCTGGTTCCCTTCCACTTTCAGCCCACGGGGCCCTCCGGGATAGGTGGCCCCACCCGGTGGACCCCCGGGACCCTTCCGGTGGTCCCGGTACAATACCGGTAACCCCCGAAACTTTCCCGGTGGCCGAAACTGGACTTCCTATATATAACTCTTCACCTCCGGACCATTCCGGAACCTCTCGTGACGTCCGGGATCTCATCCGGGACTCCGAACAACTTTCGGGTTTCCGCATACATATATCTCTACAACCCTAGCGTCACCGAACCTTAAGTGTGTAGACCCTACGGGTTCGGGAGACATGCAGACATGACCGAGACGCCTCTCCGGTCAATAACCAACAGCGGGATCTGGATACCCATGTTGGCTCCCACATGTTCCACGATGATCTCATCGGATGAACCACGGTGTCGAGGATTCAATCAATCCGTATGCAATTCCCTTTTTCAAACGGTATGTTACTTGCCCGAGATTCGATCGTCGGTATCCCAATACCTTGTTCAATCTCGTTACCGGCAAGTCTCTTTACTCGTACCGCAATGCATGATCCCATGACTAACGCCTTAGTCACATTGAGCTCATTATGATGATGCATTACCGAGTGGGCCCAGAGATACCTCTCCGTCACACAGAGTGACAAATCCCAGTCTCGATTCGTGCCAACCCAACAGACACTTTCGGAGATACCCGTAGTGCACCTTTATAGTCAACCAGTTACGTTGTGACGTTTGGCACACCCAAAGCACTCCTACGGTATCCGGGAGTTGCACGATCTCATGGTCTAAGGAAAAGATACTTGACATTGGAAAAGCTCTAGCAAACGAAACTACACGATCTTTTATGCTATGCTTAGGATTGGGTCTTGTCCATCACATCATTCTCCTAATGATGTGATCCCGTTATCAATGACATCCAATGTCCATAGTCAGGAAACCATGACTATCTGTTGATCAACGAGCTAGTCAACTAGAGGCTTACTAGGGACACGTTGTGGTCTATGTATTCACACATGTATTACGATTTCGGACAATACAATTATAGCATGAATAATAGACAATTACCATGAACAAAGAAATATAATAATAACCATTTATTATTGCCTCTAGGGCATATTTCCAACAGTCTCCCACTTGCACTAGAGTCAATAATCTAGTTACATTGTGATGAATCGAACACCCATTGCGTCCTGGTGTTGATCATGTTTTGCCCTAGGGAGAGGTTTAGTCAGCGGATCTGCTACATTCAGGTCCGTATGTACTTTACAAATATCTATGTCTCCATTTTGAACACTTTCACGAATGGAGTTGAAGCAACGCTTGATATGCCTGGTCTTCCTGTGAAACCTGGGCTCCTTCGCAAGGGCAATAGCTCCAGTGTTGTCACAAAAGAGAGTCATCGGGCCCGACACATTGGGAATCACCCCTAGGTCGGTAATGAACTCCTTCATCCAGACTGCTTCCTGTGCTGCCTCCGAGGCTGCCATGTACTCCGCTTCACATGTAGATCCCGCCACGACGCTTTGCTTGCAAGTGCACCAGCTTACTGCTCCTCCATTCAAAATATACACGTATCCAGTCTGTGACTTCGAGTCATCCAGATCTGTGTCGAAGCTAGCGTCGACGTAACCCTTTACGACGAGCTCTTCGTCACCTCCATAAACGAGAAACATATCCTTAGTCCTCTTCAGGTACTTCAGGATATTCTTGACCGCTGTCCAGTGTTCCTTGCCGGGATTACTTTGGTACCTTCCTACCAAACTTACGGCAAGGTTTACATCAGGTCTGGTACACAGCATGGCATACATAATAGACCCTATGGCCGAGGCATAGGGGATGGCACTCATCTCTTCTATATCTTCTGCCGTGGTCGGGCATTGAGCCGTGCTCAATTGCACACCTTGCAATATAGGCAAGAACCCCTTCTTGGACTGATCCATACTGAACTTCTTCAATATCTTGTCAAGGTATGTACTTTGTGAAAGACCAATGAGGCGTCTTGATCTATCTCTATAGATCTTGATGCCTAATATATAAGCAGCTTCTCCAAGGTCCTTCATTGAAAAACACTTATTCAAATAGGCCTTTATACTTTCCAAGAATTCTATATCATTTCCCATCAATAATATGTCATCCACATATAATATGAGAAATGCTACAGAGCTCCCACTCACTTTCTTGTAAACACAGGCTTCTCCATAAGTCTGTGTAAACCCAAACGCTTTGATCATCTCATCAAAGCGAATGTTCCAACTCCGAGATGCTTGCAACAGCCCATAGATTGAGCGCTGGAGCTTGCATACTTTGTTAGCATTCTTAGGATCGACAAAACCTTCCGGCTGCATCATATACAACTCTTCCTTAAGGAAGCCGTTAAGGAATGCCGTTTTGACGTCCATCTGCCATATCTCATAATCATAGTATGCGGCAATTGCTAACATGATTCGGACGGACTTCAGCTTCGCTACGGGTGAGAAAGTCTCATCGTAGTCAACCCCTTGAACTTGTCGATAACCCTTAGCGACAAGTCGAGCTTTGTAGATGGTCACATTACCATCTGCGTCCGTCTTCTTCTTAAAGATCCATTTGTTTTCTATGGCTCGCCGCTCATCGGGCAAGTCTGTCAAAGTCCATACTTTGTTTTCATACATGGATTCTATCTCGGATTTCATGGCTTCTAGCCATTTGTCGGAATACGGGCCCGCCATCGCTTCTTCATAGTTCGAAGGTTCACCGTTGTCTAACAACATGATTTCCAGGACAGGGTTGCCGTACCACTCTGGTGCGGAACGTGTCCTTGTGGACCTACGAAGTTCAGTAACTTGATCTGAAGTTTCATGATCATCATCATTAACTTCCTCCCCAGTCGGTGTAGGCACCACAGGAACATTTTCCCGCGCTGTGCTACTTTCCGGTTCGGAAGGGGTGACTATCACCTCATCAAGTTCCACTTTCCTCCCACTCAATTCTTTCGAGAGAAACTCCTTCTCTAGAAAGGACCCGTTCTTGGCAACGAAGATCTTGCCTTCGGATCTGAGGTAGAAGGTATACCCAATAGTTTCCTTAGGGTATCCTATGAAGACGCATTTTTCCGATTTGGGTTCGAGCTTTTCAGGTTGAAGTTTCTTGACATAAGCATCGCATCCCCAAACTTTTAGAAACGACAGCTTAGGTTTCTTCCCAAACCATAATTCATACAGTGTCGTCTCAACGGATTTAGACGGTGCCCTATTTAAAGTGAATGCGGCAGTCTCTAAAGCATAACCCCAAAATGAGAGCGGTAAATCGATAAGAGACATCATAGATCGTACCATATCCAATAGAGTGCGATTACGACGTTCGGACACACCATTTCTCTGAGGTGTTCCAGGCGGCGTGAGTTGTGAAACTATTCCACATTTCCTTAAGTGTGTACCAAATTCGTGACTTAAATATTCTCCTCCACGATCTGATCGTAAGAATTTTATTTTCCTGTCATGTTGATTCTCGACTTGTCTCTGAAATTCCTTGAACTTTTCAAAGGTTTCAGACTTGTGTTTCATTAGGTAGACATACCCATATCTACTTAAATCATCAGTGAGAGTGAGAACATAACGATATCCTCCGCGAGCCTCAACACTCATTGGACCGCACACATCGGTATGTATGATTTCCAATAAGTTGGTTGCTCGCTCCATTGTTCCGGAGAACGGAGTCTTGGTCATCTTACCCATGAGGCATGGTTCGCACGTGTCAAATGATTCGTAATCAAGAGACTCCAAAAGTCCATCTGCATGGAGCTTCTTCATGCGCTTGACACCAATGTGACCAAGACGGCAGTGCCACAAGTATGTGGGACTATCATTATCAACTTTACATCTTTTGGTATTCACACTATGAACATGTGTAACATCACGTTCGAGATTCATCAAAAATAAACCATTGACCAGCGGGGCATGACCATAAAACATATCTCTCAAATAAATAGAACAACCATTATTCTCAGATTTAAATGAGTAGCCATCTCGAATTAAACGAGATCCAGATACAATGTTCATGCTCAAAGCTAGCACTAAATAACAATTATTGAGGTTTAAAACTAATCCCGTGGGTAGATGCAGAGGTAGCATGCCAACGGCGATCACATCGACCTTGGAACCATTCCCGACGCGCATCGTCACCTCGTCCTTCGCCAGTCTCCGTTTATTCCGTAGTTCCTGTTTTGAGTTACAAATATGAGCAACCGCACCGGTATCAAATACCCAGGAGCTACTACGAGTACTGGTAAGGTACACATCGATTACTTGTATATCACATATACCTTGGGTGTTGCCGGCCTTCTTCTTGTCCGGTAAATATTTGGGGCAGTTCCGCTTCCAGTGACCACTTCCCTTTCAATAAAAGCACTCAGTCTCGGGCTTGGGTCCATTCTTTGACTTCTTCCCGGTAACTGGTTTACCGGGCGCGGCAACTCCCTTGCCGTCCTTCTTGAAGTTCTTCTTACCCTTGCCCTTCTTGAACTTAGTGGTTTTATTCACCATCAACACTTGATGTTCTTTTCTGATCTCCCCTTCCGCTGATTTCAGCATTGAATATACCTCGGGAATGGTCTTTTCCATTCCCTGCATATTGTAGTTCATCACAAAGCTCTTGTAGCTTGGTGGAAGCGACTGGAGGATTCTGTCAATGACCGCGTCATCCGGGAGATTAACTCCCAGCTGAGACAAGCGGTTGTGCAACCCAGACATTCTGAGTATGTGCTCACTAACAGAACTGTTCTCCTCCATTTTACAGCTGAAGAACTTGTCGGAGACTTCATATCTCTCGACCCGGGCATGAGCTTGAAAAACCAGTTTCAGCTCCTCGAACATCTCATATGCTCCATGTTTCTCAAAACGCTTTTGGAGACCCGGTTCTAAGCTGTAAAGCATGCCGCACTGAACGAGGGAGTAATCATCAGCACGCTGCTGCCAAGCGTTCATAACGTCTTGGTTCTCAGGGATTGGTGCTTCACCTAGCGGTGCTTCTAAGACATAATCTTTCTTGGCTACTATGAGGATGAGCCTCAGGTTCCGGACCCAGTCCGTATAATTGCTGCCATCATCTTTCAGCATGGTTTTCTCTAGGAACGCGTTGAAATTGAGGACAACGTTGGCCATTTGATCTACAAGACATAGTGTAAAGATTTTAGACTAAGTTCATGATAATTGAGTTCATCTAATCAAATTATTTAAGGAACTCCCACTCAGATAGACATCCCTCTAGTCATCTAAGTGAAACATGATCCGAATTCAACTAGGCCGTGTCCGATCATCACGTGAGACGGACTAGTCAAGATCGGTGAACATCTCCATGTTGATCGTATCTTCTATACGACTCATGCTCGACCTTTCGGTCCTCCGTGTTCCGAGGCCATGTCTGTACATGCTAGGCTCGTCAAGTCAACCTAAGTGTATTGCGTGTGTTCCGAGGCCATGTCTGTACATGCTAGGCTCGTCAACACCCGTTGTATTCGAACGTTAGAATCTATCACACCCGATCATCACGTGGTGCTTCGAAACAACGAACCTTCGCAACGGTGCACAGTTAGGGTGAACACTTTCTTGAAATTATTATAAGGGATCATCTTACTTACTACCGTCGTTCTAAGCAAATAAGATGCAAAAATATGATAAACATCACATGCAATCAAATAGTGACATGATATGGCCAATATCATCATGCTCCTTTGATCTCCATCTTCGGGGCACCATGATCATCTTTGTCACCGGCATGACACCATGATCTCCATCATTGTGTCTTCATGAAGTCGTCACGCCAACGATTACTTCTACTTCTATGGCTAACCCGTTTAGCAACAAAGTAAAGTAATTTACATGGCGTTATTCAATGACACGCAGGTCATGCAAAATAATAAAGACAACTCCTATGGCTCCTGCCGGTTGTCATATTCATCGACATGCAAGTCGTGATTCCTATTACAAGAATATGATCAATATCATACATCACATATATCATTCATCACATCTTCTGGCCATATCACATCACATAGCACTTGCTGCAAAAACAAGTTAGACGTCCTCTAATTGTTGTTGCAAGTTTTACGTGGTTTGTAGGTTTCTAGCAAGAACGATTTCTTACCTACGTATGACCACAACGTGATTTGCCAATTTCTATTTACCCTTCATAAGGACCCTTTTCATCGAATCCGTTCCGACTAAAGTAGGAGAGACAGACACCCGCTAGCCACCTTATGCAACTAGTGCATGTCAGTCGGTGGAACCAGTCTCACATAAGCGTACGTGTTAGGTCGGTCCGGGCCGCTTCATCCTACAATGTCGCCGAAACAAGAAACGACTAGTAGCGGCAAGAAGAATTGGCAAACTCAACGCCCACAACTTCTTTGTGTTCTACTCGTGCATAGTAACTACGCATAGACCTGGCTCATGATGCCACTGCTGGTTATCGTAGCATAATTTTAAAATTTTCCTACGTTCACCAAGATGCATCTATGGAGTATACTAGCAACGAGGGGAAGGGAGTGCATCTACATACCCTTGTAGATCGCGAGCGGAAGCGTTCCAATGAACGTGGATGACGGAGTCGTACTCGCCGTGATCCAAATCACCGATGACCGAGTGCCGAACGGACGGCACCTCCGCATTCAAGACACGTACGGTGCAGCGACGTCTCCTCCTTCTTGATCTAGCAAGGGGGAAGGAGAGGTTGATGGAGATCCAACAGCACGACGACGTGGTGGTGGATGTAGCGGGTCTCCGCAGGGCTTCGCAAGCTTCTGCGAGAGAGAAAGAGGTGTTGCAGGGGAGGAGGGAGGCGCCCAAGGCTGTTGTATGCTGCCCTCCCTCCCCCCCGCCCTTTATATAGGCCCCCTGGGGGGGGCGCCGGCCCTGGAGATCAGATCCAAGGGGGGGGCGGCGGCCAAGTGGGGGGGAAGGGGTGCCTTGCCCCCCAAGGCAAGGGGGAACTCCCCCTAGGTTTCCCAACCCTAGGCGCATGGGGGGAGGCCCAAGGGGGGGCGCCCCAGCCCACTAAGGGCTGGTTCCCTTCCACTTTCAGCCCACGGGGCCCTCCGGGATAGGTGGCCCCACCCGGTGGACCCCCGGGACCCTTCCGGTGGTCCCGGTACAATACCGGTAACCCCCGAAACTTTCCCGGTGGCCGAAACTGGACTTCCTATATATAATTCTTCACCTCCGGACCATTCCGGAACCTCTCGTGACGTCCGGGATCTCATCCGGGACTCCGAACAACTTTCGGGTTTCCGCATACATATATCTCTACAACCCTAGCGTCACCGAACCTTAAGTGTGTAGACCCTACGGGTTCGGGAGACATGCAGACATGACCGAGACGCCTCTCCGGTCAATAACCAACAGCGGGATCTGGATACCCATGTTGGCTCCCACATGTTCCACGATGATCTCATCGGATGAACCACGGTGTCGAGGATTCAATCAATCCGTATGCAATTCCCTTTGTCAATCGGTATGTTACTTGCCCGAGATTCGATCGTCGGTATCCCAATACCTTGTTCAATCTCGTTACCGGCAAGTCTCTTTACTCGTACCGCAATGCATGATCCCGTGACTAACACCTTAGTCACATTGAGCTCATTATGATGATGCATTACCGAGTGGGCCCAGAGATACCTCTCCGTCACACGGAGTGACAAATCCCAGTCTCGATCCGTGCCAACCCAACAGACACTTTCGGAGATACCCGTAGTGCACCTTTATAGTCACCTAGTTACGTTGTGACGTTTGGCACACCCAAAGCACTCCTACGGTATCCGGGAGTTGCACGATCTCATGGTCTAAGGAAAAGATACTTGACATTGGAAAAGCTCTAGCAAACGAAACTACACGATCTTTTATGCTATGCTTAGGATTGGGTCTTGTCCATCACATCATTCTCCTAATGATGTGATCCCGTTATCAATGACATCCAATGTCCATAGTCAGGAAACCATGACTATGTGTTGATCAACGAGCTAGTCAACTAGAGGCTTACTAGGGACACATTGTGGTCTATGTATTCACACATGTATTATGATTTCTGGACAATACAATTGTAGCATGAATAATAGACAATTACCATGAACAAAGAAATATAATAATAACCATTTGTTATTGCCTCTAGGGCATATTTCCAACAAATCATAAGTAGGAGGTTTGTTCAAGTAAGAACAGCACCTAAGCACCGGTCCACCCACATATCAAATTATCAAAGTAGCGAACACGAATTAAACCAACATGATGAAAGTGACTAAATGAAATTCCCATGTACCCTCAAGAACGCTTTGCTTATCATAAGAGACCGTTTTGGCCTGTCCTTTGCCTCAAAAGGATTGGGGTACCTTGCTTCATACTTGTTACTATTATCGTTACTTGCTCGTTACAAATTATCTTGCTACCAAACTACTCAACTACTTACAATTTCAGCACTTGCAGACATTACCATACTGAAAACTACTTGTCATTTTCTTCTGCTCCTCGTTGGGTTTGACACTCTTACTTATCGAAAAAGAGCTACAATTGATCCCATATACTTGTGGGTCATTAAGGCTATTTTCTGGCACCATTGCCGGGGAGTGAAGCGCCTTTGGTAAGTGGAATTCGGTAAGGAAACATTTATATAGTGTGCTGAAATTTATTGTCACTTGTTACTATGGAAAACAATCCTTTGAGGGGTTTGTTCGGGGTATCTTCACCTTGTCCGGAACCACAATTAGCTACCCCTCAACCTACTGCACCTACTGAAAATATTGAATATGAAATTCCTTCGGGTATGATAGAACAATGCTAGCTACTCCTTATGCAGGAGATGGAACCGAACATCCTGATATGCACTTGATATATGTAGAACAAATTTGTGGATTGTTCAAGCTTGCAGGTTTACCCAGGGATGAAGTTATGAAAAAGGTTTTCCCTTCATCTTTGAAGGGAAAAGCATTGGCATGGTATAGGCTATGCAATGATATTGGATCATGGAATTGGAATCCTTTGAAATTGGAGTTCCACCAAAAAATTTATCCTATGCATCTAGTTCATCGTGATTGGAATTATATATATAATTTTTGGCCTCGTGAAGGAGAAAGTATCGCTCTAGCTTCTTAAGTCAGTGTTATATTCATGCCCCAATCATGAGCTCTCAAGAGAAATTATTATTCAGAACTTTTATGCTCGGCTTTCTCGTAATGATCAAACCATGCTGGATACTTCTTGTGCTAGTTCTTTTATGAAGAAAACTATTGAATTCCGGTGGGATCTTTTGGAAAGAATTAAATGCAACTCTGAAGATTGGGAACTCGACGAAGGTAAAGAGTCAGGTATAAAGCTTAAGTATGATTGTGTTAAATCTTTTATGGGTACCGATGCTTTTCAAAAGTTTAGCACTAAATATGGACTTGACTCTGAGATAGTAGCCTCCTTTTGTGGATCATTTGCTACTCATGTTGAACTCCCTAAAGAGAAGTGGTTTAAATATCACCCACCTATTAAAGAAGAAATTAAATAATTGGTACCAGTTAAAGAAGAAACTATACTCTATAGTGTTGATCCAGTTGTTCCTACTGCTTATATTGATAAGCCCCCTTTTCCTGTTAGGATAAAGGAACATGCTAAAGTTTCAACTGTGGTTAACAAAAGCTATGTTAGAACACCTAAACTAGATGAAAAAATTAGATTAGAACCTAATGTTGCTATGGTTAAAGATCTCTTGGAGGAAGATATAGATGGGCATGTTATTTACTTCTGTGCAGAAGCTGCTAGAATTGCTAAACCCGATAAAAGGGATAAACATATACCAGTTGTTGGCATGCATATCATTTCAGTTAAAATAGGAGATCACTGTTATCATGGTTTATGTGACATGGGTGCTAGTGTGAGTGCTATTCCTTACACTTTATATCCAGAAATTAAGAAAGACATAGCACCTGCAGAGATAGAAGACATAGATGTTACTATTAAACTTGCTAATAGAGACACCATATCACCTTGTGGGATTATTAGAGATGTTGAAGTCTTGTGTGGGGAAATAAAATACCCTACTGATTTTCTTGTTTTTGGTTCCCCACAAGATGACTTCTGTCCCATTATCTTTGGTAGACCTTTCTTGAACACAGTTAATGCTAAGATAGATTGCAAGAAACAAACTGTTGGTGTTAGCTTTGGTGATGAGTCTCATGAGTTTAATTTTTCCAAGTTGAGTAGAAATCATCATGAAAAATAATTACCTAGTAAGGATGAATTAATTGGTCTTGCTTCTATTACTGTGCCACCTACTGATCCTTTAGCACAATACTTGCTAGACCATGAAAATGATTTACATATGGATGAAAGAAATGAAATAGATAAGATTTTCTTTGAACAACGTCCTCTGCTTAAACACAATTTGCCTATTGAAACTCTTGGAGGTCCTCCTCCACCTAAAGGTGATCCTGTGTTTGAATTAAAACAATTGCCAGACACTTTGAAATATGCTTATCTTGATGAAAAGAAAATATATCCTGTTATTATTAGTGCCAACCTTTCAAAACATGAAGAAGAAAGATTATTGAAAGTTCTAAGGAAGCACCGGGCTGCTATTGGATATACTCTTGATGATTTAAAGGGCATTAGTCCCACTCTATGTCAGCACAAAATTAATTTGGAACCTCATGCTAAACCCGTTGTTGATCACCAACGTCGGTTAAATCCGAAGATGAAAGAGGTGGTAAGAATGGAAATATTAAAACTTCTGGAAGCAGGTATAATCTATCCTATAGCTGATAGTAGATGGGTAAGTCTTGTTCCTTGTGTCCCTAAGAAAGGAGGTATTACTGTTGTTCCTAATGATAAGAATGAACTTATTCCACAAAGAATTGTTACAGGCTATAGAATGGTAATTGATTTTAGAAAATTAAATAAAGCTACTAGAAAAGATCATTACCCTTTGCCTCTTATTGATCAAATGCTTGAAAGATTATCTAAGCACACACACTTTTGCTTCCTTGATGGATATTCTGGCTTTTCACAAATACCTGTATCTCAACCTGATCAAGAAAAGACCACTTTTACTTGTCCTTTTGGAACCTATGCTTATAGACGTATGCCTTTTGGTTTATGTAATGCACCTGCTACCTTTCAAAGATGCATGATGGCTATATTCTCTGATTTTTGTGAAAAGATTGTTGAGGTTTTCATGGATGACTTTTCTGTTTATGGTAAGTCTTTTGCTGACTGTTTAAGCAATCTTGATCGAGTTTTGCAGAGATGTGAACAAACAAATCTTGTCTTGAATTGGGAGAAGTGCCACTTTATGGTTAATGAAGGCATTGTCTAGGGTCATAAAATTTCTAAAAGAGGTATTAAAGTGGACCAAGCTAAGGTTGATGCAATTGAGAAAATGCCATGTCCTAAGGACATCAAAGGTATTTGTAGTTTCCTAGGTCATGCTGGTTTCTATAGGAGATTTATCAAAGACTTTTCTAAAATTTCTAGGCCTCTTACTAATCTTTTGCAAAAGGATATTTCTTTTGTTTTTGATGATGATTGTCTTGAACCCTTTGAAACACTCAAGAAAGCTTTAATCTCTGCACCTATTATTCAACCACCTGATTGGAACTTTCCTTTTGAAATTATGTGTGATGCTAGTGATTATGCTGTTGGTGTTGTTCTAGGACAAAGAGTTGATAAGAAATTGAATGTCATTCATTATGCTAGTAGAACTCTAGAAAGTGCTCAAAGAAATTATGCTACTACTGAAAAAGAATTCTTAGCAGTGGTGTTTGCTTGTGATAAGTTTAGACCTTATGTTCTTGATTCTAAAGTAACTGTTCACACAGACCATGCTGCTATTAAATATCTTATGGAAAAGAAAGATGCTAAACCTAGACTTATTCGTTGGGTTCTCTTGTTACAAGAATTTGATTTACATATTATTGATAGAAAAGGAGCTGAGAACCCCGTAGCAGATAACTTGTCTAGGCTTGAAAATGTGCTTGATGACCCACTACTTATTGATGATAGTTTTCCTGATGAGCGGTTAGCTGCAATAAATGTCGCTAATGGTACTCCTTGGTATGCTGACTATGCTAATTACATTGTTGCTAAATATTTACCACCTAGCTTTACATACCAACAAAAGAAAAAATTCTTCTATGATTTAAGACATTACTTTTGGGATGACCCACATCTTTATAAAGAAGGAGGAGATGGTATTATTAGACGTTGTGTACCTGAGCATGAACAGGGACAAATCCTATGGAAATGTCACTCCGAGGATTATGGAGGGCATCATGCTGGAGATAGAACTGCTCACCAGGTATTGCAGTCTGGATTTTATTGGCCTACTCTCTTCAAGGATGCCCGTAAGTATGTCTCATCTTGTGATGAATGCGAAAGAATAGGTAATATTGGTAAGCATCAAGAAATGTCTATGAATTATTCACTTGCTGTTGAACCATTTGCTGTTTGGGGATTTGATTACATGGGACCTTTTCCTTCCTATAATGGGTATACACATATTTTGGTTGTTGTTGATTATGTTACTAAATGGGTAGAAGCTATTCCAACAAGTAGTGTTGATCACAACACCTCTATTAAAATGCTTAAGGAAGTTATTTTCCCAAGGTTTGGAGTCCCTAGATATTTAATGACTGATGGTGGTTCACACTTTATTCATGGTGCTTTCCGTAAAATGCTTGCTAAGTATGATGTTAGCCATAGAATTGCATCACCCTATCATCCTCAGTCTAGTGGTCAAGTTGAACTTAGTAATAGAGAAATAAAATTAATTTTGCAAAAGACTGTTAATAGGTCTAGGAAGAATTGGTCTAAGAAATTAGATGATGCACTTTGGGCTTATAGGACAGCATATAAAAATCCTATGGGTATGTCTCCTTATAAAATGGTTTATGGAAAAGCTTGTCGTTTGCCTCTTGAGTTAGAACATAAAGCATACTGGGCAGTTAAAGAACTCAACTATGATTTCAAACTTGCTGGTGAAAAGAGGTTATTTGATATAAGCTCATTAGATGAATGGAGAACCCAAGATTATGAAAATGCAAAGTTATTCAAAGAGAAAGTTAAAATATGGCATGACAAAATAATCCAAAAGCGTGAGTCTAAAGTTGGAGAACATGTTCTTTTGTACAACTCTCGTTTTAGATTTTTTGCAGGAAAGCTCCTCTCAAAATGGGAAGGCCCATATGGCATCGAGGAGATTTACCGGTCTGGAGCCATCAAAATAAATAATTCTAAAGGTACTAACCCGAAGGTTGTCAATGGGCAACGAATAAAGCACTATATCTCAGGTACGCCTATTAATATTGAAAGTAATATTATCCAAACTTTGACACCGGAAGAACACATAAAAGAGTCCTTCCGGAACACTCCAGAATCGTCAAAATAAGGAGGTACGTGATACGGTAAGTAAACGGACTCCAAAAAATCCGCAAAAATATTTTTTATCAGTTTTGGAATATTTTAGAATTTTGGAAATAAAGAAACTTCCAGGAAGCGTCCCCTGGTGGGCACAAGACACCAAGGCGCGCCAGGCAAGCCTGGCGCGCCCAGGCGGGTTCTGCCCACCTGGGACACCTCTCGTACTCCGTTTTTCTTTCTTGTACTTGTCCTCCAAGATAAAAAATCTATATATACTTCTCGAACCTGTTAACCACCGTATCGCAGAGAAAACCCTCTGTTCTCTTTTCTTATTGTTTTCTGTGCAGATCTGAAAATATGTCGTCCCAAGACTCCGACAGAGAGAGCTATGTCTCACATCTCATTGCTAATCCAAATACCTATGGGGACCTATCTCCTTGCGGTCGAACTACTGATGACGAGGAGGATGCTCACTTGATGAGGATCGATGAAGCTCGGAGGAGGAGGATGTCCCTCTACCTCAACCAGGGGATATGCACGTGAAGTTCAAGAAGTCCAGGCTCCCTAAAAGGGCTAACCGATCTAACAACCGATCTATTCCTCTTCGTTTTAGGCAGAAAAGCAAAGGGGATTTATGTGACAAGATCTTGAAGCTGGAGTTGGAGGTCGATGATTTAAAGGAGGAGATTGCTCTCCTCAACTACAATATGAAGAAGTTGAAGGCACAATTATCATCACCACCACCATCTTCTTCACCACCAAAGGAGAGCTGAGTATCGGGTATGGGCACTCCCCTTGGCTTCCGCCAAGCTTGGGGGAGGTGCCCCGGTATCGTATCATCCCACTATGTTTTTTCTTTTACTTATCTTAGTTCGATCTTTTTGCTTTAGATGAAATAAAATTTAGTTTGGTCCTTTCCTCTTTGAGAGTTTGCTTAGTGATCTATCATTGTAATCGTGTGCAAGTTATATAATAAAGTTTAGTTTGAGTTTTTACTTTCTTTACTTTCATGTTGCAAATAAAGAAAAGAAATAAGAAAGGAAAAAAGAGAAAGGAAGCAAATAAAAGAAAGGAAATAAATCAATAAGATCATATACTAATCCTATGTTAGGTGATAGCGCCACATAAGGAAACGTATAAGTAAGAAAATTTTATTAGAGATTGACAAACATAGCATTAGTCAGTGATGCAACTCATGAAAGAATTAATAAGGGAAGGGGAGATTCACATATAAATATACCATCCTAGAAATCTTTTGTGATTGTGAGCCCTCATCAAAATATTATATGCCAAAATTGTTTACGTTGGACAAGGAAGACAACTTAATGGTTTATGTTTGTTTATATTCACATAGAAGTCATATTGTCATAGATCCTTCAACATGTGGTGCTTGCCCCTATCTTTGCTAGCCAAAAATTCCGCACTAAGTAGAGATACTACTTGTGCATCCAAAAACCCTTAAACCCAAATCTTTTTCAAGTGTCCACCATCCTACCTATGGATTGAGCAAGATCCTTCAAGTAAGTTGTCATCGGTGTAAAAAGGCAATAAAAATTGCTTCTAAATATGACGTCCCTCGAACTCTTGATCTAGCAAAGTGTCAAGGAAGTAGATGAGTTCCATCAGCATGACGGCATGGTGATGGTGATGGTGAAGTGATCCGCGCAGGGCTTCGCCTAAGCACTACAAGAATATGACCGAGGGTGTAATATGTGGAGGAAGGCGTCGCACACGGCTAACATATGTTGTTTTGTGTTCTAGGCGCCTCCCTCTCCTCATATATATAGGTGGTAGGGAGAGGGAGCAGCCAAGGGGGGTGCCCCAAGTAGGCCGAATCCTACTTGGGGTTCCTCCCCAATTCGGCCCCCCTTTTCCTTTTTCACCGGAGGGGGAAGGAAAGAGGAGGGAGGAGAGAAGGAAGGGGGAAGCCGAATCCCTCCCCTTCCTTCTCTCTTCCCCTCTTTCCTTTCTCCTCTGGTGCGGCCCATATGGGGGGCGCAGCAGCCCTTGCTGGCTGCTGCGTTTCCCCTCTTGGCCCATTAGGCCCATATCTTTGCCGGGGGGGTGCCCGAAACCCCTTTCGATGACCCGATATGTACCCGGTACCCTCCAGAACACTTCCGGTGTCCGAATACTATCATCCTATATATCAATCTTTACCTCTCGACCATTTCGAGACTCATCGTCACGTCTGTGATCTCATCCGGTACTCTAAACAACATTCAGTCACCAAATCACATAACTCATATAATACAAAATCGTCATCGAACGTTAAGCGTGCGGACCCTACGGGTTTGAGAACTATGTAGACATGACCGAGACACCTCTCCGATCAATGACCAATAGCGGAACCTGGATGCTCATATTGGTTCCTACATATTCTACGAAGATCTTTATCGGTCAAACCGTAATGATAACATACGTTATTCCCTTTGTCATCGGTATGTTACTTGCCCGAGATTCGATTGTCGGTATCTTCATACCTAGTTCAATCTCGTTACCGGCAAGTCTCTTTACTCGTTCCGTAATGCATCATCCCGCAACTAACTCATTAGTCACATTGCTTGCAAGGCTTCTTATGATGTGCATTACCGAGAGGGCCCAGAGATACCTCTCCGATACTCGGAGTGACAAATCCTAATCTCTATCTATGCCAACCCAACAAACACCTTCGGAGATACCTGTAGAGCATCTTTATAACCACCCAGTTACGTTGTGACGTTTGATAGCACACAAGGTATTCCTCCGGTATCCGGGAGTTGCATAATCTCATAGTCGAAGGAATATGTATTTGACATGAAGAAAGCAATAGCAATAAAACTGAATGATCGATATGCTAAGCTAACGGATGGGTCTTGTCCATCGCATCATTCTCCTAATGATGTGATCCCGTTCATCAAATGACAACATATGTCTATGGTTAGGAAACTTAACCATCTTTGATTAACGAGCTAGTCTAGTAGAGGCTTACCAGGGACACGGTGTTTTGTCTATGTATCCACACATGTATCAAGTTTCCGGTTAATACAATTCTAGCATGAATAATAAACATTTATCATGATATAAGGAAATATAAAATAACAACTTTATTATTGCCTCTAGGGCATATTTCCTTCAATTGTTAGGGTGGACGGTAACCGCCGTCTTTGTATACAGAGGTGGGACTGGTCCCCGACCAGCCATCCAACATGCAGGAGCGCTTAGGACGATTTACCCATGACCCCTTCGCGCTTAGGATTTAGACCGGTGTATTGACCTCTTTGGAGAGCCTAGGTTGGTCTACAGCGTGTCGATTGCCCGAGGTTGAGCATTGCCCAGAAAAGTGTGTCCGGCCAGAGGTAATTGAGTGTATCGGGTAATGTGGTGCACCCCTGCAGGGAAGTAATCTATTCGAATAGCCGTGTCCACGGTAACAGGATGCTTGGAGTTTTATCCTGATCTACTACAACTAGAACTGGATACTATATTGGAACTTAAATGATGTTCTGCTCCAGGATCGCTTTCTCGCAGGGTAGTCGAGGAAGGATCTCAGAGCATTATTGACATAAACATGTTACTATATATTATTATATGCTCCTCTCCTCTACTGCTGCAAGATGATGGCCAGAGATGATGGTAATCTTCGATAGGATGAGCTTCTCCCCCTTATTCTGGCATTTCTGCAGTATAGTCCACATATACTACCACTTTCCTTTGATACCAATGCATATCTAGTGTAGATCTGATGTAAGTCTTGCAAGTACTTTGGATGAGTACCCAGGGTTGCTTTGCTACCTCTTTCCTTCTTCCCGGATGTTGCGATCAGATGATGGAGCCCAGGAGCCAGAGGACCCCGAGCTTGGCTACTACGTGGAGATCTAGGACCAGGAGTAGTTCGGAGGTCCCAGGAAGGAGGCCTCGCCTTTCGATATAGTGTCGTTGTTTTGCTCAGTCTTCTTAAGGAAAAACTTGTCTAACTATGTCTGTACTCAGATAATATTTGCTTTGATGACTGATGTATTTATGGGTCCTCGTGGCCCTTGCTTGTAATTTAATTTTTTCTAATCCTTTGTGTCGTAGAGTTATGTTGTGATATTGACATGGGTCACCGTTCGTGATCGTGCATGATGCGTGTATGATTACTGCACTATTATGAGTCGGGGGCGTCACACTCATAGACATGAACGAAACCGTTCGTTCAATGACCAACAGCGGGATCGTGGACTCCGTATCGATCCCTATGAGCACACGAATTATATCCAAGTGAACCTTAGGTTATCATGTGATGCCCCCTTTGCTTCGTGATACTTCACAAAACCCTGGATGCATCGGTATCCTCTTGAGTCCTCACCATGCTCACTATACCGAAATCCTCATTACCGGGTTTGTTTTTCTTTCTCATTATTGTGTTCCGGCATCCCCGTGACGAAGCACGTGTGTTTGGCTAGATGATGATGATCGATGTCGTTGCACCAAGAGGGCCCTAAGAATATCTCTCCATCGTCAGAGGAGCAAATCCCGCTCTCAAACCATCTAGTCCCTTGTCAAACTTTCCGATGAACCTGTAAGTTGTCATTATATCACCGTGTTACAAGTGACGTTTGAGCAACCCCAAAGCCTGCGGTGCAGTAGGAAGTGACTACAATACTCTCATGGTCTAAGGAGTAATGTCACATGTTAGCTCCGTGTTATTACAATTGAATGCAAGCGATATTAATCCAATTCATAACAAACAAGATTAGGTCGGTTCAATATGATCGTTCTTCCAACGTAATAATCTCAATATTGTTTCAGGACTATCGTGTAGGAGATATGCCCTAGAGGCAATAATAAATGATATTATTTATCTCCAAGTTCATAATTATGTTTTATGTTCCATGCTATAACTGCTATGGTTCTCGAGTCTGCAATAACACGAGGCTCGGAGGAAGACTCATATGCACGTGTGGAATAATAAACGGTAAGAAGTATTCTTAGTCTGGCCTCTAAGACTAGCTCAAGTGTTGCATGATGGTTCTGTTTTCCTGATCATGGGCATGTCAATGCCAGCAACTTTGAGGGCACAATGTTAAGAGAACATTTGTGTTGAATCGACCCGGATTGATGTTATGCTATGAGATACATTCGTCACAAGTTAATGGTTTATAACACATAGATAGTTAATGTTTGCATAATTCCTTAGACCATGAGAGTATCGAGTTTCTTCATGCTTGCTTCATGAACTTTGGGGTTTGTTAAACGTCATCCGTAACTGGATAGCTATTACGGCGGCTTACGGGTTCATGGGAAAGTATGTTAAGTAACTTGATAGCTCGAGATTGGGATTTGCTCCTCCGACGATGGAGAGATATACTCGGGCCCTCTCGGTGTTACGGTGTCCATCATCGTCTGGCCAGACACTTTGTGATTTGATCACGGGGATGCTGGAACACGAAACGAGAAAAGAGAACAAAACCGGTAACGAGGTAACTAGCATAGTGGACAATTTGTTGATCCACGGGAATGCCAACATGTCTCACCTCGGGTATTTGTAACATATCGCGAAGCAACAGGAATAGCACACGGTAACTGGAGGTTCACTCGAATATTTATTCGTGTGGGTATAGGGGTCAATATGGGTGTCCACGGCTCCGATGTTGATCATTGATCGGAAGGGGTTCCGGGTCATGTCTATACTTCACCGAACCTATAGGGTCACACGCTTAAGGGTCATCTATCTGCTGAATACTAGACAGGGAGTCTGAGAGAAAATCACCGAAAAAGTTTCGGACAGCGGAATCGTACCGCAGAGAGAGGTCATCGGATAAGTTTCGATGATACCGAAAAGTTGTTTCGGGATACACCATTAAGTCAAATTGGTTTCGGCACATGCCTGATAATTCTTGGAGGATGCCAGAATCATTCTGGAAGCTTTTTGGAATTTTCTGAGATAAAAATCGGAAATGTTCCGGAGCTGCCGGAGCCACTTCAGATGCGTTTCGCAGATGAAAATCACTAAAACCGGAATTGTTTTGGAACGCGTTGAAAATCATTTTAGTGGGTACTGGAAATGTTCTTAGCCCACATAAATATTTTCAGTTCGATCAGACGCTGAAAAATGTCGTCGTGAATAGTGAAAATCAGCTTTATGGTTACTTTATGGAAAGCCACCTTTTGGGGCTTTGGTCCAAAAGATCTTGGGGATGACATGGATGGATAGGAGCCATTTTTTGGGCCCTTCATGGGGGTGTGGCTGGCCACATGGGGTATCCCCCCTTGGGGACCCTCTTGTTCATTGGTTTCACTCCTAGGTCCTTGTGGAAGGACTTCATTCATGTGCATTTTGGGTTTTTGTGTGAAACTACCCTACCCCTTGGGATTTCCTATAAATAGAGGTGGAGGGGCAGCCCTCCACACTCATCCCTTCTCACATACAAGTGCCATGCAATGATCTTGCTTCTCTCTCCCTCCCCGCAAAATAGTTTCGTAGAGCCGAAAGGCTGTCTGGGTTCCGGCAGGAACTAGTTCTGGACGGCGAAGCCCTGCCGGATAGATGACACCGTATGTGTGCAACTCTGTAGAGAGATCGTAGTTTCGGTCTTAGTTCATGAGTGCCTCCCAAAGGGCCGTCCGTGTGACCGTCCGAGTTTCAAAGGTCCTCCCGAAGGGCTGTCCGAGTGACCGTTCGAGGTTCGAAGGTCCTCCCGAAGGGCTGTCCGCGACACCGTCCGGGGGGCTGTTCGACCGCCTCCTGGAGGGCTGTCTGAGGAGCAGATGAGGGTATACATCCTCGCGGTTGGGAGGTTGTAAATCCTAGCTGCGGGGATCTGCACCGCCGATCGTCATCGACTCTACTTCCCGCTGCGCTACGAGTCGGTAACGAAAAAGTTCAAACCATGCATGCAATCTCCATAGTGGTCCTGGGCTGGTGCGTAGGTCGGTAAATTTTTGTTTTCTGTCGCGTTACCCTACAGTGGCATCAAGAGCCGTGCTATGCGTAGATGCAGGTTGCGATCTAGAATACATAGAGATGTATGGGTATTGCATAATATAATTAGGTAGTAGATGAGATCTATTGCTAAAAATTATTTATGCGGGTGACAGATGAAATTTGTTACCCGACGTTCTTGTTGCTTCCCTAGAATTTGCGTTTGCTCAATCTCGAGACAGCATGGTGGAATTTGACAAAGTTCTGGCAATCCGTGATCCTGATTGATCATGGAAGTGCTATCAGTTCTTTGGGTTCTGCCGTAGTCAAAAGAAAGATGAAATTCGCAGATGAAAGGGCATTGCAGATATGATCTGCACGGGGGTCATGCGTATGACGAAGTTTAGTATGGGGCTTGAGATTTAATTATCTCGTGTTTCATACACCCCGAGATGTTAATCTAGCAACTTGAATAATCATACTTGATGATAAAACGTTGGCAGCTGCGGTTTAAGTCAAAACCTTAGAAGCCACGAAAAATAAATTTTTGCATAAACCAATTAGAGGTGTCTAACTTGGTTTTGCAGGATATGTATGTGATGTGGTATAGCAATGCTCATATTCAATTTGATTATGTATGAGATGACTATATGATGTAATTAACATGACCTGCGTGTCATGATTCGGCATGATGGCTGGAGCCATATGATTGTCGCTTTAATGACCTGCGTGTCAACCTTAAGTAATGCACTTATTTTATTAGCTATAGAGATAGCAATATTATCTGGTGCATCGACAAGGTGGTGGCAATCTTCGCGAAGGTGAACACCGACGCGAATGCTGAAGACGAAGAAATGAAGGACTTCTCCGTCAGAAAGGGCTATACCATATCATGCTATTATGAATTGCCTGAGATGTTTATCCCTTATGATCCACCCTTCTTGATTGCGCGGTAGTCGCTTTTTATTAGGGTGATCTCTCACTTAAAATATCAAAGTAGTTAGTGTTCACCCAAGTGTAGCACCGTCTGAAATTCGTATCTTTTCGGGGTGCGCCATGTACACATGAGCACGAACGAATCGAGAGGAATGAGGCGGGTGAGGTCAGACCTCGCAGCAAGATCACTTGGTTGTCTTTGACGTTCAGGCAGGAGAGTCCTGAGCTCGGAACACGCCCATCGAAAGATGAACAAGAATCACATAGAGATGTGATCGGCAAGTTGGCCTACCGATTGAAATTCGTGTCATCAGTGATGAACCCGTCAATGGCATCGAATAGAAATATGGATCTTGAATCACTCTAAATCAATTATGAGAGATATTGATTTGAGTGGGAGCGCACTGTTGAATTAACATGTTTAATTGTCAGTGCAATTAATTATGAACACTGTCTAAGTGTTTCTTGCAAAATAGTTGTAGAATAATGGCTCGCGATTCCACTTTCCCTGTTAAAATGGAATAGCTGTTAAATATTTGGTTAAAACTTTATGATTGGTAACGTAATATGAGGATTGTCCTCAAAAGTGCCGAGAAGGACTTTGTCCTATCGCATGCTTTCTGTATCCTCCCGCTAATGCTATGGATCATGTGACTCTCGTCCTTCGATCCAAAAGCTAGAATTCTGTTACGGTCAAGTGGAATATGTTTGCTTCCATGAAACCCAAACTTCGAAAGTTGGGATAGTTATATGATATTCATGGAACTGGAAATTATTTTCAGATACAAACAAAGCAATGTTTGTTTGCAAGTATTAGTAAAAGTGTTTACTATGCATTTGACTGTTGGGAAAGGTATCCAAAAGAACGTCTGTCATATAATGAAAGGTGAATAAAACAACAACTTAAAGAGAAAGGAAGTGTCCAAAGGGTGTTAGTATGACTTACATGCCTAGGAAGTCCGGGGCTAACGCCACTCTTAAGTTGGGTGCTTCTTTTGCGAGTAGGAGAAATACTAAAAGTTAAATTGTTAGAAGTATAAAGGCAGAAAGAAAGATGACTGGAATATCCAGCTCATGTATGAATGTCATACAAGTTTTTGATGTATAGTAGGCTGGTCAAAGATATAGTTCTTGGGAATTATGGTTAAACATGTTAATCACTAATTCTTGGGTATTGTGAGTTAATCACAAAGATACCCGCTCGATTGCATTCTGTTACGAATCAATGTAAGAGCTACTATGGCCTAAAAGGACTAGCCAGAAATGAGGTTAAGGTATACACAGGGAACATAGTAAATGTTACTATACCTTCCATCGGTGTATTGCCGTCTGTATTTATTTTCATAATTCATTTAGAGTTTTACAAACTCTAGCCCATTGCATAAGGTATCTTGCAAGAAGGTTGTTCATAAGAGAACTTTTTATGTTCGATGTTATGAATAACACAAGGGCCATACTTTCATTATGAATGAGATGTATGTTATGAATATTGATAATAATACAATACCTCTGGGTTTACTTTCATAATTCATTTTAGAGTTTCATACACTCTAGCCCATTGCACAATGTTTGTTGCAAAAGAGTTGTTCATAAAAAACAATTGTTGTTAAGTATTATGAATAACATGAAGGGCCATGCTTCCATCCAAGATGGGATGTATGTTATGAATATTGATGGTAATATGATACATTCATAACACTGACGCTAAATGTCGCAAGACTAAAAGAATACCACACAAGTGTGGCACTACATTTGGTCACATTGGAGAAACCCGCATGGAAAATTCCATTATGATGGATTTTGAAGTCTTTTTGATTTTGAATCATCTGACACTTGCAACTTTCCTCCAAAAAGTGAAGTGACTAAAATACCGTTCACAGGCCATAAGGAACGAACAACAAACTTATTAGTGATCATACATTTGATGTGTGTAGTCCGATAAGTGTTGCTAGTGGTGGATTTATTTATCTTTAGAAATGACTCAAGTAGATATATGGATATTTACTTGATGAGACGTAAGTCTGGATCTTTTGAAATCATTCGAAAGGTTTTCAAAAATGAAGTAGAAGTTATTGTAACAAGAAAATTATGTTTCTGCAATTTGATTGCACAAAGGAATATTTGAGTTACATGTTTAGCGAATGTCTGATGAGTTGTGAAAGGGTTTTCATAACTTGCACCTCCCGGAACACCACTGCAAGTGAAAAGTCCGTGGAGATGTATTCTAACCATTTATGACATGGTAAGGTCAAAGAAGACATAAATAAATTTGCCATTATCCCTTTTAAAGTGATGCTTTAGAGACTGCAGCTTTTACACTGAAAAGAGCTACATCGAGTCTGTTGAAATGAAGCTATGGTATGGTACGCCCAACCATGTTATATCTTTTCTTAACATTTGGAATATGGGGCTTGTGTAAAAGGTTACAAACCTATTCCAAATCAGACAAGTGCTACTTTGTAGGTTATACCAAAATGTTGGGTATTCCTCCCTCACTATACCAAGGCAAATAGTTTTGCCGCGAAACGGTGTGCTTTTAAAGAGAATGGTTCTTTCAAAAAGGTGAGTGGGAGAATAGTGCAACTCGACGAGATAAACAGTATCTTCGTCATCAGATCAAAGGAAAGAGACCTTGGAAGTAATTCCAGAGTTTCCTACTGCGACTGATACGGAAGTCTCTACAATAAAATGTATGAACTTCGGTCGAACTTGTAGCTGAACCACGTAGGCAAGGCTCGTGCAAACCTCTCAGGTGCGCAAACGAGATATTGTTGTTAGACAACATTATACCTACGATACACAAGGAAGCGTTGATGGGCCCTGACTCCGGAATTGGCTAAATGCCAATACAACCCGAGTTAGTTTCCATATAAGTGATTCAAGATTAAGACCTTGATACACCTTTCGGAAGACTTAGAGTCTAACGAATATTTATGGAACTTAAAACTGATACGGATAAAAATGTTTTATCCATAAAGCTCGACTGTTGAAATAACAAGTTCAAGAGTTGACTATGATGAGGTTGTTTTCATCGTAGCGATGCTTAAAGTCGGTTCGGGTTGAACTAGCAATTAATACATATTTCAATCATGAGATATGAAACATGGATGACAATAGGATTTCCATCTGATGGAAATGAAACCAAGGACTTGCATGTGTTACAGTCCAAGGCATTTTGTCTATCCAAAGGATGCTAGTAAGGGTGCAAACTTCAGAGTTCCAGTGATGGACAGAAGAGAGCAAAATGGAGTTGGAATCTTCGTGCTTTGATGAAATGGTCAAAGGGGTTTGACTTCATCAATGGGTAACGAAGATGCTTGTAATTCAAGAAAGTAAGTGGGAGCGTAATAATATTTCTAAAAACCTTGTGTGCTTGACACATTGTTAATTGGAAATAAATTTCTTGACACGAATTAGGACTTCATTTGAAAATAGTTTTTTGATGAAGTGCTTAGGCTAAATAGCCTCAATATTAGGCATAATGATCTATGGAGATAGATTTACCTAATAGGGCTAAGCAATGAATACATATTGATAAGGTGCTAAAACCTTTTAGCATTTAAAACCGCCAGGGAGTGATTCTTGCCGGAGTCACATGGAAGAGTTTTTTGCAAGACTCGGTGTCCCAAAACACTGATGAGCAAAATACATGATGCAGATTCCACACACTTTTGTGTTTGGATTAATCATGTATTCCATGGTATGTAAAACAACCATATACGTCCGATACTCCCAAGGTGTTGCGAGTATGGATACTAATGTGATCAAAGTACTGATCATGGGACAACAGTGAAAGATGTCATTGAGTACTAGAGTAAGTACTGATGACATGGTTTTCTCGCAAGCAGAGATCATGAAGAGTTCGTTGTAAAATGTTACATCGATACAGTCTTCATCTTTTCTCCATGTGATTTTTGATTTAAATTAAGGGTTTTGTGTAACACACAATGTGGTGGCACAGTTAGTTGGAATTTGTTCAAACTAGTTACTGTGGCGAATTCTATAACAAGGGCTAAGTATGTTGACGCTTTAGAAGCGACAAAGAAGATGTTGAATCATATAGTCCATTCATGAACTTAGTATGGTTCCAAGATGGCTTTTGACAATGGGACACTACTGCAGGTAGTTGCTCCATAACTCAGTCTGAGGAATCCAGGTTCGACCTGTGATTCACATACATACAAAGCCAAGTCCACACAAAATATGAATTTTGTGAAAACGTGAAAACGCGAGGACATGCAAAGATACACACGGAGCTGAAGTCGTCAGATCCGTTGGACATCAGGCTATACCACAAACGAAGCATATTTACACCGGTGTGCCACAGGTGTGAAGTGGATTAGCATTAACTAGATTATTGACTCTAGTGCAAGTGGGAGTCTGTAGGAGATATGCCCTAGAGGCAATAATAAATGATATTATTTATCTCCAAGTTCATAATTATGTTTTATGTTCCATGCTATAACTGCTATGGTTCTCGAGTCTACAATAACACGAGGCTCGGAGGAAGACTCATATGCACGTGTGGAATAATAAACGGTAAGAAGTATTCTTAGTCTGGCCTCTAAGACTAGCTCAAGTGTTGCATGATGGTTTTGTTTTCCTGATCATGGGCATGTCAATGCCAGCAACTTTGAGGGCACAATGTTAAGAGAACATTTGTGTTGAATCGACCCGGATTGATGTTATGCTATGAGATACATTCGTCACAAGTTAATGGTTTATAACACATAGATAGTTAATGTTTGCATAATTCCTTAGACCATGAGAGTATCGAGTTTCTTCATGCTTGCTTCATGAACTTTGGGGTTTGTTAAACGTCATCCGTAACTGGATGGCTATTACGGCGGCTTACGGGTTCATGGGAAAGTATGTTAAGTAACTTGATAGCTCGAGATTGGGATTTGCTCCTCCGACGATGGAGAGATATACTCGGGCCCTCTCGGTGTTACGGTGTCCATCATCGTCTGGCCAGACACTTTGTGATTTGATCACGGGGATGCCGGAACACGAAACGAGAAAAGAGAACAAAACTGGTAACGAGGTAACTAGCATAGTGGACAAGTTGTTGATCCACGGGAATGCCAATATGTCTCACCTCGGCTATTTGTAACATATCGCGAAGCAACAGGAATAACACACGGTAACTGGAGGTTCACTTGAATATTTATTCGTGTGGGTATAGGGGTCAATATGGGTGTCCACGGCTCCGATGTTGATCATTGATCGGAAGGGGTTCCGGGTCATGTCTATACTTCACCGAACCTATAGGGTCACATGCTTAAGGGTCATCTATCTGCTGAATACTAGACAGGGAGTCTGAGAGAAAATCACCGAAAAAGTTTCGGACACCGAAAAGTTTCGGACAGCGGAATCGTACCGCAGAGAGAGGTCATCGGATAAGTTTCGATGATACTGAAAATTTGTTTCGGGATACACCATTAAGTCAAATTGGTTTCGGCACATGAGGATGCCATAATCATTCTGGAAGCTTTTTGGAATTTTCTGAGATAAAAACCGGAAATGTTCCGGAGCTGCCGGAGCCACTTCAGATGCGTTTCGCAGATGAAAATCACTAAAACCGGAATTGTTTCGGAACGCGTTGAAAATGATTTTAATGGGTACCGGAAATGTTCTTAGCCCACATAAATATTTTCAGTTTGATCAGACGCTGAAAAATGTCATCGTGAATAGTGAAAATCAGCTTTATGGTTACTTTATGGAAAGCCACCTTTTGGGGCTTTGCTCCAAAAGATCTTGCGGATGACATGGATGGATAGGAGCCATTTTTTGGGCCCCTCATGGGGGTGTGGCCGGCCACATGGGGTATCCCCCCTTGGGGACCCTCTTGTTCATTGGTTTCACTCCTAGGTCCTTGTGGAAGGACTTCATTCATGTGCATTTTGGGTTTTTGTGTGAAACTACCCTACCCCTTGGGATTTCCTATAAATAGAGGTGGAGGGGCAGCCCTCCACACTCATCCCTTCTCACATACAAGTGCCATGCAATGATCTGGCTTCTCTCTCCCTCCCCGCAAAATAGTTTCGTAGAGCCGAAAGGCTGTCTGGGTTTCGGCAGGAACTAGTTCTGGACGGCGAAGCCCTGCCGGATAGATGACACCGTATGTGTGCAACTCTGTAGAGAGATCATAGTTTCGGTCTTAGTTTGTGAGTGCCTCCCGAAGGGCCGTCCGAGTTTCAAAGGTCCTCCCGAAGGGCTGTCCGAGTGACCGTTCGAGTTTCGAAGGTCCTCCCGAAGGGCTGTCTGCGACACCGTCCGGGGGACTGTTCGACCGCCTCCCGGAGGGCTGTCTGAGGAGCAGATGAGGGTATACATCCTCGCAGTTGGGAGGTTGTAAATCCTAGCTGCGGGGATCTGCACCGCCGATCGTCATCGACTCTACTTCCCGCTGCGCTACGAGTCGGTAACGAAAAAGATCAAACCATGCATGCAGTCTCCATAGTGGTCCTGGGCTGGTGCGTAGGTCGGAAATTTTTTGTTTTGTGTCGCGTTACCCTACATATCGTTACACTTAATGATATCCTAAGATCTAGAAAACGCGATCACCAACAACACTTGAGATAGTCCCAAAAGCAAGACTAGGAAGGTTTTGTTTAACCGTTTTATAATTCCACACGCGCATATGAGTTTTGCACCGAATCACATAATCCAGAATCGATCATAACAATTATAGCATGAAATATAAACTCTTAATTATGAATATAAAAATATAATAGTACGAATATTATTGCCTCTAGGGCATATTTCCAACATGACTTTTTAGTCGCAAACTCAAATACTTCTCATGAACAGTTACCAGAAAAAATAGTGAACACAATAAAAAATCTGAATCTTTTTGACAACAAATGTCGCTAAATCTTTTATGTACACGCAAAGTTTCATGAAGAAAAAACATTATAACGCTCTGGAAAAATAAATAAATCAATCCTCAAAAATATAACAAAAAAATTGCATGTATGTACAACATTAAGTAATGTTAGATTTTTTATTGTTCTAATTTTACTGTTCAAATGGTAGATGCATTTTCCCTCGCAAAAAAGGAGAGAGGCAGATGCATTGAAGCTCATGAGGAGAAGAACACTTTCGGGTTTTACCTGACCATCCAACTATCAAACTGGTTAAACGGCCAGATCTCACGTCTCCGGTCGACGCCGTGAAATCCCCTAAAGACTAGTCACAGTGGGTAGTAACTTACAGCAGTAACATGTATATGTTACTAGTCTATGTTACTACCTCCACAGTGGGTAGTAACATATGTGTTGTGTCATGCATCACTTCATTTATTACGTTGTAGACTCATCTTTTCTTGATATGTGTGATGTTACAGTAACTAGCTATGTTATAACATGCCTCTCTTCATTAATTACATGTCACATCATCTATTTTGTCTAGATAAGTGTGATGTTACCACCTTCCCATCTATTTTGCGCTCTGTTACAGTAACATATTATGTTACTCTAAACAACTATCTCCTCATTAACTACATACCATATAAGCAAAAATTTCTTGAAATGCGCTATGTTACTATCTAAGTTATTCCCACTATGACTAGCCAGTGGCGAAGCCACGTACAAGCTGGGCAGTCAATTGACTACCCAACTTTTTGATAAAACTAGCATATAGATGCAGAAATATTGAAACAAATTGTATAAATTCATATATTTGACTACACAGTTTTAAATTGACTACGCAAGACAACATTTCTGGCACCGCCACTGTGACTAGCCTCAGGCTGGTCATAGTGGGAAGTAACTTAGACTAGTGTTATATGCATGACACTAGTCTAAGTTACTATCTTCATAATGCAAAGTAACATGGTAGTAGTGTCATAGATGGCTTTATTTATTAGCTTGTAGACTCATCTTGTCTTGGGAAGTGCTATGTTACACTAACATATTATGTTACCACCTCACATTAAATACTTGCCACATAAATAAAAATTTCTTGAAGTACGCTATGTTACTGGCTAAGTTACTCCCACTATGACTAGCCTGACCCCCTCCCATCATTCCGCCGGTCTTCCACCCGCCACGCGCAAAAGACACCTCCCAGGGACATTACCGTCAATTCAGGCAGGTCACGGAGGACGCAAAATTCCACGCTACCGAACCAAGCCGGCGAGTCGGAGGCGCCTTCTCTACGCCGCCGCCGCCGCGTGGACCAGCCCGAACAAACCAACCTCGAGCTTCTCGCCGTCCCGGGAACGCACGTGCCCCGGGCGTCCACCACGACGCCTCGATCCACCCTTCTGCCTTCATGAGACTCCTCCTTGTCGCGGCGGCCCTGGTGGCCTGCGCCGCCGCGCACGAGCACCACGGCGAGGCTCCCACCTGCGCCGGCGGCGGTGGTCGCGTGGTCGCGGAGTTCCGCCCCGGGGAGGTGACCCTGGACGGGCACCCCGCCGACTGGGAGGCCGTTGAGGCCTCGGAGTTCGCGTTGCTCCCGGCGCTGGACCCCGACGACGACAAGGCCTACACCGGTGGCAAGGTCGCCGTCAAGGTTCGCCCCCTGTGTCCCGCCATGCTCTCTCTATAGCTCCCCGTACAGGAATTTGTGGATCTCGAGAAACAAGGTGGATCGTAAAAATATAGCAGCCTCAGTTGCTGAAATGATGACTAGTGGATGCCTGAACTTCGATGCTATGCGACAGGGTTTGGCGTGCACTGTCGAATAAGGTGTTCAGTGTCATTTGTAGTACTCCCTCCGTCTGGAATTAACTATCATTTCATCGGCAGTTAATTCCGGACGGAGGTTGTAGCTGTTTGGATTAGATGTGTAGTGGGTTTGCAGTGGAAGATGCATTCCATATGTGTGATCTCTCGGAAGTGGTGGCTTTGTTTAACTTTTGGATGGAATGGACTGTGTGTGCAGGCTGTGCATGATGGCGTCAATGTTTTCTTCATGCTGCAAGTTGATGGGGACTATGCTTACACTAAAGGGTACTTTCCACTTTTCATTTGGTACACTTCTATTGGTTTGCATGATACAGTTAGTGGAAGTTGTATTGCCTTTTATGGTCATTCTTTTAGTTCTGAGGTGTGCCAAATTCGGTTGGAGACATTGGACAGCTCTAGTGTTTTGAAGTTTGATGCACAAACTCTCCCAGCAAAACTGCAAAGCTTATCTCTTTCTTTTCCTTTTGCTTGGAACATCAATTTCTTGCTAAATTGTTCTACTTCAATTGTAGCCATGACAGTTATAGAGGCTGGGAGATTTATACATGAACCTCAGTTAGTTGTATTACTGGCTATTGCATGACATTCTCTCTTATGACCTTATCTTCTTAAAAAGCCTGACGGTGGTCTGATTTATTTGAGATTGCCTTTTGATCTTATGATTGGAGAAAACAATTATATTCTCAGTGTATGCATGTTACCCTTGTACCATTACTTCTCAGCTATACAGGTCTGCAGCAAGTATCCTGTGATTTTGATTGACTTGTTTTGCATATTGCAGTGAAAGTAAAAAGTGCCCCTCTGTTGCTCTGATGTTCCAAGTTGGAGAAAAAGCCACATATTACAACGTAAGTTTGATTTAAGCCCCTTTATTCCCAACTATCAAGTCACGGCGCTAAATGCTAACTATATGTGTCAGTTTAGTGCTGCTGAATGTTAAAAGTAGTTAGCTTTATTTCTTCCTGTACTATGTACTGGAGAAGCGCCTATTGAGCATATATGGACAATGTTGTTTTACCTTTTTTGATCTATTATTAAAGCATATATCTCAAACTTGGAGCTATTTGCCTTTTTAGATGGGAGGGTGCAAGGATTTGCCTGGTTCATGTACGAGAAAAAGTTGCAGAGATCATGAGGTCGACATTATGCACTTTTCAGTTGGAAATGCTATTCCTGGACGTCTTTATGGTGGCAATCACATAGATAATGCAGCTGGAAACGGAGGTGATAGGTAATTCTAATGTGCTCTCATGGTGGTTGTATACTTGTATCGTTATGCATAGTAGCATGTGAAGATTTGATGTTGAAATACTTAATTCGTGTAGATTTGGCCATCTTGTTGATGTCTATGCATGGAATCCCCATTGCCGCTACCTTGATGGTATAGGCCCAAAAGGTACTCTGCTATTTGACACAAAGAAATTCTTATAATTTTTATTTGAAAAATTATTTAATGTTATTACATGCATTTTCATTTTTTTGTGCATTAACATTCTGTGACAACCTTGCATAATGGTTTCATTTCAGAAAACAATTCAAATGCTCAAAATGACTGGCATGGGGCTTGGTGGCACAGTTCCCTGACCTTCCATTCAGGTAGGTCATTGAACATCATCACTACAGTCACACTTTGTCCTTGGTCTCATGATATCTAATCATGCATTCTTTACCACATGGTTTCTTGGAGAAGCTAAGAAATGCACGTCTGTGCAGAAGCAAATAAGTACACAAGGAGGACATGTTCTCATGTTCTTAATGCCACATCCTCTGCCCGCTAATTTGCATGCTACTTAATGATTTTCAATTGACAGCATATGAAACATTATCTCTGGAATGTTCGACTTTTTTGGGACCTTCGATAGCTTGAACTTGATTAAAAGGCAAATCCGCCCAAGTAGAACTAAATCATTTTACTATCATGTGAACTCTTCAGGTTTTGTGGATGATGACAGTCCTTATGGAAAGAAAGATGACAAGGGCACATATTACTTTGAGTTCTCAAGGCCCCTAAGAACAATGGACCAGTTTCAGCAGGTATCTATCTACTATTTTATTACATTATTTTCCACACTATTACATGAAAACCAGCATACCAAGGGACATGTGCAGAAATGAAGTTATAGTGTCAAGATTCAAGAAACATTCATATCATTGTATTTCTGTTCCTTCGACAACTAGATCTGCAATTTGCCAGCCTTGCTAAGGAAACTGTGTGCATGCAACATTCCCGTGGTTGGGTGATTATCGGAAATGTCTGGTTTGTACTATAAGATACGTGCACCGTATGACAAAGTTATTGCCACGGTACACTTAGGGCACTCAACCCACTTAAATTGAGACTGTTTAGATGCTTGGGCAAATGTCTGCACTGGTACGGACGTTCATATCTTCTGCAACACAAGTTCAAGCACATCCTCTTACGATGATGGCCAGTTTGTGTGAATCTACTTCAAACCTGCAAGCTGACACACACAGGGATTAATGCGTCTCAATTGCATGCTTCAAGATTATACAACACCTTTCAAATGATTAAACATACCTTTTGGTTACTAAATCTGTTTGGCACTTAAATGTTTCTTTGGCTATGCAGGATGCGCAGTTCACAATAGGCGAGCCCAGCAATATGGCCGTAGCTTTCTGGTACCCAACTGACGGCAAACCATGGAGCAACTCCCAGCATTACTCAGCCAGCTGCGACTGGGTGACTCTGGACATACAGCCTTCATTGGAAGCTGCTCGATACCGCCCAGCCCCTAACCGTTCGTGGGATGCTGCGACCGCCTTCGCCTTGCTCCTTTCAGTGGTGGCCGTTTGCGTGTCTATCTTTGTGGGCTACTCAGCTTCGAAGAACAAGAGCGGTGTCCAATTTACTCAGCTGGCAGAGACCTAGTTTGGTTGCAGGAATTAATTCGATTGCCTGCCAGCATTTCATGACCCACGCCATCCATATGTGAGGCTAATGGGTTTGTAAGATCCTTTCACACTTGGACAGAGGGATTGCCGAGTATAGTTGCGTCGGGATAATCTAGTGTAGGACACAGAAAATACACAGCCGGTTTCGATTGTAACGTGCAGAGTACATTTTCTGTAAATGATGTATTTCAGTTCATACTGGCAGTCATTGTTATTTTTTGCGGGGAAATAGAGAGATTTGATACTCATCTGGCGAAGTACAACGAGCCAATTTGGCCAAGTGCATACTGTCGGCCATTTTTATTTTCTGTAAATGATGTATAGTCAGTGCATACTGTTGAACATGATAATCTGGTAGTCTAGCTTTCTCGCAAGAAAAAAAGTTTTGCGACAGCGATCTCTCACTTGATTTTTTTCCCCTAACGTTCATATTAGGGCCCAAACAAGAAGAAGAAAATCTTAACCGGTCGCGGGCCTCGAAGCTACAGTATGCTGGTCCCATCACCGGCCCGTGAGAATCTAGTTGCTAGGGTTTTAGGCTTAGCCTCTCCCAAGGTTTTTGCGCAACCTGCGGCACGGCTCACCAATGGCTTAGCGGTTCCGGCTAGTAGCAGCCATTCGTGCCCCCATGTGCTCCTCCATGGCTGACCCAGCGGACGCCGCCACAGCACCGGCGAACGATGACGACGTCGACGATCTCTACGCCGACCTCGACGACCAGGTGACCGCCGCGCTGGCCGCGGCTGGGGAGAGCGGCGGTTCCAACGCCAAGGACTCCGACCCGGCCACCGACGCCGAGGCCGAGGCCGACGCCATCGAGGCTGTGGATTTGGGGGACGGGCTCACGGGCTATAGTAGCAGCGACGAGGAGAGCGAGGATGACCTCCACATCGTGCTCAACGAGGACGGCTGCGCGCCGCCGCCTCCTTCTGCCGGCCGGTGCGAGGAGGGATGGGCGGAGGAGTGCGAGGAGGGGGAGCTTCGGGCCAGCCTCTTGAAGAGTCTATCTGCTAAGGACGGCGGACAGCGCAAGGTATGCTTCGCGAATTTGTGAGGGATCGCTACTTGCTAGTGTCAAATTCGTCGAAACAATAGCTAATTTTTGCTCATCTAGTAGTTAATTGGGACGTGCTGAGAGTTCCTGATTATTCAGCACCGGTCTCGGTACACTCCATAATGCATTGATTATGCATCCCAAATTCCGTTGCTCTGATTTCTGATACATTAGCATGTAGTAGCTTGGAAATGCTATTTTGTAAATTTAACGAATTATATAACTAATTTGGATGAATGATGGGGTTTTCCATGTAATTGCGATTTCCAGCTTCACGGGCTCCGCTACAAGGGACCTCTTGACAAAACAACAGTGGCAATCACAGGACAAGGTGATCTAGGTCACCAGCATGCGTTTCAGAAGAATTATTATTTTTTCTTGCCAAGAAACAGGTATGCTCCCTTCTCTCATTCTAGCACAAAATCCTTAGAATTGTGTAACACGGAACTTTGCTACTCATGTTCTCGTTGCGATAGCGAAAAGAGTATTTATGGCTTTGTTTGGCGATTAGACATTGGATTATTTATGACCGTTGCTTGCTTATTTATTAACTGCAACTAATTGGCTGGTCTTTCGTTCTGCCTTTCTATCATTATTAGGATATGTAGTTGTACTTGCTTGCTTATTCGACCATTCTTCTATTATTTCAGGACGGTTTTCGACATAAACATTGAAGCATTTCAGCAGAAGCCTTGGAGACAGCATGGTATAGATCTTACTGATTACTTCAATTTTGGTCTGGATGAAGAAGGTTGGAGAAAATATTGTTTTGGCATGGTAGGGTTCATGACCCATTTTTTCTTCACATTTGTGTTGGGACTTTATAATTTGAGAAATTGTGATAGAGAAACTTTACTGTTTTTTTCCTGTAGAAACAGTTCACACAGGGAGCCAGATCACTTGCAGAAAAATCGTCAGGAATGGATCAGGTGAGACACAGCCTTGAAGGTTTGTCTGTGTGCTTATTAAGAATTCTCTTACATATCTTTGTATACAGGAATCACATCACAATCTTGAATCTAGTAAGCTAATGCCAAAGTCAGCAATTTATTCTGGATTTGAAGGAAGTAATGACGTTGCCAAGGTAATATGAAGTAAACTTTTCTTGTGGTGGAAGCATTACATGAATTATGTTCAGTCTATGAGAGCTAACTTAATACTGCACATCTAGCCAAAGGGTAGAGCAATCGATGTTCAAGGTGGTCTGTTTGAACGTCTTCCGTCAGCAGATATGTGGCGTCCAAGAGAAAGGGATTCTGATGTTGTGATACAAGTATGTTTCATCAAGGCGTCTAATATGTTGCCGCTATATCTCCTGATTTATATCTTATTACAAGTTATTCCTATTGTACAGGTAAACATGATGCTTTCGCCTTCAAATCACTCCACTTCTGATGACAACTCAACAGTAAATGATAAATGCATGACTGCTGAAAGGTATGCAGAGTCGGAACTACATGTCCCTGTTGTTTTGAGAAGGTTTTACTTGTATTTCGCAAAATGATTGCTGAGTTGACCGTATTCTTAATCACAATGAATGCAGAGTATTGGTTAATGATCCCGGTGTCAAATGTTTGAAAAACACTAACCATCTGGTGGACAAGGTTGTTCATAAGGAAGTGCTTAATGGAGGTTCCTCAGAGTGTACTGGGAGCAAATTGGATACGAGAGATTCAGCTTCTACAAGGGACCATTTTTCTAGTCCTCGTTATTCTGACATGCTTTCTGAAGAATCAACAGAAGATTGCTACTTTAAGAGAGCTAATAGATATCCAAATTCCAAGGCTACTTGTTCAGACACCAAGCTTAAGAATGTGTATGCCAAGTCTGATTTTTGCCGCCATTCGAGTAAATCAGACCAAGAAAGTGCTAAGGGTGACAGTCATAGCTATACCCCCTCTCCTGCTGATGATAGATATGACAAGACAGATGAACCTGATTTCATGTCCAGTGGCGTATTTATGAATCGTCAAAGTGATCACCGTCTCCTTAAATATGGGCATCAAGAAAGAAAAGAACAGAAGCGGAAAGGTTCAGCTCATGTAAGGCATGATGTGTTTGAGAAGGAAGAAAAAATAGCATATAGCTATGCTAGCAGGTATGATAGAAAGCATGAAGAGAAAAGATCTAGCTCCACTTTCCTTGGTAATGATTGCCGCAATGCTGTTCACAATCAGGTTTATGAAAGACGTGATTATTCACCTGCTGAAAGAGCAGCTTTGAGAAATGGCATGCATCGCTTTAGTACTATCTCTAACCATCATCACGACCGTTCTTCTTGGCATGAATTCAATGATGACCAAGATGATCTGCAGAGGCTCTCATTAGCCAAAGGGTGGCAGCGACGCCATGATCACAGATATGGATACAAGTCAGTGCAAAAGGCTGAGCTTTCTGATGACATCGATAGGCACATGTATAGAGAAAGTTATTACCAGGAAACTAGAAGAGTTCGACATGGCCACGGCGAGGATGATGGACTATTCGATTACAATGACTACCGATTTGGTGAGTTCTGTGGACCTGAGGTTAGGCGAAAGTACCGAAGCAGAAGATCTGCAGAAAGCAGTGATGAACATTGGAGACATCCTTACCACCTCGTTTCGCCTCCTCGGGCAAATGACTACCTCAAGAATCCTGAGAGAAACTGGTCTTCTCCTGGTTTAACTTCGTTGAGCTCAAGAAACAGTCGAAATGCCAAATTCATGCAATATCATCATGATGAATACTATCAAAATAACAAGCACCATAATTCTTTAGTTCACGTTGACAACATTCAACAATCTGTTTCATTCACTGCTGCCCCCTCTGAGACTGGTTATTGTATTCTTCCAGTCAAGAGGAAGCTCCATGCTGGTCTGGGTTCAATGAGCCGTAAAGATCTTCTCGGCGTAGCAATTTCAAAAGGGAGAAGACTGAAGCAGGACCAATTCATGATCAGTGATAGGAAGCTTTGTGCTGTGGAGATGCACAATTCTCCAAAGGAAACTGTTAGAGAAGCCATTTATAGTTTCAGTGATATGAGAGATAGTAATACTATTTCAAACATTCACGATGAAAGAAGGCATGAGCACATGAATATTCAGCCCAAGGACGCAGATAGCATCCGCTTGAATGATAGGAAAAGAAAGGTAAACTTTGAGGAGATAAAATCAGAAATGTTGTACACATATATAATATTCAATATATCTTTTTCCCTTAAGTTCTTATTGTGGCAAGAGGGTGATTTCAACCAGCACATATGTGCACATAAAAAGGGAAGAAAAGGAGTGGGGCTTTATGCTGCTCAAAACTGAATTGCACATAGCTCAGTATGGTGGTGGAATTTGCAAGTCCTCAGTTTTCTTTGAAATTTATGTTTTTATCTTTTAGGGGCATTTACGCACTTCCAGAACAATGCACATGCTCCTTTGGTAAGCTGTTTCTTTAGATGGTCTGGTCTCTGGTGGGATCCTACCAAAGTTTGGTGTCAATTTTAAACCAACTTGGATATCGGTCAGATATAGTTGCTCCATGTCTGTAAACAAGGCCTGAAATAACTTAACAGGATTCTGGATTTTTGTTGTTTACAGGTTGGCCTTTTTTTTTGCGGATGAATGGGTTAGCGTTTGTCCATATTAGTCCTATTGTCAACATTTTGATTGGTATTTCTGAACTAGGGCGTGTATCGGGATAACTACTGTCTAGAGAATAGCCATGGATACATACTTAACAATATCTGATGCTATTCTCTTGCTGTTTAATAATCTTCTCGCACTTTAATGTACGCTCAGTCGCTCACAAGGTAGTGTTAGCTTCTTTTCCACTGCTGAGATTATAGCCTGCTCCCTGCTCTGGCATTTGCATACTTATCTCCAATGAGTGATTGTATTAATTTGCACCACTGTCATACATGGTCAATGAAATGCCAATTTATCTTCTACTATTAGTATCTTCAACATATATGATGCCTGGAATCCTCTGCTTCTAGTCAGTCACAGTACTTGGATCTTACAGTAGCAGGACATGGTATGCACATGGAGATACACAATTTCCTGATGTGCCAACACAGTGACGGTGAAATACATGGGTTAAAGTTCTGCGCATTTGTACTTTGTAGATTGTGTTCTTGTATTAATACATGCTAGGTTGCTTCACAAGCAATTTATATAGATATTTTAAATACAACTATAGAGGTCTATGTGCTGTACATTTGTGCTATTTTTGTGTGATAATGTTTGTCTGTGTGTGTTCTGTGTTGGCTGGTAGGTTTGTTTTTAAATAACAGTGACCTAGTGTGTGCTGTGAATATGTAACATCATCGTTGCTTGCTGAAGTGTTTGGTGTCCAACGTGTGCCAAGGACCTAATGTCAGCATACTAGTGCTTTGGACTTTTTGACTGGCTTGTTCATGTCAAGTATTTGAAATTTGATAGATCCAAGCTCAAGAAGTGACAGTTTTCCTCCCTGTGTACTTATTTTCATGAGAATATTGTACCTGGTTTGGTTTGTACGTCTGGCCATTGATGAACTCAGTAAAATGTACTACAACTAAAATTCCAACTTGACATTTCCAGTTAAATTACAATAACCATTGAACTAATCGCAAATTCATTTCTTCTTAGGGACCGACTATTGTACATTTTTTGTATATTTTTTCCCATAAAAGGAAATCTTAAATCAATTTCCATTTCTGCTCTGAGGCCTGAGGTGAGACATTGTTCGATTCTTACACGACGTCAGACATTTTACTTCGGATATCCTCTCAGATCTTAATAATTTAAACTGTTAATGGGTTGTCAGTTTTGGTGACATTTGGAGATTATTATGGTTTAATCTTATTTTGCTCTCTGTTGAGCTCTGACTGCACATTCAATATTCAAGTGGATAGCCTTTTAAACTTGTGCTGTACTTTACTTTCACCTAATCCTTTTACTATGACCTGGCATATCCCTGTTAATTTTTCTGTTGTCGATTTGTTTGACAAAATAGTAGCATTTACTATCCCATAGGGGCGGATTGACTGTCACTGAGTCAGTACAAAGGCATCCACTTGTAACTATCGTGCTCATACAAGTGTTCTCACTAGTATCTTGATTAATGCCATATGATTTTATCTCCCGAGGGTTTTATATAATGCCTAATTACACTTAAGTATGCCTTTACTTAATGTATAAATCTATTGTAACTCAATAAGGTCTGAGTTAACACACATTACACATTGCTATAATGCTGATTGGTTTCATTTGCCAAGTATATCAATAACATGAGAATAAATTTAGGTTTTTCTTGCTAGATTCTCAAATTCGGAATTTAACAAGATTCAAATGATTATGCTACATATCATCAATCCATGGCAGGTTCCAGTGCACACTGATTACTGACTGGAAATTCATGCATCATGCTGTGACTATCATGTTTTGATATTTTGATTGAGCAAGATTGCAGTCAAACTACTCGAGTTTGTTACTGGAACACCAATAACTCCAATGAAATCTCTGAAGTATGCGCTGATGTATATGAAAGCTTGGGTTTTAAATTCTAACATGACATGCTGAGAGAAAAGGGGTTTCCTGACAATGTTGTGGTATTGACGTTCCTTTTGGTCTTCATTTTAAAATAATATAGGTCAAAATTAGATGCTCAATAGGATGGCTATGTTCTTAGAAATATTCTATGTTTTGCTGCACGTTTAATTTGATAAACCAATTTGAGCTCAGTTCAGGCTGTGTCTCCTCTTCTTTCTTTTTATTTTTTTATATTCTAGGAATTTTTCTGCTGCCCTTCTCCATATACTTTTAATAGTTCATTGGAATAATCACCTTTTCTCTTACATAATTTGTTTGTACTAGTTATTTTTGTGAATATTCCCAGTTACTGCTTGTGGTGAGGTGTATATATACCTTCTGGATCCCCCAGTAGAAATGTTTTAGATTAATTAGGTGTAAATGGGGAACACCCACAGTAGCTCGTCCAGTTCAATTGGTTTTCCCCATCAGGGAAAAAAAGACACATGGATGGTTAAGCAATAGGATATTATGTCTTAAGTAATTATCTCTTCATATTTACTTTAGTGATCTAAGACGTCTTATAAAAGTTTACAGAGGGAGTATGATTTATCTTATCAATAAAATAGCCAGAACTTTGTTACTTGTAATTTACATTTATGTTCAGGTTCATATTTTCAATCCGTAGTATAGATTAAGAACATGTTCATGTCCATAAGAATGATAGTACATGGTTTATATCCGGCTGACTTAACACATGCAGTTACTGGTAGAAAGCATTAATACTTTCTGTGCCTGTATATTTTGCTTAATATTTATACTTAGAGGAAACACTTAGTTAATATATTTGTTGTTTCTTTTTGTAAAGCAGTGCTGCATCACGAAATATTGATCTCTCAGACACTTAATTTAGCAGCCAATATCCTATAAGTAATCCTACTGGTTGCTGAAGGATAGTTAGGAATATATTTCTTTTAGGCCGCGTTGTAAGTTTACCAAGTTTTATCTGTAACTTCTGTATACTGTATCACAATATTATCTTACCAGATGTTTGATGTGCCCTGGTAACTACTAGAAAATTGACAATTATTGTTGCTTAGTAAACAGTCATTTAAACCCTGAAGTTCATTGTTCAGTTTGAAATGAACTCCGATGTCTAAAGCTCAGATATTTGTAACCCCGAAGTCTAAAGCCCAGAATTTGTAACCCCGAACCTGACAAACCAATCCCTTACTTCCTGTTTGGGTGTTTAGCTGCATTGGAGCCCATTACTGCCCAGTAGACCGGATTTGATCAGCCTTGAATGCCATTTTTTCTAAAGAGAACAACAACATCGCCCCTATCTTCCCATACCACCAACACTTCTATACTTTTCTCCTTTTCTTCTCATGCCACCAGCCGAAGTGAGGGATGCCAAAAAAGGGGGTGGGGTCAGTGTGCGGAGTCCACCTGTGACGTTGCTCGGTCCAGAGCTCGCGTTAAGTGGCACTCAAGGCCACAATGGCGGTGGTTGCATCATTCTCACATCGAGGTGGCACCACAAGTGCAGAATTGTGCGATTGATCGAGGGAGGGTGATGAGCAAGGAGAGGACATAGTGTATCCACGAGTAAATGTTTAGGACTCACTGTTTGGCAAGCATCACCCTTTTTTCCCTGTGTGCCAAACAAGCTGTCTAAGTTGGTTCAGATTAGGAAGTTCAGGGTCCTGAATTTAGGGACTGGAAGTATGAGCACACATCAAACTGGAGGGTTTATAATGGACTTATTTTTCTCTCTGTATGCCTATTTTGGTGCTTTGTTAACATGGCCATCATTGTAGAATCTTAACTGTCAATGCTAAATTGCTGATGATTCTTGTGTCCCGGTCCTTTGCTTCTACTACACCTTGTGCATTAGTGACAAGGAGTAACTGTCAAAGCTTTAAGAGCAGTTGTTTACCCAACAATGGAACAGGAATATAATTCTTGCACTATTTGTGTTTGCCATTTCAGTACAAGTCGATGTGCACCTTTTTACCTTATTTTTCTTGCATGCGTGCTCTCACCATCTGCGGACTTTTGTTCCTCAATGCTATATTGTCATTTTATTGCAGTTTAAGCTCCAAGGCAATGAGATAAGGCGAGTTGAAAGTGACACCGAGGGATGTCTTCCTGCAGACAAGAATTTGCACAGTTCCAAACACAAGGATGTACATCAGAAAGCACAGAGGATGAAACTGAATAGAAGTTACTATCAGTCAGTCTACCAGGGCTCGGAGAAAACAGCAAACCAAAGACGCCAAACTTCCAAGGAAGAAGATGAGATTGAGGAGGGAGAATTGATTGAAGAGGACCATCAGGATACTGCTCCAAACAGAAAACCTAACAAACCAAGAAACGCAGCATTGAAGTCAGTGATTGAAGCAAGCTCAGGCGGTCAGTTAGAGATGATGAATGCAGCGTCAAAAGATATTTGCGACAAGGGAGCTACAAGGGAATGTGACGAGAAACACATACTTAAGGTAATGGAAAAGATGCAGAAGAGAAGGGAGAGGTTCAAAGAAGCTGTTACTGTTATCCAAAAGGAGCAAGACAATGGCAAGGATGAACTGCTAGCAGTTGCGTGTGGTGCGGATGGTGTCAAGAATCAGCGACCTGCAAGGAAACGTCGTTGGGGCGGCAATGGTTAGATGCTGAACTAACCTTGAGTCAGGCATATTTTGTGCCGAAATATCGTCTTATGGTACTTGGGAGGAGCCAAAGTGCCAATGTTTTTGATGAACGAGATGCCGCTGTCATCTAGCGATTCAGGTTGAGACACTGTAGATTGAATATGTTTTGATGCTTGGAATAGGAAACAAAATGTACAAAAGCATTCACACATTGCAGTTGTAATTGACCTACAGTTTCAACATTTTTGTCAGAGCAGTCAGCTAATAAGATCAACGGCATCAGACTGAATATCTGCTCGTCTTTCCTCAGGAGAGGGTTGCTTTTTTTTTTTCCTTTTTTTTCTGCTGCGCGGGGAATTCTGACACTACCTCTCTTGGGTATATTTGGCCGTGGTCTCTACATATGGATATTTTTTTTTGAACCGGGCTAATCCCCTTTTCATTAAAGATATAATGGAAATACAGCCAAAGCCAAGTCCATGACCAAAGGGAAAGAGGAAAAGCGAGTTCAAGCACTTCAGGGAAACCCGCTGTGAGCGTTCGCAATCGAAACGCCCGCTACAAGGCAAAAACCCTGGAGCACTAATAACACGCAGCGAACAGCAACAAGTTCGATTGTGGAGTTGTCGTAGTGTGCTGCCGTATGCCTGCTTCATGTCTTGGTTGTGTTTTTTGCATGCATTCCTTGGGCTCCTAACTGCAGTGTAGTTTTAAAAGTAGAGTATGGTTTTTGCCGCGGTTATGTTTCTTCATGTGTTTATTAAGCTGTACTGGCAGCCTAAGCGAGTGTTATGCTGGTTTATTTTGCGTGGATTGCTCTGTAACCAGGGCAAAGATCACTTGAGTCAAAAATTATCATCCATATTCATACCCGCAAGTTTTCCTTGTTTTTCAACTCAGGACTGGTGATATCTCTCGCAGCGAGTCAAAAATGAGACGTTGATCATTTCGAAAGACAAAAAAAGAAAGAAAGAGATGTTGATAGTTTCATAGTACATCCCCGGTCACAATCACAGGCAGAAACGGGACGCTTCTCTTTTCCTTGCGTAATTTGTTGTTTCTTCTCCTTTCGACGAGAACAGGAGACGGGCGTCCCGCCTCGTGTCCAATCGCAAGCCGAGGCGAAGCACTCGTCCCGAGAGGTTTTGCCGGTCCGGTGAAACTCAAAAGACACTGACCTTCCCTGCCCGGCGACGTGGCGCGCTCCGGGCCTCTCCAACGGCCTCCCCAATCCCCGCCTCCCGCTTCTGCCCCCGCAGCCCCGCCCACGGCGTCAACAGCACCGCACGCGCGTGGGCAATCCCGTAAACTCCGCACCCCCTCACTCACAAAGCCACGCCTCGGCCTCGCCCGCCCCGCCGCTCCGACCAGAGCACCGCGTCGGGCTCCAGCGCCATGGCGATGCGGCTCTTCTCGTCCTCGCCGCCTCCCCCGCCCCTCCAGGGCCCTGCCACCACCAAGGCCTCATCCGCCGCCGCGCTCTTCTCTCTCCGCCTTCGCCGCGGGAGGCCTGTTGCGGCCGCTGCCGCGGCAGGGGGAGGGCCCGAGCGGGACGGGGAGGGCCCCTTCGACAGGAGAATGGAGGAGATCGCGAAGAAGGTCCCGCTCTTCGAGCCGGCCATGGGCGAGCCCGCCGCCACGGCTGGGCGCCCGCTGCCCATCAACCTCGAGCTCTGGCTCCACCGCGCCAAGGTGCACACCAGGAAGTACGAGTTCGCGGAGGCCGAGAAGCTCCTCAACAAGGTGCGCACCTACAGTGCATAATTCACTGGAATTCCGTAGGCGCTGCATCTGCATGCATCCAGAATAATACTAGTATGACATCTCACTGAAATACATCAAGAGATAATGAGGCTACACTGTGCTCTAAAATGCTACTAGTATGGTTTAGAATGATGATCAAGTGTCTAATTGTTTGGTTGCTCTAAGCTGACGACCCCTTTCTGATCCAGTGTATGTTGTACTGGCCTGAAGACGGGCGCCCATACGTCGCGCTTGGGAAGCTATATAGCAAACAGTCGAGGTTTGACAAAGCTAGAGTGGCTTATGAAAGGGGCTGCCAAGCCACACAGGGAGAAAATCCATACATATGGCAGGTTCGCACGTCATCACCTCACTTTGCTAAACCGACTAGTAGAAAAATTAGACATGTGGTTCGTCCTGTAGAGGCTTACGTGTCAACATAAATAATGTACATACGGTTATCTTAATATCTTAATATACCAAGTGTAAAAAAAAAAATGTTAATATGTCATGCGTGGATTTGACTACGTTTAACTATAATTCGTTCGTCTATATGTTATACTCGGTGTTTCTCAAACGAAAAAGAATACACTGGGAGCACCTATAAGGGTCAATTTTTTCGACTGTTAAGTATTTAGCTTCCACTTACGCATGTTATTTATGTCAGAACATAATTTCTTGAATTATTGTTACGATCCGCTAGAAAACGTAGGAAGTCTTTCGAGATTTTTGATTGAAGCCTGTGTGGTGTGCCCAGCTGGAACTATCTTGCACATTGACCCCAATGTGTATGTTTTACACATCTAGAAATTATGTCATCTAGTTAAAAATTCAATAAAACACGCAGAAGTCATTGTTTTCCTTTTGCTTTGAATTACAGTGCTGGGCAGTGCTAGAAAGCAAGGGTGGGAGTATTCGAAGAGCACGAGAGCTATTTGATGCGGCTACTGTGGCTGATGCAAAGCACATCGCAGCTTGGCATGGGTGGGCAATTTTAGAAATCAAGCAAGGAAACATTAAAAAGGCTCGGAACCTACTTGCAAAAGGTCTGAAATATTGTGGAGGAAATGAGTACATTTACCAGACTCTTGCTTTGCTTGAAGCTAGAGCAGAGCGCTTTGAACAAGCACGGACTTTATTCCAGCAAGCTACTCAATGCAATCCAAAAAGTTGTGCAAGTTGGCTAGTAAGTATTTGCTTCATAGTTTTTTGTTTACTGCATAAAAGGAAATTGCAAGCTGTATTTTGTGTTGAACTGTGAACTTATCTCTGGCAATTTTCTAGTAGTCTTGGGCTCAGGTAGAAATGCGTGCAGAAAACAATGCCATTGCGAGGAAGCTATTTGAGGTAATACTATTTTCCCTCTCTAAGACAATCATACTTCTCATTGATGTTTTCTACTGATTTGGTTCTCATACTTGTAATTTTCTAAGGCTTGTTCATGTGTCTTCAGAGTTTTTTTTTTTGTCTTAAGAGGTAGTGTGAAGTAGAAAAAAATTCCAAGTAGCCATGGAATTATTGTAGATTCGCCCTATATTTGTCTGGTTTTTGTTGGAAGATCTGATCTACTAGTAACTATATTAGTTTCAGTTATTCCACTATAACACACTACTAGGGTCATACTATGGTGCTGTTGGTTCACATCTGCACGTGATGGTTCCTCGTATTATTTATCACATTCCTTGAAACAAAATCAAGTTCGTGACAGAAAGTAACTTTGGTTTTCCTGTGCAGAAAGCTGTCCAGGCTAGTCCCAAGAACAGATTTTCGTGGCATGTCTGGGCACTCTTTGAGGCCAATCAAGGTAACACTGACAAAGCAAGGAAGTTACTTAAGATTGGCCATGCTGTGAACCCTAGGGACCCTGTAATTCTACAGTCGCTTGCACTGCTGGAATACAATTGTGCATCTCCAAATGTTGCCCGTGTATTATTTAGAAAGGCATCTCAGATTGATCCAAGGCACCAACCAGTTTGGATAGTAAGAATTTCTACACTTACCTCTTTTATTAATCTGATCATTTAAGCTCCATGTGGTTTGCTTAACTTCATTTATAGTTGGTCTGTATGCCTTGCTTTAATGCTCCTTTCCCTTTGTCTGGAGATACAATTTTGTCAATTTCCGACGTTACTTTGTTGTAGTGCCTCTCACAATAGAGCTGCAACATGCAAGTCCTAGTTATTTTATGCAAATATACAGTTGAATCATTTGGGAATAGAAAGGTTCATGGAATATCCAGTGCATCCCTTGAGTTCAGAATATGTTTTCACTTTTGTTAGTACTTCCGTGTTGTGCTCCATATCCTTCTTTTACCTTTGGAGTTTAGATTATTTAGCCAGTGTCCTTTAAGATCTTGAGTGATATATTTTGAGTTTCTGCAGACTTTACCTTTGGTTGCAATTAGATATATTTCCTAACTTCCACTATGGAAGGTGTTGCATGTTCTCTTCTTTTTTCAGAGAGAACACGCAAGACGCATAAACTCACACACACCACGCCCCATGACGCTCACACATCTTCACTGGCTTCACTTAACGTGGGCACATGCTATTCTACTAATGCGTAACATGCACCTGCATGCGTAGGGATCAGTCAACCAGATATATATGGTCACAGGAATATCTGTAGGTTTTGCATGTTGTTGGTCACATTGAAGTAAAAAAGATTGGATATGAACAACTAGAAGGACAGATGTTTCTACCAAAATCAGGAACGAAAATATATTTATTTATTTTACTCGCAAAAAAAATCGTTCCTGATTTTGGTAGAAAAATAAATAAATAAATTTTCGTTCCTGATTTTGGTAGAAACATCTGTGCCAGTGTGCATTCAACATTTAGATGTGCCTTGCTATTTCCAGCTAATTGACATGGTACTTGCTTATGGGTTGCTTTCTTTACAGTATTTGGTTATGTTTGAAACTTAGCATTTCATGTTATAGGCTTGGGGTTGGATGGAGTGGAAAGAAGGAAATGAGAGAACTGCAAGGTCACTCTATCAAAGAGCCTTGTCAGTTAATTCAACAAATGAATGTGCTGCTCGTTGTCTTCAGGTAAAGAATATCACTTGAACAAAATCTGATACTTTGTGTAAGTGTTTGTTATACCTTTTCGTCTCACACACCGTTGAATATATACAGTTTGTTTTGATGAAATACTCCAATACGACTGCTTGCTTGTATGTGAAGCGTCTGTTGTATCCATGATCTGAAGGCTCAAACTGCATTCATTCTAGCAATTTGAAGATTAGATCCTAATGTTGGCCATTATTCCATTTACTGTCTCATACCATTAAATTATGAGCACTACTTTCACCTCGTCTTCCACCACCTCGGACGACGCCATCCCAGAGAATCTTGGAGACGGACGCAACGTGCGACCAGTTCCTCTTGCGAGGACGAAAGCCTCCTCTCCCCCCTACTCCACCTTTCCTTCTTTTTATTTCGCTTTCCTTTTGCTTTATTTATTGTTATCTATTCTCCCCCGCTCTTGTTCCCAGCTTTTATATCTTCCATTTTCTACCCGTGCTCTGACGTGGATTGCCGGTGGGTAACTACTTTTTAGGCTTGGGGAGTCCTAGAACAGCGTGTGGGTAACTACACCGCTGCCAGAAGATTGTTGAGGTCTTCGCTGAACATCAATTCTCAGAGTGAGGTGACATGGCTGACATGGGCGGCGCTAGAGGAGGAACAGGGGGATCCAGTTCGAGCTGAAGAAATACGGGACCTTTATTTTCAGCAGGTTAGTGCAGGAAAACTATATCTTTTGTGTTCATGTGTTTGTGCCTACATCTCCATGAACAACTAGTAGCAGGCTAGCAGCAATTGTTAGCCTACCGCTTGAAGACCCCTGGCAATGAAACTGATCATTCCCCATGCTGACAGCGTATCGAGGTCGTGGATGATGCCTCCTGGGTCATGGGCTTCCTCGACATCATCGATCCTGCTCTAGACAGCGTGAAGAAGCTCCTAAACATGGACCGACCGTCCGGTCAAGTGACGCAGCAAGGCAGTACCACCATGAGCACTTCTGCAGGTGTAGAGCCCTCCGCGAGTACCACAGCTGAAGGTTCAAGTACTTCTGACCTCGACGGCGTCACGGCTGAAGGTTCAAGCACTCCCAACCTCGACAGCATCGTGGACCGCCGTGCTGCATACACTCGGGAGGCAGAGAGTGATTTTGACGTGGATGGCTTCATCAGGAGGAGGCTGGCCCTGGACCCGGCGGAGCTAGACGCTGTGCTAGAGGGCTCTGATCCCAAGGGAGTTATTTCTCAGAGGAGGAAGCGGCGGCTGACCAGGAAACCTCTCCCTCTTCTCCCCGTGCCGTAGTTCCTCCTTCCGTTCAGCATTAGCAGCAGTTGTTGCCGTGTCCACCGTGCACAGCCATCGAGTGATCACTGACAGGTACCGTGGCCTGAGAGATAGTAGTAAGTAGCACGTGCATTTTTGTGCATATCTGTAATAAGAACCCCGATGCTGACATTAGCAGTCACTTGCCCATTGTGTATGTAGTTCTGTCAGAGGCTGCTCGAGAAGCAGTGTAGCTGTGTATAGAAGCCCATCAGTCAGTGTGGTTACAGCATTTGTTCTCTGCAAGTAGTCTAACTCTCCAGATAGATGCCACTCGATGTCTCGGAGGAGCGCCAGCATTGGCCATCTTCCGTTTAATCATGCCTTGGAGCCTAGTAAAAGGGCCAAGTCAATCCGTAGCGGAGCGTTGAGCTCATCCCATTGTGGTCCTGAAGTTGACTTCAGTCGGTTTCGATTGTGCGTCTGAGTGAAGGACGGGCAACGCTAGCAATCAGACTACTGATAGCTGCCTTCCCATTAGACTAGTGCTGCATTGTTGGATTGAAGTCTCCTGGAACATCTGATTAGAAAAGTGGGCCTAGGTGGTTTGCATGTGGCGCACTAATTATGATTTGTTTCCGTCAATTACTCCCTAGCACTAATTGCCTTCTTAATGCTTCCTCCTTGCTACCAAATCTGTACTACTAGGGGAAACGATGCATCTCACGAACCGGGTGCATCTATTGGTCAGTTTCCATGATGGGAAGCACCATGCATGTTCTATTAACAGTTAAAAGCATACCAATTCATTTTGCTTCTACCGGCTAGAAAATTTGCTTCCATAACAATCGGAGATTGTTTCAATTTGGTGTGATTTGTATCCAACATGACAATTTATTTGCATTGTCTAAGGACAATGCGGACACCTTATTTTGCATTGTCTAAGGACAATTTATTTTCCAACTTTACAATTTCATGCTTCCATCAAACCTTTTTTCACCATTGTTACGGACTCTTTAGACCAATTAAACTGGGAGTCGTCTTCCAAAGAATTTGGTATCTGCATCCTAATAAATAGTAATTTGCTTCCAAAAAAATTGGAATTTGCATAAAAAAACATTTTCTTCCATAGAAATTGGAATTTGCATCCAAAGAAATGAGCATTTTCTTCCATCCAATTTGTAATCTGAATCCAAATAAACCAGAATTTGCTTTCGTACAAGAAAAATGAAGTCTTCATTCCAGATATATATACATATTTTTTGCATCCAAATCATTATGATACTCTTTTCATAGACTAGTGAATTGCTTCCATACAAATATAGTTTTGTTTCATTACAAAGAATAAGAAAAATATCACTTCAAATAACATGGGGAATGTTTCCACAATGATGAACGCGTGTCTCCGTTAAATATAGGATTTGCTTCTGCGTGGTAGGAAGCATCAACCCATCTATCACGATGACACGAATTGCGAGGACCCTGTCACTTACAACGTCGCCACGTGGACATCCGTGCTACTTCTTGCTAACTTCTTATGTGCTTCCTGCAATTGGAGTACACAATCATGCGCCAAAGTTAGCAAAATCTAATGAACAAATCCAAGGGAGATGGAGAAGAACTATAGAACTAAAGTGCTGCGAACAATGGAAATATCCCGCGCAGGGTCGATTGGCAAACTACCCTATTACCCAGAGGCGTGGTGCTTCTTCTTACTAACTTCCTATGTGCTTCCTGCAATTGAAGTACATAATCATGCGTCGGAGTTAGCAAAATCTGATGAAGAAATCCAAGAGAGAAGGAGAAGAACTCCACAACTACAATGCTTCGAACAATCGTATAGAACTCCCGGTGTGGTGGTGGTTCATTCTTGGTTGTGAGAATCACATGCCTATAACCTGGAGGAAGACCTAGAGCTTTGTCAATCATATTCTGTAGCAGCTGTGGTTGGATGAAAATATGCTATATACAAGATACATACAAGATATGTTATACACAGAGTTCAAATTGAAGCATAGAACTCAAGCAAAATGAACAATATTTGGCCAGCAAGGGAGGGATATTTTGACTCACCAACATATAGATTGATCTGTATTACCATTTTAAGCATTTGGAAGCAGAATTTTTTTAAAGTTTAGAAGCATCTGCATAGCATTATTTATGCTACATACTCCCTCTGTTCCGAAATAATTGTGGTCGGGGAAAACTAGTGTACCGAGCGTCACGTTGCGATTTTTCTTCGCTTTCCCGTTTTGCCCTCCCGCGCGCTCTCTCCCCGACCGCTCGCAGCTCTCACTCTCTCCCTGACCACTCGCTCTCTCTCTCCCCGACAGCTCGCTCTCTCCGACCCCGACCGCTCGCCCTCTCGTCGGCCAGTCGCCACCCTCTCCCTCTCGTCGGCGTCTTCCTCACCGCAGTCTTGCACCTCACCACCCATAACCCTAGCAACCCGCCTCCCTCTCGTCGGTGAAAGGTGACATTTTTACCAGCTGAGGTGCCCGATTCGTGACGGCGGTGCTCGATTCGGGGGCGGCGGTGCTCGATCCGTGGGCGGCGGTACTCGATCCATGCTGGAGCAGCGGGAGGAGGAGGCCAAGGTGGAGATCGTGGTGCGGGAGGGGGAGCTCGGCGCGACGGCGTCTGGATCTGAAGCGCGGCTGCTCCACCTTCCTCAGGTTGGCGGGGACCTCCGGCTCGCTGCAGAGGGGAAGGGCCCGACCTCCGGCGGCCTCTGCGGGCAGAAGGGGAACTGCGTCGGCGACGTCGTCGGCGTCGGCGTCCCAGGGACAGGGCACGGCGGCACGCACTGCGGGCCCATGCACATGCACACCGTGCCGTTGCCGCCGTCCGCCAGCGCGCCGCTGGCCGACAGGAGCAGCCACAGCCACACGGCCACGACGAGCAGGACCGCCGGCGACGGGTTCGTGCAGTCCCGCGAGGACCGCGCCGTGTGGGATGCCGAGACGACGTTGCCGGAGAAGGAATCTCCGACTACCTCACGCCCGCCGCTGGCCTGCACATCACTGAGTAAATTTCTGTAAATTTCAGAGATGATGCTGGGTGCTTCTGTTTGTTTGTGTTGATATGATGTGTCCTCTTGTCTGTCCCGATGCTGGAATGAAATGGCAATGGAAAGTTCAGTTATCATCCGATGCCTCTGTTTGCTGCTTGATTGCTTTGTGATTTTTCAGTGGTCTAGTTGTAAAATGAAGCACGGTTATGCAGTTGTAAAATGGAGTTCAGTTATCATCTGGATTTTTTGGTTTTGCTTGTGTGCCCTGTTATTTTTGTTTGCTGGCTCTGTGGTTCAGTGTTTCTGCACCTTTTCCCCCGTGTCTGTACAGTGATTTGATGAACGCATATGGGCTTTTGGCTCTGCTCGAAGTGATTCTGAATTTTGTTTGGGTAAGCTAGCTAGCTGAAGGTGAATAAGCGACATATTTTGAATTCTGTTCTCTGTACATTTTGTCGTTATTGCATTCAGTTTTAGGATAATCATCACACCACTGACTCAGTATCTACCTAACCTTTGGTGCTTGCAGTACAATTGATATGCCAATTGTGTTGTGTTATCTTCCATATGCAAATGAAGACACCATACTGTCAGGTTTCTTTCAAGCTCAGGTGGTGTGGTATCTGCTCGTGTGAAGACATCTGTGTGCGGCTGCAGAGAGTGGTATTCTAGCAGGTAATTTAGGACACCTTGCAAGCAGCAACTACCCCCTCCGTAAAGAAAGTGATCTAAACGCTCTTATATTTTTAGTGATCTAAATGCTCTTATATTTCTTATTTTTAGTGAAACTGCTACGAATACAATCCTGCCTGCGAACATAGAATCCTGCCTGCGCATTTTGAAGCAAGACTCCTGTGATTATTTATACTGAACTCTGTTTGTGTTTTATCTTGAAATTCAGGCTTACTGTATCCTGAAATTCAAGCTTACTGTATCCTGATTTAACTGGAGTACAATGTTGTAGCTTCACTTGTCTTCCAGTCAAATACTCATGTACTCCAACTTTAACTGGAGTAGACCCCAACTTAATCATAATCAATTGTTGCCTGTGGTGCTTGTAGGAGTGGCAGCACTACTTTCCTTGTTCTCTTCTCTCTTCTCTCTTCAGTATAGTAGGACAGCAGTAGTGTGGGACAACAGTAGTTTAGTGCAAGTTTCAGTTCATTAACTGAATTTTTCAGTTACTTAACTGAAACTTTTTCAGTTACAGGACTTCTCTTCTCTCTTCTTCGCTCTTCTCTTTCTCTTCTTGCATCTGTAGTTTAGTGTAGGGTTTATTGGAGTACTTCCCTTGTGCCCTCCATACTCCTCTCCTCTCCCACTCCTTTCCTCTCCCACTACTTTGCTTGTTTTCTTCTTTTCTAAATTATCTTCTCATCTCTAAATTCACTCATCTTCTCTCCTACTACTCTCTTCTCTTCTCTTTCATTTAAATGGAGTACTCCACACAAGCAAATGAAACTTTTGAATTACACATACAAGTCTCACAAAATGGAGAAAAAATATATGGAGTAAAAATGATCACAAAATGGAGTTACACATACAAGTCTCACAAAATGGAGAAAAAATATATGGAGTAAAAATGATCACAAAATGGAGTTACACATACAAGTCTCACAAAATGGAGTAAAATAGGTTCCTGGAGTACTGAACAGTTTCAGAATACTCCCTGTTGTACTGAAAGTTTCAGCAACTGTACATTGGATTTAAATTTTTATTCCAGAGTTGAAAGCCAAGAACACAAATTATGCTACTCCAGTACTAACACAAGGAGTACAAGCATTTCACTCAAGCAAAATTGCACTAACAGAGCACTACTCACATTCCTCTCTTGCCTGTTGCTACTACTGCAAGCACTAACAGAGTACAGCAAGCATCACAGCCAACAAGCAAAATTCCAGATGCAAATCTTGCTGGAGTGCTTCACTTTTCATAGCTGCACAGAATAAAAAAACAGTTTCAGTAGCAGCAAACAAACTAAGACTAGCACATAAACTTGCTGATGTACTCCACTTTTCTTTTCTTTTCAGTTAACAAAGAATTAAGCACACTCACTCGCAAAATTATTCCTAACAGAGCACTACTGACATTAACAAAGGGAGGCACAGCCTGAATATATGTCACTACACTTGACGTCTTGATTTGCCAGTGGAATCAGAATCAAATCAGATATGTCAAACACATATGTCAAACAGCATATGGACTTATCATGCTGGTTTTTGGATGATTTAGTTAATCAAATTGACATCAATTGACCTGTTTTTTGGATCAACTGCAGATTCTCTTGATTGGAGTGGAGAGGAGCAGCAGAAGTGGACAGCGCAGCGGCTGACCTCGAGCTCTTGATTGGAGTGGGGGGAGGCGGCCGGCGAAGGATCTGTGACCAGCAGCGAAGGATCCGAAGCTGTGGTGGAGCAGGCAGCCGGAGGGAAGGGCACCGGCGAGGGAGCTGCGGACCGCAGCGGGGAAGGGCGGCCGATGAGGGAGCTGCGGACCACGGCGGGGAAGGGCGGCCGGCCGGCGAGGGAGCTGCGGACCGCGGCGGGGAAGGACGCCGGAGATGTGGACGACGGAGGAGCCCGACGAAAGGGAGCAGCGACGGCGGAGAAGCCTGGCGGAGGGGAGGACGGAGGAAGACGCCTCCCGATCGATTTCAAATCTGGGGTAGTATCGTACTTTCACACTGTTTCACCTGGTCGGAACGATACCCCCAGCGACAATTATTTCGGAACGGAGGGAGTACTATACTAACTAAGCACAAACATATTAGTTTGGAAACAAATATATAGTTTCATGGAAGCCTGGAAATTTTAAATCATGTCGATAACTAATATTACTGCCAACATTGGGAATCAGATTATTGTGATCTGCATAAGAAATGAACCAAAATTCGTAGATGGCATAGTGATCCATTGCACATCGGGTATAACATAGATGCACTCAACAAATTTAATCGAAGCAAGCATTGCATCCAAAGTAATGCAAAATCAAATCAAGTGACGAACCAAGGAAGAGATGGATCGAACCCTAGGTCATGTCTGTACATACCGGGGGGCTGGGATTCGCACGCAGCTTCTTTGCCGAGCCGATGTGGTGCACCAACGAGGTAGGAGGGATGGTGAAGGGGCAGGGCCAGCCGGGGGGAGATCAGGAATTCGCACGGTGCTTCTTTGCCGAGCAGGTCATGCGGTATGTATTGAGATCAGGGATCGATGGAGAAGGGATAAGAGGCTGCACTGGCGAGGTGGAGTAGTTGTAGTCATCACGAGCTTTTGGTGCAGACGAGGGTGGTGGTGGATGCATCCGTCGCCATGAGCGAGCTCGGCGAGCTCGTGGAATTCGAGATGGGGTGGGGTGGGTGGATTTGGCAGGCGAGATTTACTCGCCCTTGATATGGCAAGGTCGTTGGTACGATTCAATCAGGCGAAATTTACTCGGGCTGCTAAAATTGTGGGGTAACTTTTTTTTTGAAGGGTAATTGACGGCAGGGGAGATTCGCGTCAAATATGAAGTGAGATTAGAATATAATCAACGACGCCGGACGCGTCTGACGAAAGCTTTCTATCACTTTCTATCAGAAGTCTGATAGAAAGTGTTTCCCGTGAAGGATGGCCCTGGGGGTGTTCGGCGGAGAGGGTGATTCTTAGAGCAACTCTAGCAGACCCTGCAAAACGCCCCGGCCCGCAAAATAACTGCCAAATTGCGGGTTGGGGCAAAAAAATCTGCACGACCAGACCCCGCATCCGGCATCTGTCCGCGAAAAATTTTGCAGGGCGCGGCAAATCTTCTCCCCCAACCTCTATCTTCACGGGCTGGGAGGCCGACCCGAGCTCAACCCCCATCCGGCGCGAGATTTGGCGGCGGCGGGGGGGGGGGGGGGGGGGGGGGGAGGGGGGGGGGACATTTCCGCGCGCCCTTTCCCGCTCCCCGCACCCTCCGCCACCATTGCCCCCCTCCGAAAGCTCCGGCTGCTCCTCCCCGGCCGTCCCTCGCCGCCATGGACGACCCCATGCTGTCCCCCGTCACCGTCGAGGTCGCGCACGCCCCTTCCCCTCGGGCGGATCTCATCGCCGGCCATGTTGGCCCTGCCGGCGTCGCCCAAGCACACGCCGCGCCTGCCCGCAAGCGGCAGGGCAACGTGCTTGTGCAGGGCGGGAATCCGGCTGCCCCCGCCGCGATGGCCCGCGCTCCGGGCGCCAATGCCGATGTGCAATCCCGGCCGGCGGCGGCGGAGGCCGGCAAGGCCGCGGCCGCAAAGCGGAGGAAGGTTCCGACTTCAAGGAAGCCATCTTCTTCAACCTCTCACTCCACCCCCCCCCTCGCAAGGAGGTGCTCTGGCGATGTCGTTCAACGGTGCCGCTCCCCCCGCGAGCGAGGTGTTCGACGAAATGGCCGGAAGGTATATCTCTTCGGACTTTGGTGATTCTCTTTCATTTTCGCCATTGTTTTCGATAGCTCGTGACTTGTTATCGTTCGCTATAGCGGTGGTTCGAACAATGCAACAACCGAGTTCGTGAACTTGTTGGACACGAACGCGGTTGACATTGATCAAGCCCCTTTCGAACCTTTCGACTACAATGAAACGGAGGGCAGCGTGGACGATCATGGTTGTGCGGACGAGTTGGCGGAGATCGAAGCGGAAGCGTTTGAGAATTCACAAGCAAAAGCTGGGAAAAGCCAAAGATCGAAGAACTACACTATCTTGGAAGATCAAGCTTTGATCAAAGCATGGAGTGCGGTGTCTCTTGATGCATGCACAGGTACTAATCAAATCGCCAAGAGATATTGGTGAAAGATATCAAGCGTTCCTACCGCAGCCCTTGGCTTGGCGTACAAGATGACACAAGAGGAGTTTGAGATGAATACAAGAGAGGGAAGGAGGTTGAGATTACAACACATATATTCTAACAGCCTCCCTTAATCTCAACTAACCTAAGTTAAGATTATTCTTGAATTCTTCAAATGGTCTTGCTGGTAAAGCTTTTGTAAAACCATCGGCCACTTGATCCTTGGAAGGAATAAACCGAATCTCAAGTTTCTTTGCTGCAACTCTTTCTCGCACAAAGTGAAAATCAATTTCTATGTGCTTTGTCCTGGCATGGAATACTGGATTTGCAGACAGATATGTTGCTCCCAAATTATCACACCATAAACATGAGATACGATTCTTCTTGATCCCCAATTCTTCAAGAAGTGATTCAACCCAAATGACTTCAGCAGTTGCATTTGCCAAAGACTTGTATTCAACTTCTGTACTTGACCGTGATACAGTAGCTTGCTTTCTAGCACTCCAGGAGATAAGATTAGATCCAAAGAACACTGCAAAACCTCCAGTTGATCTCCTGTCATCACTACATACTGCCCAGTCAGCATCAGAGAATGCACTCACGAGAGAGAAATTAGACCGTTTGAAATGAAGTCCTATTCCCATAGTATGTTTCACATATCTTACAATCCTCTTGACAGCTGACCAATGTGCAGAAGTAGGTGCATGAAGATATTGACAAACCTTTTTGACAACAAATGAGATATCTGGACGTGTAAGAGTTAGATATTGTAGTGCTCCCACAGTACTCCTATACCTTGTACTCTCCTCCTCTTGAAGTGGCTCACTCTCATATGCTGAGAGATTTTCTGAGGAGGATAAAGGTGTAGGCATTGGCTTACAATTTTTCATCCCCATGCGAGACAGAAGCTCAATGATATATTTTTCCTGATTTAACACAATACCATCTTGAGTTTTCTTGACTTCAATACCTAGGAAGAAATGCAAATCTCCTAGGTCCTTCAAGGCAAATTCTGAACTCAGATCATGCAAAAGAGCATTAGTAGCATTTTGTGAAGAACTTGCAACTATGATATCATCAACATATATAAGCACAAAAATGACTACTCCTGCCTTGTTATAAATAAACAAGGATGTGTCAGCCTTGGAGCAATGAAGCCAAGATATTTCAACTGTGAGCTCAATCTGGAATACCATGCTCTGGGTGCTTGCTTTAAACCATATAGTGCTTTATCAAGCTTGCAGACATAATGTGGCAATTTCTTACTCTCATAACCAGGTGGCTGCCTCATAAATACTTCCTCTTCCAGAACACCATGCAGAAACGCGTTCTGTACATCTAGCTGCCTTAGACTCCATCCTCTGGATACAACAATAGCTAACACAAGTCTGATAGTTGCAGCTTTCACAACGGGACTAAAGGTGTCCTCATAGTCAATGCCATAACGTTGCTTAAAGCCCTTTGCAACTAGACGTGCCTTATATCTGTCAATGGAGCCATCTGCTTTCTTTTTAATTCTATACACCCATTTGCAATCAATGATATTTTTACCTCTCTGATTTGGTACAAGATGCCAAGTTTTATTCCTCATGAGTGCAGAATACTCCTCATCCATTGCCTTCCTCCATTTAGGATCATCAAGTGCACTGTTCAACGATGTTGGTTCTCCTGAAATACACAACATTCCATATGGTATAGTTCCATCTTTTCGAATTTTAGGATTTCGTATACCTTTTTGTAGCCGGGTCATAACACGTGAAGAAACCTCTGCCTGTACCGCTGGTATACTCGCCACAGAAGATCCAGGAGAATCTGCTGATGCAGTGGGTTGATTTGTCATCATGCGCGCAGGAGATCCTGTGCCTGCTGGTGTGGCTGCCCCTCCCACAGGCACATGGGCGTCGCCCGTCCACCCGGCGCAGAGGATCCGCCACCCGACCGCGACTGGACGCACGCGCGGTGCGAAGGGAATCTGGCCCCGCTGCTGGGCCCGCCTGGCGCTAGTGCGCGGTGCGAGGGGGATTCGGCCCCGCCGCTGGCCCCGCCTGAAGCTGACGCGGCCGCGCGGGAGTGGCCCTCCCTGGATCTGGGACTGGAGCCGTCAGAGGCGTGATCCGAGGCGGATGCGCTTGCACGATCCGAGGACTGCGCGCGTGCAGGGGTGACAGGCGCTGCCGGATCTCCCTCGTCATCTGTGCCAGGTGCGTCTTCTTCCTCAGCATGCAATATTGGGTCAAAATCAGCCATATTTTCAAAATCTTAGTCATTTTGAGCACCGTTTTCTCCAGGGACCTGCACGGGCATAAGAGAGAGACCAGTACCAGCAGGAATATCATCACATTGGTTAGTACAATTGTCGCCCCCATGATCAAAAGACCGAAGATGTGAAGGAAGAAGAAGAATTTCCTTGCGAAGAAGTGCACCGGCATTAGGATGAAGGGAGGCAAAGGGAAACACAGACTCATCAAATACAACATCTCTTGATATATAGACCCGGCCAGTAGGAACATCAAGGCACTTGACCCCTTTATGCATGGGGCTATAGCCTAAAAAAAGACACACCATTTTGAGCGGAAAGCGAGTTTGCGTGTGTTGTAGGGCCTAAGATTGGGCCAACAGGCACAACCAAAGATACGAAGAGATGTGTAGTTAGGTGTGACACCAAGAAGTCATGTAATAGGTGTTTCAAATTTGATAACTTTACTTGGAAGCAAGTTGATAAGATATGTGGCAGTTAAGAATGCTTCATCCCAGAATTTAAGTGGCATGGAAGCATTTGCTAGCAATGCAAGCCCCATATCAACTATGTGACGGTGCTTTCTTTCAGCAGATCCGTTTTGTTGGTGAGCATGAGGACAAGAGACATGGTGTGATATGCCAAGCTTTTGAAAGAAAGAATTTAATTTTTCATACTCACCACCCCAGTCACTCTGCATAGCAATGATTTTAGAGTTCAGTTTGCGTTCAACAAGATTTTGGAAATTCAAGAAAACTTGGAATACATCAGATCGTTTCTTCAATAGGTAAATCCAAGTAAATTTACTATAGTCATCAATAAAACTTACATAATAGGAAAATCTACCAACTGAAGTAGGAGCTGGCCCCCATACATCTGAAAAGATAAGTTGTAAAGGGGCAGTAGACACACTAGTAGAAATTGGGTAAGGTAACTGATGACTTTTTGCTTGTTGACACGGATCACAAACTGACTCAACACTAGGCTCATAAGAGAGTTTAATTTTGCTAAGGACATATCCAACTATGACTGAAGATGGATGACCCAAGAGACTATGCCACCTTGATGTAGATAGCTTGGTGACAATGTTTGCTTGTTTATTGGACCATGAAGATGATGATGATGATATGAGTGGGTAGAGGCCTCCCACGCACCGTCCTCTAAGAATGACTCTCCTTGTTCTCAAATCCTTAACCAAGAAAAAATAAGGATAGAATTCAATGAGAACATTGTTATCAAGAGTGAATCGATGAACGGAAACAAGATTTTTAGATGTTTGAGGAACATGCAAGACATTGGTCAAGTGAAAAAATTTCACGGGGTTTTTAACAATTGAACTGCCAATGTGTGTGATATCCATACCAGAACCGCTTGTCGTGCGAATTTGGTCACCTCCATTGTACTTCTCCCGCATCGTCAACTTGTCAAGTTCACCTGTGATGTGGTTTGTTGCTGCACTGTCGGCGTACCAGTTGGTGTCCACGCTATAGGAGACTGCATGCGCCTCTTTTTCTTCCTGGTCGTTTTCTTCATAACGCCACCAGCAAACTCGTGCACCTCCTGGATGGTGTTTGTAGCATATCTGGCACTCTGGATAGTCATGCTGTTGATCACGAACCTGCTGTTGCTGTTGCTGTCGAGGGCGGCCTCTGAATCCGCCGCCTCCATTGGAGGAAGAGGACTGGCGGTCACCGCGGTCACCACGATCACCACGGCCACGCGATCTTCCTTCGCGCCCGCAAGATCTGCCTCGGCACTGGCCACGGCCTCTGTAGACTGCATTAGCGGATGAGTGGAACCCGCCTGAAGATGAATCGCCTAGCATCTCCATCCTTTGATCAAAGGCAGAGATCTTAGCAAAGAGATCGTCGGCTGTGATGGTGTTTTTGACAGCGCCGATCGCCGCCACCACGGAGTCGTAGTCGCGGTCCAGTCCGGCCAGGATATAGTCCACCATCTCCGGATCAGATACGGGACGACCGGAAGCAGCAAGTTCATCCCCAAGACTTTTCATCTTCGCCATATACGCCGAGCTTGACATGGAGCCCTTCTTGGTATTGGTGATGGCGACTCTCAGATTAGTAATCCGAGACTGAGATTGTGAGACGAAGAGATTTGTCACCGTCGTCCAGAGCTCGAAGGTGGAATCTTTCCCAACAACTTGTGCAAGAATTTCTGGAGACATGGAATTGAGAAGATATGATAGAACCTGCTGGTCTTTGGTGATCCAGGGTCCGTATAGGGGGTTCGGCTCTAGGGCCGTGGTCTTGTCCGCCTTCGTGACCTCCACCATCTTGGGCGGAGCGGCGTCGGTGTTGTCCAGGAGCCCCGTCACCTGCGTGCCTCGCAGGGCTGGGAGGACCTACGTCTTCCAGAGGATAAAATTGCCTCTTGCGAGCTTCTCAGACGGCGGCGATCCGAGGTTGAGGGAGACGCCGGCGGAGGAAGCCATGGAGACGATGATATGTGGTTTATAGGGTTTTGGTTTTGTGGCTAGATGTATGAGAAGAGGTGGCTCTGATTACCATGAAAGATATCAAGCGTTCCTACTCCATCGAGGGAGCCGCGTGGTGTTTATATTGATATGTGGCCGCAGCCCTTGGCTTGGCGTACAAGATGATACAAGAGGAGTTTGAGATGAATACAAGAGAGGGAAGGAGGTTGAGATTACAACACGTATATTCTAACAATTGGCAAAGGATCGAAGATCAATACTTCCGCATTATGAAAAACTACCCCAACAAGACTCCACGCACATTTCGGTCACTTCAAGGTCGTTGGGAGAACATCAAGCCTATGTGCAGCCGTTGGGCAGCTTGCTTGGAGCAAGTACGCAATGCACCTCCAAGTGGCACCGTGGAGTCCGACTATGTGAGTTTTCTTTGCCTTTGTTCAAGTTGTGCATCATCATAATGTATCATGAAAAATGATTGCATCACCTTGTTCGCATTGTGTAGGACAAGATTGCTCAACATAGATACAAGGACATGGAAGCTTCGGAAGGCAGATTCTTCAAATTAGAGCATTGTTGGGAGTTGCTCCAAAAGTGTGACAAGTGGAAGTTGATCGACAAAGAGTCCCCACCAAAGAGAGGCTCACTTACAAACATGGATGAAGATGAGGATGATGATGGCCCAAGAAATTTGAACAAGCCCGATGGCGACAAGAAGACTAGAGAGAAGATAAAGAGAGAGCAAGAAGCATCGAGCTTGAGGGAGAAGATTGATGCCATGGTGCAATCAAACGAGTTAATGTTGTTGAAATCGTTGGAGATCAAGAAAGAGTTGGCCGAAAAGAAGGCAAAAGAGAAGCAAGAAAAATGGCAAATGCTCAAGGAAGAGGGGCTGCGCAGAGCTGCCATTGAGGAGAGAACAGTACGCGCCTCTGAAAACAAATCGCTGTCATTGTTGCTCGCCGAAGAGAACAAGATCATGTCAATAACCGCAATGACATGGACGACGTCACCAAAACATGGCATGATATGGCAAGGAGAGAGATCTTGAAGAGGAGAATGGTCGCCTCGGCCGGTCCGTCTGCCAGTTCCGGTGATGTTTTCTCTGCTCCATATGGTGGCAATGTGGATGATTTCGGTGCGGGAGTTGGAACAAGCGACGGAGGTGGCTACGGTGGCTATGGTGGCGCCGATGAACTTCAAGATGGACTCCATGGCGCGGAGTGAAGATCGACCCCCAAGATGATGCCGGACATGGGCGCATACCTTTGCATGCCCTCTTTTGTGTAATGAACTTCACTTTTATTTGCGCGCAAACTGTTTATGTCATTTGAATTTGAACTTGTTTGTGAAACCCTATGACAAATTTCAGATTTGCAGTTTTTCTGTTTGCGGGTCGTTGCGCTGTTGCCCGAGCAAAACCCACATAGCCGACCCGTAAAAAAGCATATTCCACGAATATACTTTTTTACGGGTCCGTTTGGGGGGTTTGCATCTGTGCTAGCCCTCGCCGGCCCGCAAAAGCGGTTTTGCACGAACTGCAAACGCGTTTTGCGGGTCGGCGTTTTGCGGGGTCTGCTAGAGTTGCTCTTAAGAAAGCGATCACCGGTGATCAATTGGATTGATCTGTGGCAAAATTACTGCGATTTGAAAATGCGCGTGCGTGCGGAAGTGGTTGCGTCGTAGATCGTGGGGAAAGTGGAGGCACGACGCCTCGGTTTCTGCCCCGGAAATCCGTCACGTGCCGCACTTCCTCTGCGCGGCGAGATTTGAGGGCGCCGTGGGACCGGAGATCAACAACCACTAATCCTCAGGGCTGATTTATCCACGGTATAAAACACGGTAGGGTTGGGGTAGAAAAATTACCAGATCCCCTTTTCACCCCTTCATCCACTTTGACGAGCTCGCACCCGCACCACACCAAGCCCACCACCACGCCTTGCTAGAGCGCGCAGAGAGGATGGCGAAGGACGCGACGGCCAAGCTTGAGCGGGCCAAGAAGGCACAGAAGGGCTCGTCGTCGAGCCCCACTCCCCCGCCCGGCTGGATCCAGGGGATTGGCTTCCGTCTCAGGTCACCGCGGAAGACATTGAGGGGCTCGTCATCGACGGGTTGGTCCTAGAGGAAGGCTGGAGACTACCGGAGGCAGACGAGCCGGAGCCCGCGCCGCGGCTGGATAAGCGTGTCCTCCTCATGATGCACATCGAGCGAGCTTTTCCATGCCACCTCATCCCTTCCTCCGCAGTTTCTTGAACTTCTTCGGGGTGCAACTGCATCACCCGCTAAAAACCACCAATTTTTAGGTTTTCTTAACAAATTAGGTTTAGCAACAAATATGTTGTCTAGATGTGCGACTAGGTGAGCAACCTATATGATGCAAACAACGACAACAACAACACGTGCAAGCAAATGATACAACACAACAATAGCTTGCACAAAGTAAAGGGAAGAGATAACCACAAGTGGAGCCGATGGAGACGAGGATGTGTTACCTAAGTTCCTTCCCTTTGGGGGAAGTACGTCTCCGTTGGAGCGGTGTGGAGGCACAATGCTCCCGAAGAAGCCACTAGGGCCACCGTATTCTCCTCACGCCCTCACACAATGCGAGATGCCGTGATTCCACTAGTGATGCCCTTGAAGGCGGGGACCGAACCTTTACAAACAAGGTTGGGGCAATCTCCACAACTTGATTGGAGGCACCCAACGATACCACGGAGCTTCATGGAATGTGGCTCCGAGGTGACCTCAACCGTCTAGGGTGCTCAAACACCCAAGAGTAACAAGATCCGCAAGGGATTAGCGAGGGGAATCAAATTTCTCTTGGTGGAAGTGTAGATCTGGGCCTTCTCAACCATTCCCTAGAAAATCAACAAGTTTGTTTGGCTAGGGAGAGAGATCGGGCGAAAAAGAGCTTTGGAGCAACAATGGAGCTTGGGGGAAAAGAGGTAGGTCTTCTTGGGAAAGAAGACCTCCTTTTATAGTGGGGAATCAAATCCAACCGTTATCCCACAACTCAGCCCGCAGAGAGCGGTACTACCGCCCATGGGAGCGGTACTACCGCACTAGGCAGCGGTAGTACCGCTGGGGCTGCGCACAGAGAGTAGAGAGAAGGGGCAGGAGAGAGAGATCCCTCGAGCGGCACTAGTAGCAGTGGTAGGACGGTACTACTGCTTGAAAGCGGTAGTACTGCGCCTACTGCCGCTCCTACTGCCGCCCAACCCAACACGAGAAGCGACGGTCTCAAATCGAGGTGGTACCAGCGTGGAACTGGAGCCGTACTGCCGCTGATGGCCACGAGCGGTACTACCGCTTGAGGCTATCAGCGGTACTGCCGCTCCGGCCTGGCGGTACTACCGCTGGCTCCTCCCATGTGCCACTTCCGCGATAATGGTATACTCCAAGGAAGAGGGTAAGAGCTGGGGGTGCGAGAAAGATGTGTACGTGTTGATTGCACCCTAGCCTTTCCGATACGGACCCCCTCTTGATAGTACGGTGTCTCCTACGACTCAAGTCCACCAAAACCGAACCGAAAGTGACTACACCGTCTTCACCTTGAACTTCGAGGGGAAAGAATTGTCGCGTGCCAATGAATGAATATTTGAAATTCTCAATGCACACGATTAGTCCGCAAATGCATTGTCATCAATCACCAAAACCACTTAGAGAGAGGCATGCCCTAACAATCTCCCCCTTTTTGGTGGATTGATGATAACACGGGATTTGCATAAAGATATGACAAGAGAATAAGCAAACCCCAGAGACTACAAAATATAGACGGGCTCCCCTAGATGTGTGCACTTAATAGGAGTGTCTTTGGAATGCAAAGTACACACATTAGGATCAACACTCCCCCTATATTTTATAGCCTGGCAACACTTGCGTCTATAATAAGAGAGATATAAGCTAGGATGCAAGGGTGTAGTAAGTGAGCATAATAGAATCAAGTTAAGCATGCAACTCACAAACTACCAAGTACTGGACATGCATTAGATAAAAAATAAGATAGGATAGCATATGTCTCACACCATATGACAAGGTAACTAGGTCTCACAGGCACAAACCAAACCAAAGCAAACGACCGAGAAAAGAGTCTGCGAGAGAGAAAGACAAGGCAAATAAGACACACTCGTAACTCGACACGACAAATCCCTAAACTCTCTCCCCCTTTGGCATCGAGACACCAAAATGGCAAAGAGTGCTGCTACGGTCACAGGTGATAGCAAAGCCAAAGATCTCGATCATCACATCCCCGCGTGGTCGCTCGTGTCTCCGTCATCGGCAGTGGGCTGCTCAGACTCTGAATCCGTCCAGGGACAATGCTTAGAAATCCACTCCTCCTCATCTGTGATCTTGTCCTCAGACCCACTCTTAACTGTAGCACAAAGCTGACGCATAAGCTCCTTGTGACGACTCCTTGACTTCTTCCCAAACACATGAGTCATATACTGCCCGTGAGACTCCATGCAGAAAAGCTTCTTCATCTTGCGCTTGAGATTCTTAGCCCACAAAGGCTCCACTCCAGAGGGCTCATAATCCTCATCATCATCAGCCTCAGCCTTGTCAGCTCCAGCAGGAATCTCAGTCTCCGGAATAGGAGTGCCCCAGTGCTCCTTCTGTCTCGGACGCTTAATCTCGTGAGAGACCAAGTCACCGGTCTCCCGCAAGACACCAGGATAAGTGTGTGCCCATGCCTTCTCAATGAGCAACATCAGATAGGGGGCATAGATGGGGCACTTGTGCTCAGTGATGGCAGAGAGGAGCTCTGACCACATGACATGAGAAATATCCAAGGTTTCACCTATGTTGTTATCCTTCTCATGCTGGCAAAACAGTAGCAAATCCACGAGATACGGACGAACCATATCCAAGTTCCCAATGCGAGGGAACAGGGTGTTCCTGAAGATGCAATGAAGGATATCCAGAAAAGGAAACAACTCATAAGTCTTCTTCTGCGTCTCGGGGTGAATCTTCACTGTGTTGTATTTCCAGAGAGCCGACTTGTGAGTAGAAGTATCATTCTTGTGAGGACGAAAGCCAACCGGGTTGTCAAGCCCTTGATCTTCAACACCCAACAGTTCCATGAACGCCTTCCATTTGACTGAGAGAAGTCTGCCATTTGTCATCCAAGTCAAAGTCCTTTCCTCATCAGTGCCAAGGTGGACTGTGGCATAAAACTGGGCCACCATATCCGCATCAAAGTCCTTGTTGAATTCCATGAACTTGAGGATGTTCAACTGAGCACACATCTCTAGTGCCTCGCCAAAGTAGGCACGATCCTTCTCCAAATACGCAATGTCGATGGAGCGGACATCAACATAGATATTATTCTTTGCTTTGAGCACATACAAGTAGACAGAGCACTGAAACCGGTTCCAGAAGGGGCGGTGGACAAGAGTTGGATCTTGATCTTGAGCATACGGGTTGCGGTGACGAGCCACACAGAACTCCTTAGAGGTCATCTCTGTCACAGGCTTCGCCTTCTGCTTGGGCTTGTTGGCAACTTGCTTGGAAGGAGGCTGGGGCTGAGTTGGAAGAACACTTGAATATGCAGCAGTTGCCTGAGAAGTGCGATAGCGCTTAGATCCTCGAGGACGCCCAGGGTTGATACGACGGAGGGGGGGCTCCAAAGTGCCATCACCAGGAACCACACAAACACCAGCAAAGAAAGCTAACAAAATGAGCATAAGCCAGCAGAAGAGCAACACAAATCAACGTTTGGTATGAGAAAAATGGAGGCCGACACCCCGAGCGGTAGTACTGTTCCTAGCAAGAGCTAGTACCGTCCGCAGCGGTAGTACCGCTCTAGGGGAGCGGTAGTACCGCCCGAGGCGGAGGACAACGGTCAGGCCACAACCGCTGCTAGATCCGGTACTACCGGGGTTGCCAAATTCAAAAATATTCCTACCAAACATCAATCCAACTAGTCTAGCAGCCTTCAACATCCTACTCAAGCCTCGATTTGGCCAAAAATCAATAAATGCTAAGACTATTGCCCCAAAAGCCTAGATCTGAAAACTAGAAGCAACGAGGAGAAGAACGGGGGCAATACCAGCATCCATGGCAAGAGGAAGGGGCGGGGATCGATTCCACCGGTTGGAAATGCGAATGACGGCCCGGAGAAAGCGGCCCGACGGTGGCCTCCAGCGGCGAGTTCGTCACTGGAGCGAGAGAGGAACGGTTGGGGCGAGTCGAATGGGTATGGGGAGTAAAACTCCCACTACCCGATTCATAACCCCCAGTCCCGCCCTGCAGCGGCAGTACTGCTCAGGCGGGCGGTAGTACCGCTCAGGCGGGCGGTAGTACCGCTTGATGCTACTCAGCGGTAGTACCGCCCGTTCCGAGCGGTAGTACCGTCCAGCACAAACTCAACAAGACAGGAAAGAAAAAGGCCTAGCTCCAACAAAAAGAAACACCGAGACGAGCCGAGGGAGAAACTCAAAGAGCAAAACGCAACCAAAATCCAGAGATGCACCCACGGAGAGACTAGAAGGAGAACACAACAAAAACACAAACCAATCCAACTAGAGGAAAAAGGAAAACAACACAGCTTTCAAGGAGAGGGCGGTGGCCGAGGCCACCTATGTTTGAGTCAAGTGGTATGGCACCACAAAGATTTTAACCTTGGGCCCATGACCAAAACTCATCTTTGAAGAACAAGTACCATAAAAATGGCTAATGTGAAAGACGTGATCGATTTATGCATAATGGGGGGAGGGAGAGTTCATTGAGAGAGCAACACTCCCCCTATGTCCATGCCTGCATCTAAAACAAGATATGATGATGAGTGTGGTGGGGTGTGCCTAGATTCAAGCCACATTGCTCAAATCAATGATATTTAGCTCATGCCTTAACTCACGAAATCTTGCTTCATCTAGAGGCTTGGTGAAAATGTCCGCTAGTTGCTCTTGAGTGTTGATGTAGATGATATCAATATCTCCCCGCTTGATGTGATCCCGAATAAAATGATGACGAATCTCAATATGCTTCGTCTTGCTATGTTGCACCGGATTGTGAGAGATCTTGATAGCACTCTCATTGTCACATAGAAGAGGCACTTTGTCACAAGTGACACCGTAATCCTTTAAAGTTTGCCTCATCCATAGGAATTGTGCACAATAACTTGCGGCGGCTACATATTCGGCCTCGGTGGACGAGAGACACACACAATTTTGCTTCTTCGAAGACCAACTCACCAAAGAGCGACCAAGGAATTGGTACCCTCCAGAAGTTGACTTCCTCTCCACACAATCTCCCACCCAATCCGAGTCCGAGTAACCCATGAGATCGAAGCTTGCTCCTTTGGGGTACCATAAGCCAAAGTTTGGGGTATGAGCCAGATATCGAAAGATTCGCTTGACTGCCACAAAGTGGCTTTCCTTAGGTGTGGCTTGAAACCATGCACAAATTCCCACACTCTACATGATATCCGGTCTAGATGCACAAAGGTAAAGCAAGGATCCAATCATGGAATGATAAACCTTTTGATCCACCGCTTTACCATTGGGATCACTGTCAAGCTTGCATTTGGTGGGCATTGCAAACTTGACCGGCTTAACATCATCTAGCTTGAATCTCTTGAGCATGTCTTGGGTATACTTGGCTTGGTTGATGAATGTTCCTTCTCTTCTTTGCTTGACTTCGAACCCAAGAAAGAACTTCAACTCTCCCATCATAGACATCTCAAACTTCTCAGTCATTAGTGCAGCAAACTCATCATTGAAAGATTTGTTAGGGGAACCAAAAATAATATCATCATCATATAGTTGGCATATGAACAAACCCCCTTTGACCCTCTTAGTAAAAAGAGTGGGATCGATTTTCCCAATTTCAGACCCACGATCTTGCAGCAACTCGGTAAGGTGCTCATACCACGCACGTGGGGCTTGTTTAAGGCCATAGAGCGCCTTTTTGAGTTTGTATACATGAGTGGGGAGCTTGGGATCCTTGAATCCTGGAGGTTGTTTGACATACACCAACTCATTCAAAAGACCATTAAGAAATGCATTTTTCACATCCATTTGTTGCAATTTAAAATCATGATGAGATGCATATGCAAGCAACATGCGAATAGATTCAAGACGTGCAACGGGGGCAAAGGTTTCACTGTATTCGATGTCCTCGACTTGGGAGTAGCCTTGTGCCACCAATCTCGCCTTGTTTCGAACAACCACACCATTCACATCTTGCTTGTTCTTGAAGATCCATTTGGTCCCAATGACATTGTGATCCTCCGCTGGCCTTGGCACTAATTCCCAAACTTGATTGCACTCGAATTTGTTGAGTTCTTCATGCGTAGCTTCAAGCCAATCCTCATCATCGAGTGCCTCATGTACCTTTTGGGGTTCAACACGCGAAACAAACGCGTGATGCTCACAAAAGTTTGACAATTGTTTACGAGTAGTTACCACTTTTCTCAAGATTCCAAGCACATTGTCCATGACATGTTGTTGACGCTCGAGCTTGGAAGCCACCTTAGCGGCAAGGCGCTCCAGAAGTTCCTCGATGGGCATTTGAGGATCATCTTGCACATCTTGAGCACCGTCTTGAGTTTTCTCTTGATCTTGAGCTTGCTCTAGATCTTGAGCACCGTCTTGAGCTTGCTCTTGATCTTGAGCACCGTCTTGAGCTTGCTCTTGACCTTGGGCTTGCTCTTGATCTTGAGCGAGCTCGGAGGCATGAATTTGATCTTGGGTATCATTTGATGCATCACCATCTCCATGGACTTGATCTTGCCCTTGAGCTTGCTCATTGGGTTGAGGGCCTTCATTTTGTTCTCCAGAAGCGTGTGGGTCTAGCGTAGGTGATGGCTCCACTTGAGTAGAGCATTGTCCTTCTCCTTTGGCCACAAGGGGTTCCTCAATGGGGAGTATTTGACCAATCCCCATTCTTCTTATGGCTTGGGGAGGAATTTCATCACCTACATCACAAAGACCACTTTGCTCCACTTGGGAGCCATTATTTTCATCAAACTCCATATTACACGTCTCCTCAATGAGTCTGGTGGAGTTGTTGAGAACACAGTAATCATGAGAGTTTGTAGCATAACCAACAAATATGCCCTCTTGAGCTCTAGGTTCGAATTTAAACAAACGAACACCTTTCTTGAGAATGAAACACTTACAACTGAACACCCGGAAGTACTTGAGGTTGGGCTTGTTGCCGGTAATTATCTCATATGGAGTCTTGTTCAAGCCATTGCGAAGGTAGAGCCTATTGGATGCATGACATGCAGTGTTGATGGCTTTGGCCCAAAAGTTGTACGGAGATTTGAATTTCGCCATCATGGTCCTTGCCGCGTCCATCAATGTCCGGTTCTTCCTCTCCGCCACACCATCTTGTTGAGGGGTATAGGGTGCGGCATATTGATGCTTGATCCCCTCATCACTAAGGAACTCAAACTCATCCAAAGGTATAGTTCTTGAACTCGATGCCATTGTCACTTCTAATCATCGATATGTTTGCTTCATGTTGACGTTGAGCTTCATTTGCAAAGTTGATGACGGTTTGTTGAGTCTCACCCTTCCTCTTGAATAAGTATACCCATGTATATCTTGAGTAGTCATCCACAATCACCAAGCAATACTTTCTTCCACCAAGACTATCAAAGGATGGAGGACCAAAGAGATCCATGTGAAGGAGCTCCAAGGGCCTCTTTGAGTAGATGATAGTCGATGGATGCTGAGACGTTTCATGAAGCTTTCCTTCGATACAAGCACTGCAAGCATGGTCTTTGGAAAAACTCACATTTGTTAGTCCACGCACATGGTCCCCTTTGAGAAGACTTTGCAAAGATCTCATATTGACGTGGGCTAGATGGCGATGCCAAAGCCAACCCACATCAACTTTAGCCATTAGGCAAGTCCCGGTCTTAGTGGGTCGCTCTGAAAAGTTCACCACATAGAGACCATTCTTGACATGCCCAACAAAGGCTACTTTAAGAGTCTTGCTCCACAAAAGGGCCACAGTATCAAGATCAAAGAATGTTGCAAAGCCCATAAGTGCAAGTTGACTAACGAAAAGTAAATTGTATGCAAGGGACTCAACAAGCATGACCTTCTCAATAGATAAATCTTGAGAGATGACCACCTTGCCAAGCCCCAAAACCATAGAAGTTGAAGCATCACCGAATTGGACATGGGTGGGCATAGATGGAATTAGATGCACATCCACCACCAAGTCCTTGCTCTCGGTCATATGATTTGTTGCTCCACTATCGAGCAACCATGACACCCCACCAGAAGCAAACTCCTACAAGAGATCAATGCTTGGATTTAGGTACCCATTTTGAATGGGTCCTTTGATGTTAGTAACAAGGGTCTTAGAAACCCAAATAGACCATTTAATGTACTCATAAGAAGAACCAACAAATTTAGCATAAACATGCCCATCACTAGCACGACACAAAACATAAGAGGGGTTAAAGTTGTAGCTTTGTTGCTAGGGTTTTTTTGCCCTTCTTGGCATTACCACCCACTTCCTTGTTCTTCTTCTTCTCATGAGCACCCTCACCCGCCTTGACAAAGGTGTCCTTGAGCGGGAGAGATTGCTTAGTCTTCTTCTTCTTCATTGACTTGGGTACAAACCCAAGTCCTTCCTTTCCTACAACTTCCCTTTGATGGCTCAAAAGGTCAGTGAGGTTCTTCTCGCCTTGTATGCAAGTCACAAGGCCCTTCTCAAGTTGCTCTTTATGTTGGGAAACGTAGCATGCAACTTCAAAAAAAATCCTACGCTCACGCAAGATCTATCTAGGAGATGCATAGCAACGAGGGGGAAAGAGTGTGCCCATGTACCATCGTAGACCGAAAGCGGAAGCGTTTGACAACACGGTTGATGTAGTTGAACTTCTTCTAGCTCCGACCGATCAAGTACCGAACGTACGTCACCTCCGAGTTCTGCACACGTTCAGCGCGATGACGTCCCTCGCCCTCTTGATCCAGCAAGGTGTCGAGGAAGTAGATGAGTTCCGTCAGCACGATGGTGATGGTGATGTGATCCGCGCAGGGCTTCACCAAAGAACTACGAAGATATGACCGGAGGCGTAAACTGTGGAGGGGGGGGGGGGGCGCCGCACACGGCTAATGATTGTTGTTGTGTATTCTAGGCGGCCCTCCCCACATATATATAGGTGGGAGGGGGAGGGGAGCAGCCATGGGCGCCCCAAGTAGGAGGAATCCTACTTGGGATCCTATCCCAATTCGGCCCCCTTCTTTATTTCACCAGAGGGGAAAAGGGAATAGGGAAGGGAGGAAGGAAAGGGGGGCCGAACCCCCTCTTCCTTCTCCTATTCGGCCTCCTGCCTAAAGGGGGGGGCGCGACACCCATTGTGGGCTTGTGTGCTCCCCTCTTATGGCCCATAAGGCCCATTGTCCCCCCCGGGGGTTTCGGTACCCCCCCGGTGCTTCGATAAATACCCGATACTACCCGGAACACTTCCGGTGTCCGAATACGATCATCCTATATATCAATCTTTACCTCTCGATCATTTCGAGACTCCGCGTCATGTCCGTGATCTCATCCGGGACTCCGAACAACATTCGGTCACAAAATCACATAACTCATATAATACTAAATCGTCATCGAACGTTAAGCGTGCGGACCCTACGGGTTCGAGAACTATGTAAACATGACCGAGACACCTCTCTGGTCAATAACCAATAGCGGAACCTAGATGCTCATATTGGCTCCTACATATTCTATGAAGATCTTTATCGGTCGAACCGTTATGACAACATACGTTATTCCCTTTGTCATTGGTATGTTACTTGCCCGAGATACGATCGTCGGTATCTTCATACCTAGTTCAATCTCGTTACTGGGAATTATCTTTACTCATTCCATAATACATCATCCCGCAACTAACTAATTAGTCACTTTTCTTGCAAGGCTTCTTATGATGTGCATTACCGAGAGGGCCCAGAGATACCTCTCCGATACTCGGAGTGACAAATCCTAATCTTGATCTATGCCAACCCAACAAACACCTTCGGACATACCTGTAGAGCATCTTTATGATCACCCAGTTATGTTGTGACGTTTGATAGCACACAAGGCATTCCTCCGGTATTCGGGAGTTGCATAATCTCATAGTTGAAGGAATATGTATTTGACATGAAGAAATCAATAGCAATAAAACTGAACGATCAATATGCTAAGCTAACAAATGGGTCTTGTCCATCACATCATTCTCCTAATGATGTGATCCCGTTATCAAATGACAACTCATGTCCATGGTTAGGAAACCTTAACCATCTTTGATCAACGAGCTAGTCAAGTAGAGGCTCACTAGGGACATGGTGTTTGTCCATGTATTCACACATGTATTTGGGTTTCCGATCAATACAATTCTAGCATGAATAATAAACATTTATCATGAATAAGGAAATATAAAATAACAACTTCATTATTGCCTCTAGGGCATATTTCCTTCAATCTCCCACTTGCACTAGAGTCAATAATCTAGATTACATTGTAATGATTCTAACACCCATGGAGTCTTGGTGCTGATCATGTTTTGCTCGTGGAAGAGGCTGAGTCAACGGGTCTGCTACATTTAGATCCGTGTGTATTTTGCAAATCTCTATGTCTCCCTCCTTGACTTGACCACGAATGTGAATGAAATATGCCCTAGAGTCAATAATAAAGTTGTTATTTATATTTCCTTATATCATGATAAATGTTTATTATTCATGCTAGAATTTTATTAACCGGAAACTTAGTACATGTGTGAATACATAGACAAACAGAGTGTCACTAGTATGCCTCTACTTGACTAGCTCGTTAAATCAAAGATGGTTAAGTTTCCTAGCCATAGACATGAGTTGTCATTTGATTAACGGGATCACATCATTAGAGAATGATGTGATTGACTTGACCCATCTGTTAGCTTAGCACGATGATCATTTAGTTTGTTGCTATTGCTTTCTTCATGACTTATACATGTTCCTATGACTATGAGATTATGCAACTCCCGAATACCGGAGGAACACTTTGTGTGCTATCAAACGTCACAACGTAACTGGGTGATTATAAAGATGCTATACAGGTGTCTCCGATGGTGTTTGTTGAGTTGGCATAGATCGAGATTAGGATTTGTCACTCTGATTGTCTGAGAGGTATCTCTGGGCCCTCTCGGTAATGCACATCACTATAAGCCTTGCAAGCAGTGTGACTAATGAGTTAGTTGCGGGATGATGCGTTACAGAACGAGTAAAGAGACTTGCCGGTAACGAGATTGAACTAGGTATTGAGATACCGACGATCGAATCTCGGGCAAGTAACATACCGATGACAAAGGGAACAACGTATGTTGTTATGCGGTTTGACCGATAAAGATCTTCGTAGAATATGTAGGAACCAATATGAGCATCCAGGTTCCGCTATTGGTTATTGGCCAGAGACGAGTCTCGGTCATGTCTAAATAGTTCTCGAACCCGTAGGGTCCGCACGCTTAACGTTCGATGACGATCAGTATTATGAGTTTATGTGTTTTGATGTACCGAAGGTTGTTCGGAGTCCCGGATGTGATCATGGACATGACGAGGAGTCTCGAAATGGTCGAGACATAAAGATCGATATTGGAAGGCTATGTTTGGACATCGGAATGGTTTCGGGTGAGTTCGGGCATTTACCGGAGTACCGGGGGGTTATCGGAACCCCCCGGGGAGTCTATGGGCCTTATTGGGCCTTAGTGGGAGAGAGGAGGAGGCGGCCAAGGTGGGGGCGCCCCCCAAGCCCAATCCGAATTGGGGTGGGGGGCCGGGCCCCCTTTCCTTCTCCCTCTCTCCTCCTTCCTTCTTCTCCTACTCCAACTAGGGAAAGGGGAATCCTACTCCCACCGGGAGTAGGACTCCCCCCTTGGGCGCGCCATGAGAGGGCCGGCCCTCCCCTCCTCCACTCCTTTATATACGGGGGAGGGCGCACCCCATAGACACACAAGTTGATTGGTTAGCTGTGTCCGATGCCCCCTCCATAGATTTCTACCTCGGTCATATCGTTGTAGTGCTTAGGCGAAGCCCTGCGTCGGTAACTTCATCATCACCATCATCACGCCATCGTGCCGGCGAAACTCTCCCTCGACCTTAGCTGGATCTAGAGTTCGTGGGACGTCACCAAGCTGAACGTGTGCAGATCACGGAGGTGCCGTACTTTCGGTACTAGGATCAGTCAGATCGTGAAGACGTACGACTACGTCAACCGCGTTGTCATAACGCTTCCGCTTTCGGTCTACGAGGGTACGTGGACAACACTCTCCCCTCTCATTGCTATGCATCATCTAGATGGATCTTGCGTGTGCGTAGGATTTTTTTTGAAATTAATGCGTTCCTCAACAGTGGCATCCGAGCCAGGTCTATGCGTAGATGTTATATGCACGAGTAGAACACAAAGAGTTGTGGGCGATAATAGTCATATTGCTTACCAGCATGTCATACTTTGATTCGGCGGTATTGTTGGATGAAGCGGCCCGGACCGACATTATGCGTACGCTTACGCGAGACTGGTTCTACCGACGTGCTTTGCACACAGGTGGCTGGCGGGTGTCAGTTTCTTCAACTTTAGTTGAATCGAGTGTGACTACGCCCGGTCCTTGTTGAAGGTTAAAACAGCACACTTGACAAAAAATCGTTGTGATTTTGATGCGTAGGTAAGAACGGTTCTTGCTCAGCCCGTAGCAGCCACGTAAATCTTGCAACAACAAAGTAGAGGACGTCTAACTTGTTTTTGCAGGGCATGTTGTGATGTGATATGGTCAAGATATGATGCTAAATTTTATTGTATGAGATGATCATGTTTTGTAACAGAGTTATCGGTAATTGGCAGGAGCCATATGGTTGTCGCTTTATTGTATGCAATGCAATCGCCCTGTAATTGTTTTTACTTTATCACTAAGTGGCAGCGATAGTCGTAGAAGCAATAGTTGGCGAGACGACAACGATGCTACGATGGAGATCAAGGTGTCGCGCTGGTGACGATGGTGATCATGACGGTGCTTTGGAGATGGAGATCAAAGGCACAAGATGATGATGGCCATATCATATCACTTATATTGATTGCATGTGATGTTTATCCTATATGCATCTTATTTTGCTTAGTTCGGTGGTAGCATTATAACATGATCTCTCACTAAATTTCAAGGTACAAGTGTTCTCCCTGAGTATGCACCGTTGCAAAAGTTCGTCGTGCCGAGACACCACGTGATGATCGGGTGTGATAAGCTCTACGTTCACATACAACGGGTGCAAGCCAGTTTTGCACACGCAAAATACTCGAGTTAAACTTGACGAGCCTAGCATATGCAGATATGGCCTCGGAACACTAAGACCGAAAGGTCGAGCATGAATCATATAGTAGATATGATCAACATAGTGATGTTCACCATTGAAAACTACTCCATCTCACGTGATGATCGGACATGGTTTAGTTGATTTGGATCACCTGATCACCTAGATGATTAGAGGGATGTCTATATAAGTGGGAGTTCTTAAGTAATATGATTAATTGAACTTTAATTTATCATGAACTTAGTACCTGATAGTATTTTGCATGTCTATGTTGTTGTAGATAAATGGCCCGTGTTGTTGTTCCGTTGAATTTTAATGCGTTCCTAGAGAAATCTAAGTTGAAAGATGATGGTAGCAATTACACGGACTAGGTACTTAACTTGAGGGTTAATTACGTCCTGGAAGCACCGCTAGGTGTACCACCCGCGCCGGCAACTGCAGACATTGTGAATGCCTGGCAGTCGCGCGTTGATGACTACTCGATAGTTCAGTGTGACATGCTTTACGGCTTAGAACCGGGACTTCAACGTTGTTTTGAACGTCATGGAGCATATGAGATGTTCCAGGAGTTGAAGTTAATATTTCAAGCAAATGCCCGGATTGAGAGATATGAAGTCTCCAATAAGTTCTATAGCTGCAAAATGGAGGAGAATAGTTCTGTCAGTGAACATATACTCAGAATGTCTGGGTACCACAACCACTTGACTCAGCTGGGAGTTAATCTTCCTGATGATAGTGTCATTGACAGAGTTCTTCAATCACTGCCACCAAGCTACAAGAGCTTCGTGATGAACTATAATATGCAAGGGATGGATAAGACAATTCCCGAGCTCTTTGCAATGCTAAAGGCTGCGGAGGTAGAAATCAAGAAGGAGCATCAAGTGTTGATGGTCAACAAGACCACCAGTTTCAAGAAAAAGGGTAAAGGGAAGAAGGGAACTTCAAGAAGAACGGCAAGCAAGTTGCTGCTCAAGTGAAGAAGCCCAAGTCTGGACCTGAGCCTGAGACTGAGTGCTTCTACCGCAAAGGGACTGGTCACTAGAAGCGGAACTGCCCCAAGTATTTGGCGAATAAGAAGGATGGCAAGGTGAACAAAGGTATATGTTGATATACATGTTATTGATGTGTACCTTACTAATGCTCGCTGTAGTGCCTGGGTATTTGATACTGGTTCTGTTGCTAATATTTGCAACTCGAAACAGGGACTACGGATTAAGCAAAGATTGGCTAAGGACGAGGTGATGATGCGCGTGGGAAATGGTTCCAAAGTCGATGTGATCGCTGTCGGCACGCTACCTCTACATCTACCTTCGGGATTAGTTTTAGACCTGAATAATTGTTATTTGGTGCCAGCGTTAAGCATGAACATTATATCTGGATCTTGTTTGATGCGAGACGGTTATTCATTTAAATCCGAGAATAGTGGTTGTTCTATTTATATGAGTAATATCTTTTATGGTCATGCACCCTTGAAGAGTGGTCTATTTTTGTTGAATCTCGATAGTAGTGAACTTATTTGTGGCACTGTCGTTTGGGTCATATTGGTATAAAGCGCATGAAGAAACTCCATTCTGATGGACTTTTGGAATCACTTGATTATGAATCACTTGGTACTTGCGAACCATGCCTCATGGGCAAGATGACTAAAACTCCGTTCTCCGGAACAATGGAGCGAGCAACAGATTTATTGGAAATCATACATACTGATGTATGTGGTCCAATGAACATTGAGGCTGGCGACGGGTATCATTATTTTCTGACCTTCACAGATGATTTGAGCAGATATGGGTATATCTACTTGATGAAACATAGGTCTGAAACATTTGAAAAGTTCAAAGAATTTTAGAGTGAAGTGGAAAATCATCGTAACAAGAAAATAAAGTTTCTACGATCTGATCGTGGAGGAGAATATTTGAGTTACGAGTTTGGTCTTCATTTGAAATAATGCGAAATAGTTTCACAATTCACGCCACCCGGAACACCACAGTGTAATGGTGTGTCCGAACGTCGTAATCACACTTTATTATATATGGTACGATCTATGATGTCTCTTACTAATTTACCGCTATCATTTTGGGGTTATGCTTTAGAGACGGCCGCATTCACATTAAATAGGGCACCATCTAAATCCGTTGAGACGACACCTTATGAACTGTGGTTTGGCAAGAAACCCAAGTTGTCGTTTCTTAAAGTTTGGGCTGTGATGCTTATGTGAAAAAGCTTCAACCTGATAAGCTCGAACCCAAATCGGAGAAATGTGTCTTCATAGGATACCCAAAGGGGACTGTTGGGTACATCTTCTAACACAGATCTGAAGGCAACACATTCGTTGCTAAGAATGGATCCTTTCTAGAGAAGGAGTTTCTCTCGAAAGAAGTGAGTGGGAGGAAAGTAGAACTTGATGAGGTAACTGTACCTGCTCCCTTATTGGAAAGTAGTTCATCACAGAAATCAGTTCCTGTGACTACTACACCAATTAGTGAGGAAGCTAATGATGATGATCATGTAACTTCAGATCAAGTTACTACTGAACCTCGTAGGTCAACTAGAGTAAGATCCGCACCAGAGTGGTATGGTAATCCAGTTCTGGAGGTTATGTTACTTGACCATGACGAACCTATGAACTATGAGGAAGCGATGATGAGTCCAGATTCCGCGAAATGGCTTGAGGCCATGAAATCTGAGATGGGATCCATGTATGAGAACAAAGTGTGGACTTTGGATGACTTGCCCGATGATCGGCACGCCATCAAGAATAAATGGATCTTCAAGAAGAAGACTGACGCTGACGGTAATGTTACTGTCTACAAAGCTCAACTTGTTGCGAAAGGGTTTCGACAAGTTCAAGGAGTTGACTACGATGAGGCCTTCTCACCCGTAGCGATGCTTAAGTCCATCCGAATCATGTTAGCAATTGCTGCATTTTATGATTATGAAATTCCGCAAATGGATGTAAAGACTGCATTCCTGAATGGATTTCTGGAAGAAGAGTTGTATATGATGCAACCCGAAGGTTTTATCAATCCAAAGGATGCTAACAAAGTGTGCAAGCTCCAGCGATCCATTTATGGACTGGTGCAAGCATCTCGGAGTTGGAATAAATGTTTTGATAGTGTGATCAAAGCATATGGTTTTATACAGACTTTTGGAGAAGCCTGTATTTACAAGAAAGTGAGTGGGAGCTCTGTAGCATTTCTAATATTATATGTGGATGACATATTGTTGATTGGAAATGATATAGAATTTCTGGATAGCATAAAAGGATACTTGAATAAGAGTTTTTCAATGAAAGATCTCGGTGAAGCTGCTTATATATTGGGCATCAAGATCTATAGAGATAGATCAAGACGCTTAATTGGACTTCCACAAAACACATACCTTGATAAAGTTTTAAATAAGTTCAAAATGGATCAAGCAAAGAAAGGGTTCTTGCCTGTGTTACAAGGTGTGAAGTTGAGTCAGACTCAACGCCCGACCACTACAGAAGATAGAGAGAAAATGAAAGTCATTCCCCATGCTTCAGCCATAGGTTCTATCATGTATGCAATGCTGTGTACCAGAACTGATGTGTGCCTTGCTATTAGTTTAGCAGGGAGGTACCAAAGTAATCCAGGAGTGGATCACTGGACAGCGGTCAAGAACATCCTGAAATACCTGAAAAGGACTAAGGATATGTTTCTCGTTTATGGAGGTGACAAAGAACTCGTCGTAAATGGTTACGTCGATGCAAGATTTGACACTGATCCGGATGACTCTAAGTCACAAACCAGATACGTATTTATATTGAACGGTGGAGCTGTAAGTTGGTGCAGTTCTAAGCAAAGCATCGTGGTGGGATCTACGTGTGAAGCGGAGTACATAGCTGCTTTGGAAGCAGCAAATGAAGGAGTCTGGATGAAGGAGTTCATATCCGATCTAGGTGTCATACCTAGTGCATCGGGTCCAATGAAAATCTTTTGTGACAATACTGGTGCAATTGCCTTGGCAAAGGAATCCAGATTTCACAAGAGAACCAAGCACATCAAGAGACGCTTCAATTCCATCCACGATCAAGTCAAGGAGGGAGACATAGAGATTTGCAAGATACATATGGATCTGAATGTTGCAGACCCGTTGACTAAGCCTCTCTCACGAGCAAAACATAATCAGCACCAAGACTCCATGGGTGTTAGAAACATTACTGTGTAATCTAGATTATTGACTCTAGTGCAAGTGGGAGACTGAAGGAATTATGCCCTAGAGGCAATAATAAAGTTGTTATTTATATTTCCTTATATCATGATAAATGTTTATTATTCATGCTAGAATTGTATTAACCGAAAACTTAGTATATGTGTGAATACATAGACAAACAGAGTGCCACTAGTATTCCTCTACTTGACTAGCTCGTTGAATGAAAGATGGTTAAGTTTCCTAGCCATAGACATGAGTTGTCATTTGATTAACGGGATCACATCATTAGAGAGTGATGTGATTGACTTGACCCATCCGTTAACTTAGCACGATGATCGTTTAGTTTGTTGGTATTGCTTTCATCATGACTTAGACATGTTCCTATGACTATGAGATTATGCAACTCCCGAATACCGGAGGAACACTTTGTGTGCTATCAAACGTCACAACGTAACTGGGTGATTATAAAGATGCTCTACAGGTGTCTCCGATGGTGTTTGTTGAGTTGGCATAGATCGAGATTAGGATTTGTCACTCCGATTGTCGGAGAGGTATCTCTGGGCCCTCTCGGTAATGCACATCACTATAAGCCTTGCAAGCAATGTGACTAATGAGTTAGTTGTGGGATGATGCATTACATAACGAGTAAAGAGACTTGCTGGTAACAAGATTGAACTAGGTATTGAGATACCGACGATCGAATCTCGGGCAAGTAACATACCGATGACAAAGGGAACAACGTATGTTGTTATGCGGTTTGACCGATAAAGATCTTCGTAGAATATGTAGGAACCAATATGAGCATCCAGGTTCTGCTATTGGTTATTGGCCAGAGACGAGTCTCAGTCATGTCTACATAGTTCTCGAACCCGTAGGGTCCGCACACTTAACGTTCGATGACTCGGTATTATGAGTTTATGTGTTTTGATGTACCGAAGGTTGTTCGGAGTCCCGGATGTGATCACGGACATGACGAGGAGTCTCGAAATGGTCGAGACATAAAGATCGATATTGGAAGGCTATGTTTGGACATCGGAATGGTTTCGGGTGAGTTCGGGCATTACCGGAGTACCGGGGGGTTACCGGAACCTCCGGGGAGTCTATGGGCCTTATTGGGCCTTAGTGGGAGAGAGGAGGAGGCGGCCAAGGTGGCCCCCCAAGGCCAATCCGAATTGGGGTGGGGAGCCTGGCCCCCTTTCCTTCTCCCTCTCTCCTCCTTCCTTCTTCTCCTACTCCAACTAGGGAAAGGGGAATCCTACTCCCACCGCGAGTATGACTCCCCCCTTGGGCGCGCCATTAGAGGGCGGACCATCCCCTCCTCCACTCCTTTATATACGGGGGAGGGGGCACCACATAGACACACAAGTTGATTGTTTAGCCGTGTGCGGTGCCCCCCTCCACAGATTTCCACCTCGGTCATATCGTTGTAGTGCTTAGGCGAAGCCCTGCGTTGGTAACTTCATCATCACCGTCATCACGCCGTCGTGCTGACAAAACTCTCCCTCGACCTCAGCTGGATCTAGAGTTCGTGGGACGTCACCGAGCTGAACGTGTGCACACTACTGCAGGATGCTGCTAACGCGACACTACGATCAGAGACCCTTCGACGAAACTGTGCACGATGCCATAATCGCAAACGGTGGTGTAAAATAACCGTCAAAAAAGGTGCAAAACATTTACGATGGAGGATGCATCAAACACGGTTCAGATTTTAGTTGCGTGTGCGATGCAGGGCATACGGTTCAGCTCAATTAACCGTTTGCGATGAGGAGGAACAAAAGAAACGGCAGCCAGATGAAGGTGTGTGCGATGTACAACATACGGTTCACTCAGATGAACTGTTTGTGATTAGGCAACACAAAATAAACGGTCAGCCAGATCAAGGTGTGTGCGATATACGGCATGCGGTTCACTCGGATGAACTGTTTGCGTTGAGACAAGAGAACAGAAACGGTTCAACTTAACAAGATATGTGTGATACGCGGCAAACAGGTCTGTAATCAGAAATGTGTGCGAAGACCGATAATAACGCAGACGATTGCTTCTAATAAGACGTATGTGTTGTGAGCAAACGATTGCTGGTATACAATTGTGAGTGATTGATGAAATCATCACCGTCGGGTTCCATTGTTTAGTCCGTGTGCCATGTGATTTTCTTTGTCCGCACAACATCTACGCTCTGTCTACAGAGCATCAACATATATACCTAAAAAGACAGCATTGCATAACCAAATTAAGCATACAATTACACAAGTGACTACATACATAACATTTCCACACACCAAAGAAAGCAATTACATGCATACTAAAGTAGGAGAAACGAGGATCTAATCATCTACTTATTGTTGCGACGATGCTTGCCATTGCTCTGCTTCCGGCTAGATCCCTGGCCGTTTTGGGGAAGGAGGGACTTCCTCATGTCAACGATCCGCCTATACATGTCGTAGCTCGTGTACGCCTCCTTGGCCGCGTACACGACGTGAGCTTTGTCGAGTTTCTCCATCCAGGCCGAGTGCCAGGCACACTTGTCCTTGTTGCACGAATCCTTCATGTCTCTGTAGTAGGGGTCGATGATGGCCTCAGCGAGGTGAACCAGTGAGTCCTTCTCATGCTCCTTGCTGCCCCTGATCTTGTATTGGCCCTGGATGTCGACAAGATTCTGGCAGGCGATGCCTGAATTCTCGAGCGCCTTTACATCGTTGGTGATGTCCACCGTAGTGAACATGTAGTGGGGGCTGTTGACAAACCTGGCGAAACACTCGCAAGGCCTTGTGCTAGGCAGTAGTGGTAGATGAGGACGTGGTGGCGCATGCACATCTGGGCGACGCTGACCTTGGGACGAGAAACGGCACGAGCGCGGGTGTACTCGAGGTCGAACCCGACCACCTTGTACTTCTCCTCGGCAAGCAACAGCTCCATGATGTGGATGGAGTGCTCCGCCCAGACCGGGTCGTTGGTGTACACCACCGAGAGGTCCATGAACCTTCTGTGGGTGTCCACCACGACACGCATGGTGAACTGCTGCTCATCGTCGGCAGCCGCTCAGAGCGCCATTGGAGCCGCGCAGGATACCCTCTAAGAATTTCTCGTGGTGGGTGTGCTTCTTGCAATGGTGGGGCGCGATCAAAAGGTTGAAGAGACACAAGGGTAGGTTAAATGGCCGCTGTAATAAATGGGGGCCGGCCGGACTGTAATCGTCACGTCTTGTCACGGCATTCATAGCGGAGGATTCCACAATCCAGTGGACGCTTGACAACACCGCACCCCAGGCGTGGGCTCGAAGAGGCGCCAAATGTATCGTCAGTGAGCCTGTTCCCGCGCTAGCGCGCTGTTTACCGCGCAAGCTTCCCGCCCGGCTAGTTTGGCCACGCGTCGGCTAGAAGAGGGACAAATCATGGGCGTTTATTGGCAAAAAGCTTTGTAAAAACGAAGTGTGTGGAATGACTTCGGTCATAAGTTTACCCTTGGGTGATGAGGTCAAAGTTACACAGAAGGGTGATGATGGACACTCAAGTGTGATAATTAATTCTACGCTCTACAGTGCACACGGTGGAAGAAACCAACTGTGTGCAATAATGTCGAAGATCGCAGTCAAGTTAGCTATACAGATCGTGTGCTGTGAGATCGATAAGGTAAACTGATTCGAGAATGGTTAATAAAATCTAAGACCATTGCATATTAAGGTCAAAATAGTGCTAGCAATATACGAGTCTCATACGATGCCATTTCAACGATTGTACCACAAAAGCTCGAAATGTTACAAGGTTCAAATTTTAGAGTTATATGGCTCAAATTCGAAGATTACAAGGTTCAAACTGATATTAGAAATGAATTTAGCTCATCGGCTGCAAACGCTCGCGCTGATGCGCTGAACATGGATATCAGAGAGGTTCAAACTAATATCACCGCTTCTAAGTCTGGCTTCAAAACCTCACAAATTTTGCAAAGGGGTCAGCCACTAAGAAGTCATGTATGGGGTTGACCCAATGACTTCCGATTACTCTGTCATCTGAAGTTCCAAAATGAAATTCAACATTTTTGGAGCCTACTCCATTCTGCTGCAGGCGCCGGCGCTGATCAACAGACCATTCATTTTTGCGAAATAAATGTAGGGCAAACCTCATTTCCTTCAGCACCCTTGCTTTGAGAACAAAGAACCTAGCGAATATAATCTCCGGTAAGGTCCCTCGGTAGGAGTTCAAAGTAATTTTTGAGAGATGTAGATCTAGGCATTCGACGTGATTGTGATATTATATCACATTATCCACCACCGGGCCTAATCTTATCTGCAAAAGAAGAAAACATGTTAGTGCCTACATGCAGTTTTGAACATTACTGCAGGCCTAGCTATTTGGTTTGCAGGATTTGTAAAATGCACTAACATGCTATCTTCGATCTGACATGATTAACATGGGCATTTGATTACATTCTAGAAAAATGTATCCTTCTTCACAAGAGGTTGGAGTGGATGAAAAGTTCCCTAAGAAAACTAGTACAGATGAATCCAAAGGAGAAATGCTTATTGAATGTAACCATATGGATCAAGCAACCAATATGCGGGGGCATGTATGTACTGAAATCCTCCAAAAGAACCTTCAGAAATCGTAGTACATTGTCATTGTAAACTTGGAAAAAGTGTCACAAATTGAAGTCCCTTATGGTTAACATTTAACAGGAAAGGAACATCACCTCGATATATAGCTTCTCCAGGAACGGAAAGCATCTCAGGAAACTGACAACTTGCTCCAGGTCGGGCCCGATAGATTCTAGTGCCAAGACCTTCACCGTGCGCAGTTTCGGGGTCAAGCTTGTCGGAATCATTTTCTGAATGACAGACGAACAAACATCTTCAAAATTAGAAATAATGTTAATTTGTAGAAGGAGAGGTAGAAGGCGGCCGTTGTACCTGAATGGGTGTGGATCCAATAACAAGTTCGGACTATTTGTCAGACGAGGAGCCCACCACTGTCAATTTCGGCGCAGAAATGACATTGATTCTTGTTGGACCTTCTTGATCAACTATAAGTAATCTCTCAAGTGCAGGTGTGTCCTGGATGACCATGCCGTGGTCCACCTTTTGTGATGTCTTCCTGCCGCACCAGCAACACACATAAATAGTTCGGAGAGTCATGGAGGTGATGTGGAAGGTACTCAACTAATTGATCGCCTGAAGACGAAGGTACTCAAGTGCAGTACAGCCACGGAGCAGGCGCTCCATGTCACCCTTTGAGAGGCAGACGACGACGAGCTGAAGGTGCTTCAGTCGTGGTAGAATAAGAGCGGGCGCGTCATTAAGGGGCGGGAAATGGCAGTTCTTGAACTTGGCGACGCGCAGCATGGGCGCGAGGCGGAGTGCGGACGTTGGCATTGATCGCATATGCCCATCATCAAAAGTGAGCTCCTCGAGCTGATCTAGGGTGGGGGATCGGAACCAGTCGTCAAGCTTGGCTCGGTTCTTACCGTTGGAATGGAACTTGCCCATTCTAAGGCCTTTCGTTGGGCCAAGGTGACTGCCGAGGATCTTGGAGAACGCATCCAAGCTTTTGCGATAGCCATGGCAGAGCTCGTGGGTGTCGATGAGGTCGAGAGGGCTGGAGTTCCATAGGGGGCGCCACCGCCGGGAAGGGAGGGTTGTCCGCGCCCCATATTTGATTGGGAGGAGGGAGATGATAACTCTCAACATATCATCGGGGAGGCTGCCGATTAAGTCTAGGCCTGCTGGAGTCACTTTCGGTTCTAGCTTGCCCCGCCTCCGCTTGTTGGTAGCCCCGTTCTCCACCTCCGGAGTCTCCTTGTCAGCGGTGCTTTCTAATAGAAATGGGAGTACAGGGAATATTTAGTTAAAACAGGGCAATAGAAAAGTGTATTGGTAACTAGAAGTTATTAGGTAGGAATATAGTAAGAAAAGGGAATAACAATTGGTTGCTTAAATACTACACAATTCATTTGACGTTGCTGGGTAAGTCAACATATGCAGATAGTTGAAAAGAAAACTTACTTCGAACAAAGTCTGGACGGATGATTTTGTCGGGAAGTTAGCATATATCTCATGACCAGGCCCTTCTATGTGCAGTGCAATTTTAGTGCCAACTTTCAGTACATAAAACTTTGCAATTTCATTCCAAAAGCCAGTGCCAAAATAGGAGTCACCACGTTCATCAAGTCTTACAGTAGCAACGATTGTAAATCCATGGTTTGTGTGCAGTATGACATTCGTGGAGCCTTGATGTATGTAAAGGGAAAAATTGTGCACTACATAATCTGTTGCATAGCGAGGGATGTCCTCCAGAAAATGGTAGGATTGTTAAAGAAAATATGGTAACATGCAAATATGGGCCCAAATTGAAAGAACTATATGAAAGATCGTGGATGTCGCCTAGAGGGGGGGGGGTGAATAGGCGCTTTAAAATAATTACGGTTTAGGCTTGAACAAATGCGGAATAAACCTAGCGGTTAATTTGACAAGCACAAAACCTACAACAACTAGGCTCACCTATGTGCACCAACAACTTATGCTAAGCAAGATAAACAACTAAGTGATAGCAAGATATATGACAAGAAACAATATGGCTATCACAAAGTAAAGTGCGTAAGTAAAGGGTTCGGTTAAGAGATAACCGAGGCACGTGGAGACGACGATGTATCCCGAAGTTCACACCCTTGCGGATGCTAATCTCCGTTTGGAGCGGTGTGGAGGCACAATGCTCCCCAAGAAGCCACTAGGGCCACCGTAATCTCCTCACGCCCTCGCACAATGCAAGATGTCGTGATTCCACTAAGGGACCCTTGAGGGCGGTCACCGAACCCGTACAAATGGCAACCCTTGGGGGCGGTCACCGAACCCGTACACTTTGGCAACCCTTGGGGGCGGTCACCGGTACCCGTCAAATTGCTCGGGGCGATCTCCACAACCTAATTGGAGACCCCGACGCTTGCCCGGAGCTTTACACCACAATGATTGAGCTCCGAACACCACCAACCGTCTAGGGTGCCCAAGCACCCAAGAGGAACAAGCTCAAGGGCACCAAGCACCCAAGAGTAATAAGCTTCTCAACTTGTAACTTCCACGTATCACCGTGGAGAACTCAAACCGATGCACCAAATGCAATGGCAAGGGCACACGGAGCGCCCAAGTCCTTCTCTCTCAAATCCCACCGAAGCAACTAATGCTAGGGAGGAACAAGAGAGGAAGAACAAGAAGGAGAACACCAAGAACTCCAAGATCTAGATCCAATGGGTTCCCCTCACATAGAGGAGAAAGAGATTGGTGGAAATGTGGATCTAGATCTCCTCTCTCTTTTCCCTCAAAAACTAGCAAGAATCCATGGAGGGATTGAGAGTTAGCAAGCTCGAAGAAGGTCAACAATGGGGGAAGAACATGAGCTCAAAGGATAAGGTTCAATGGGGAAGAAGACCCCCTTTTATAGAAGGGGGAAAATCCAACCGTTATGTGCTCAGCCCGCACACGAGCGGTACTACCGCTCCACGAGCGGTACTACCGCTCTGGCGGAAGAAGCAGGGAAAAGGAGCAACCAAACATGAACCCTGGGGCGGTAGTACCGCTTATAAGCGGTACTACCGCGCACCCCAGCGGTACTACCGCCGGAGGAGCAGAACACGGGACCAAAAATGCAGTAGCGGTACTACCGCCCGACCGGAGCGGTACTACCGCTTATAGGCGGTACTACCGCCCATCAGGGCGGTACTACCGCTTATAGGTGGAACTGCCGTGCCTTACTGCCGTGCAACTACTGCAAAACTCGACACGAAAAATGCAAGACCCAAAATCGAGGCGGTACCAGCGCGGAACCGTAGCCGTACTACCGCTTATGGCCATAGGCGGTACTACCGCGTTGGCAGCGGTACTACCGCTTGGGGCGATAAGCGGTACTGCCGCTCTGGCCGCGGTACTACCGCTAGGAAGCCAAAACTGTCATAACTTCTGCATATGAGCTCCGAATTGAGCAAACTCAAGCTTGTTGGATTGAGAAAGACGAGTAGCATCAAAACAGCGACTGGTTATAGTAAGAAGAGGCAGGGGAGGTATGCCAAAAAAATAGAGGAGTGAAACCTCCAACCGAGAAGAACCGGCATAACCTCCAACATCGAAAACATCATAGAAGATGCGAGTGAACTCCGTTTTCGATGAACTCGAGCTTGTCATCAAGATGACCATAAGCTCCAAAACTCACAAAGAGAAGAACCAAACAAGAACCAACAAAGATGATGCAAGGATGCAATGGTTTGAGCTCTCTATGAACGATACGATCAAGCTACTCATCGAGAGCCCCCCTTGATAGTACGGCAATCGATCCTATAACCTGGTCTCCCAACTACCATCATGAGACCGGTAACATAGAAAACCTATCAAGAGCAAACCTTTGCCTTGCACATGGTCCACTTGAGCTAGATGATGACGATCTTGACTCCCTCAAGTTGGACCACCTTTCTTGGTTGTGTTGGCTCGATGAAGACTAGTTGATTGCTCCCCCATACTCCACTATGGGTGAGCCACTCTTCCGCACATCTTCACAAGTCCATTGTCACCACAATGGACGACAAGCTTCAAGCATTTGATCTCTTCATGATGCTTCACTTGAACTTGCGCACCGCAACATCTTCACAAGTCCATTGTCGCCACAATGGACGGCAAGCTTCAAGCATTTGATCTCTTCATGATGCTTCACTTGAACTTGCACACCGCAACCTAACCCCACAAAGAACTCTCACGAAGATCATGGGTTAGTACACAAAGCGTAATCGACAATGCTTACCACACCATGGGATCGCTTGATCCCTCTCGGTACATCTTGTGCGCTTTGTGTGTTGATCAACTTGATTCACTCTTGACTTAGTCTTGATCAACCTTGACTCTTTCCAACTCTCTTCATTTGGATGATGTCTTGAAGGTAAACATGAATGATCACACAATCTTCTTCTTCAAGACATGCTTGCAATAAGTTCTACTCTCACATGACCAATCTTTGGATAATTCCTTAATAATACCTTGGTCACCACATAAACTCCTTGAAACCAACACATGGACTTCAAGAAATGCCTATGGACAAATCCTTCAAATATAACTCAAGGCAACCATTAGTCCATAGAGATTGACATCAATTACCAAAACCAAACATGGGGGCACCGCATGTTCTTTCACTATACAACAGTTAAAATCGAAGGACAAAAGTCTATAATTAAACAGATAGGGTAAACATGATGTCATGGAAATATGAGAGTAATCAAAAGAACAATACATCATTAATTTGCCTAATATAGAAAGAAGAGGGGAAAATCCCCTTTGACGTATATGGTGCATGTGGCACCTTTTATCCAAATGTAGCAATATTTAGAATATGTTCAGGAAAGTAGGCCATGCCAACCGATTTAGGGTGAGATTGAACATACCGCGCGCGTCCTCAAGTTATCTGGTACGATGAGATGGAATCTCGGGCGGCGGTCGCCATGTCCTGAAGTGTCGGCGCACTATACATTCTATGAATAAAAGAAAACCCTCAAATCAGCTCGAATAAAAATGAATTCACGGCGATTTCCTCCGGGTGATTAAAGGAGGCAGATGAACTGGGATAAGAGATGAGATAATATCTCGTTAAATTAGTTACCTTGTCGTCCATGAGAAAGAACCCTTAGTATGACAGATTCCCCAACCGAGCGGAGCTAGGTCGACCGTGAGCAGCGTCGAGAAAGTCGATGGCGATAGGCGGCGGCAAGCGGAAGTGGCGAAATGCGGTGGGCTTTGCCGGCAGCCTGGCGGCGGCGGCAGGCGTCGAGCTAAGTGTTTACCACCGCGATAGGCGGTGCCATGGCATAGACGCGGAGGAGCTTGTGCAGGTGTGAATGGGGAACGTACCGGAGGGGCCGAGGGGGTGGCGGGTGGGTGAGGGTTTTTGTGACGTGGGCATGGTGAGGTTTTTTTTTCTTTTTTGAATAGTTGGTGAGGGTTTTCTGTCCCACAAAGAACTTTGGGGCGACGGTTTGCTAGATCGAACCGTGTGTGATTGACGTAGCAGGCAAAATGAAAGTCATTGCACACGGTTCCAATTTTGGGAACCGTGTGTGATTGACGTACTACCTCCATCCTGATTTATTGGTCCCCCGTTGTAATTTTTACCTAAATTTGGTGAAATATTTAACATACTTAGACATAGATAATAAGCGTACACGTACATAAGCATAGTTCAACCGTCATTAAGCATACTCAATCGTACATAGTTCGATCCATCCCACATCTCATCTCACATGCGGCCGACATGATCCTGAAGCTTCTCCAAGTACTCGGCGTACGCGTCGTGCGCCACCCTGCGAGAATACTTCTGCTTGAAGGAGCCAACGACCCGTCCTCTTGCATGCGCCAGAACACTTAGATACGCGTCATTAATCTTGTGGTTGCAAAATGGGCATCCATAGCCGTCGTTCCAGTTCCTAATACGCCTGTTATGCATTCCCGCATAAAGCTCCCTCAGGATTTGCCTCTTGTACCTCCTCTGGGCATCTTCATCCTCGTTATCCACATCGTCAGACAGCACCTATACAAATAGTAAAACAAATTTGGCATCAAATCACTGATTACATGCCGTGAAGTAGGATTAGGAATCTATGGCTATTTATTTATACATATCCAGAGATTATGGTTCGATTTTTAAGCACAGTCGTCTATGTACAGACCAATCTTGAAGAAAATAATGGCACAAACATTTGTAGGTCATTCAAAATCAATTGTCAAGTCCTGACTAGGAATTATTAGCATGAACACTAACCCTAGTCAGATTACTAGCAGAAATCATTTGCACAGATGAAACAACTAATCACTTATCACCTGTACCATTCAAACAATCAATACACTACACGGATCTAACAAAACTTACTCAGATTTCATGGATTGGGAGAACATAACCACTGGATTTCTATTCCAAAAAGGGGGAGGCGGGAGTAACCAGAGAAACCCTATGATCTATTTGACACATAAATGGGTATAGATGACTAACCAGAGTGGTCGTCGGAGTCGGTGTGGAACTCCGCCTCCGGCTGTGGAAGCTCGACGACGTCAGGGTGCAGCGATAACTCGCCGGCGGTGACGACAACCTCTGTCTCCATCTCCACGCCGTGCTCCGGTGCTTTAGCAGCCCCGGCGTCGCCACTCCCTCTGATGGGGCGCTTCGGCGGCATCCTCATACATTGACGGCTTTGAGGACTGAGAGCGACGTCGAGGATGCAAGCGGAGAGAGAGAGAATTGTGTGTGCATAGCGAGGATGGGGGGTGCGGCCGCTCGGGCGCACCATTAATATGGAGTAGTGGGAGTTGTGGGAGAGAGGCGGGCGACGGTCAAACCGATGGCTCACCTCCCGGTGAGCCTACGCACCGGACTGCTGGCATGCCTACCAAAGTTTCACACAGCTACTCACACGCCTCCCGATGACACTGCGCAGCGAGCACGCCTCCGTCAATTCACACACATGCACGCACGCCTCCCCATCTGCCTGCGCGGCGGACTGCTCGCATGCGTCCCGTCAACTCACTCCTGCTCGCACGCCACACGGGTCGCGCGGCGGCACGTATATTGTTTTTCTATTTGGATGATTAATGCTGCCGCTTTATTGCTTAACCGAAGCATGGCACGTATTCATTGTTGGTCTAACGCTCACGGTTCGAATAAATAATTTGTTTGGGATATTGGTTCCCAATTATTAATAATCTCCTGTCTGTAATTAGATAAAGATTACATCAAAACTGGTCTCAAATTTGACAAAAAAAGTACAATGCCACTTTGTATTGGTGTCCATGAACTTCAAATAAGTTTTGGATGTACTAGAATTTAAAAATCAAGATTCTCAATGTTTGAAATTTGTTGCACGGGGAGTAAACATGCACCCAGTGAGACACATGTGTTTTTGCAATCCATTTAGGTGCACTGTCACGTGTGCATGTAGCTCAAATTTGATTTTTGCACATTATACCCATATAAAATCAATCGATCAATGTACTAAAACGTCTTAATGATCTCTGTGATTTTTTTAAAATTAAAACATCCCTCCTTTGGTAACATGTATGTTCACCGCGGGATAATTAATTTAACATGCATCGTAGTTGCGGTGGATTCGCGGTGTGTGTGTGGGTGTGTGCGTCTGCGGGTGGCGGGTGGCTCGCAGTACACTATGAGTTGTGAGCCACCGCGTGGGTTGGTCGTTTTGTTAGGCAGGCTGGTGCCACATCAGAGTCGTGAAATCGTTATTTAAAACATTACACAACCCTTCCATACATAAATGTTTTGGCCACAGGCAGTCGATGGTTGTCCTACACGACACTCGATACTCGCGTGTGACGCTTTCTGTGGGCCTGCGAGGTCGTCATCCATCACTTTGACGAACAGCCGGCAGTGGGGTTAATTTGACCAGTAAGGTAGAATCTTTTTTGTTTGTGTTATGGTGGTATATAGTACACGTCGAAGAGGTGGGAGGGGACTAGCATATATACTATACGTATGCATCCGCGAACAAGTACACCTCACTCAGTGTCGGGACTTTTTGGTTGCCGAGGCACGTGCCACATCAAAATTGTGAAATTGGTTATTCAAACATCACACAACACCTTTTTGGGCCACATGCATATATATCCTAGCTAGGACACTCACGTGTGACGCTTCCATCTGTGGGCCCACGAGGCCATCATCGATGCATGCATGCATCACTTTTGACCTACATCGGGAGAGGTTAATTAATTTCACCATCGATGAGGATTCTTTTGGGTTGTACATATATTACGGCAGGAGCATATAGTATGCGGTGAAGAGGGGGGAAGGGGACCATCATATGTAGTACGCTTGATATGAACCTCGCTCTGTGTGGGTGCATGACTTACGATTTTTGAGGCATGTGGCACATCAAAGTTGTGCATTTTGGGTATTCAACATATATATGTTTGGCCCACATGCTAAGCGGTGGTGGTTGTCCTCTCGCACCCACTTAAGCGGTTATCAGCGATATCGATGCTTTCCATCTGTGGGCTCGCTTGGTCCATCACTTCTTTTTGCCTGACAATAAGAGAGGTTAATTTGACTTAGGAGGGGATTATTATTTTTGCTCTGGGATGACATGCATGATACACTTTGAGCACACACACATGCATGTGTACGCATGAATCCCTCCCATCGAGTCGAAGTGGCTAGTACAACGACACCATCATGAACCGATCTCGCTCTGTGTGGGGAGCTAGTGTACGATTTTTGACACACGCGCCAGATCAATGTTGTGTATTCAAACATGCATGCACGCATCACCTCCATACATATGCATGTAGTGGTTGCCTTCGAATGATACACTCCCTCGCGTGGTTATCGGCGACAAGCCTATATATTCGTGGGCCCGTGTGGACATCCATGATCATGTTGACCAACAACAAGATAGGTTACCATGGCGGATTCCTCATTTGGTTCGTGTTACCGTAGTATAGGTCATGGTGAGATTCAGACCTAATTAAGTTTGATCGCATATACTATGCACGCATGCATGCATATATGAATCCCCGTCGTTGGCTTGAAGTGTGGTGTAACATACATATGCATCGTCACCTAACCCTCACTCTCTGTGGGGATTTCTAGTTTGAAATCACGGTGCCACATCAAAGTTGTTCCATTGTTACTCAAAACCACACCTCTCCATACATATGTTTGGGCCACACGCATGCAGTGGTTGTCTTCGGGCACTAGCTACTTGCGTGATTATTGGCGAGCTAGCCCATCTTCGGGGTCGCATGGACGGCCATCACTTTGACCAACAACAAGAGGGAGGTTGTACGACCAAGGTGGATTATTCTTGGTCCGTTTTACGATCCATCTTGGTGAGATATATGCCTCTCTGGCCCGCCGACTGAAAGTGTGTGTGTGGGGGGGGAGGGGGGTTGCTACATCGCACTTTGCTAGGTGAACCTCGGTTGGGGGGGCATGCATTCATAGCTTAATTAGGATTCCCTTCGTGGTGACATGAGGGGGGGGGTGGGGGCTGCTAGCTACTTCACACTTTGCTAGGTGAACCTCGGTTGGGGGGGGGAGGGGGGCATGCTCATAGCTTAGGATTCCCTTCGTGCCGACACGAGGGGGGCTACTAGCTACTTCGCACTTTGCTAGGTGAACCTCGGTTGGGGGGGCATGTGCATTCATAGCTTAGGATTCCCTTCGTGCTGACACGAGGGAGGGGTGGCTGCTAGCTACTTTGCACTTTGCTAGGGTGAACCTCGGTTGGGGGGGAGGGCATGCATTCATAGCTTAGGATTACCTTCGTGTCGACATGAGGGAGGGTTCTGCTAGCTACTTCGCACTTTGCTAGGTGAACCTCGGTTGGGGGGCATGTGCATTCATAGCTTAGGATTCCCTTCGTGCCGACACGAGGGAGGGGTGGCTGCTAGCTACTTTGCACTTTGCTAGGGTGAACCTCGGTTGAGGGGGGGGGAGGGCATGCATTCATAGCTTAGCTAGGATTCCCTTCGTGCCGACACGAGGGAGGGGGGCTGCTAGCTACTTTGCACTTTGCTAGGTGAACCTCGGTTGGGGGGCATGCATTCATAGCTTAGGAATCCCTTCGTGCCGACACGAGGGAGGGGGGCTGCTAGCTCTACTTCACACTTTGCTAGGTGAACCTCAGTTGGGGGGCATGCATTCATAGCTTAGGATTCCCTTCGTGCCGACACGAGGGAGGGGGGCTGCTAGCTACTTCGCACTTTGCTATGGTGAACCTCGGTTGGGGGGCATGCATTCATAGCTTAGGATTCCCTTCGTGCCGACATGAGGGAGGAGGGGGGCTTCTAGCTACTTCACACTTTGATAGGTGAACCTCGGTTGAGGGGGAGGGGGCATGCATTCATAGCTTAGGATTCCCTTCGTGCCGACACGGGGGGGGGGGGGGGGTGGGGGCAAGCAATACTGTGCGCTTTGCGAGAGAGGTGCCACATAGAAGTTGCATTTGGTATTTGAAAATCAAACCACCCTTTTGATACATAAATTTGGTCCACATGCAAGTGTGTTCGTGTTCTGACCCTCTCCCGCGTCATTTTTCACCAAATTTATGAACATTAGACAAGTCGGATGACGCAACAGACACGGTTCACTCAAACCAACCGTGTGCCACGCCGGTGCACCTGTCACGCACACATCCGCATAGTACATTGGGCTCCACGAGGCTCCCCCTCTCAAAAATATCTTCCTGCCTCGAGGGTTTTTCTGTTTCATAACACACGATTGTTATCTCCGGACCGTGTGCGATGTTTCTTGTTACCAATCCCGCCTGCATCCCTAGAAAATATCTGCCTGCCTTGAGGGTTTTTCTGTTTCATAACACACGGTTGTTATCTCCGGACCGTGTGCGATGCACTATCATCAAAATTTTCAATAGCCCGGCATTTCACTCCCGCGTTTGACTCCCGCGTAGTAAAACTTTCAGTACCCGCGTCATTCCCTCAAACACCCTGCACCCCCCCTTCACACACACACACACACCAAAACCTCCTCGGGCATGCGCGCACACACACCCACCCACACACACACACACATACACACACACACTCCCTCGCTCGAAACCCTAGCAAACTCCCTGCCGCCGCTGCCCCTGCCGCCGCCGCAAGGCCTCCATTGTCAACATCTGCCGGTTTGCCCATGCAACTTACCCACCGATCTCAATACCCAGGCGCCCTGAGTTTCTTAGATGACGCCTGACAAACGCCCCCTTTCCCACAGATCCCCATCCCCCACTCCAGAGCATCGCAGCCTAAGCCTGGCTACGCTTCCCGTGGAGCTCGAGGAGCGACTGGCCCAAAAGAGGTGTATAGCGGTCTCTTCGCCCGACATCGCCGAGGAAGCTTACGACCATTACTGGCGGCAGGCACTCAAGCAGCGGGCTAGAGTATGCGGGCATGTCTCGTCCGCCGGCTACGACATCGAGGTCATCGACAGCGACGCCCTGAGGCGAGCCATGTCACCATGTTAAGTGGCCCACCCCCAACACCTCGGGTTCAACCGCCGTCGATCTCATCCATGGCCCCGCCGCTGATCTCCTCTAGCTCGCTGTCAACAATTTGCCATTCTACATCGCCATCGAGCCCCTTTTGTCATTTCTGAAGGGCACGTTCTGCGACGCTGGCTTGGGATCCATAGCTTCCAAGTCAGACCTCATCGACGGTGACCACGAGGAGGGCACCCTCTTCGGCTCTTCCAAGGGGAAAGAGCCCATCTGCTCTTCCAAGGGGAAAGCGCCCGTCTGCGACATCAGGGAGGGCACCCTACAGCCGCGCTCTTCCAAGGGGAAGGAGCCCATCTGCGACAACATGGAGCGCATCCAGGGTCCGTGCTCTTCCCATGGGAACGAGCCCATCCGTGACAAGTGAGGAAACCCATGATTTGTTTTGCCATGCCTCTTCACAGGGGGAGACCCATGATTTGTTTTGTCGAGTCCCTTTTGTAGTGTAGTGAGAATATGTCCAGTTTTAATTGCTATCACTACAAAAAAATTCACTTCCGTGATGATACGCATTTGTCACAGTAGGTCACGTTTTCTGTCATGCATGTACATCCATGACGATTTTATGACAGAATCAAGATAGTCATACCTGTGGTGTCGTAGAAGTGTTCCATGACATTAACAAAATTATCATCACGGAAGTGTCCACTTCCATGACGATAAATCGCGCGTCATAGAAGTGCTTTCGTCAAGGGTGACCGACACGTGGCATCCACCGTAACGGCTCGCCGTTAAGCTATCGGGTCTGGTTTTGGATCCGATAACCCATTAACAGCCTGGACCAATGGTGATTTTCCACGTGTAAAATTATCATTGGCCGGAGGAAACACGTGTCTGCTCCTCGGTGGGCCAGATATCGCCCGTCCATTGGAGGAGACATGCCTATGATACGTCGACACGTGGCAGGGCCCAACAGAGGCCCATATAGGTTAAATGGGCCGACCCAACTAAAGGCCCACAAGATTTTGCGGACCATAATGGGCCGGCCCAACTAAAGGCCCACAAGATTTTGCGGACCATAATGGGCTGGCCCAGCTAAAGGCCCACAAGATTTTTTGGACCATAATGGGCCGGCCCAGCTAAAGGCCCACAAGATTTTGCCGACCATAATGGGCTGGCCCAGCTAAAGGCCCACAAGATTTTGAGGACACTAGTGGGCCGGCCCATTCACAGGTTGCCATGTTTTGGGCCAAATGCCGGCCCATATTTGATCCGGTCCATTAACAGCATGCCATGTTTCGGGCCTAATAAAGGCACATATGAGATCTGGCCCATTAAAAGCCTACCACGTTCTGGGCCAAATTACGGCCCAGATAAGATCTGGCCCTTTAAGAGGCTTTGGGCCAAATTATGGCCCATATCAGATTCGGCCCGTCAACTGGACGCTATACTTTTGGGCCCACTTGCTAAAGGCCCATTTAGTAATTTGGCCTGATATTAGTTTTGGCCTGTTAAAGGCCCGTTTAACATTTTGGCCCTATATTTATTTCGGCTTGTTAAAAGCCCGTCATATAGTTGGGCCTAACTACGGCCCGGTTTGCATCCGGCCTGCTCACAGCCGATAATCTGATTGGGCCAAACAAGGACCGAGACAATTTTGGCCTGTTAACGGCCCATGATGTGATTGGCACAATCATGGGCCGGGGTCTATTTCGGCCTGCTGCCGGCCCGTGAGCTGTTCGGCACGCTTCAGGCCCAACCTACTTTTCAGCCTCCTAAAAGCCCATTGAGTTTTCTTGCGAAAATAGGGCCGACAGTTTACTCGGCCTATTAAAGGCCCGAGTCTACTTGTGGGCCAGTTTACATTTAGGCCTGTTATCGGACCAAGATGACTGGGCCCATGATGCAGATCATACATAGTGATTTGCATGACGGCCCGATTATGTACCGTAATTTTATGGTTTGGGCGGTTTACTGCAAAGACATGATATATATACAGTAAAATAACTGCAGCATCGTGAATAAGAAAAAACCTAGACTATACAATAAATAAATTACGGCATATTACATCCACTGGGCATTAAAGTTCGCCAGTATGATAATAAAGCACAAGCAAACAGCAGATTACATACACTGGGCATCAAAGATCGCCACCAGTGCAAATAAACATGCCGACAAAATAATATACAAAACCGTCAGCACTTCATTAGAGTTCAAGAAAGGTTAGCCCTGCTCGGGAGCTGCAGCGCAAGCAGCTGAGCAAGCTGATGAGACTGCGCTTGTTTGACACATATATCCTCCTCACTCTGAAAGATAAACAAGCAGACAGATGACAGGTTTTGCACATATAAGTATGAGTGCTGACAATTCATCACATTTCTTACTGACGAATAAAGTGACACAGTTTAAAATAGCATTAACACAATATGGTATTGTTCAGGTCAAGACATGGCAGGAAATGACATTGTGAAGGAGTTGGCATCTTCACGACACCACTGGATTACAGATCAAGAACTCATAAGTATCAATGGTTAGTGTGCTGTCAATTTATCCCATTTCAGATTGGCAAATAAAGAGACGGTTTAAATAATAGTAGAATGATATGACATTGTTCATAGTTAAGACATTGTGCTGTAGTGGGTAGGTTCACGACACCACTGGATTACCGATCAAGAACAGAAGCATACATGCAGTGAAAAAGAAGATCACTTGCTCTGTATAGTTTAATTTACATGGTATGAAGAAGGAACTTGCTTGTACAACTGAAACTTAAATTGAGAAGGACAAACTTTTGTTTATGAACTACATAATAAACTTTAAACATGTAATTTGATGCAAGCACCAAAAATAAACAGCTATTGCAGTCATACCTAACCAAATATACACAACAAAGTTTGAAGGCTTGAGAAGGACAAACTTACATTATTGGTGAAGACAGGCTCTATAAAGCCCTTGTCCATGCTGATGGGGGGGAGGGCAATTCAAGAAGTTTACCACAGAATCTTCTTCATAAGCATTGCCTTTATTCTACATTTTGTTAAGAGTAAATATAGATGTGATAATATAATAAAAAATGGAGAATATTTAAGATAAGATGAAGTGTGATGCTACATAACCAAGTAGCTATAAATGTAAGTACAGCGATACAGGCAAAAGGTATAGCCAAGAGCAATGCAGAGCTAAACTTCTTACCATCGGTGTTATCCAACCTTATGGTAAGAGTAAATATAGATCTGATGTGTAGAAAATGGAGGGCAAAGGAAAATAAGCTGCAGAGTGATGGTACATGTACAACTAGTTGTCAATATAAGTACACTGATAAAGGACAACATGTACTTACAAGAACAATGCAGAGCTAAAAAATTTCATTGGCATTAGATATATTCTACACTAATGTAACCATTCATACAGATCAGATAATTTGGAGCAAACAATTGATAAGCAAGTTGTCACATAATGAACCAGGTATGTATGCAAGTACAGTGATATAGGACAACAGGTACTAACAAGAGCAAAGCAGCGGGCAGCATATTTGCGATATCCTGTCGTCCTTTTCAAACTGGAACTTTTCTTCGAGCAGATTTCCTGCAAAAAGATCCGTAAGGCACATGCGGAAAAGTAGAAGTTCAAATTGTCATGTGATATCATAGACAGTACCTCATCCTGGGAACAAGACCAGTGCATAACAAGGTTTTTCCATTCAATGTCTTCTAAATTTAGCACAGGAGACTTCACCGGAAATTCGTTTATAGACTTGCCATCAAAGTGTGATTTCCTCGGGTAACATCGATACTGCTGTGATGCTTCCTTGAAAAGCGCAAGAAAGCTTTGCTCGTCATGACTATCCAGATTGACCCTCACCTATTTACAACAATGTAATGCAAATCATTGATGTGTTCAATCAGCAGAAAACAGGAAAATAATCACCATGAATAATAGCACTTACACGTAAGTGGGACGGCAAGATGTAAAAATGGTGTTTGTCTTCACTATAATCTTCCCATGATGGGAATATATGCACGTAGTCCCTAAAAACATTGAAAGCATTGTCTTTTAAACTGGGAATAACTGGAATGGGGTTCCAATCTGCAGGAATTGGCCGTCTCTACAGTTGGGATAGGTCTTCGGCCGGTGGACTTGGTGTACTTTTTGCTGGAGTGGGATTTTTCTGTGGTACGGCTGGTGCTATGGCAACTGAAATCGGCATACCTTTTGCTGGAGTGCAGGTCCTGTGTGGTGGGGCTAGTGGTGTGGCCAGTGAAGTATGGGTACAGTCTACTGGAGTCGGTCCTACGTTTTGTGTCACTAGTTGTAGAGCCAATATAAGTGGGGTGTTGTCTGATTTCTCCGACACCACCACGTTTTTCAAGGACTTTGCTGGTGCTCCTTTAGGTTCGGCAATCACCCTCTTCCTTTCTGATGTGTGATGCACAAGAACAACATTTGCGTGAAAAAACATGGTATGATGATAGATGGAATATGTATTGATAATGGATGGGCATGGCATCTTGACATATATGATTAGTAAACTAAGAAAATGGTGGTGCTACAAAGTAGAAGAAATGCAAGACAACTTATGCAAGATACATGCAATCAATAAAACCTTGCCAAATTAGAACAGGCACCTTGATGGGTGAACAGGACAGGCCATCTGCCTTTGACTCCTCGAGGTCAGAGTAGTCATTAGGATCATATTCTGAACAAGAATCTACAGGTGGGGAGCGTATGAGTTTCATTGCATCCAAAATGGCACTCAATGCCTTGGTGCCAATTTTGTAAGTCGTTGCAGTGTTCCACAATATTCTTCTGATGCGCAGATTCTGATATTCACTGTGATTACGTATAATATCTGAGAAGCATGAAAACATAAATAGTAGTGAGATTATCTTTGTAATGTAGAGGATGTTCTAATATAGGGGCGCCCCTGTAAACCCTTGTGTGCTATCACTGGATTTTGATGAGAGAGCCCATGTGTGCTGTAATATGGTGCGTGCATTAATATAATCTAGTACAAGTACACAAAAAATAGGCTCCAGAAGTAAGGATAGTTGGCAGATGATAGGTTCATAATATACTGTATAGAGAGTTTATTGCCAAACCATGATAACAAGAGCACACAACAACTAGGAAGATCGTAGTTTACATAAAAGGGGTACACCATAACCAGGATATATAAATGGGGAAAGTGGAACTGGCTGGAAATTACGGTGTTGTATTGCCTCTACTAATTGAAAGCCTATCGATCACGTACAGGCCAGCTCTATCAGCTGTTGACTGCATATGTCCCTGCCCCCCTTCCTGACAAGGAACATACTATATGTACTAAATACAGAATAACAAAAGAGTAACATGTTAAAGAACAGAAGAGGAAGCATATTCTTGAGGTTCCGCTTCATTGCATATAGTGTTGGTTGCCCACTCATGATGAATCACAACGCCCAAAGAAATGCAATTCCATGCTGTCTCTCTATATGTGGCCACATGCATTTGGAAAATCAAGTGGGAGCATTACGTGACCAATTAAATGTGTGTCTGTTAACTAATATCAATATCATATCACAATTCGTATTTGAAGAAGTAAGCTTTGGACTTATGATTGGTGTGTTGTTTAGCTTCAAGAGTGGACTGCTGCTAGTGCGACACAAAGCAGCTACGCAGATCATAGTGTAGATATAACGGGAAAACCGTAAGCATCACAAGTAAAATCAACAAACTGGAACTTGCTGGAATATATGTGCTAGTATTGCCGGTACGGCTAGAAAGGCTTCTGATACCAGCTCTCTTCAACTGAAGGTGCAATACTGTTAATGTCCGTGTAACTCTCAAAGGCGACACAACTCCCCGCATTTCCTTGCTAATCTTATAGGATTCAAGTGTGCAGGCCACTACAATTCCTAGTCCTATGTTTACAAAATCCTAGGACTCAAAGAGGCCCGAAGAGTTCAAAGTGTCCATCACAATCGACCATATAGACCTCTACACTGCAAATGTCCCTACTCATCCTCACTACAAGGAACATACTGTACTACTATAATACTCCCTCCGTTCCAAAATATAAGTCTTTGTAGAGATTTCCACTATGGATCACATACAGATGTATACAGATACATTTTAGAGTGTAGATTCACTCATTTTGCTCCGTATGTAGTCCATGGTGGAATCTATACAAAGACTTGTATTTAGGAACGGAGAGAGTACTTATTAAAGAAGAACGAAAGAGGAACATGCTAAAGAAGAGCAAGCAGATTTTGGATAATAAAATGTTCGTTGCGCAGTGCCCACACATGATGAACCAGAGCGCATTAAGAATCTAACTCCATGTTGTCTCTCTATATGTGGTGCACGTGCTTTTCGAAAGTAAAGTAGGAACATTAGCTGACCAATTAAACGTTATCTGTTTTAGTAATATCAGCATCATATCAGATTCGTATTTGAGCAACAAGTTTGGAATTATGAGTGGCACGTTGTTTAGCTTGATGGATTCAGGAGCAGTGCTAAGCAGGTACGATGATGGTACTGAATATAAAGGCATGTCTGCATGCAAGTCGCGTGACTTTTGTCATTTGGGTAAGTCGACCATTTCAGGCGGTTGGATGAAGATCCTACGTCTCCTAACCCTTCTTCTTCCTCGTCTCTGATTCTTCCCATACAGAACACCGCACGGGCCGCCGACCGAACCACCGGCCCCCACCGCCTGTGTTCCTCCGCCACCAACACCCGCCAGCCCCGCCCCCACCCGCGTCGAGTTTTCTTCATTTGGCGAGGCCCCACCACCGCCCCCCACAACCACCATCCTCACCCGAGCCCCTTCCTTCGCACCGGCGAACTACAGCGAGCTCTCGAAAATCGACTAACCCAATTTTGAAATTTAGTCTACTGTCATTTAACTAGTGTGGAATATAAAAGGGGAAAACCATAAGCATTGCGAGTATAACGTTGAGCATGCCATGGCGGATATGAAGGTGCAAACCGGACAAAGGCAACTTCGCAACCAATGTTTGCTTTCAACTAACAAGTAAGTGATGGACAAGAAATCAGAGTAAAGCAGCGGCGATCTATTTTCTTGCTGCGATAAATAAGTTGAGCAGATATGAAAGAGTACGCCTCTGGTGCGGCGCCGTGTATGCATCTGCTGAGAATTTGACAGTGCTGCGGTAGCGATGGCTTTCGGCGGCGTGGAAGCAGATCTAGGAGGGTAGATAGTGGCGGCGGGGCGCGGTGGACGAGACGGTCGTAGGAGCGGCGCCGGCAAGGTGGACGACAACGGGGATGAAGCGAGAGGACGGGATGCAAGGATCCCGGTCCGAAGCCGTGGATGAGAGAGGTCGATCTCTTGTAATGGCCGGCGGCGTCGGGGTATCAGCTTCGGCATGGTGGAGGAGGACGGCGGTGGATGGGGTGGCGGACGGAGGAGGCTGGGGTGGAGAGGGTGTTTTGGCGCCCACGGAGTACAAATGGGGAAATGGAGGGAGAGAGGAAGGGGGGAACCATGTCTTCAGGGCACGCTTGTCTCAAATGCGAGGAAATTTACAAACTTAGCCCCCGTTTAAAATTTCCTACATCACAGCAATATTAGTCGGTTGGGGATAGTACGGTAATCTCGCATACACCGAATATTTGCCGACGAGAGTTTGTTTTTGGCCCCCACCGTGTATGAATCGGGGAGGGAGTTGATTTCGGCCGAGGAGACACTGTGTTTTGGCGCCCACCGTGTATGAATCCGGGTGAGAGGCGGTTATGTCACGTTTGAGTGAAATTACAAACCTACCCCTATCGAAACCTATAGAAATCGAGCCGATGGGCTTTGCGTGGCAGGGATAGGCAGTAATTTCCATCTTGCAGATTTTGGTTTCGGGCGGTTACTGCGACTTTCCCCGCTTCGTTCAAATTTTTGCAGAGCAAGAGTGCACGTTTACCGTGCCAACTCAATTCGAATCCAGTTTGCATTCTATTTTTGTTCGGGCAGGATCCATTTTGGATTGGAATAAAATTCTATATACATCATTTATATATATACTTTCAAAAGCACAACAAAGAATTCTTCTCCTTTATATGTATAATATGATTTACAAATACAATGATCTCAAAATCATAAGGTTGAATTCAAAAAATTTAAACCAAATTATATTGTACTAAAATGTATGGATCAGTAATATCTACATATTAAATAACATAGATGCGCATGAATTCATATGAGTATGCATGTTTGATAGATCAATTTTGGTTCGAGTATGAATTACATGTATCATCATCTCGAATTCAAATATTTGAATCCATTTTATGTTGACTCCTTTCACGCCCATCTGTCTCGCATGCATGCTCCTTCATGTAGCTATCACTCTCTTTTCTCCAGCTCACCCGCACGCTCACTTCATGTTTCTCCTATCTTCGCAAACATGGTCTCTCGACGTCTACCTTGAGAAGTGTCACGCTCTCCCTATCATTATACATTACACGGTTTTCATTATCTCTCACGTCTCTACCGTTCTCTGGTATCACTAGGTACCTAAGCTTTCTTTTTCACCGCCACACACACAGTCTCACTCGTCTTTCACTTTGTCTTTCTCTCTATGGGGTTCTCTCACACACCCTACATGTCTCTGGATATGACTCATACCACTAAAATTACTCTCTCCTGCAGACACAACATTTGTTGCGGTCTCCTTTCCGTCTCCATCCCAGTTATAAAACTGACATTATTCATTTGTTTACCGATCAGACAAACTCCCCCCTCTCTCTCACACACACACAACTCCTGCTTCCACTCCCCTTCCCGACTACCGTCTCTCTCTCACACACACAAAACTCTCGCTTTCGCACCCCCGACTCGTATTTCTCTCACAAACATTTATCGACTAGCCTCTAGATAGGTTTATACACCCGCACATTCCTGCTTCCACTATCGCATACATGTCTCTCTCGCGCTCCTTGTATCTATGTAGATTTTTCTTCCCTTCTTGAGACACGCCCTCTCGATCGTGCACACACACTATCGCCTCATTTTAAGCTGATACCTCTCGCACACACACTCTTTGTGTCTTTGTCACACATGCACTCCGTCCTCCTCCCCTCTCCCTCTCTCTCACACACACATGGGCTTTTTGCAACAACTAGCAAGATGCCCATGCGTTGCACGGAACATCAATATGCATTTGTATGAGTAGTTTATCTTGCGGGAGAAAAGGATGAACGAGGGAAGGCCTTATTTGCAAATGTGGAGAGGGGTGTGGGTATATTTTTGCAAAATTTCCATAGTTTCCTTCCTATCCGCCAGATATAAGTCGGACGACCTATATTGCAGGATGGCAGGCACACCATCATCACCAGCTCTATTTTTTTATCTCTACTCTTCTAAAAAGCATAGTCCGTGATGATGGTGTGCCTGCCATCCTGCAATATAGGCCGTCCGATCTATATTTAACGGATAGGAAGGAAACTATGGCAATTTACCCGCACTCCTCTCCACATTTGCAGATAAGGCCTTCCCTCGTTCATCCTTTTCTCCCAAGAGATCTTGATGTTTCGTGCATCGCACGGGCATCTTGCTAGTAAGAGTAGAAATTAGACATATACCACTTCTCGAATCTTGAAACCAACAACATTCCTCCCTTATCTCATCAAAACCGCCAAAGGAATATATTTTGAGTGAAATATAACATATTTTTAGTGATATACGTATTTCAAAACTAGACTCTTTTTTCTATCAAATCGGTGAATATGTATTAATCAACTTTGATCGTGTGGTAACGCATCGTTCCACAATGTAGTGCCTATAGATTTTTTTAAGAAGTCAAACTTTGCAAACTTTGACCAAGTTTGTAGAGAAAAATATTTATATCTACAATAGCAAAAATATATAATGCGAAACTACATCATATGATGAATCTAGTGATATATGTTTCGCACTCTAGATGTAAATATTTTTCTCCACAAACTTGGTCAAAGTTTGTGAGGTTTGACTTTTCAAAAAATCTATAGGCACTACATTATGGAACGAAGGGAGTAGTTATTACCACTGTATAATTTTTTGGACACCAGACAAACGGTGGAGTACATATACGAAGAGAAGAGGCGCACGCACGCAGTCAGTCTCTCGCTGTCTCGCACACATGAGAGTTACGTAAAGGCACCGTTAACAATAAGCCCTAAAACCCTAGGTGCACGATTGATGCATGCGCGGGTACCGACTACGTGGTGGAGCGCACCTTTGTAGGAATAGTCAGCTCGCGTGATAATTTGATCCGTAGGAGTTGATGGTCGGGGCCACAGGTGAACGACCTGGATGCGGTGGCTCGCCAGTTGCCACAAATCGAGTAGACATGTTTAAAATATCATTTTTTTAGTGGGGTAAGAGTTATAAGTACTAAGTAGTTTTTAGAATGATTGGTATGGAGCGAAAATGGAATTCATAACTACTACCTCCTTGGCGTATGGTTGTATGGGTTTATGTTGCGAGATGTTGAGCATGGTAGTTCTAGGTCAAATACTATGGTTTAGATGTTGGTTTTCAGTAATGAAAATCAGAAGGGGGAAACCCTTCTTTGATAAAAAAACTACTACCTCCGTTCCAGTTTACTAGTCCCCATCGTAGTTTGGTTCAAAGTTTGTTCACGAATTTTACTTGTAAAATGTGAATGGAAAACGAAATTTTGTTATACCCAAACAAAAAAGGACTGGAGGGAGTGATTGCTCTGACACGGACGCGACCTCTCGTAGCGCAGGCATTGAACCGGCGCACCGGCCAAGAGGGCCCCACTCGCTGCAGGCCCGGCTGAACACGCCTCCTCGCTGCATGCAACCGGCTTCAGACTGCCCTGCCTGCCTCCATTGAATCCGGGCGTGTGCCGGCAACACGTCCTTCCGTGAGCCGGCCGGCATTTTAGAACACAAAAAATGACCAAAATATAATTAATTACGCATGGTCTTGACTTGTTGTGCTCGCAGTGGCAGCAGGAACTAGAGGTTTTTCTTTATTTATAACTCTCCTCACATTTTTTTGGCTTTGAAGTGAATCATGGTTGTGAACATTATCTATGAATGTGCAGATATCTGTGAACATGAGTTTGATGTGGAAGTTGAACTTGGAATGTCGGGCTTGCGCGTGAACTATACCATGTCCAATGCTTCGCTGTTATTGTTTGGAAAGTGATTGTTGTTATTACATGACACAAAAAAATTATTTTGTGCCACATCAGTAGATGCACGGACATCACAACAGGCATGCTGACTGGATAAACATTTGAACCTAGCTATTATGAAGGAAATTTTGTATTGACAACAGTTCTAGATAGCAGGAGACGCCTAGCCTGCTCTACCTCTGCTAGCTTATTTCTGGCTTCTTCCATCTCTTCTTTGGCTTGGGTGAAGAGAGCATCTGATTGCTCTTTTTGCTTCTTCAGGAACTCAGCTACATTCTCAAGGGCTGCTGCGCGCTTTCTTTCAGCCTTTACTAGAGCCACGAGGACACGAACAGCTGACGACTCCACCTGGCTTGTGTGTAATCCAACATCATCTAGGAATTTGCACCTTGTGTATAATCCAGCATCATTATGGAACTGGCACCTTGTGTGTAATCCAGCCTCATTTTGGAAACATGATCTTGAGGTTGACCATACTTCCCTCCTCGCAGGAACTGCATCCTGACATGAAGTTACTTCTTTTTTAGATCAATACTCAGAGCAACCCAGATCCATTTAGTAGAAGCCAGATAAACAGGACTCGCGGAAGTGGATTCAAAAGGAAAAATATAAAAATAGACTACAAGGTGAGAACACCCACTTCCTACATCAAGCTAAAAATGAAAGCATTAGGATGATTAAGACTCTTATTATTACACATCAAAGAACACGAGGCTAAGAGAAACAGAAACTACACCATATACACATCGAAGAACACGAGGCTAAACGAAAGTAATTGAAAGGGTGTTACTTATCAAAGCTCGTTTTACAGGTTCGGTGCAGCTCCTCTTTAACTTGCCACGCTCCTTGAACATGTCCCTAATATCCCGTGTTTGGTCTTCATTGCTCCTCTGCATGTTCGCACTCGTCGTTTTAAAATCTCAACATGGCAAGAAAAATATACTACTAGTAATACTCACGCATCTTGTGGGCAACATTAAAGCACTCGTCTCCCATGTTAGAGCATCTCCAATAGAAGCGCAATGCGCGGCAGTGCTGAGATCGAGAAGTAGAGATAGAGAGTAGAGACTAGAGAGTAGAGGATAGTTCTCAGCATAGATATAGCATAGATAGATAAAAAATAGATAGTTCAACTACTCCTCGTCGTCCGACTCCTCCTCGGTGATGTCCTCCTCCGACGTCTCAATGTAGGCGTGAAGATACCGATCGTCGTCGGATTCCCAGGGCGACGCTGCTCCTAGCCTCGTGTTGAATTGAGCGTCCGCTTTTCGCGTACGCTTGTCCTCGCGATAGGCGGCTCGCTCCGCCCTCCTCTTCTCCCTCTCCGCCCTCCTTTGCGCGTAGAACTCGCGCTCGTTGATGATGTCCCGTGGGAAGCGTTGGTGCCACAGCGCCATGGCTTCCTCGTCCATCTCGGCGATGCCGAGACGGTGCTCCCGCCTCCGGTTGTCGCGACGATCCTCGTCGGTGATAAGCCGCGGCAGAGGGGCGAGCTCCTGCGCCCGCTCCCGCGTTGGCGCGTTGGGGAAGTTCAATGTTCTATGAGGCCACCGGAGGCGCCACGCCGCCGCGTCGTACGCGCGGGCGGCCTCGTTGGCGGTGTCGAAATTGCCGAGGCTGAGGCGCATCCCGCGGAACCGGATCTCGACGGAGAAGCCGCCGGAGGGGCGCGCGTGGACGCCGCGGTATCCCCAAGTTTCCCGGTGACGCGGTGGCATGGTGGCGCGGCGGCGGCGAGGCGAGAAAGAGCGGGGAGAGAGCGGTGGCAAGGCACAGAGCGGGGAAAGAGCGGTGGCAATGCACAGAGCAGTGGGAGGGCGTTGGATTTTATAAAGCGCGTCGGACGCCGCGCGCCAAAACTAGCGCGGCCCGGCCGATTTTTTCCGCGCGCACGCGATCCTTTCCCGACGTCCCTGCTATCTCTACTCTCTTCTCTACTGTTATTTATTTAATATTTAATATTTATCTCTACTTCTCTACTCTCTACTCTTTTTTCTTTTCTTTTAAAAAACAGAGTTGGTGATGATGGTGTGCCTGCCATCCTGCAATATAGGCCGTCCGATTTATATCCGATGGATAGGAAGGAAACTATGGCAATTTTGCAGAAAGATACCCACATCCCTCTCCAGATTTGCAAATAAGGCCTTCCCTCATTCATCCATTTCTCCCACAAGATAAACTACTCATACAAATGCGTCTTGATGCGTGCAACACATGGGCATCTTGCTACTTCTGAAAAACTTATCATCATTTGCCACACTACTGGTTGCAGATGAAGAACTTATCCAAGCACAGCGCAATACAGGAGCGACGCACAATTACAAGCTGATATTTTGTTGGACAATGGAGGCTATAACCAATTACTTTTATGGGAACAAAAGCAACCAGGAAATTTGAAGGGTAGGTATGAACAAAATTGGAACTGCACATGTACTGCTAAGTGATTCAATACACACATTACCAATCGAGGAGGAGAACGCTGGCCGCGCGCCTCTGTGCATCATGGTCGGCAACGGGAGTCAGTTCATTTTCCACGACAGTGGTGCTTCTGCGCTTGGCGTCGGCTTCCGGGAAGCAGATCCGATGGAAGACGGTGCCGGGGAAGAGGCTCCGTGTACGACGACGATGGTGGACCGGCTCCAGTGCGGCATACGAGGTCGTCGATGAGGCAGATGCGCTGCGGTGGACGAGTGCGCCGATGTAGAAGGGGAGGAGCACGAAGGCTGCGGTGCCGTGGAGAAGTCTATTTTGCGGTGGGTATAGAAAATGGGGAGTATTCAGGTGTACTACTTTGGGTGCCGGGGTGGGGTTGGCTGGGAGGTTGAACCTGAAGTTACGAAAACAGCCCCCTACCAAGCGTCATCCGTAGGCCTGTTCCGAAGGCTATGATGGTAACTTCGCACTGCTCGAATCAGGGTCGCGGGAGATTTTCCTGCCGACCTCAAAATTTTGTGACACTGAACTCCCCGTGTGGTGTGCTGGGTGATTGGGCTAAGCAACTAGCGAGTAGTACTAGTAACTACTAGTACTCCCTCCGTTTTTATTAACTTTGAATATTAGGTTTGACCGAAGTCAAACTTCCTAAAGTTTGTCCAAGTTTATAGAAAAATATAATCAGTTACCATAACAAATATGTATGATGTGAAAGTACATTCAATAATGAATCTAATGGTATTTATTTGTTACTGTATTGTATATGTTAATATTTTTTGTTATAAACTTTCTGAGAGTTTACAAAAATTGACTTTGACAAATGCTAATACGCGGACTTAAATAAAAACGGAGGGAGTACACATTTGTTTTCTTAGTTTGTACCGAATTAATCATTTGTTGTAATTGTGAAATAAATATATTAGGCTACTGACTTCGAATGTAATGGTCTATACAATTCAATAGTTGCAATCATTGTTGAATTCCAAGATGTATACGGGGTCTATAGTACTTCACAATATGCTCAAACTCACACAATCCCAGTCAAATGAGAATCTAAATGCATTTCATAGTTATTACTTTGTAGGATGCAACAAAACCAACCATAACTCTACATCATCCATTATAAAAGCAACATTTTGAACACATCCCAATGTGGGAATGAAACGTGTAGAGAGAGCTTGCGAAGATGGAGCAGATAGGGCGGGAATGATTGTATGTATGTGGACGAGAGAGTAGGAGACAAACCTAATGAGACAGAGAGAGAGAGAGATAGGAAGTTAGGTCTGTGAGAAAGGTGGAGGCGTGTAATATACGTGAGATGCGTGTGCATCGGGATTCTGTACACGTGGAAGGAGAAGAGACAACATGTTTGATGAGAGAGCTGGAAAAACATGGACGAGAGGGGAAGTATCTCGTGGGTTGAGGGATTGATCATTTTGTGCGGGGGAGAGAGGGATTGGTAATTTTGTGTGGGAGAGAGGGGGGGAGGAGTCAGTCAGCCGTCGTCATATCATCATGCTTCCAAATGGTCCCTCATTCTCTAGTGCAGTGTGGTCGCCATCTTCGATCTCCTCGATGCCCGCTTTGAAGATTCAGGTGTTGTGCATGCTGGGGTGCAGAGAAGCACAAGCGAGAGTGGTCGCCATATAACCTTGGATGGGGATGAATTGTGTGCTCAGGGGAGGGGGTGTGTGTGTGCGGTGTGTGTGTGTGTGTGTGTGTGTGTGTGTGTGTGTGTGTGTGTGTGTGTGTGTGTGTGCGTGTGTCAGATATTGAGAGAAATCAAACTTATGGAGAGAAATGTGTGTGTGTGTGTGACGGAAAGCTACATGCTAAATAGGGTTTTCATGAAGAGATTGTGCGTGCGAGATAGAGAGTGATGTGCGGGCCTTGAGGTGGGCAGGGGTCGGGTGAGGGTGTCAAAATGTGTGCGTTGATGCATGTGTTACATGCGATCGTGCGAGGAACGAACGAATTGAGAGAGATGGTTGTTGTGTTACGGATGCTCCCCCCTCTCTCTCTCTCACACACACACACAAGTAAAATAGAAGACCGTTCTCTCATGTATACACAACGTATCGGCATCTGTCTATGTCTCACTCATGCATGATCATTTGCACATTCACACCTCTCTATGTCTCTATCACACGCACACAATCTCCACATTGCCCTTCCGCCACAACACACATATGGACACATACACACGTTCTCTCTCAGTCACACACACAAAACCAGTATTAAAAAAAACTAGGGCGCACCTAAAACGTCCAAATCTAAATAAACACGAACTGGTGCTAAATTCAAATATATGGAGATATTGTAGCGTCAAGAACTTTTCCAGGAAAAAAAAGTTGAGTAATATTCGGGGATTGTTTTCACACACACAAAAAGGTTCGGTGGATGTCCTTCGAGTGTGACACGGTGACGCACCGTTCGATCGACCGCGCGGCCGTGGTTCACGTGCTTGCACAGGATTCCCTATCGTAGCTGTGGTAACTAATATAAGCGCTGCCTCAGTCTAATGTTTACGTGTACTAGTATGGTTTTCTTTTAAGTTTGACCAACCCTATATAAAACTAAACTAAGCTCCCATACGCGCACTCATCAATATGCCGCCGCCGCCGTTGCGCATGCCGGTGCCCGCCTGCTTCGGCCAACAATTTCCCACCCATCACCGCCATGTCGCCGCCATCCTTGTGCCATGAAGCCGAAGGCTCGCCCGCTCATGTCGTCTACAGTCCCTCCTCGCGATGCCGCCACGCTGCCAAGCACGCGAGCAGCTGGTGGAGCCGCATCTATGCACGCAGTGTACGAGGAGGAGGACGAGCACATGCTCCAGCACGCCGGTGAGGAGGAACTAGCGTGTCATTATCGTCTCCACCCGCGCGGAGGAGGGGCACATGGTGGCTGCCGCGGCGGAAGCCGGTCGTGCCCGCGCCGAGCCCGCAAACCGGGTGCGGACGTGGAATCTACCTTTGAGACCTTGAATGCCACATGGATCCTGCAATCTGAAGGAGCAATTTGGGTCAGTCGACTCTTGTGAGCCGTAGGATGCAACATGGATGGCTAGAAGGGCTTCTTCAACCTCCGAAACTGATGCACTGTTCATCTTCTCAGCCCGTCTCATGCCTAACCGCCTGCCGCCGCCCCGCCCTTCCCTAAACCGCCTGCCACCGCCATGACCCCCCACCCCCGCCATCTGTTTAACCCTGGGCACGATCCATTTTTCCGGCGAACTGCATTCCACACCCAACACTCATAAGATAGATCATGGGCACCCTGCCACCCTAATATAGATACTCGGGTAGCTTCTCTGCCGTCTTCTTCCTTCGCTCCGTCGAACTTCTTTCACAAATCGACCGACCCAAATTATACTACTAGTACGAACATATTAAGTACAGTAGGAACACGAAGATACGAGCAGTAGTACCAACTGCAAGAAGAAAAGTAGTAAGACATAGTACTAGTACTACTGTACGTACTAAACAGTTCAAATAATGAGGAAGAACATAAAGTTCAAATAACGAGAAAGAACATAAACATAGTTATGCTGGGGGCTCAGCACAACACACCCCTAAAATAAAACTAAGCAACTAGTCCGCTTGACACTGCAGTAGAACCAACATGAGCAACGGCACTGCCACCTTACTCGGAGTCCGAGTCCGAGTCCACGTCCTCGACTTCGTCCTCGTCCCTCTTCCTCTTCCTCTTCGCCGACGCTTCTTTGCTTGAACCGGACACTGGGCTCTGCTTCTTCATCCAACCCTTGTAGATATTTAAACAAAGGTAGGCATCCATTGCTGCGTACAGGATGTGATCTTCATCTAGTGTCTTCGAATACCATGCATGATGAAACTCGTGGTGAGGTTTCTTCAGTTTAGCGTACGAAGGATCAATCATGGCTACTGCCAGGGTCAGCATTGAAGGCTGAGAGGAGGACACCAGGCTTGCCTTCTGGAGATCGAAGGGCTGGCCTACAACGAGGCCTATCCGACCCAGGACATCCCTGTCGTTCCTAAAGTCTACAGTAAAAAAATTCACTCTTTCGTCCTTGAGGAAGTTCTTAAAATCCTGGCACTCAACATCGGCATGGCATATGTGGTAGACCAAGCACACGTTATGTATGCAAACCTGGATCACGGCGGGCTTCTTCTTCTCTGCCTCCTTTAGAATCTTCTCTCTTTCCAGGACTGTGGTGTACTCAACATCTAGCCCAGCGACCCACTCATCCAGTGAACTGTTGAACATGCGTAGGAAGCAAGCAATGCATGCTTTCACCGTCGCGGATCCACGTGTGTAGATCACAATGAACTCATCGCCGGTGATGGCTCTAACCTGGTACTCAGCGGCGACCATGGAGATTTGGGAGGCCATGGATTTTGGAGGAGGGTTAGGAGAAGTTGAACTGGTGTAATGTAAAAGGACAGGACGACTGGGAGCGAACTGTTCTAAGGTAGTAGTAGAAGACGGGGACGAGTAGGGCGTGCGAACGGCGTGGGGTTGTTGGATTGCCCGGTGGATAAACGGCTGCAAGCCCCCAAAGAGTTCTCGAGTACTATGCGGGACCCACTAGATGTCATTTCTACTAGACCCATTTCATAGGCCTGACGGTATAGCTTCTGCCTGTTCGCACGCCATGCCGGTGCGTGGATGTAACTTCACTTAATTCCGTCAACCGTCGCGCCTCCCACGACCTTCGCCTCCCTCGCGCGGTCAAGCCCTTTGAGACTTCGACCGGGTATAAATGAGCAATTTTTTTGCCTAGTCCGCATGCATCATACTCCCTCGGATCCTTTTTACTTCCGTCAACCGTTTGCAAAGTGTTTGACCAAATTTATACTAAAAATATCAATATCTACAATACTGATTATAATGAGTATAAGAACTACGTTTCATAATGAGTATAAAATATTGATTTGACATTGTGAATGTTGATACATTTTTCTATAAGTTTGGTCAAAGTAGAGGTACATTGACTTCATACAAAACTTAAATGCACAATGCAGACTAGTTCCTCCGTCTAGGTGCGTGCCATGTCCTATCTAGTCATCACAACAAGGTTAGCTATTAGAGTACTACTACCTCCCTTCTACTTTAAAGGGCTCTATGTGGCATGCCGGCTCAGAGAAACCGGAACACCCCGTATTCCAGCCCAGAGATCGAGGAGAAGTCTTCTGGAATACGGTACTGCTTGACATAGAACAAATCAGCTCTTATTACAAAGGGTAATAATACAAGTGTCCGAAGTTACAGCGGATCACATCAGCACGGCGACACTACGCCTGCGATACTACACTTGCTCTATGCTAGCAGCGGAACAACTCGTAGCAGCGGAAATCTTCTAGTAAGGGAATAATGACGAAGGTGGTGAACTCCACTCCGCAGGGACTCTGGCTAGGACATGATCTAGCTCGCAGGAACGGAAACCACGACAAGCAATCAATCAATCACTGCATCACCTGCAATCTGGCATGACACGCCAGGTCAGTACATTGAATGTACTTGCAAGCTCACAACAACCAAAAGCATCAAGGCAAGACAACAACATAGCATTAACAGATTAATTAACAACTACTATGATGCAAAAGCAACTACTAAACATGATACGAAACTACTACAATACTGATAAACCACCATCTCAGATCTCAATAACCATCTCACGCTTGGTTAACCGGCCAAGCAATATACCATCTCGATCACCTCATGATCTATACCTCGACGTGATCACTGAGTGACCACATCACCAACTGAATGATCATCTTCAAGATCATCCCAACATCATCATCATCATCCTGCCAAACTATCACAACTCATCATATCAACATTTTAGTCCTATAAAAGTCATTCCGCCACGTGCGTGTTGATCGAACGGTGTGACCTAGTACCAACTTATGCCCATGACCAAGGACGCGGCTATCGATAGATTAAAATACACTCTGCAGAGGTAGCGCACTTTACCCACACTAGGAACTCAAGGGCCTCGCACTCCCATTCGGTTGGACCACGGAGTTCTGACGAAACCCTTCCCTTGCCATGACACTCTCCCGGCCACTCCGACTCACTCCCTCTCAGGGCTAAGTCATGGGTGGCCCATGCCCACCAAAGGCATCTACGGCCACCGACGTGACAAAACGGTCCCAAACGGGGACAAGGTACCATAAAAACAAACGAGCACACAAGGTTTATGCCGTCCAACCTAATCAGGGTAGTGCCCGCACATAACCTTCCCTCGTTGGAGGCACAGGCGAGAGGCATGACAAAAGACCGAATCAAGACCTCCCCCCTAAGGTAAGTGTGGTTGCACTGGAAAAGCCCGGTTCGGAGGCACCTGACCAACTTAATGACGGAATTTATCCCCAAAGCATATCTGCGATAACTGATACTCCGATATCATCTATCAACCAGTAATCCAAGTCACAGAAATATCCAACAAATAATCCAAAGCATGACCTAAACATAATACTCCGAGGGTAACATGCCACTACTATCATGATGAATCCAAGAATTATAATACTACTACTCCAATAGCAAGAACTAGCTATCCAACTATGATCCACATGCAAACATCATCCCCGAAATAATACTACAAAGCAACATACCAACTACCATCCCGAAAATAATCATACTAGCCACTAATAATCCAAAGGCAACATAACATCCAAAGTAATGCTCCAAAATATAATATCAGATACCAACATGAAAATAATCACAACATAAGCCACTAATAATCCAAAGGCAACAAGTCATCCACATAAGCTACAAAACATTAGCCCTAGAACTCCAAGCAACATCATGGCAATAACAAGTTCAACACAACTCCGAGAAAAATGCCATGAACAAATCACAAGTAGCTAAAACAATATTTTAAACAAGTTCAAATAGTTTAAACCATGTCACTGCATTACAGTGATGCAAATGGAGGGTGTGGCTTACCTGGGAAAGATGGATTCACCGGAAGAAAGTGCGAGAAGCTCGCGGAAAGAATCGCCGGAAAACGTTCTCTCTCGGAGGGGGCTGAATAAGGGCAGGGGCAAAATGGTCATTTTCAGAATGTCAAAACATGGTGAAAGTGTGACCAACAGAAAGGGCTCGACGAATCGAAGAAGTGGGCTTTGGATTCACCTCATTTGGAGTTACGGGTAAAAAGATACGACCGTTTAAAGTCCAGGGACTAATCTGCAAAAATAGCTGCTACAAACAGGTCCCTGGCAGTTTAAACAAAACGCGCCTTTCACAGAAATACACTTTCCAGAGAGGAAAGCACATCCTGGCCCGAAGAGGACGCGAATATACTTTCAGTTAAGGGAAGGCGTACTCTGTAGAGTACGTTTCCACTTAACCACGTCAGCGAGGGGCGGTGCCGGGCCTTGTGGCGCTTACAGGCGGGGCCCACCACATCTCTTCTCTCTCCTCTCGCCTCCATCTTCTTCCCCCGACTCGCGCCCACAGAACAGAGACAGGCCGCCGGCGCCGGCGCTCGCCTGGCCAGCTCCGGCCGCCTCCGGTGGAGCTCGGACCACCGGAGCGTTCAGGGCGGCGAGGCGCACCCGTTACCCCACCATTCGAACGCCAGGGAGCAACGGGCAGGACGGGAACATGGCCGTGGCGGACGGGGCTTCGGCCGAATATAGAGGACGAGGCCATGGCGATTTCGACGACTAACGGAGGGCTGAGGGAGTGGCTATGGTGGCTGGGTGACCTACTAGAGGTGGAAGATGGAGGAGAGGGCTTCGGTTCGCCGGAATCGGAGTGGACAGGGGCGGCGGCCATGGAGGCAATGGCGACCACAGAGAGCTCCTCGAGCTCGAGGGGTTGGCTAGGCGAGGCTCTGGGAATGAGGGAGGAGCTTTGGTGAAGAGAGGCGTGGTCAGGGAGGCCTTAAATAGGCGGGGGAGGGGCTGGCCGAGCTGGCGTCGCCGTGGACGCGTGTCCGGCGCCGCAGACGTGTGGGCAGACGAGCTTGCTCTTCGGAAGGCGACGGGAGGGAGCAGAGAGCAGGCTCGCGGGACAGAGGAGGCCAAGAGGGACAGGAGAAACGGACGGGACGAGGGAGACCGAGGCTGCGTGCCGCCGCTCGAGCTCGGCCAACGCTCTGGCGAGCTCAGCGAGCACGGGACGGCATGGGGAACACCACGAGGGCTTGCTGGCAACGATCACGGGGAGGCAGACGACACCGGGGAGCAGAGGAAACGACCGAAACAAGCTCGGAGCCAAATGGGGCACAGTGCTCCCGTGGGCGTGCGTCGGTGAGCGTCGACGAGGAGGTTTCTGGAGCGGGAGATGGGTCTAGGGGGAAGGTGACGATGAGGCCCAGCTTCTAGACACGGTCACGCGCGCGAATGCGATGAGAGGAGGAAATGCCGAAGCACAAACACCACTCTGGACACGACCACAGTGCACAGAGCACGAGCACAGGCGTGCCAGTTGCGTGGTCACCACGGTGCCCGGCAAGGAGAGGACAGGTAAGGCTGAAAGGAGTTGTCAAGTGACTAGTCCCTGCATAATAGAGTCTGAGGGAGTTGATGTATTTACCAAAGGATCCAAGGAAAGGAGTGTGGCATCGCTGAAAATTTGTTGCATCAAACTTAGGCGTGCACTGCTGATCAACAGGTACTTGATTGGGTCAAATGGAGTTGTCTGGAAGGTTTAGCTTAGGAAGGACTAAAATCCTGGGAGGTTTGAGGATAAATGGACCAATAAATAATAGAGTTGCTTTGCAACTGCATTTTTGGTCCAGAAACTTAATTTGGATGATGCACTCACTTGGAGTGATGAAATGGGATGGCACTTGGCAAAGCCTCATGATATGGACATATACAGATTCTGTAAAAATCTGATGCCAAATGGGTTCACCAAAATGGCACTTGCTTCACAAACATCATTTCTGTCCAGAAACTTGGAATAATTTTGGTGGTCAAATGGCTTGATGAAATGATACCAAATTGGTTGGAGAGAGATTTTATGGGTAGAAGAATGATCTGGTTATTTATCAGGATTTTTGAAGCAATATAAAATACACTTGCTTCACAACCTGAAAATATTGCCAGAATCAAAGATTTGGTCCTGTGCTCACATGGAGGATTGGTTGGGGCTACAAATGGGTGGCAGGGGTTAATATGACCACATGAAGGAGTGTGAAAAATTACAACTCATTTGGATACTCCTAGTTAGTACTTCCTTCACAAAGCCTTCTGTCTGACAGAAACTTTGAAAAATCAATGAGGAAGATTGGCTAGGCAAATAAAGTTGAACTTGTGCATGAGGCAATTATTTGTACATAAAAGAATGCCCAAGGAGTTTGGGGGTAACTAGGAAAATATAAATGACACTTCCTTCACAAAGTGCCATTTATGGTAGAATAGAAGAATAATTATTGGGGAATTATTTTTGAGCTAGGACAGGAAAGTTTGGGCATATATGAGGAACATATGACCCAAAGGAATTTTGATAATTATATGGGAATTTTTGGTGGACAGAAATATAGGTTGCTTCACAACCTAGGGCAATTGAGCTTATTCCTTTAATGAAAAAGGAATTTTCCCCAAGAAAAGAATATTGGGATTTGGGCTAAGGAGTGAAGTGACATGATTTTGGCAAGGTTTTAAGAATGATGAGCCAGTTGGGAGGAGGAATGAGGGTGATTTCCCAGGTGGCAAGGCCACAGAACAACTCCAAAAAGAAAAATAGAGCAAAAACGAAATAAATCAACAGAAAAAGAAAAGGGCCAAAATCCAGGCTGTTACAACTCTTACCCCCTTAAATAAATCTCGTCCTCGAGATTTGGTTGCTCAGGGAACAAGTTTGACTTGAGGACACCGTTTCAAACTCGGGTATCCTTTTTCCTTTATTTATTGTTCCCCCAAGACTTTCAGATGATCAACTTACCTTGCTGTGGGGTGGTTTACTTCACCTTTTTCCCAAATTCTGACAGGTTTTTGCTCATATACCAAATCCTTTTGCTGACGTTGAATTTCTCATATCTGTGCTGATATCCAATGAATCTGATGACTAATTTCCTTTTTCATGAAAGCCTTGTGCTTCTGCCATGGGGCTTGCTCAAACAAATGCATGTGTTCTGGGTTCAAACAGTGCTGAGAATCATGGCCATTTTCTGACGGGATCCGACTGCTCAACAGTGTTACTGATTTCTCTTGATTTGCTTCTCTGGCTCGAGCAGGAGATATTTACCAAAGATTCGATTGCCTTCTGTCGTGAGCAATATAACGGAATATGGTTTGAGATTGTCCTGACATGGTGCTGACGAGAAAATACTTTCATGACCTGTTGTCCATGCGCTTGGTTCCATCGGTGAGCATACCGGTCCTGAGCTGATTGTTCGACTTTTGACTTTCTCATGTTGTCGGTATACCCATCGCGGGTAATGGGCTGTGATATGCTTTAATACTGCCGCTGAAGTCAAACTGTGGAGCTTGCAAAGAAATCTTGGTTCTAACAGAGCATACTTGATTATTCCATGCTAACCATTTTAAGCGGGTCAGCGGGATATGAAATCCTTGTAGAACAGAGTAGGCCGCTGAGAGTATGCCTTTGTGGACCCATATGGAATTGTGGTTTCCAACTGACTTGGGTATCTGGACCCTGATGGTCATGCAAAAAAATCATCATACCTTTGCTGTCAGTCTCATCCTTTTTACGGTCATGATTTTCTCTGTCAGAGTACCTTGCTGAAATAGCTGGGCCACATAGATTCTTGATTCTTCGTGCATCCATGGATGTGATGAGTGCAATATTTTTGGCATTATTCCTTGCGCTTGTTTTCTGACCTGGATCCGCACACCTTGGTGACCATTATCCGTACCGTTGATTCTACGTGGCCATCTCTAGATCTTGTCGATCCTTGGATTAGATGAGAGTGGCTCTGCTTATCTTTATTTGCATGGCTCATGAGGTTGTTGAATCCGTACCGTTCTTAGGTATATCTGCTTGATCACTGTCGCATCTCGTATGGGTGACTGATATGACTGGGGATGCCTGCTCACAATAGGTAAGAATAATATGCCACCGAACACTTGATCCTTGCGGTAGGCATATGTCTTGACTAAGTTGTACCTCTGACAAAATTATTGCAAATCTTATCCTTGAACTGCACTGTCATATACTGCCAACTCACCATATAATCTCTGAGGGCGGTGCAATAGTGTGGTACTGTTGGGGATATTACCACTGGGCGTAAACCGGCCAGGAGAGGCCGGGTTAACCCCATAAGTAGTTCATCTGTATCTGAAGTCCAGGAAGACAGACGGTGACGCTTTATGAAGGCCCAGGGCCCAAAGCCGGTTTAAGGCCTGTAGACATAAACCGGTATTGATATGTAAACTTGTGTTGTAAGATAGAAGTAGCAGAGACCGAGCCGAACACGATTATGAGCCAGCCTCGGGATTCTGTAAACCGACGGGCGTCAACCCATGTATATAAGGGGACGACCCGGCGGCGGTTCAAGGACAACAGACAACAACTTGAGACTCAGGCAAAGCGTATTCGCTCCCTGGTCATCGAAACCCCAGCAATTCCATCACAACTAGACGTAGGCTTTTACCTTCATCGTAAGGGGCCGAACTAGTATAAAACTCTCTTGCGTCCCTTGTCCGCTTTAACCCCTTTAAGTTAACCCGTAGCGATGGCTCCACGACTAAGTCCTTTCTCTAGGACATCTGCCGTGACAAAACCACGACAGTTGGCGCCCACCGTGGGGCTATCGCACGATGGTTTCAAGTTCTTGGAGGGCAACTTCGAAGGACTTAAGGGTTGCTCTATGGGCCGGATGACCAAGAGTCGTCGCGGCAAGCTCTACATCGACGATGCAGGCTGGGGCCCCGAGGCCGGCTCAATCGAGTACGGGTACCGGGTCCCCTTTGGTGGCATACAAGTTTTCATTGGCAAGATCGGTGAACCGGGCCCTGAGCCGGACATCTGCACCGACCTCGTCGAAATGGCTCAGCGTGCGAGATCTGCCCGGGTCAAGCCTGTCATGAAGCGTGCCTTCGTGGGAGTTATCCATGGAGGGGAATCTGAGGATAGATCGGAATCTGGTGGTGAGACCGTTGTTTATTCCGGCGACGAGTCATCGACCGGAGAGACCAAGTCATTATATCAGTTACAAGATGGCCGGATTGGGGGCTGTTCCGATGGCGACAGTATTCCGGACCCCTTTGATCTGCCGAACCGGGTTGCGATCTTCATGGCCGGTACGCAACCGGCGCTCCACTCTTCGACTGCATCGGCGATGATTTCCGGATCGGCAGCGGCAACAGCGGCCGGGGCAGGAGGCCCTGTGCGACTGCCAGCTCAGGTTCTGTCTGATTTGTTTGACGCGTTGGCAACGCTGATGGCGGAGGTTAACCCGGCGGATCAGGAGCACACAATGCAGAAATCGCGAAAGTGAAAGATCAGATCACCCAGGCCAAAGCCGACTTAGCAGCTGAGGATACCAGGATAGCCGCGGAGCGGGCCACTTTGGATGCACAAGCTTACCGGATTATGCTGGATCAGAGTGCGTCGGACGAAGTCCTGAAGAGGAGGTACAGATCTCGCCTACCGCCGGTCTATGATGCTAGAAATCTCTTTAACACCCCCGGAGCAGGGACCAGTAATCCGCCGGTGGTAAACCGGGCGGAGGCACCTGGAGCAGGGGCGCCGGTTCAGCCACGTTTGATGGATCTGCCTTGTCAGAACAACATTGTAACACGGCATGTCCCCACGCCACCGGGTCATTACTCTAACCCGATGGACAACATTGTCGCTGCCGCTTCACGGCTGGCGGCCATCCCGATCGAAGGCGATTCTCCGGCGGCGGTCGAGACGCGTCGGGTTAAGGAGCTTCTTCAGACAGCCTTGGTTCAACAGGAGGCTTATTCATATAGTCATGATCGGATTCATTCCACTCCCCGTCCAAGCCGGAGTTACAGCAGGCGTATGGATGAACCGGCAGTGTCAAGCAATGCGCGGAACCGTGATCCGCCCCATGGCAATAACCCGGCGGGTGGTGCTGGTGATGCTCAGCAGATGGTGGACCGGGCTCGGCCACGCAGAGAGGCCGAGTTAGCGGCGCAGCATGAAGCCCGTCAGCTTACTCCGGTTCGTCCAACCACATCGGCGGAACCAGGAGTTACCTCTAGTTCTTTGGGAGTACCGTGTCTCGTCCCGGCGTTGCGCAATGTGCGCCTGCCCAAGGATTTCAAGGGCCCGCGCAAGGTGCCGAATTACACCACCGATTTGTCCCCTGAAACATGGGTTGAAAGCTATGAGATGGCCATGGAGATGCTGGATGTGGGTGATGCGGCATGCGCGAAGTACTTCACCATGATGCTAGAAGGGACGGCCCGCACTTGGCTAAAGAGCTTACCAGCTAATTCCATCAGGTCATGGGCCGAGTTGAGAGCCCGGTTTATTCAGAATTTCAAGGATACATGCAAGCAGCCCATGTCAATTGTGGATTTAGCTGCCTGTGTCCAGGAGGAAGGAGAGTCAACAACCCATTGGGTGCGCCGGGTTTCGGAGATTTTGTATTCATCGGACCGCATCAACGCTGACACCACAGTTTTAACGTTGGAAGGCAATTGCCGGTTTGAACCCCTGAAGTTGAAGTTGGGACGGCTCAAACGTCATTGTAATGACATGGGAACCCTCATGGCTGCACTGGTGAAGTATGCCGACTCTGATAGTACCAAGGATCACGAGTCTGACGATGATAAGACAGGGAAGGGAAAAAAGAGCGGCAACGCCAAGGGGCAGCACCACAACCCGGCGGGTCATGGAAACGGCGGCAAGCGTAAAGCGAACCACGGTTTAGATTTTGTGGCTAATACTAATACACATGACAAGGGCGAGCGGCGTAAGGGTAAACCGCCCCAGCGCGATGGAGGGCCAAGTCCTAATCCGGACCGTTTGTCTTATCTATTGAACCAGCCCTGTCCAAAGCATGGGACGAAGGAGATCCCGTCCACGCACCTCTGGGAAGATTGTTACATCATGCAAGAGTTCAAAAATTCTGATTCTTTCCGGTATGATCATGGACCAGGAGGCGGTTCCGGCCCCGGGTCTCATGGGCCGGGTTATGGTGGAGGAAATTCCGGTTCAGGCTTCCAAGGCAATCAGGGTGGACATAACAATCAAGGTAATCAGGGTAACCAAGGTGGCTATAGTCATCAGGGCAATCAGCAGCAGCAGCGGTCGGGTTACCAGAGCAACGCGAAGCAGTTGAATAGCGGACAGTATCATGTCTTCACCACTAGCTTGGACAAGCGCGATCAGAAGCTTCATAAAAGGGCGGTGAATGCCGTTGAACCGGCGGTGCCCCGTTATTTGCGTTGGTCCGAGCAGCCGATTGTGTGGAGTAGAGAAGATCATCCACCCCAGGTTGACAATCCGGGTCATCTGGCTCTTGTGGTGGCACCTCAGGTGGGAGGTTATAAGTTCACTAAGGTACTCATGGATGGAGGGAGTAGTATCAATATCCTTTATTATGAAACTTTCCGTCGCATGGGGTTAACAGATAAAAATTTGAAACCGTCCAATACGGTTTTCCATGGTGTGGTGCCTGGTAAGTCGGCATATCCTGTTGGTAAGATAGCTCTGGAGGTGGCTTTTGGAGATGAGCATGACTCGAGATCAGAAACCTTGACCTTTGAGGTGGTGAAAATCAGAAGCCCGTATCATGCCCTATTTGGACGGCCAGCTTATGCTAAGTTTATGGCACGACCTTGTTATGTCTATCTGCAGCTCAAGATGCCGGGTCACAAGGGAACTATAACCGTGCATGGGAGCCGCAAGATTGCTCTGGAGTGTGAAGAAGGTGATGCGGCTTATGCTGAGTCGGTTTGTGCAACAGAAAAGTTGAAGTTTTACAAGGATGATGTTGATCCGGCGGATATGACTTCGTTGAAGAAACCAACTACAGAGCATGATCCGGCCCTGAAGTTTAAATCGGCTGATGAGACTAAGCTTGTTGACTTCGTGCCTGGCGATTCGTCCAAGCAGTTTAGCATCAGCGCTAACTTGGATCCGAAATAGGAAAGCGTGCTCATCGAGTTCATCCATGAGAATCGGGACATCTTTGCATGGAAGCCTTCTGACATGCCAGGTGTACCGAGAGAACTCGCTGAGCACACTCTCAATGTTGATCCAAAGTATAAACTGGTCAAGCAGTTTCTCTGCCGGTTCAATGAAGAAAGACGCAAGGCTATTGGAGAAGAAGTAGCCAGACTCTTGGCGGCTGGGTTTATCGTTGAAGTATTCCATCCTGAGTGGTTGGCTAATCCGGTGCTGGTCCTCAAGAAGAATGGCACTTGGCGTATGTGTGTGGACTACACAGGTCTCAACAAAGCTTGTCCAGCAGATCCTTTTGCCCTTCCCCGTATTGATCAAATTATTGATGCTACGGCGGGTTGCGAGCGTTTAAGCTTTTTGGATGCATATTCTGGTTATCATCAGATCAAAATGGCAGTTAAAGACCAAGAGAAGACAGCCTTCATAACTCCCTTTGGAGCCTTCTGCTATGTGTCCATGCCCTTTGGGCTCAAGAGTGCCCAGGCGACCTATCAACGGTGTGTGCAGAATTGTCTTCATAAACAAATCGGCTGCAATGTTCACGCCTATGTGGATGATATTGTGGTAAAATCAAGGAAGAAGGGGACATTGATTGATGACTTGAAGGAAACCTTTGATAACCTGCGGGTTTATAAAATGATGCTTAATCCGGCCAAGTGTGTCTTTGGTGTACCTGCAGGCAAGCTCTTGGCCTTTTTGGTGTCTAACAGGGGCATTGAAGCTAATCTGGAAAAGATCAAAGCCATCACCTCCTTGGCTAAACCGAAGTGTAGCAATGATGTTCAACGCCTGGCAGGCCGGATTGCTGCGTTGAGCCGGTTTGTCAGTCGCCTTGGCGAGAAGGCCACCCCTTTGTATCAGATGCTAAAGAAAACGGATAACTTCGTCTGGAGTGACGTCGCTAATGAAGCATTGGAGGACTTAAAGCGGCAGCTGGCTAATCCGCCGATTCTCGCTGCTCCAGTGGACAAAGAGCCATTGTTGCTATATGTGGCAGCTAGTGCTCGGGCTGTTAGTGTGGCTATTGTGGTGGAGCGCAAGGAGGCAGGAAAGGAATATCCGGTTCAGTGGCCGGTTTACTATATTAGTGAGGTACTTATTGAGTCCAAGCAGAGGTACCCGCATTGGCAAAAATTGGTGTATGGGGTGTTTATGGCAAGCCGGAAACTTAAGCAGTATTTCCAAGGTCATCCCATCACGGTGGTCAGCTCTGCTCCGTTGGGAGATATAATCCAGAACAAGGAAGCAACTGGCCGGATTGCTAAGTGGGCTATAGAGCTCGGGCCTCACGGGTTGAAATACATACCCCGAACGGCGATCAAATCTCAGGCACTTGTGGATTTCATCAATGATTGGACAGAATTACAAGCGCCAGAGGAGAAGCCAGATCATACTTATTGGACTATTCATTTTGATGGGTCCAGGCAATTGGAGGGCTCGGGGGCTGGAGTCGTATTAACTTCCCCATGAGGTGATAAGTTTTGTTATGTTCTCCGTTTAATGTTCCCTTGCACTAACAATGCAGCTGAATATGAGGCTTTACTCCATGGTCTTCGGATGGCTAAGGAGATGAACCTAAGCCGAGTTAAGTGCTTCGGTGACTCAGATCTGGTGGCTGAACAAGTGTCCGGCACTTGGGATTCCAAGGACCCACTAATGGCAGCATATCGTCGTGAGGTGGATATTGTTGCAGGTCACTTTAAAGGTTATCAGGTGGATCATGTGGACCGGCGGAAGAACGAAGCGGCGGACGCTTTAAGCCGCCTGGGTTCCCAACGTAAACCGGTTCCACCTAATGTCTTCTGGATGTTTTGCATAATTCGTCCGTCAAGCTCTCTGGTGAAGAGGATTTAGCTGTTCCTGATCCGGAGGCTCAGTTGGTGGTGGCTCTTCATGTTATCCCGGATTGGACGGTTCCATATCTGGCGTATATGAATCGGGGCGAGTTACCAGAGGATGAAACTTTGGCCAGGCAGATAATCCGGCGGTCCAAGTCCATGACTATTATCAATGGAGAGTTACGTCATTGTAGTGTGACAGGGGCGTTTCAACGTTGCGTGTCTCCTGAGGAAGGCCGTGAAATTTTGCATGAGATCCACGAAGGAGATTGTGGTCACCATGCCGGTTCAAAATCTTTGGTGGCCAAGGCGTTTCGTCACAGTTTCTATTGGTTGATAGCTCATGCTGATGCAGAGGACTTGGTCAAAAGATGTGATGGCTGTCAGAAATTCTGAAGGCGCGCTCATGTACCGGCTCAAGAATTGAGGATGATTCCAATCACCTGGCCGTTTGCAACTTGGGGGCTGGATATGGTTGGGCCTTTCAAGAGGTCCAAGGACAAGAAGACCCACCTTTTGGTGGCGGTTGATAAGTTCATGAAGTGGGTGGAGGCAGAGCCAGTTAGTAAGTGTGACGCAGCCACGGCGGTTCAATTCATCAAAAAGGTGATCTTCCGGTTCAGCTTTCCACATAGCATTATAACAGACAATGGTACCAATCTGTCAAAAGGTGCCATGAAGGAGTTCTGTCAACGTGAGCACATCCGGCTTGACGTGTCATCAGTGGCTCACCCACAGTCCAATGGTCAAGCGGAGAGGGCCAATCAAGAGATCTTGAGAGGCATCAAACCCCGGCTTATGGTTCCTTTGCAACGGACGCCGGGTTGTTGGGTTGAGGAGTTACCTTCTGTGTTATGGAGCATCAATACCACACCCAACAGATCGACAGGATACACACCGTTCTTCATGGTTTATGGAGCGGAAGCGGTTCTTCCTAGTGACATCCGTCATGACTCACCTCGTGTAGCGGCATATGTTGAAGCTGACAACGAGAAGGCACGGCAGGAATCTCTCGACCTGTTAGATGAGGAGCGTGACATGGCGGCAGCCCGTTCGGCGATTTATCAGCAAGATCTGCGTCGTTATCATAGCCGCCGGGTTAGAACCAGAACCTTTCAAGAAGGCGATTTGGTGCTTCGACTCATCCAGGATCAGACGGACATGCACAAACTATCCCCCTCTTGGGAAGGACCCTTTGTGGTCAGCAAGAATCTGCACAACGGGTCATACTACCTAATCGATGTTCGAGAGCGCAAAGACTCACGTAAATCGGAGGAGGAGACTAACCGGCCGTGGAATATTGCTCATCTTCAGCCCTACTATACTTAAGCTACAGGCTCTGCTTATGTACATATTATGACATTGTATATATTATGATCAATATAATAAACCGGAACCTCAGCTAAAGCGGGGTATCTGTTGTTTTTCTTACATCATGTGTGGTTACATGGAGCTTACAAAGCGGCGTCCGGTTTACCCCTTGATCTAGCTTCTCAAAGCTTTATATTACATCACTTGGGGGCTTGGTCGTATCCGAACCATAGCTACACCTCTTGATCGGCGCAATGCCACAACATCACTTGGGGGCTTGGTCGTATCCGAACCACAGCTACACCTCTTGATCGGCGCAATGCCACAGCATCACTTGGGGGCTTGGTCGTATCCGAACCATAGCTACACCTCTTGATCGGCGCAATGCCACAACATCACTTGGGGGCTTGGTCGTATCCGAACCACAGTCACACCTCTTGATCGGCTCAAAGCCACATCAATCCGGGGCCAAAGAGAGTGTTGTAAAACAACAGCTCAAACATAGGCACCCACTGAGCACAGCTCACAATGTTGCTTGGGGATTCTTTGCTGTCGAAATGAACTAAGAATCTACACTTGTAACGGGCTATCAAGCCATGGCTTGGAAGCCTGGTGTATACACCTAAAACCCCGGGTTAACCTGCCTATTTAAGTAAGTCACTCCGCCCAGGTAAACCTGGTATGACCCTTCGAACTTTGACAAGTTACTCTAAAATGAAGACCCTGAACTTGTCAAGTTAAAACGATGATTAGTTAAGGATTGAGGACCATCTTAAAAGGCTTTGCAAAAATGGTTTAACTCAGTGGCCTGGCAGCCCATGAAAAGCCTCGAATTTGGGGCCTGGTAGCCCGTGAAAAGCCTCGACTACAACGGTTTTTATTTGCCTTTTGCTAAGTTTTCTTTGTTTCAAAAGATTTGTGATGTTTTTCAAACCGGTGTTTATCAACCCGGTTAGGCTGTCAACTACAAGTTGTCAGTGCACGATCAAATTATAATCCGAAGACTATCAGCCCGGTCTGGTTTTGACTCAAAGTCACCAGTATGGAATAAACCGGTGTTTATCACAGCCCGGAACGGTTTTCTGATAAACCGGCATCATATAACAGGAGTTACTTCTACTCCGGATTAGGGTTATTACCCTCATTACAAAGTTGGTCAGCCAACACTATGCCTAAAGGTCATAGGTATCATATATTTCCATATTTGGTTATCTTTTACAACCTTGGTTATAAACCTTGGTCATATATATATTTGGGTATCATGACCCGCCCGGTGGTAAACCGCCAGGGCGATTTAAGCTTCTTATCTGCAGGAACAAACTTGAATAAATAGCTATGGATTATCAACATCATATCTTAAGCATGGCGGATTAACACGCATCAGTTGCAAATAAATATGCACGAAGGCATAATAGACCAAGTGTTTTAGCTAGCCTATTACAAGGCGTTTCAGTGCCCAAAGGGATAATTGTTTCTCAATAAGCATTGCAGCACGTGGAAGACTAAACCGACCCTCGGATTATGATTGCTTATCAGCTTGACCTGACGGCTGCGGATCATCTTGCACCGGTTCATCTTCTTCATCTCTACCCAGCGGCTGGAAGTCAACAGTTGTCCAGTCGATTCCAGTTAAAGCTTGGCGCTGATAAGGGTTGACGGTTCAATATCAGGGGGATAAGTGTGCTTACGGATTGGAGGGATCAGATTTTGCACTTTTGAAATTGGTGCAGCAACCCGTCTGTTCTTGTCATCATAACTTGCCTGATAGTAGGAGAGATCGGCCTCTTCAGCTAATTGACAAGCCAGTGGACGTACTTCCCGGTTTATGGCGCGGAGATCCTCCTGGCCAAATTCTGATTCGTCTTCTTTTAAGCTTGGGAAGCCTTTAGCCACGTCCACCAGATCAAGATCAGGCACCCACGCCTTTGCCCGGGTTAGAGCGGTCAGAGCTCCGGCCCTTGCCGCAGCTTTCTTTAGTTCTTCAACCCGGGCAGGCAGCATGGATATCCTTTCTAAGGTGTCCTTGATCAATGTTGGAGGAGGCTTATTGTGTGAAGCGGTGCAGATGATCCGCTGCGCACCGGTATACAGCTGCTCTATCAGAGTATAGGTCGCTTTCAATTTCTTCTGTACGTCAGAGCCCAGATGACTAATGCGAGTTCCTGCATCATTATAAACGTCAGTAAACCAGCAACACATGGGAAGATATGTTGAAAGTATAAAGCAAGGATACTTACCAAACACAGCAACGGTCATAGCATGTACTTGCCGCTTTACACCAGTCAGCTCATCTACCACCGGTTTAAGAGCTGCTTCTGCGTCTTCAACCCTTTTCTGCAAAGCGGATTTCTCTGTGTTCCAATCCACCCGCTCCTTGTGGAAACTCTCCTTTAGCTTTTCCATAGCGGCTAAGGCGCTCGTCAGCTCATCTTTTGCCTTGGAGGTTTCGGCCTGTTGGGTTTTGAGGTTCTCTTGCAGATTAGCGGTTTGGCTCTCCTTCTTGCTCAGTTCAGCCTATAAAGAGACAGATATATAATGAGTTGACAGTACATATTTGAAGTACCAAGCACATAACAAGTTATGCCCTTAGTACTTGGGGGCTAATGCATATTTGCTCTTTATCAGAAATTTTTACAAGTCCCAAGCACAATACAAGTATTAAGCTTGGCACTTGGGGGCTAATGTGTATTTGCTCATAAAATGTTGATATGGGAATTCTTCTACAAAGTCCCGGTTCATCTTTATAAAGTTAAACTGGCCCTTGGGGGCTACATCAGTGAAGTTAAGATGCATTGGTGCAAACATGAAATGGTTACTAAGTCCCGGTTTAAATTGGTATCTTAAACCGCCACTTGGGGGCTACTAGAGTTGATAAGCTGCCATTAAATATAAGAGAGAAACACTTATGAAGTTACCTCATATCGCTCCTTCATCATATTTACCAAACCGGCTTCATAGTCACGGCTGGTATACAGACGGTTCAGGAAGCCAGAGTGAAGGTCTTGAACATTCAGATGGGCATAATTTGACAAATCGGCATTCCATTTGCCTTTGCCAATTTCACAGAGCTCATCTTTGGCAGTATGCTTTGACAAAGCGACAGGATTGCCCGGAGCGGTATGGCCAGTGCCAGTAATCATAATGTCATCATGTTTGTCATCAGCAGCCGTTACTGGGGTTGGCGGTTTGTCAGTATTTTTAGCTGGACTTGCCGGTTTATTGTCAGTTCAGACAGGGCTGGTTGGCTGGTCAGCATGGCTTGTGGTGTCAACTTCTGCCTGCTCAGCAACGAAGTCATGATCTTGAGGCGGTGGGTCATTCAGTATGGCATCAATGTTGGTCTCTTCAGGATCTGGAGTTTTCTCCAGTTCAACAGCCACGTCTTCATCAGCCGGTTTACTCAACCGAGCTTTCTTGCTGGGTCTGGGCTTGGCGCTGAGAAAAATAAACATGAGGATCAGTACAGTATATCAAAATAGCAACATCAAGGATAACAACAAGTGTATAGCTCACCCAAGAACCATTTTGAGGGGTGGAAGTTTTGTGGCCGACGACTCGCCAGAAGATGAGTGAGAAGTACCCTAATAATTTGAATCAGACGGGTTAAGAGGCTGGCGAAAACAACCTGCTTTGGGGCATGAAGTATCAATGGAATAAGAGACCTCTGATCGGCGTTTCCGAACCGGACTGTTCGGTAAACCGGCGGAGGTAACTACCTGGTTGCTGTGCCGGGTTGTGCGGCGAGCCTCGTGCTGCTGTGTCTTCAAAAGAAAGTTTGGGTCCAAGTAAGCAAGGGGGTGAGAAAATTTTACTTTCCGGTTTGCTCGACGGATTTTTGATGTCGGTAGAAGATCTGAATCGGAGGAAAGAATGATTACCTCTACATCATCAGCATGACTGCCTTCAGCGTCGTCCTGATAATAATCATTGTCAATGAGGTGTACGAAAAATGAACCAAGAGAGTCAAGTTCTACCTCTGGTTCCGGATTACCCACATCGTCATCAGCTGGTAGATCGGAGGATGCAGTGGTCCTTTTCTTGGCAGGTTTTTTAACAACCTTGGTCTTTGGACGAACTGGCTTGACCGGTTTGTCTTGCGGCTTCGCCGGTTTGTCTTGCGATGGTTTCTTGTTCCAGAACGGATCATCACCCTGTCAGAAAATAATCACACTTTCAAAGAATATTTGGACAGAAGCAACTTCAGATAAAAAGATTATACGATTCTTACAGTTGGTGGTTTGTTGAAGGTGCATAAAGGGAGTAGTCCGGTTTGGGCACAGACAGCCTCTGGTTCGTTCAGTATCTTTTTTACAGCCTCAGTGACTTCTGCATCTGTAAGCTGAATGTCAATGTGCCGCTGAGCATCCTTCAAACTCCCCGTATACTCACACATCAAACCGGAGCACCGGCTTAAGGGCAGAATACTCCAGCTTATCCAACAACGAGCAAGATCAACTCTTGTCAAACCGTTTGCCATGAAGGCTCTAAGCTTTGATAATTGAGGAGCATAGTTGGCCCTTTCTCTTGCCGTCAACCTCTGAGGAAAAGGATGTGTGTTGCTAAGGCGTTCAGCGCGGTAACCCGGCAGGGGGTTTTCATCAGGTGGAGATGTATCCATGCAATAAAACCAAGTCTGGTTCCACTCTTTGGGATGACTGTGGAGTTTGGGATGAGGGAAGGTGACTTCTTTCCTTTTCTGAACCGCCATTCCGCCCAGTTCCGTATTGGGTCCATCCGAGAACTCTGTGCGACGGTTTAAGTGAAAGAAATCCCTAAACAGTTCGACTGTAGGTTCCTCTTGCAGATAAACCTCACAGAAGACTTGGAAGTGGCAGATGTTGGTCACAGAATTGGGACCGATGTCTTGAGGGCGCAGCTGAAAATTGGCTAGTACATCTCGGAAAAATTTCGAACCGGGAGGGCTAAAACCTCGACCCAGATGGTGTAGGAGGATTACCTCTCCGTCCTTGGGTGTAGGAGAATTTTTCGGGCCAGGGACCCTCCAGCGGATGACATCTTTCTTGGCTAAAGCGCCCGTTTTAACAAGATTGTTTAATGGTTCTTCGGTTACTCGAGATGGAGCCCAATTGCATTCATAGACTTGCTTGGCCATGGCAATGGAAGATCCGAAACATGATTATTGCCGGTTTAAGATTTACAATGGACAACTATACATCGGTATAAGGATGTAAGCATATTGTTAAACCGGAATTGGTTATTCGTAAACCGGAGTCTGACAATGGAAACAGTACAATGATGAATGCATTGGCGGTTCAACAGGGGACTAATGGTATCTACTGGGTCATCATTTTGTATATGAAGTTAAACCGCCCAATCTGGTACTCCTTGTGTATAAGTGAAGGAAGAAACAAGTTTCACATCTTGCCATGGTAATTTCAGATCTACCGCGTGTTGGAAAAACAAAATATATTCTGACCTAATTTCCAGCGTGTTAAAGGTTCACCAAGTTGAGATGAGTTTTATACAAGGCAGATGTTCTAACAAGGAAGCAGGAGTCTAAACTACAAAAGGCGTTGAAAATAGTCAGATCTAACCTGCCATTGGTGCTACCGAAGGAAGAACAGCTTCAAGCTATGAAGAACACCAAACCCTAATGGCGGATCTAGGGCGAGAAGAAGAGGGGCTTACTGGTGCAGGAGGAAGCAGCGGAGGATCACCGTTTTTCTCTAAACCGATCAGGTTGATGCAGCGGCCTTTGTCGAAGCAGAGACGATGGATGACGGCGGCGGCAGAGCTCGAGGGTCGGTCGGTGCGAGGAAGACGACGACGCGAAGAGGCACGAGGGGGGAAAATGGAAAGACCCCTGGCCCTATTTATAAGGGCAGAAAGATAAGCGTCAGGCGCAAAGATCAAGGAGCCTAAAATTTGGATATGAGGCGGAGCTGTCGCCTCGATTGTCGGAGGCTCATTAATGAAGGTGGATTATACACATGTTTAAATAACAGGTGACGTCACGGCGGTTTACCATGGTCCTAGAAGATGATGTCACGGCGGTTTACACGATTATGTGAAGATGTTGAAGAAGAAATTTTCTGAAGTATTGAGGATTGACATGAACCAGTTCAAATCAATCTGGGGCCTAATGTTGGGGATATTACCACTAGGCGTAAACCGGCCAGGAGAGGCCGGGTTAACCCCATAAGTAGTTCATCTATATCTGAAGTCCAGGAAGACAGACGGTGACGCTTTATGAAGGCCCAGGGCCCAAAGCCGGTTTAAGGCCTGTAGACATAAACCGGTATTGATATGTAAACTTGTGTTGTAAGATAGAAGTAGCAGAGACCGAGCCGGACACGATTATGAGCCGGCCTCGGGATTCTGTAAACCGACGGGCGTCAACCCATGTATATAAGGGGACGACCCGGCGGCGGTTCAAGGACAACAGACAACAACTCGAGACTCAGGCAAAGCGTATTTGCTCCCTGGTCATCGAAACCCAGCAATTCCATCACAACTAGGCGTAGGCTTTTACCTTCATCGTAAGGGGCCGAACTAGTATAAAACTCTCTTGCGTCCCTTGTCCGCTTTAACCCCTTTAAGTTAACCCGTAGCGATGGCTCCACGACTAAGTCCTTTCTCTAGGACATCTGCCGTGACAAAACCACGACAGGTACTGACGCGGACTGAGGGGCTTACGGGAGAAGCCATCCGAGTAGCTTGCTGAGGAAGACTCGTTAGCTTCTGCTCGAAGCTTCTGCCTGGGTAGCGTGTTGGAGAAGCCTGGGTTCCGTGCTTGAGAAGCTTCTCCTCGGGTTTGCTTGTTGGGAAAGACCCAATTCCTTCTGTCAGAAGCCCTTATTGAGGTATCTTGCTGTGAAAGTCGAGGCATTGTGGGCCGAAAACTGTTCACATATCATGCTGAGGAAACTTGAGGAGCCTTGCACCATAAATTTCTTCTGATAACATGTGGAATAATACCGGGTTTCTTATGTCCAGAACTTCATACTGATATGCAGACCGAGATCCATGCACTGACCCATAATATTCTGTGTCTGATCACTTGCATGATGGAAATTTGTTTGACTGTCTTCCTTGAGCATATCACATTCTGAGTTTATTTCGGATGATAACATATGTCATTCATTGCTGAGCCGAAACTTTTTATCTGATCCATATGCCTCTGTCTGAAAAATATACCGTTGGTCTTGCAACTGACTTATCTTTCTGCTGGCTGGATCATAACTGCTGTGAGGATCTTGTACTGATGTTGACTCGGTGCTGATAATCAATCCAAGGCACTATTGGTATTCTGAGCAGACCATAATGCAGTTGACTGGGCAGACCATACTGTTCAGCTGAGCTTCTTCCAAATATTTGAAATTCTTATTGCTTCTTCAAGGCTGGTGTCGGTTGATGAGCAACTCTTTATAGGGGAAAAATAGTGTAACACTGGGGCCCAAAAAGAAAGAAAAAGCAAAAGAAAACTCAACTAAACAAAAGCACACAAAAACAATCAATTCACACACAAACAAACAATGTCACATATTACTGCTAGTCACACAATATGCATGCCTACTTAAGCACACAAATCTCGCGGGATCTCCGATTCTACGATCTAGCATGCCGTGACGGTGTGCACGAGGACAAATAAATGTGTGGAAGAGTTGGTGTACACAGTGCTACGCCAAGTGCTAGCTTAGCCAGGTAGCAAACTAGACTAGCTCGGAGGCGAGGACGTACTCGATAACTATGTAGCAGGACACGAACGTCGCGACCACATTATTATCAAGCAGACGGAAAAAGATCCGTACTTGTCCAAGGAATAGGATAGCGGGGAAAACTAAGTCTGTTGGCATTGCCCTTTCTTGATGACTAAGATCATTAAGGGTTGCCAACACGACAAAATAAAAGAACGATCCGGGATAGAAGCATGTCCATCACCGAAAAGATAGGAGGGCGGAAAGAAAGACATCGACGCGATACCTGAGCACCATTTTTGCAAACAGTGTCAGGATCACTTGGCATCACTCTGCTGGGACAGAAATGACACCAAACACCGAAGAACCAGCAAGAAAAGAAAACTGGAGAAATGCATAGGCTGAGCTGTAGTGGATCAGGATCCGATGCCAGCTACACTCACCAGATAAAACCGTTAGCAGAAATACTAAGCCTATATGCATGCTATGCAACAAAAAAATGCAGCAACCAAATGCAATAAACAAGCCAAACTCTATACTACCGATTTCTACCGGTTTCTACCGCTCGCGCTGACTAGGGCGTCCTACAGCCAGACCTGCTCTGATACCAAGCCTGTGGCACCCCGGCTCAGAGGAACCGGAACGCCCCGTATTCCAGCCCAGAGATCGAGGAGAAGTCTTCTGGAATACGGTACTGCTTGACATAGAACAAATCAGCTCTTATTACAAAGGGTAATAATACAAGTGTCTCATGTTACAGAGGATCACATCAGCACGGCGACACTACGCCTGCGATACTACACTTGCTCTATGCTAGCAGTGGAACAACTCGTAGCAGCGGAAATCTTCTAGTAGCGGAATAACGACGAAGGTGGTGAACTCCACTCCGCAGGGACTCTGGCTGGGACACGATCTAGCTCAGAGGAACGGAAACCACGACAAGCAATCAATCAATCACTGCATCACCTGCAATCTGGCATGACACGCCAGGTCAGTACATTGAATGTACTTGCAAGCTCACAACAACCAAAAGCATCAAGGCAAGACAACATAGCATTAATAGATTAATTAACAACTACTATGATGCAAAAGCAACTACTAAACATGATACGAAACTACTACAATACTGATAAACCACCATCTCAGATCTCAATAACCATCTCACGCTTGGTTAACCGGCCAAGCAATATACCATCTCGATCACCTCGTGATCTATACCTCGGCGTGATCACCGCGTGACCACATCACCAACTGAATGATCATCTTCAAGATCATCCCAACATCATCATCATCATCCTGCCAAACTGTCACAGCTCATCATATCAACATATTAGTCCTATAAAAGTCATTCCGCCACGTGCGTGTTGATCAAACGGTGTGACCTAGTACGAACTTATTCCCATGACCGAGGACGTGGCTATCGATAGATTAAAATACACTCTGCAGAGGTAGCGCACTTTACCCACACTACGGAACTCAAGGCCTCACACTCCCATTCGGGTGGACCACGGAGTTCCGACGAAACCCTTCCCTTGCCATGACACTCTCCCGGCCACTCCGACTCACTCCCTCTCAGGGCTAAGTCATGGGTGGCCCATGCCCACCAAAGGCATCTACGGCCACCGTCGTGGCAAAACGGTCCCAAACGGGGACAAGGTACCATAAAAACAAATGAGCACACAAGGTTTATGCCGTCCTACCTGATCAGGGTAGCATCCGCGCATAACCTTCCCTCGTTGGAGGCACCAGCGAGAGGCATGACAAAAGACCGAATCAAGACCCCCCCCATAAGGTAAGTGTGGTTGCACTGGAAAAGCCCGGTTCGGAGGCACCTGACCAACTTAATGACGAAATTTATCCCCAAAGCATATCTACAATAACTGATACTCCGATATCATCTATCAACCTGTAATCCAAGTCACAGAAATATCCAACAAATAATCCAAAGCATGACCTAAACTTAATACTCCGAGGGTAACATGCCACTACTATCATGATGAATCCAAGAATGATAATACTACTACTCCAATAGCAAGAACTAGCTATCCAACTACGATCCACATGCAAGTATCATCCCCGAAAGTACTACTACAAAGCAACATACCAACTACCATCCCGAAAATAATCATACTAGCCACTAATAATCCAAAGGCAACATAACATCCAAAGTTATGCTGCAAAATATACTATCAGATACCAACATGAAAATAATCACAACATAAGCCACTAATAATCCAAAGGCAACAAGTCATCCACATAAGCTGCAAAACATTAGCCCTAGAACTCCCAGCAACATCATGGCAATAACAAGTTCAACACAACTCCAACAAAAATGCCATGAACAAATCACAAGTAGCTAAAACAATATTTTAAAGAAGTTCAAATAGTTTAAACCATGTCACTGCATTACAGTGATGCAAATGGATGGTGCGGCTTGCCTGGGAAAGATGGATTCACCGGAAGAAAGTGCGAGAAGCTCGCGGAAAGAATCGCCGGAAAACGTTCTCTCTCGGAGGGGGCTGAATAAGGGCAGGGGCAAAATGGTCATTTTCAGAATGTCAAAACATGGTGAAAGTGCGACCAACAGAACGGGCTCGATGATACGAAGAACTGGGCTTTGGATTCACGTCATTTGGAGTTACGGGTAAAGAGATACGACCGTTTAAAGTCCAGGGACTAATCTGCAAAAATAGCTGCTACAAACAGGTCCCTGGCAGTTTAAACAAAACGCGCCTTTCACAGAAATACACTTTCCAGAGAGGAAAGCACATTCTGGCCCGAAGAGGAAGCGAATGTACTTTCAGTTCAGGGAAGGGGTACTCTGTAGAGTACGTTTCCACTTAACCACGTCAGCGAGGGGCGGTGCCGGGCCTTGTGGCGCTTACAGGCGGGGCCCACCGCAGCACTTCTCTCTCCTCTCTCCTCCATCTTCTTCCCCCGACTCGCGCCCACAGAACAGAGACGGGCCGCCGGCACCAGCGCTCGCCTGGCCAGCTCCGGCCGCCTCCGGTGGAGCTCGGACCACCGGAACGTTCAGGGCGGCGAGGCGCACCCGTTCCCCCACCATTCGAACGCCAGGGAGCAATGGGCAGGACGGAAACATGGCCGTGGCGGACGGGGCTTCGGCCGAAGGTAGAGGACGAGGCCATGGCGATTCCGGTGACTAACGGAGGGCTGAGGGAGAGGCTATGGTGGCTGGGTGACCTACTAGAGGTGGAAGACGGAGGAGAGGGGCTTCGGTTCGCCGGAATCGGAGTGGACAGGGGCGGCGGCCAAGGAGGCAATGGCGACCACAGAGAGCTCCTCGAGCTCGAGGGGTGGGCTAGGCGAGGCTCTGGGAGTGAGGGAGGAACGCTGGTGAAGAGAGGCGAGGTTAGGGAGGCCTTAAATAAGCGGGGGAGGGCTGGCCGAGCTGGCGTCGTCGTGGACGCGTGTCCGGCGCCGCGGACGCGTGGGCGGATGAGCTTGCTCACCGGAAGGTGACGGGAGGGAGCAAAGAGCAGGCTCACGGGACGGAGGAGGCCAAGAGGGACAGGAGAAACGGACGGGACGGAGGAGGCCAAGAGGGACAGGAGAAACGGACGGGACGAGGGAGACCGAGGCTGCGTGCTGCCGCTCGAGCTAGGCCAACGCTCTGGCGAGCTCAGCGAGCATGGGGAACACGACGAGGGCTTGCTGGCAACAATCACGGGGAGGTAGACGACGCCGAGGAGCAGAGGAAACGACCGAAACAAGCTCGGAGCCAAACGGGGCACAGTGCTCCCGTGGGCGTGCGTCGGCGAGCGTCGACGAGGAGGTTTCTGGAGGGGGAGATGGGTCTAGGTGGAAGTCGACATGGTCACGCGCGCGAATGCGATGAGAGGAGGAAGTGTCGAAGCACAAACACCGCTCTGGACACGGCCACAGTGCATAGAGCGCGAGCACAGGCGTGCCAGTTGCGTGGTCACCACGGTGCCCGGCAAGGAGAGGACAAGTGAGGCTGAGAGGAGTTGTCAAGGGACTAGGCCCTGCATAATAGAGTTTGAGTGAGTTTATGGATCGACCAAAGGAGCCAAGGAGAGGAGTGTGGCATCGCTGTTTGTTGCATCAAACTTAGGCGCGCACTGCTGATCAACAGGGACTTGATTGGGTCAAATGGAGTTGTCTGAGAGGTTTATCTTAGGAAGGACTATGATCCTGGGAGGTTTGTGCAGAAATGGACCAATAAATAATAGAGTTGCTTTGCAACTGCATTTTTGGTCCAGAAACTTAATTTGGATGATACACTCACTTGGAGTGATGAAATGGGATGGCACTTGGCAAAGCCTCATGATATGGACATATACAGATGCTGTAAAAAGATGATGCCAAATGGGTTCACCAAAATGGCACTTGCTTCACAAACATCATTTCTGTCCAGAAACTTGGAATAATTTTGGTGGTCAAATGGCTTGATGAAATGATACCAAATTGGTTGGAGAGAGGTTTTATGGGTAGAAGAAATATCTGGTAATTTATCAAGATTTTTGAAGGAATATAAAATACACTTGCTTCACAACCTGAAAATATTGCCAGAATCAAAGATTTGGTCCTGTGCTCACATAGGGGATTTTATGGGGATACAAATGGGTGGAAGGGGTTAATATGATCACATGAAGGAGTGTGCAAAAGTACAACTCATTTGGATACGCCTAGTTAGTACTTCCTTCACAAAGCCTTCTGTCTAACAGAAACTTTGAAAAATCAATGAGGAAGATTAGCTAGGCAAATAAAGTTGAACTTGTGCATGAGGCAATGATTGGTACATAAAATAATGCCCAAGGAGTTTGGGGGCAACTAGGAAAATATAAATGACACTTCCTTCACAAAGTGCCATTTATGGCAGAATAGAAGAATAATTATTGGGGAATTATTTTTGAGCTAGGACAGGAAAGTTTGGGCATATTTGAGGAACGTATGACCCAAAGGAATTTTGAGAATTATATGGGAATTTTTGGAAGCACAGAAATATAGGTTGCTTCACAACCTAGGGCAATTGAGCTTATTCCTTTAATGAAAAAGGAATTTTCCCCAAGAAAAGAATATTTGGATTTGGGCTAAGGAGTGAAGTGACATGATCTTGGCAAGGTTTTGAGAATGATGAGCCACTTGGGAGGAGGAATGAGGATGATTTTCTAGGTGGCAAGGCCACAGAACCACTCCAAAAAGAAAAACAGAGAAAATACTAAATAAATCAACAGAAAAAGAAAAGGGTCAAAATCCAGGATGTTACAACTCTTACACCGTTAAAGAAATCTCGTCCTCAAGATTTGGTTGCTCAGGGAACAAGTTTGACTTGAGGACACCGTTTCCAACTCGGGTATCCTTTTTCCTTTATTTATTGTTCCCCCCAGACTTTCAGATGATCAACTTACCTTGCTGTGGGGTGGTTTTCTTCACCTTTTTCCCAAATTCTGTCAGGTTTTTGCTCAAATACCAAATCCTTTTGCTGACGTTGAATTTCTCATATCTGTGCTGATATCCAATGAATCTGATGACTAATTTCCTTTTTCATGAAAGCCTTTTGCTTCTGCCATGGGGCTTGCTCAAACAAATGCATCTTCTAGGTTCAAACAGTACTGAGAATCATGGCCATTTTCTGACGGGATCCGACTGCTCAACAGTGTTATTGATTTCTCTTGATTTGCTTCTCTGGCTCGAGCAGGACATATTTACCAAAGATTCGATTGCCTTCTGTCGTGAGCGATATAACGGAATATGGTTTGAGACTGTCCTGACATGGTGCTGACGAGAAAATACTTTTCATGACCTGTTGTCCATGCGCTTGGTTCCATCGGTGAGCATACCGGTTCTGAGCTGATTGTTCGGCTTTTGACTTTCTCATGTTGTCGGTATACCCATCACGGGTAATGGGCTGTGATATGCTTTAATACTGCCGCTGAAGTCAAACTGTGGAGCTTGCAAAAAAATCTTGGTTCTAACAGAGCAGACTTGATTATTCCATGCTAACCATTTTAAGCGGGTCAGCGGGATATGAAATCCTTGTAGAACAGAGTAGGCCGCTGAGAGTATGCCTTTGTGGACCCATATGGAATTGTGGCCTCCAACTGACTTGGGTATCTGGACCCTGATGGTCATGCAAAAAAAATCATCATACCTTTGCTGTCAGTCTCATCCTTTTTACGGTCATGATTTTCTCTGTCAGAATACCTTGCTGAAATAGCTGGGCCACATAGATTCTTGATTCTTCGTGCATCCATGGATGTGATGAGTGCAATATTTTTGGCATTATTCCTTGTGCTTGTTTTTTGACCTGGATCCGCACACCTTGGTGACCATTATCCGTACAGTTGATTCTGCGTGGCCATCTCTAGATCTTGTCGATACTTGGATTACATGAGATGTGGCTCTGCTTATCTTTATTTGCATGGCTCATGAGGTTGTTGAATCCGTACCTTTCTTAGGTATATCTGCTTGATCACTGTCGCATCTCGTATGGGTGACTGATATGACTGGGGATGCCTGCTCACCATAGGTAAGAATAATATGCCACCGAACACTTGATCCTTGCGGTAGGCATATGTCTTGACTGAGTTGTACATACTGGTCAATGTAGAGGCGCGGACGTGTGGTAGTAGAGGCGCGCACATAGCATGTACACGTACGTACAGCGGCCAGGGTGGAAGGAAGTAAATACGACCACGTACGTACATACGGGCGGGGTCTCGAACGCCTACTCGCGCATACGTACGGCCAGGGCTCGTGTACATGGCTGTGGCTGGGTCGGAACGGAGAAACTGCGTCGTCGTCATGTTCATGGGGATGCAACGGAATGCGTCGTGTTCATCGGGAGGCAACGGAATGCGTGCTGTTCATCGGGAGCCAACCGGCTTGGACGGAACAGGCGATGGAAACGAGGCCTGGCATACCGCAGAACGGAGGAAACGGCCTTGTGTTCGACCGGCCATGGTGGAAACTAGATCCTGTTCCTCGGGAGGGGGCTGGCGTACCGCAAAACGGTCGAAACGGGGTCCTGTTGATCGGGAGGGGTGTGGCGTATCGCAAAACGGAGGAAACGGACATGTGTTGGAGCGCTACAGTCGAAACGGGGGTCCTGTTCATCGGGAGGGGTGTGGCGTACCGCAAAACGGGACTCCATGGGATACTGTTCATCTCCATCGTCGACCTCCTCTAACCTCCACGGGCTACTGTTCATCCACCATCGACCTCCTCCAGGCTCCACCTATGACTGTTCATCCACTGGCTCCTGTTCATCCAGCCTCCACCGCTCCTCCACCGGCTACTATTCAGCCAGCCCTCTCCACGGGGTCCTGTTCAACCACCCCTCCACAGGCTACTGTTCATCCAGCCCTCCACCGGCTACTGTTCAACCAGTCCTCCACCGGCTACTGTTCAACCAGCCCTCCACGGGGTCCTGTTCATCCACCGGCTCGATCGATCGGGGTACTGTTCATCCAGCGGCAACGGCCTCTACTACCACGGGTTCCTATTCATCCAACCCCCACCGGGAGCTGTTCATCCAAACCTCCCAACAACGCTCACTGTTCATCCAGAGGCAGCATCGATCGGCTTCAGTTAGCAGCAGTAGCGAAGGAATCGCTCGATCGGGTTCAGTTAACAGCCATCGATTGATCGCTCTGGTTCAGTAACGCGTAGCCTGTAGTGCAATCGCTCGGGTTCAGTTAGAGCCCAACGCCTCGCTCGGGTTCAGTTAGAGCGCAACGCCTCGCACACACGCGCGTACACACGAGAGAAACGCGCATCGCTCGGCCCCCGACCAGCCACCGTAACCGGGAACTCCCTGATATTTTCCTCGCCCTCGCTTCTACCACGGTTTTTTCCGTCATGGATGGCCCAAAGAATGTCATGCAGCTGCGTCTCCGGCCCGCCCAGGACGAAAAGCCCATGCCAGGCTCGTCAAGTTTAACCTGAGTATTCCGCATGTGCAAAAATGTCTTGCACCTGTTGTATTTGAACGTAGAGTCTATCACACCCGATCATCATGTGGTGTAACACGACGAACAGTCGCAACGGTGCATACTCAGGGAGAACACTTATACCTTGAAATTTTAGTTGAGGGATCATCTTATAATGCTACCGCCGTACTAAGCAAAATAAGATGCATAAAAGATAAACATCACATGCAATCAAAATATGTGACATGACATGGCCATCATCATCTTGTGCTTTTGATCTCCATCTCCAAAGCATCGTCATGATCTCCATTATCACCGGCTCGACACCTAGATCTCCATCGTCGCGTCGTGGTCGTCTCGCCAACTATTGTTTCTACAACTATCGCTAACGCATAGTGATAAAGTAAAGCAATTACATGGCGTTTGCATTTCATACAATAAAGAGACAACCATAAGGCTCCTGCCGGTTGCCAATAACTTTTACAAAACATGATCATATCATACAATAACTTATATCACATAATGTCTTGACCATATCACATCACAACATGCCGTGCAAAAACAAGTTAGACGTCCTCTACTTTGTTGTTGCAAGTTTTACGTGGCTGCTATGGGCTTCTAGCAAGAACCATTCCTACCTACACATCAAAACCACAACGGTGATTTATCAAGTTTGCTGTTTTAACCTTCAACAAGGACCGACCGCAGTCAAATTTAATTCAACTAAAGTAGGAGAAATAGACACCCGCGAGCCACATTTATGCAAAACTAGTTGCATGTCTGTCGGTGGAACCGGTCTCACAAACGTGGTCATGTAAGGTTGGCCCGGGCCGCTTCATCCAACAATACCGCCGAATCAAAATAAGACATTGGTGGTAAGCAGTATGATGATCACCGCCCACAACTCTTTGTGTTCTACTCGTGCATATCATCTACGCATACACCTGGCTCGGATGCCACCGTTGGGAAACGTAGCATGCAATTTCAAAAAAAAAAATCTACGCTCACGCAAGATCTATCTAGGAGATGCATTGCAACGAGGGGGAAAGAGTGTGTCTACGTACCCTCGTAGACCGAAAACGGAAGCGTTCGACAACGCGGTTGATGTAGTCAAACTTCTTCTAGCTCCGACCGATCAAGTACCGAACATACGGCACCTCCGAGTTCTGCACACATTCAGCGTGATGACATCCCTCACCCTCTTGATCCAGCAAGGTGTCGGGAAAGTAGATGAGTTCCGTCAGCACGACGGTGATGGTGATGTGATCCGCGCAGGGCTTCGCCTAAGCACTACGAAGATATGACCGGAGGCGTAAACTGTGGAGGGGGCGCCGCATATGGCTAACGATTGTTGTTGTGTCTTCTAGGCGCCCCCTCCCCACGTATATATAGGTGGGAGGGGGAGGGGAGCAGCCATGGGGCGCCCCAAGTAGGAGGAATCCTACTTGGGGTCCTATCCCAATTCGCCCCCCCCCCCCGTTCCTTATTTCACCGGAGGGGAAAAGGGAAGAGGGAAGGGAGGAAGGAAGGGGGGGGCGAACCCTCTCTTCCTTCTTCTATTCGGCCTCCTGCCTAAAGGGGGGCGCGCCACCCATTGTGGGCTGGTGTGCTCCCCTCTTATGGCCCATAAGGCCCATTGTCCCCCCGGGGGTTCTGGTAACCCCCCCAGTACTCCGATAAATACCCGATACTACCTGGAACACTTCCGGTGTCCGAATACTATCATCCTATATATCAATCTTTACCTCTCGACCATTTCGAGACTCCTCGTCATGTTCGTGATCTCATTCGGGACTCCGAACAACATTCGGTCACAAAATCACATAACTCATATAATACTAAATCGTCATCGAACGTTAAGCGTGCGGACCCTACGGGTTCGAGAACTATGTAGACATGACCGAGACACCTCTCCGGTCAATAACCAATAGCAGAACCTGGATGCTCATATTGGCTCCTACATATTCTATGAAGATCTTTATCGGTCGAACCGTTATGACAACATATGTTATTCCCTTTGTCATCGGTATGTTACTTGCCCGAGATTCGGTCGTAGGTATCTTCATACCTAGTTCAATCTCATTACTGGCAAGTCTCTTTACTCGTTCTGTAATACATCATCCCGCAACTAACTCATTAGTCACTTTGCTTGCAAGGCTTCTTATGACGTGCATTGCCGAGAGGGCCCAAAGATACCTCTCCGATACTCTGAGTGACAAATCCTAATCTCGATCTATGCCAACCCAACAAACACCTTCGGAGATACCTGTAGAGCATCTTTACGATCACCCAGTTACGTTGTGACGTTTGATAGCACACAAGGCATTCCTCCGGTATTCAGGAGTTGCATAATCTCATAGTTGAAGGAATACATATTTGACATGAAGAAAGCAATAGCAATAAAACTGAACGATCAATATGCTAAGATAACAGATGGGTATTGTCCACCACATCATTCTCCTAATGATGTGATCCCATTATCAAATGACAACTCATGTCCATGGTTAGGAAACCTTAACCATCTTTGATCAACGAGCTAGTCAAGTAGAGGCTCACCAGGGACATGGTGTTTGTCTATGTATTCACACATGTATTTGGGTTTCCGATCAATAAAATTCTAGCATGAATAATAAACATTTATCATGAATAAGGAAATATAAAATAACAACTTTATTATTGCCTCTAGGGCATATTTCCTTCACTTTCAACTTTGCATTTTCCTCCCTGAGATGCACATGCTCGTAACAAGGGTTAGTAGCATGGGCATTATCAATTAGAACGAAGGGAGGACAAATGTAAATCTCCTTGGTTAGCTTCACCTGGAGTTGATCATGAGACTCTTTGAGAGAAGCATGAACACCCTTCAAGACATTGTGAGCCTTGTCAAGTGTATCAAATTCTTCCTTGAGTCTATCATGGCCAACGCCAAGTGCGGCTTTCTCAGATTTAAGCACACGAGTAAGAACAATAACATGATCAAGATCTTTTTGCAATTTAGCATGATCAACATTGTGTGACTCCTCAAGAGTCTAACGAAGATCTCGCTCTTCCTCTAGAGCAATGGAAAGATCTGCAATCTCATCAGCATAGTCATGACTATGCCCCTCCAAGTTGGAGATAGTATCCTCATGCGACTCAATGATATCATTGGCCTCACCAAGTTGTTCCAAGAGAGCAACAAAGTGCTTCTTAGACTCACCCTTGAGATTGCTCACAAACTTGGTGAACTCATTCTCATCAAATTCTCCACCTCACTATCATCTACACAATCTAACAATGAAGGAGTAGTAATGATGGTGGTTTTGATGTTAGGAGTTACCTTGTTGATACCTTTGGCCATGAGACACTTGGAAATGGTGTTCTCGTTGGGGGCGCCGAAGAGAGACACCTTGGAGGGGGAAGATGTAGCAACGGCAGTGGTTGTCGTTGCCATTCCTTCTTCACTTGTATCTTCCTCATCATCATCGGAGGGGTACTCTTCATGTGCCACCAAGCCCTTTGGAGGAGACTTCTTGGTGAAGTTGTTCTTGCTAGGGAAGGACTTGGCTTTATCTTTGCGAATGAGTTTACCACCATTGTCTCCCCTCCTCTCGTAAGGGCAATCCACCACAAAGTGACTCACATCGCCACAATTGTAGCAAGTTCTTACATGTTGCTTGTTCTTTGATCCACTTGAGTTGTTCTTGGTGAAGTTGGGCCTTGAGTTCCACTTGTTGCTCCAAAACTTCCTTGATGCAAGAGCCATGTGCTCATGGTAAGCATATTTGGTGTGTTCAGGGCCACACTCCTCTTCTTCTTCTGGAATGGCCTTGGCCTTAAAAGCAAGGGTGGGAGTGCTCTTCTTTGACCGGACACGAGCAAGAGCATTGTCGGCGGTCTTGTTCATTATGTTCATGGCAATAAACTCATCCAACACTTCACTTGAGGTTAAGGTGTGAAAGTCCGGCCTTTGACGAATCACGGAAGACATGGCCTTGTTGAATGGCATGATGGCCTTGAGGAACTTGCGCTTGATCCAAGTGTCATCCATATCCTTGCTTCCATGGTCTTGGAGAGCAACCGCAAGAGTTGTCACCCTCCAGTAAAGATCACGCGGATCCTCATCTTCAAGCATCACAAATTCATCGGGCTCATCAAGGACCACTTCAAAGTTGGACTGTTGGATGCTTGGGCTCCCCTTGTACATAGAAACAATGTGCTCCCAACAATCCTTTGCACGAGTGAAAGGTCGTAAGTGCGATAGATCTTCGGGAGGGACCACATCTTGAAGGATGAACAAAGCGGAGTGATTGTATTGATTTTCCACTTCTTCTCTTGGGGTGAAGTTGTTTGGATAATGCGGGTAGAGGCCTTGCTCAATGATTCTCCAAAGGTTAGTTGAACAGTGATTCAAATGAGACTTAATGCGAAAGACCCAATTAGCAAAATCACCCTTAACAAGCTTGGGAGGAGGACCATGATTATTAATGCGAGGTGTGGGGACCGGTCCTCCATAGACCGGGGAGGGGAACCGAGGCAAAGGTTCCCGTCCCATTCTTGTCATGAGGGGAAGGAACATGAGTACCTTTAACCGCTTCCTTGGCGGAATTGGCCTCCGACTCCGATGCCGTGGGATTAACCACACGCAAGGGTCGGGAGTGGATTTCATCCCCTCAAGTAATTCTTTAAGCACGGACTTGACTTCAGTTGTCATAGATGTCTTAAGTGAAGCCATAGCTTCATTTAAGTCGTCTTGAGTGATCGAAGTCAACTCCACGACCTCGGGCACTTCCTCCTCGGTGTCAACCATACTCTTCGGGTGGTGAAACCCTTAAAAAGAGACGAGGCTCTGATACCAATTGAAAGGATCGATATGGTTGACTAGAGGGGGGGGTGAATAGGCAACTACCAATTTTTAGCTTTTTCTTAACAAATTAGGTTTAGCAACAAATAGGTTGTCTAGATGTGCGACTAGGTGAGCAACCTATATGATGCAAACAACAACAACAACAACAACACGTGCAAGCAAATGATACAACACAACAATAGCTTGCACAAAGTAAAGGGAAGAGATAACCACAAGTGGAACCGATGGAGACGAGGATGTGTTACCGAAGTTCCTTCCCTTTGGGGGAAGTACGTCTCCGTTGGAGCGGTGTGGAGGCACAATGCTCCCCAAGAAGCCACTAGAGCCACCGTATTCTCCTCACGCCCTCACATAATGTGAGGTTCCCTTAAAGGCGGCGACCGAACCTTTACAAACAACGTTGGGGCAATCTCCACAACTTGATTGAACGCTCCCAACGATACCACGGAGCTTCACCACAATGGAATGTGGCTCTGAGGTGACCTCAACCATCTAGGGTGCTCAAACCCAAGAGTAACAAGATCCGCAAGGGATTAGTGGGGTGAATCAAATTTCTCTTGGTGGAAGTGTAGATCCAGGCCTTCTCAACCAATCCCTAGAAAATCAACAAGTTTGATTGGCTAGGGAGAGAGATCGGGCGAAAAAGAGCTTTGGAGCAACAATGGAGCTTGGGGAAAAAAGGTAGGTCTTCTCAGGGAAGAAGACTTCCTTTTATAGTGGGGAATCAAATCCAACCGTTATCCCACAACTCAGCCCGCAGAGAGCGATACTACCGCCCATGGGAGCGGTACTACCGCACTAGGTAGCGGTACTGCCGCTTGGCCCAACGGTAGTACCGCTAGGGCCGCGCACAGAGAGTTGAGAGAAGGGGCAAGAGAGAGAGAGAGAGAGAGAGAGAGAGCCCTCGAGCGGCATTAGTAGCGGTGGTAGGACGGTACTACCGCTTGAAAGTGGTACTACCGCGCCTACTTCCACTCCTACTACCGCCCAACCCGACACGAGAAGCGGCGATCTCGAATCGAGGCGGTACCAGCGCGGAACTGGAGCCGTACTACCGCTGAAGGCCACGAGCGGTACTACCGTTGTGAAACAGCGGTACTACTGCTTGAGGCTATTAGCGGTACTGCTGCTCCAACCTGGCTGTACTACCGCTGGCTCCTCCCATGTGCCACTTCCGCGATAACAGTATACTCCAAGGAAGAGGGTAGGAGCTGGGGGTGCGAGAAAGATGTGTACGTGTTGATTCCACCCTAGCCTTTCCGATACAGACCCCCTCTTGATAGTACGGTGTCTCCTACGACTCAAGTCCACCAAAACCGAACCGAAGGAGACTACACCGTCTTCACCTCGAGCTCCGAGGGGAAAGAATCGTCTCGTGCCAATGAATGAATATCTGAAATTCTCAAGGCACACGATTAGTCCGCAAATGAATTGTCATCAACCACCAAAACCACCTAGAGAGAGACATGCGCTAACACCTGCTCCCGAATGCTGTATTTTGTCTTTCTGCCTTCGTCTCTCTCTGCGAAAACTTCATAGGCTGCCATCCTCATTGGTATGCATCTTGTTTGCAATACTTGTACATCCGTCGGTATGCATTTTGTTTCGAACCCCTGTAGTTCAGATCATCCTTTCTAACACCAAAACCTTTTTTCTCGCACAATCTACGTAGAACATGTAGGCTTCTTCCTCAGTCTTAAAAGTCTTCTTCACGATCTCTACATATTCCATAAACACATTCCGGTCTGTATGTATGTCTGTACCACCCATGCATTTATCATCAATTCTTTTGCCTTGCATGCCTACATCATCCATGTCTTTACCATCCATGTCTATCCTCATTGTCATTATCATCCATGTCTTTACCATCCATTCCTTTGCGGTCTATGCCTACATCCTCATTGTCATTATCATCCATGTCTTTGGCTTCCTTGCCTCTATCACCCATGTCCTTGTCATCCTTGCCTTTATCGCCCATGATTTCTTCAGCGTTGCCTTTATCATCCATGTCGTTATGTTGTCAACAAAAACACATAGACAATGTTACAGATGGATAGCATATGAAATAATTACGCACTACTATACTTAAATAAGTGAAACAATTTTTCAGTTCGGATTCATGTACCTAACTCAGTCCTTGAGAAGCTCTAACTAAGTATGAAGTATGCCCTAACTAAATCTAAAATGGTGTGACTAATCCTTCAAATGCCGTGACTAATCACGCCCTGATACGTCCACCCTGATATATCAAATCTCCTAACTAAATCCAAAATAACTCCAAACCCAATTCAAAATATCTCGTAACTAAATCCAAAATAACTCCAAACTCAATACAAAATATCTTCTATCTAAATCCAAAATATGTCATAACTAATTCCAAACTACACTTTCTTTGAATCCAAATCTGCTGACAGCTTTCTCATGCCACATAACCCTAACTACCTAAGTCCAAAATATGTCCTAATTAAATCTGAATTACACTTCCTTTCAATCTAATTTTAGTCACAACTTTCTCATATCACATATCCTAACCACTAATCAAATCCGGCCATATATGTACTATGCAGAAGGGACCAGACAAGATTAGAGATGCATAGGCATTTACATCTCAGAGGTCGTTGCGAAGGATCTGTCGCGATAAAGTTGATGCACGGAGATGACGATGATCTGGCCTCGGGTCGGGGAAGGGGGCGTCCAATTGGGGAAGGAGGGGATTAGGCGGCTCCTCGGAAGATCTGGCGTCGCATAACCCTAGTGGAATCGCGTGCGAGGGAGGGAGAGGAGGAGGAGGAGGGAGTGGCACGACGAGTGCGCGCGGCGCTGATCGACGGTGATCGAGAGCGACGATGTGTTCACTAGAGACTAGGGTTCAAGCGGAGCTGAGCAACCGCTCTAACGCAAATTCAAATGTCCAAGCACGATGATGTTTAGTTATAATTAAGTGACATGTTAATGCAATTAACTTAATTTGAAATTTTAGGACAATAATACCCCTGAACTTAATTGGGCCAACTAAACTTAAATAAATTTTTAGGTCGGAAATATCCTTGGACTTTAATAAGTCCCAGTTAGTCTCATCTGTTGCATCGCCCATATAATACACGTGCTCTCGTGCACTGGCGGAGCTAGGTAGGGACTGCTGGGGGGCCAAGGCTAAATCATGGGTGTTTTAGGGTGTAAACTGCTAAAAAAAATCTCATCTAAGTCCTTTCCTCAAAAAAAATCTTCATAGTTTGGTCCAAAGTTGGGGGGGCCACAGCACCCCCAGGCTTGCACATAGCTCCGCCACTGCTCTCGTGCATTGCAATGTACAGTAAAATTTCCCTTTTTCGGCTTTAATTAATCATAATCTTTCTCTTTTCATATATCTCGTTTTGCATTCATCTCTGCCATTTTTTATTAAAAAAAAACATCACGATGCAACTTAAGAAAAACACCATGATGACTGAAGAAATACATGAGCTTTTTATTTGATCAGAGAAACTATGCATCTCCAAGTGCTGCAAGAGGCCAGCATACACCAGAGGATGCTCTACACGAGTACACCACTCCAGTTTCTCCAATCATGGTGCATCGATGATCAGATCAGACGAGCCCACACCAGTAGTCCAATACTATACTAGTAATTAACCAACAACATACGATCGGATTGGCACGAACTTATACATAACGAACTGAACACATAGACGTACGCATGCATGCATGCATGGTGCCGCGCCCGCAATTGATAAACATACTGCAGATATATAGTTAGGTCAGTCTGCTCCATCACGTAGATCAGACCACCTCGACGGCCATTCTCATGGGCGGCAGCGGCGCAGGGTGGTCGAGCGGCGGCAGTGCGGGGTGCTCCTCGGGTGGCGGCAGCACGATGTCCACCACGGACACGCTTTCCTGCTTGTCGCCGCCGACGTCGTCCTCCCTGCCGTTCACGACCTCCTCGTCGGCTTCGATGATCGGCGCAACGACGTGTGCCGTTGTGCCGGCCTGCTGCTGCTGCTGAAGTGGCAGCTGGTTCTTCTCGTCGTCCGCCGGGACCTGGACCTCCGACACGGCGCCCTTCTTCTTGGGGTTCTTGTACACCAGGTGCAGCGACATCTGGGCCAGCCCGAACAGCAGCCCCAGCACGTTGGGTGTCTACACACACAGATACACGTTTTGGTCAGTGCAAAATGCGTGCAACGTCTTGGGGTTCCGGTAGCTAGTGCTGAAATGCTGATTGATTTATACTCCTGGTTAACAACAAAAGTTTATAGCTTCTCATATTAATTGAACATCATCGTGTGGGGATATACTACTAGTACTTTGACTGATCGTCCTTTACGCCTGTAAGTACGATCACTTTGCTTTTGGTGCCCAAGATAAATATATACTAGTCCTTGTAGCTTAATTACGTGTTGGGGAGTAGTATCTTTTTGTTAGGTCTACTCCTGTTCCGGTCATGCATGCAACAACCGGGGGCACCTGGCGCATGACACAGCCGCAACGCACTAGCTAGCTTGTTTGCGCTAGTACTCCCTCCGTTCCTAAATATAAGTCTTTACAGAGATTTCACTATGAACTAGATACGGAACAAAATGAGTTAATCTACGCACTAAAATGCATCTATATACATCTGTATCTGGTTCATAATGAAATCCCGTTCCTAAATATAAGTCTTTATAGAGATTTCACTATGAACTAGATACGGAACAAAATGAGTTAATCTACGCACTAAAATGCATCTATATACATCTGTATCTGGTTCATAATGAAATCTCTACAAAGACTTACATTTAGGAACGGAGGGAGTAGTATGCATGCATGATTGCCCAAAAGTTGGTGTATAAAACCAATTAACCACACCCTAAGCTGGCAAGGCTAGATATCTTAGCTTAGCTCGCGTGCCTGCCTGCTTGCTTGCTTGAAAATATTATGCAATACAACCAAGCGGGGGGAAACCCTTTTTCGTAAAATATTATGCAATTCTTAATTTTGTAGGCCGGGGAAACAAACGTACCGCTACGAAGAAATCTTTCATGAGTAGGCCGTAGAAGAACCATACGACGGCGCTGATGGTGAGGAAGAAGGATAGCCAGAAGGGCAGGAACTCCACGCTCTTGGTCCTGATCACTTGCCTCTGCAAATTTAACAGCGTGCCGTCAGTCAAATACGACGATGCAGATGAAGAACGTACAGAGGACAAGGTATTACTCTACTTACGATGATGGCGAGAGGAGCGACGAAGACGGCGAGCGCGAAGGCGGAGCCGATGCCACCGGCGATGGTGACGCGGCTCTCGCCGTCCTTGACCAACAGCTGCAGGACGCAGACCATGGCCCCATAGAGCGCCACGTTCATGATGCACACGAGCTTGGCGGTGAAGGTCCTAGCCTGCTTGGGCGCGTAGGCGAGGTAGATGGCGAGGTAGGCGGACTCGACGACGCACCCCACCGTGTTGATGGTGAGGAGGAGGAGGTCCTTGGTGAGCAGCGCGTAGTAGAGCCACAGCATTGCGCTCAGCAGCGCCATCGCGTAGGGAACTGACTGGAACGACTCCGTCGACTTCCTCTTGTACACACGGTAGAACGTCGGCACCGGTGCCAGGATAACCAGGAACGACAGGATGTTGCCTGCGTGCCAAAAACACAAAGGAAAAGAAAAACTCATCAAACCTAGCTACATCTTCTCTCTTGCACAAACAAAACAATAGTTAACACGGGAAATTCATGCATAATGCATGCATAGTGGTACTGTGGCATACTGGTAGGTTATGGTGTAATTTCATGGAAGTAGGTATAAAATACTCGATCTATGAAATTGTGACCATGATGTGCATCCATGCATGCATACCTAGGATGCCCACAGCAAAGACCAAAGGGCTCCCAACGGCACCCATCTTGGCGGGTACTTGGTCTGATGCTGATCTCCTGCTCTATAAACAAAGACCAGCTAACTAGAGCAAAGTGGTCGATTGACCCCTCTTGCTCTTGGGAGACTACTACTGCATGTAGTGCTGCGTACCACTTGACACTGGTTGTCTCCTGGCCACCCCATGGTATTTATAGAGCTGGGAAAGGAGCTGAGGAGCTTAAAAATTATTATGTTCAGACCAATCGAAGAACAAGGATGATATAGACTATACAGTTCATTGCTTAACGAGCTTTGCCTTCCACAGTGCATGTATACGTGTGGCCCGGCGCACCATGAGCCATAGTCCTACTCATATTTTTGCCCGGTGTATGTGTCGCCCATCGGAGGCATCTCACCTGACACATGGATAATCAGCTGTTTACATGTGTCGGTCGATGGATGATGTTAAGTAAGGCCTTGGGCAACTAATAGCCGTGAAAATCTTGTACAGAAGCCGGCCGGGTAAAAAAGGAACTTGTAATTAACGCCTCTGTTGAAGCTTCTCCTTAATGAAGCCGACCCACTAGTGACCAAAAAAAAAACCATCTCTGGACATAACTAACTGAAAACCCTCGGCCGTCACTGATGCAAGTACAAATGTTTTCCCACTCATCTATACTGATGAAGTCACTGCATTCAAATACACACAAATGACGTTTAGTTTTTTGGGACACTGCAAGGTAAATGCACACAACTCAAACACACTCATACGGCCACACTCGCACACTTTTCCTACACCCATGTACTAGCAAAGTACTCGACCCCCATCCTGGCACACTTAGAGCACCTCTAGCAGATGTGGCACCATAGCGGGCGATCGCCATCCGTTATATGGAGTGCTTTCCATATAGATATGGAGACTGCACATGCGATGCGCAGACTCAAAGTTGCCATATATCTCAACCCCCAATGTTGAGGATATAGACCTTAGAGTCACCCGCCAGGAGGGGCCGGGTTACTCATATGGTCATTGCCAGAAGCCTGGCGCCAAGCTTGAAGACGGTGGGCCAAAGATGGGCTTAAGACCCGGATATGGCTTAAGGCCCGTAGTTGCAATCATTGTTATGGTAGAACTTGTAGTGTAAGGCAAGAATAGTTGAGAGTCCGAGCCGGACACTCTTATGAGCCGGCCGGGACTCTGAGAGCTGCAGGGCGTCAGCCTCCCTATATAAAGGGACGACCCGGCAGCGGTTTAAGGCAGAGAACAATCTCATCGAGAGCCGGGCGTAGCGGTTTAGCTCCCTGGTGATCGTAACCCTAATCAATACCACCTCAAACTGGACGTAGGCTTTTACCTTCACCGTAAGGGGCCGAACCAGTATAAACCCTCGTGTTCCTTGTCCCACATTAACCCCTTCAAGCTTCCTAGCTGCGATGGCTCCACGACTAAGTCCTAACTCGAGGACATCTGCCGTGACAATTCCACGACAGTTGGCACCCACCGTGGGGCCCGCACACGGTGGATTTGAGTTCTTGAAGGGCGGCTTCGAAGGGCTCAAGGGATACACTGTGGGCCGGATGACCAAGAGTCGTCGCGGCAAGCTCTACATCGACGATGCAAACTGGGGCCCCGACGCCGGCTCAATTGAGTACGGGTACCGGGTCCCCTTCGGCGGAATTCATGTTTTCATTGGCAAGATTGGTGAGCCGGGCCCTGAGCCGGGTCTCTGCGCCGATCTCGTCGAGACGGCTCAGCGTGCACGACCCGCCCGGGCCCGGCCTGCCTTAAGGCATGCTTTTGTGGGATGTATCCATGGAGGGCCCTCTGATCGATCTGGATCTGGTGATGAGGCGGCCGCCGGCTCCGACGGCGAGTCGTCCACCGACGAGTCAAACTCGTTGTATCAACTTCAAGATGGCAGGCTCATGGGTTGTTCCGATGGTGACAGTATTCCGGACCCGTTTGAGCCGCCAAGTCAGGTTGGAGTCTTTATGGCCGGTGCACAGTCTGTTCAGAACCCCGCTGCTGGAGCGGGAAACCCGGTGCCCTCGCCGGCTCAGGTACTAATGGATCTCACGGACAAGATGACGGCTCTGTTAACCGCCACGGTTGACCCGGCAGATCAAGCTCAGCATGATGCGGAGGTGGCGCAGTTAAAATTGGATCTAGTAAAAGCTAAGGAGGATCTGGCAGCAGAAGGGATCAGGATGGCTGCGGAAAGGGCGGCTCTCGACGCCCAAACCCAGTTGATTCAAGCGCAGTCCTTCCGGCTCACGATGGATCAAAATGCGTCCAATGAGGTCCTGAGAAGGAGGCATCAAAAGGCCCAATCCTGACTCCCTCCGGTTTACGATCCACGAAACCTCTTCAACACGCCGGGTGCAGGATCTAGTAACCCGCCAGGGGTCATAGTGCCCGGGTCTGGGACCCCTATTCAGCCACAAGTGATGGGCCCTCCCCAGGTGCCCCCAGCCCCGCCTCAGTACGTGCCAATACCCCCGGGTCATTATAATAACCCGCTGGAGAACATGGTCGCCGCGGCGGCACGACTGGCGGCTCTCCCGGTTGACGGCGACTCTCCGACGGCTATTGAAACCCGCCGGGTCAGGGAACTCCTTCAGACAGCACTGGCGCAGCAAGAGGCGTACTCCTATAGCCGGGACAGGATCCACTCGACCCCTTGCCCAGGCCGGAGCCCGAGTTACAGCAGGCACATGGTCTCAGCGACCGGCTCAAGTAACGTCCGACGCCATGACCCGCCCCCTGGCCATGGCCCGGCTCATAACGGAGCCTTTCACGCAGCAGACCAAGACAGAGCACGGCGGGAGGCGGACCAGGTGCCCCAGCTGACGGCTTACCAGACTCCCCCAGCTTATCCGACGGCTTCCGTCGACGTGGGTATCCCTACCAGGACTGGGGGTGTCCCTTGTTTAGTGCCAACTATCCGCAACGAACGTCTACCCAAGGACTTCAAAGGCCCTAGAAAGGTGCCTAATTACACAGCAGACTTACAACCCGCAGCCTGGATCGAGAGTTACGAGATGGCTATGGAACTACTGGAGGTCAGTGAGGCGGCCATGGCTAAATACTTCACCATGATGTTAGATGGGACGGCCCGCACTTGGTTGAAAGGGCTACCACCGAATTCCATTGGGTCTTGGGCTGAGCTGAAGGCCCGGTTCATCCAAAACTTCAAGGATACCTGTAGGCAGTCTATGTCAATCGTGGATTTGACTAACTGCAAGCAGCAGGAGGGTGAGTCTACGACACATTGGGTTCGCCGGGTTAAGGAGATAATACATTCCTCGGATAAAATGGATGCCGGCTCTGCAATCTTAATGTTGGAGCAGAATTGTCGTTTTGTGCCCCTGAAGATGAAACTCGGGCGGCTTAAGCGCGACTGCAATGATATGGGTACACTGATGGCGGCTCTTGTCAAGTACGCCGATTCTGATGATACCAAGGACCCCGCTTCAGATGATGAAAGGACAGGGAAGGGAAAGAAGAACGGCAATGGCAAGGGTCCTCAGCATAACCCGGGAAACCAAGGAGGAGGCAAGCGCAAGGCCGATGGCAGCCTAGAGTTTGTAGCCAACGCCAGCTCGCAAGGTAGTAACCAGCGACGCAAGGGGAGGCCCCCTCCCCGAGGCGGCGGGTCCGGTCCGACGCTGGAACAACTGTTGAATGAGCCTTGTCCAAGGCATGGCTCTAGAGAGAAGCCAGCAAATCATCTATGGAAGGATTGTGCAATCATGAAGGCCTTTAAGAATTACAATGGCCCGGGCGGTGGCTCAGGCGCCGGCGACTTTCATGGCCCGGGCGCCGGCTCAAATTCTAACCCTCAGAACGGTCAAAGGGGCTTTAATCAGCAGTCCGGCCAGGGTCATCCACAGCAGCAGGGAGGTTATCAGACCAATCCAAAGCAGCTTAGCGGTGGGCAGTATCATGTGTTTACCACCAGTCTGTGTAAGCGAGATCAGAAGCTTCATAAGAGGGCTGTGAACGCTGTTGAGCCGGCGGTTCCACGCTACTTGCTATGGTCAGAGCAACCTATAGTGTGGAATAGGGAGGATCACCCTCCCCGGGTGGATAATCCGGGTCACTTGGCCCTGGTGGTGGCTCCTCAGGTGGGAGGATATAAGTTCACTAAGGTACTCATGGATGGGGGCAGCAGCATCAACATCCTCTACTATGAGACATTTCGTCGTATGGGGTTGATTGATAAGAATCTCAGCCAATCAAATACTATTTTCCACGGTGTGGTACCTGGTAAGTAGGCTTACCCAGTAGGCAAGATCGAGTTGGAAGTGGCCTTCGGAGATGAGAACAACTACAGGGTGGAAAAATTGACCTTTGAGGTGGTCAAGATAAGAAGTCCGTACCATGCCATATTTGGGCGGCCGGCTTACGCCAAGTTCATGGCACGGCCGTGTTACGTATATTTATAGCTCAAGATGCCGGGTCATAATGGGACCATTACGGTTCACGGCAGCCGGAAGGTGGCCTTGGAATGTGAGGAAGGCGATGCAGCTTATGCAGAATCTGTTTGTGCAACAGAGGAGTTGAAGTTTTACAAAGACAACGTTGACCCAACAGATATGACCTCTCTGAAAAAGCCGACTACGGAGCATGAGCCGGCAATGGAATTTAAGTCGGCTGACGAGACTAAACTTGTTGATTTCGTTCCAGGAGATTCATCTCAGCAATTTAGCATCAGTGCCAATCTGGATCCAAAATAGGAAAGCGCGCTCATCGAGTTCATCCGTGAGAATAGGGACATCTTCGCATGGAAACCTTCTGACATGCCAGGTGTACCTAGAGAACTCGCTGAGCACACTCTCAATGTTGATCCGAAATTTAAGCCGGTTAGACAGTTCCTTCGGCGGTTTAATGAAGAGAGGCGGAAAGCCATTGGCGAAGAGGTGGCCCGGCTCTTGGCGGCCGGGTTTATTGTTGAAGTCTTCCACCCAGAATGGTTAGCTAACCCGGTGCTCGTACTCAAGAAGAACGACACTTGGCGGATGTGTGTGGACTACACGGACTTAAATAAAGCGTGTCCGGCTGATCCTTTTGCCCTTCCCCGTGTTGATCAAATTATTGATGCTACGGCCGGTTGTGCGCGCTTAAGTTTCCTGGACGCTTATTCTGGATATCATCAGATTAAAATGGCAGTTAAGGACCAGGAGAAGACGGCGTTCATCACTCCCTTTGGAGCCTTCTGTTATGTATCCATGCCCTTTGGACTCAAGTGTGCACAGGCGACTTATCAGCGTTGCGTGCAGAACTGTCTTCATAAACAGATTGGGCGCAATGTTCATGCTTATGTGGACGATATTGTGGTTAAATCCATAAAGGAGGAAACCCTGATAGATGATTTGTGAGAAACCTTTGATAATCTCGGATCTACAAGATGATGCTTAACCCGGCCAAGTGTGTCTTTGGTGTCCCTGCAGGCAAGCTCTTGGTTTTTTTTTGTTTCTGACAGAGGCACTGAGGCTAACCCAGAGAAGATCAAGGCCATCACCTCCCTGGCTAAGCCGGCGTGTATAAATGACGTTCAGCGTTTGGCGGGTCGCATCGCTGATTTAAGCCGGTTTATAAGCCGTTTGGGTGAGAAGGCCATGCCATTATATCAGTTGATGAAGAAAACTGATAACTTTGTCTGGAATGATGCAGCTAATACCGCTTTTGAGGATTTGAAGAAGCAGCTGGCAGAGCCTCCAGTCCTTGCTGCTCCGGTTGATAAGGAGCCCTTATTACTGTACGTGGCGGCGAACACACGAGCCGTCAGTGTGGCTGTGGTGGTGGAACGCAAGGAAGAGGGTAAGGAGCATCCGGTTCAGCGGCCGGTTTATTATGTCAGCGAAGTGCTTATCGAGTCCAAACAACGGTATCCACATTGGCAGAAGCTTGTTTATGGTGTGTTCATGGCAAGCCGGAAGCTTAAGCATTATTTCCAGGGTCATCCCATAACCGTGGTCAGTTCTGCCCCTCTTGGTGATATCATTCAAAACAGAGAGGCCACAGGGAGAGTGGCTAAGTGGGCTATCGAGCTCGGACCTCATGGTCTCAAATATGTGCCACGCACTGCTGTTAAATCTCAGGCCCTGGTGGATTTCATCAATGATTGGACAGAGTCACAAGTGCCCGAGCAGAAGCCGGATAACACATATTGGACTATTCACTTCGATGGGTCCAGGCAGTTGGAGGGCTCGGGGGCTGGAGTTGTATTGGCTTCCCCTAAAGGTGACAAGTTCCATTATGTGCTACAGTTGATGTTTCCTTGCACTAACAATGCGGCTGAGTACGAGGCCTTGCTCCACGGTCTTCGGATGGCTAAGGAGATGAGCTTGAGCCGGGTAAGGTGTTTCGATGACTCAGACTTGGTGGCTCAACAAGTATCAGGCAAGTGGGACTCTAAGGACCCTCTCATGGCGGCTTATCGCCGCGAAGTTGATGCCATTGCTGGGCACTTTCAGGGCTACCAAGTAGAGCACATTGATCGCAGGAAGAACGAGGCGGCTGATGCTTTAAGCCGGCTGGGCTCTCAGCGAAAGCCGGTGCCACCTAATACTTTCCTGGATGTCCTGTATAATCCTTCTGTTAAGTTGCCTACAGAGGAAAACTTGGCTGTCCCCGACCCGGAGGCACGGCTGGTGGCGGCTCTCCATATCATACCAGACTGGACAATGCCCTATCTGGCTTACATGACCCGGGGCGAGTTGCCTGAGGATGAAACTTTGGCCAGGCAAATAACCCGGCGGGCTAAGTCAATGATTGTTATCAATGGTGAGTTGCACCACCGCAGTGTTACGGGAGCGTTTCAGCATTGTGTTTCCCCTGAGGAAGGGCAAGAGATCTTGCGTGAGATCCATGAAGGGGATTGTGGCCATCACGCCGGCTCAAAGTCTCTTGTGGCCAAGGCTTTTCGTCATGGTTTTTATTGGTTGACGGCTCATGCTGATGCAGAGGACTTGGTCAGTAAGTGTGATGGTTGCCAAAGGTTCTCGCGACGGGCTCATGTACCGGCTCAAGAGCTGAGGATGATCCCAATTACTTGGCCCTTTGCGGTCTGGGGGCTGGATATGGTTGGGCCTTTCAAAAGATCCAAGGATAAGAAGACCCACCTTTTGGTGGCAGTTGACAAGTTTACCAAGTGGGTTGAAGCGGAGCCAGTTAGCAAGTGTGATGCAGCCACGGCGGTTCAGTTTATGAAAAGGGTGATCTTTCGCTTTGGTTTTCCACACAACATTATAACTGACAATGGCACCAATCTCTCCAAAGGCACCATGGAGGAGTTTTGTCAACGAGAGCATATCCGACTTGATGTTTCCTCAGTGGATCATCCTCAATCCAATGGTCAAGCTGAGAGAGCTAATCAGGAGATTCTGAAGGGTATCAAGCCCCGGCTTTTGGTACCTTTGCAACGGACGCCGGGTTGTTGGGTGGAGGAGTTGCCCTCCGTGTTATGGAGCATTAACACTACTCCTAATAGGTCTACAGGTTTTACGCCTTTCTTCATGGTTTATGGGGCAGAAGCAGTCCTCCCCAGTGACATCCGTCATGACTCACCTCGAGTGGCGGCTTACGTTGAGGCGGATAATGAACAGGCGCGCCAGGATGCTCTTGACTTGTTGGATGAACAGCGTGATGTGGCAGCAGCCCGTTCAGCGATTTACCAACAAGACCTGCGCCGTTATCATAGCCGCCGGGTTAAATCCCGGGTCTTCCAGGAAGGTGATCTCGTGCTTCGGCTCATCCAGGATCAAACAGATGCACACAAGCTATCCCCACCTTGGGAAGGGCCCTTTGTGGTCAGCAAGAATTTGCACAACGGGTCATATTACCTCATTGACATTCGGGAGCACAAAGATTCACGTAAGTCGGAGGAAGAGACCCGACGGCCGTGGAACATAGCTCAGCTTCGGCCTTACTACACTTGAGCCACCGGCTCTCATGATGTACATACTTCTCTAAACCATGTATATATTATGATGAGTAATAAAGCAGGACCTCTGTCCTTTTTTCTCCTCCAAATGTGCACGTGTTGTTTTCATTGCCAGATTACATGATAACTTGAAGGAGGATCCGGCTTATGATCGTATTCGAATCTAGCCGTAGGCGATAAGGTCACTTGGGGGCTTCCTGTTTAAACATAAGTCGTATTCGAACCAAAGAGAACACAGCTGTCGATACCCATTTGATTGGCAAAGTGCCGAGCTCATTGGGGAGTTTTCTTTGATCATATTTGAATCTTAGTTTAACCCCTTTGAGAACCGACGTGGATCGTATTCGAATCAGCGTCGTTAAACAATTCTTAAAGTCATTTGGGGGCTTCCTGTTCAAACATGGGTCGTATTCGAACCAAAGAGAACATAGCTGCCGATACCCTCTTGATTGGCATCGCCACACCCACTGGGGGCTATATGATCGTATTCGAATCCTAGCATAACCCCTTTGGGCCGGGTCTCTGGTCGTATCCGAACCGGAAGCCCCTAAGTTCCTCTGCTTTATAGCAAGTTCCGTCTGTTTCTTTCCAAGTGTATACGGCCGGGTCTCACTTTGCCGGCTTAACTTTGGTTTACAGTATTAGCTGAACACAATGGGTGTTATTAAGACAGGTAAACCGGAATTTCGTTACCAATCTTCCTTTCCGGGTTATCTAAGCCGGCAGTAGGCTTGCAGGCCGCTAAGTATGTTATTACGGCTGTATTCAGGATATTATTGAAGACCAGTCCTTTTTGATTTATATTCCGGGTTATCTAAAACCTATGATTCTCAGGGCGGTCAGCCTCCTCGAGGCTTGTGATTTGTCTTTCTCTGCAGGATAGTTACAGGCAACTATTTTGAGAGTAAGGAAAACAAATGATTAATTATGACCCGGAGAAACATAAAGGAGACAATTTCAACAGACTTCAGAATTCAAGGCGTACACGATGGCACGACAAAGATAAAGTATTGGTCCTACTCTATTACAAGACTCGTTGAGTCCAAAAGGGTGAGGCATTGTTTGGTAAACCGCCAGCCGAGTTACGACGCTTGCTGAGTTGAAGTCTCCGGCTCGTTTCTATCTTCTCCTCCGGCTGATCCCAAGACCTCGAAAGTTGATGACTTCCAGTCGATGCCGCTAAGAGCTTCGAATTGGGCTTCCTCGTCAATTAACCCGGCCGGGTCAATCTCCGGGGCGAAAGTGTGCTGACGAGCCGGCGGGATCAAGTTGAGGGCTTCATAGCGCGGAGTAGGGATCCTCTGATTTTTTGCGTCGTAGCCCAGCTGATACTTGGTCAGATCTGTATCGTTACCAATAAGAGTGGCCACCGGGCGTACAGTCTTTACGCAAGCTGCGAAGTCCTTCTGATCAAAGGCGGTGCCGTCTTCCTTCAGACTTGGGTAGCCGAGGGCGATGTCCGCCGGGTCTAACTCTGGCAAGAACGCCTTGGCCCGGCTCAGCGCAGCGATTGCTCCGGCTCTTGCAGAGGCCCATCGCAGCTCTTGGATCCGCTGAGGCAGAACGGCGAGACGGCGAAGGACTTCCGCCAGGTGAGTCGGCACCTCGTTGGAGAGGGCCACCACAGCCAAGGCACGTTGTGACCCGGTGTAGAGTTGCTCCACCAGAGTATATACGGCCTTCAGCTTGGTCACCACACTCTGATTCAGGTTGGCACTTCTGGGACCTGTTTAACAGAGTCAGATAAGCCACCGACAAGGATGAATTATGAGATATAAAATTCTAAACTTGATGAAAGCCGGTGAGACGACTTACCGAAGATTGCGGCCACCATCTGAGACACTTGGCGCTTTAGGCCGGAGAGCTCTGCGGTTTTCTCGGCGAGAGCCTTCTCCGCCTGTTCGGCCCGGTTCACCAATGCGGCCTTTTCTTCGGCCCACGCCTTCCGCTCAGCGTCAAACTCTATCTTCAGCTTCTCTTGCGCGGCGATGCTGGATACAAACTTGGCGTTTGCCTTCCGGGTCTCCATCTCTTGCATCTTCAGCCGGTTCTTGAGATCGGCAAGGTCAGCCTCAAGCTTCTTGCCAGCAGCCTGTATAGATTTCCGGGTTATGGCATGAACAATTACTATGCAAATGTAAAGTTCCAAGCGTTTTCCAAGCAAAGACACTTGGCACTTGGGGGCTAATGCATATTGAACGTTTCTATTTACACATTGCCGGTTCAATGGAGTAAGCCGGAACCTAAGTCTACAACATACTCAATCATAAGTCGTCGACTTGGGGGCTAGCATGGTACAGGTAACTAAGCAGTAAATAAGAGGACAAAAGGATGTTACCTCAGATTTTTGCTGGATCTGGGTCACCATAGCAATCTCTGCATCCCGGCTCTTGTGCACTTGGCTGACGAAGCCGGAGACGATCTCTCCAATGTTCAAGTTGGAGTAGTCGGTGAGGTCCAGATTAACCCGGCGCGACTCTAGCAGCTCCCCTTTGGCGGAGCACTTGGCCAGCACGGTAGGTCTCCCCGGCTCAACGAACTCCGTCCGGGTGATTACCACGTCCGGGTCGTCTGCTGGTGGAGCCGAGCTGGAGGCCTCCGGGTTAACAGAAGCTTCTGTAGTTGCCTTGGTAGTTGGGGCAGCGGCCTCGGGTGCAGAGGCGGCTGGCGGCTCTTGAGCGGCTGCCTCTGGCTCAGGCAAGTCCGGCTCATCGACCGGCTTGGACTTCTTCGCCCTCTTGGTGATCTTGGCCTGGGCACTGAAAGGACAAAAAGATTAAACACAATAGGGTAAGTGAAGGCAAAAGTACAACATGAGATGGTTATCATTACCCGGGCACGGTCTTGAAAGCCGGCAGACTTGACTGCATAGAGTCGCCGAAGAGGGGGAGGTCTCCTGATAATTTGAGTCAGAAGAATTGAGTGGCTGACGTATAACACCCGCCAACGGATGAAAAGGGTACAAGTGGGAAATAACCTCAGTTCGGCGCTTCCTTGATGCGTCAGGTAACCCGGAGGAGAGGTCGGTGTCCTTGTTGGTCCGGGTGTGACGCCGGCTCTCATGAACCTGTCGCTTCAAAATAAATTGAGGATCTTGATAAGCTAAAGGATGCGAAAAGCTTACTTTCCGGGTTACCCTTCGGACTTTCAGCCTTGGCAAGGGCTCCGAGTCGGAGGAAAGTGACATTACCTCTTCAACCACCGGGTTACTGGCTCCGGTGTCATCCTGTTGATGACCAAGTGTTGGTAAGGCAGACAGAAATAAACAATAAAACATAACAAAGAGCTTACAGGTTCAGGGGTTACCTCTGACTCGGAGCTGTCGCTTAGTTGCATCAGCTCCGAAGCAGTTGGCCTACTTCCCTTCTTACGGGGAGCGGCCTTTTTGGCGGCTTTCTTCACCTTTCTGGCCTTCTTGGCCGCCTCATGGTCATATTTGACCCGCCAGAACTTGTCATCAGCCTGAAAAATACAATGATGATTTCTTCAAACGGTTCAGATGAAAGTTATATACAGAAGAAGATAGGGTGTTCAGATTGGCGGCTTACCGCTGGGGCTGGGTTGGTCTTGCAGAAGGGGGCTAGCCCGGTCCTTCCGCAGTCTGCCAGGCTCTCGTTTAAAAGAGCCTTGGTCATCTCCTCTGCACCATCTTCAGGAAGATCGTTGCGGCTGTGTCTCTGAGGGTCATCCTTTCGGCCCGTGTACTCGCACATTAAGCCGGGGCGGCGGCTCAATGGGATCACCCGCCAGGAGATCCAGACCCGGACCAAATCGATTCCGTTGAGACCATTGCCCAGGAGAGCCTTGATCTTGTTTATGGTGGGGAGCAGGGGCTGGCGCTCCGCCGGAGTCAGCTTGTCTGACAGTGGGTGTGTTGACTCCAGACGCGATGGGCGAAAGCCGGGCAGCGGACTTTCATCAGCCGGTGACGTGTCTTGGCAATAGAACCAAGTCATGTTCCAGTCCTTTGGGTGGCTCGGCGGCTCGGCATAAGGGAAAAGACAGTCTCTCCGTCTCTGAATGGAGATGCCGCCTAACTCTAGGCTTGGCCCATTGGCGCACTCATTCTGACGGTTCAAGTAAAAAAGCTCTCTGAAGAGCAGCAGACTAGGTTCTTCTCCAAGGTAAACCTCGCAGAACACTTGGAAGTTGCAGATATTGGACACTGAGTTGGGTCCTATGTCCTGAGGCCGCAGATCGAAGAAATTCAGAACGTCTCTGAAAAACTTTGAACCAGGCGGTGCGAAGCCCCGGCTCATATGATCCGCAAAAATCACTACCTCCCCGTCCTTTGGCTGTGGTCTCTCTTCTGACGGGTCAGGGGCACGGTAGGACATGACGTCCTTCTTGGGCAGATATCCAGACTTGACAAAATCTGCTAGAGTCTCATTGGTGACATTGGACCTCATCCAGTTGCAAGTAATGGAGGCTTTGGGAGCTTTGGGAGGCATGGTGAAAGTCGGCAGTCTATGATAAAAGGAAAAACGTCCGGGTTAATTATAAGCCGGAAGAAATCTACAGTTCAATGTCAAGGTGGCGGTTTATGAAGGGGACTAATGGTATACACCTAAGTGCATCGGGCTATTTAAGCCGTCGAGGGATTGAGGGCAATTTGATTGTCTACAGGCCTTATCACAGCTAAAGCCGGAAATTTTATGGCGCATGGTTTTCTTTAAGCCGGAAGGTTCTACGGCGCGTGGTTTCTTTAAACCGGAACTATAAACCGCCGAGATTCAATGATTGCAGTTTTTTACTAAGTGTGGTAAAACAGGTTTCACACATCGCAGTAAAAAATTTGGATCAAAATGGTCGGATAAAAGAAAAGTTTCTAGACCTAGAAACAGACGCGAGGAGGTTCTTGAGCTCGAACAAGGCTCTTATGCAGTGAAAAAGAGGGCTATTTGCATGTGAAATGGGTCTTAAACATCTACCGCAGTGAGTCTATACAGAGCTAAGATAAAAAAGGGGTAGTAAAATTCAAATCTACTGAGAGCCGCGATGAACTACGAAGAACAGAGGAAGAACTATGAAGCCCTAGTGCGGATCTGCCCTATGGAGTAGCAAGGACTCACCGGAACTGAAGAGGAGCGGAGGTTGCCGCCGTTTGTCTGGACCGAGTCAGGGTGATGCAGCGGCCAAGGTTGACGAAGACCGGAGGCGCGACGGCGGCGGCAGTAGCAGAGCTCGGGCAGGGGAGCAGTGGCGCGAGGAAGAAGATGAAGGAGAGAGAAGTGGCTGAAAGCCCGTCGGGCCGGCCTATTTATAAGGCGAGTTCATAAGTGGGCGCGAGAATCAAGGAGACCACGGCGTGGTTATCTCCCCACGAAATGCCTCGATTTTCGGGATGACAGTAAAGGTAAAGATCCGTTGCGGATCTGGCGGAGTAAAAAACGGGCTTAATGGAAGATGACGTCACGACGGATTATCCGGAGTCCAGAGGATGACGTCACGCCGGGTTGTGGCCTTCACACAATTGTAAGCCGGAGGTTTTCTGTCGAAGGAATGGAAGATTGACATGAGCCGGCTCAAATCAATCTGGGGCCTAATGTTGAGGATATAGACCTTAGAGTCACCCGCCAGGAGGGGCCGGGTTACTCATATGGTCATTGCCAGAAGCCTGGCGCCAAGCTTGAAGACGGTGGGCCAAAGATGGGCTTAAGACCCGGATATGGCTTAAGGCCCGTAGTTGCAATCATTGTTATGGTAGAACTTGTAGTGTAAGGCAAGAATAGTTGAGAGTCCGAGCCGGACACTCTTATGAGCCGGCCGGGACTCTGAGAGCTGCAGGGCGTCAGCCTCCCTATATAAAGGGACGACCCAGCAGCGGTTTAAGGCAGAGAACAATCTCATCGAGAGCCGGGCGTAGCGGTTTAGCTCCCTGGTGATCGTAACCCTAATCAATACCACCTCAAACTGGACGTAGGCTTTTACCTTCACCGTAAGGGGCCGAACCAGTATAAACCCTCATGTTCCTTGTCCCGCATTAAACCCTTCAAGCTTCCTAGCTACGATGGCTCCACGACTAAGTCCTAGCTCGAGGACATCTGCCGTGACAATTCCACGACACAACCCCTATAATACAAACACTTCGGTTCTCTTCAAATTTGAACGTTGACCACATTAAGCAAATATGCACATAGTTTCTCAAAAGTTTCACGAGCAAAAGCACAACGACATGTACAAATCACATGTTCCTGTCGTGTGCATCCTCCCATCCTTCTCCGGCTTGTCCATTGTTCCCTCCTTCGAGTTTCCTGAAATGAATGATCAAATCTCGCTACTACGCCCAAAAATCTCATGCCATTAGATCCATTTGGTTTGGATCCAATATTTTTTCGTAAAGTAGGATGACCCCTAGCCTCTGCATCGAGCAATGCACACAACCATATATTATTAATAATATGAAATCCAACCGCCGAACAATATCGACCTAGAAAAAGGCAGAAATAAAACCTGAGGTCGCATGCCTTGCGACAGTGATTTTACTTGGCTATGCGTTCAACTCTCGCCCGATCCTCCATATTTTGGAGCCTACACGCCTCCGCCCCCTGTTGATTTTGAAGCCTACACACCTCCATCCCTTCTTCTAGGCTCCTTTGTCCTTTCATCTCCATCAACATGATCGTCCATTCCCTGAGAGGAAATGGCGCACTTCCCAGCTTTTGGACTACCATCATCATTCCTTCGTCTTCCACTTCTCATGCTCTTAACCAAATCCTAATAATATTGGAGAACAAACGGTTTGCCATTCAACTTTGGCATTTGTTTGTACCTATCTTGGACTATCGCATCATAAAACAAACAAATGCCCAAAGGATTGCTACATATTGATCAATGAAGACACAGCTAGGAGGAGCATCCTTCGTTTACTCCTTACAATCCATCCAATGGTCACACATCTGTTGAATCGTACCCCAGTGGTTTGTGAGAGAATTGAGAGTACAATTTGTTTTCTGCCCAAGATGAAATCTGAAACGTTCCTCAATGCGCTTTCAATACTTTGTTGTTGATTGATCTTTCCCTGCGATCACATAAAAATGATATATTGCCATGCAAGGACAAGCGCAACATCCTCATCGGGCTTAAATTTGCTTCCATGTGAATTGTCGTCTTCTTTGACTATTCGGTGGCCTCAAATTGATCAAATTTTGTATCTTGACTAGACTGATGATCCAAAAGCGACAACAAATGTGCCATCAAGATCGACACCATTTCTCCCGATTGATCTGTCATTGCATTGGGAAATGATTCGTAGTTGCTGGTCGATCACTCCAATTTCGGAAAATCGTCGTTAAATCGCAAGCATTGCTCATTTGCCCCAAAAAAAATCCATGATCACCTCACATTCAATTAAACATAACCCAAATACAAGGCAATGAATTGCTTATTATACATCATTGTTATATCTGATTCGGCATACGATTGGGAAGGCACCCCGGTTTCCCCTGCTTCTAGACGAAGAGAGGTGGGGGAGGGCTGCGGGCACCTAGTTTCTCCGGTTTTTTCTTCTATCCCTTTGACACCTGCGAGGGAGTCTATAATTTTTTGTATGTTCATGCTACATTGCTATCAATTCTGTACACTTTGGCATGCCTTTTATTAATTTTTTATTGAACTAACATAGTAACTAGTGCGAGTTTCTATTTTCGAAATTTTGGAATTTCAAGGAATCGCCGTAAAAAAGCCCGAGGAAAAATAAAACAAAAATTTGTAGGGAAATTTTGTGTCGGAAAAGACCAGGGGCTAAGGTCCATCCCCTGGTGGGGTCCACACATGGACTACGGCTTGTTGAGTTTCCTCAGGTCGCTTTGGTTCCCTATGGCCTACATATGTCCCGGAACTTTCACCCTAATTGTTGAGCATTTATCCGCCGCCACCACATCGTTTTTCTGAGGCGATCTTCATTTCAGCCATGATCTGGTACTTTGCGAGAGGGGGAAGTGATCTCAATTGTGATCATCATTGATCCTCGTGCTCCAAGATGAGGTGTGAGTAGTCCACCACCTGGACTACGGGTTCATGTTGGTAGCGAAGTGTAATCTATCCTCTTGATGTGTTTAGATTATCAATACAATAGCCATATATATGAGCTTCCCTACATGATTATGGTTAATCCGATGTATTAATAGTGGTGATGTTGATCATACAATGAATTATTTCCTTATGTTTAGATACATGAATGCCGTCTTGTTTGATTTATAGATGTATATTTATCTCCAGGTGCTTGTTTACTCTTGGCCAGTTTAGATCGGTAATCATTAGTGGGAGAGGTGTACATTAATTGGGTTGAATCTTGCAAGTAATCCACCATAGTGGCAGAAAGTGGAAAAGGCTTGTATAGAATTGTTGCCACTAAGGGCTACGGTTTATTAGAAGATTCATTGGAATTCCATGAACAACAGTATGCCATCTTGCTCAAAACAATTACATGTGTTCATACTTAATGTCCAGATGGCGCAGAGGCATCTCGGTCTATGGACATGCTATTTAGTTGTAGGTGTAGAGGGTGACTTGGTCTAGTACTATTATGGATGTAACACATATGTAGAATCAACACATTCATATGTTTGGCATGAGCACAAAAATATTTTATTATATATTTTTTCACATGATTATGTTACTGCACTTTTATATATTGGAGAGATGCACTTGGTGAAACTATGAAGCCCAATCCAGTTTTTAGCATAATAATCACCTTCCAACAACTTTTACAGACTCTTTTATTTTTATTTTCGTTATATTCCAAAATTGTCTTGTGTTTAATTGTCTTGTGCAACTAGCAAGGTCGATACCCTTGTTATCTACAATTGTTCTATTATAAAATTTAGTATAATAATATTATCTACCTCTAAAAGTGCATCTAATCCCTGAGTGGTATTGGTAATCGATAATAGCATATATCTCACTAATGCCTATTTCAAAAGAATATTTCAGGAAAGTTCAATTTAGTTACAATGTTGGGATCTGAAAATCGCCACCCCCCCAAATGCCAAGGACAAAGTGTTGGAACCAACCCACGGGGTTTGCCATTACTTTTCATATTTGATCAGTCTTGCCTTTAGATTTATCTCCGAGGTCACCCCAATGCCCTTAGACCATTTGACCATTATTTAGAAAATTCATGACAAATTCGTATGAACTCGAAAAATGCAAATAATATATCAAAATGTTTAGAAAAACATTGCATTTATGCGCATGCCATTTGCATTCAGGACAAAAGTACCATTTAAACTACCTAGGGTTATTAATGTTATTAAACCTAAAAAGGTATAAACAATAATTTTTTCATGAATAAAAATGACACGAACATATTGGTGATGTTTTCTGAACATTCTGATATCTTATTTGCATTTTTTGAGTTCACATGAATTTTTTATGAATTTTAAAATAACTTTGACCATTACTTTGAAAATTCATAACAAATTCATATGTACTCGAAGAATGTAAATAAACTATCAGAATGTTTAAAAAACATCACCTATATGTGTATGCCATTTTTATTCATGAACAAGTATTGTTATACCTCTTTAGGTTTAATAATGTTAATAATAGTAATAACATTGGGTATTTAAAATTGTACATTTTCCTGATTGCAAATGCTAGACACATAAAGGTAATGTTTTTCTGAATATTTTGATATCTTATTTGCATTTTCGTGAGTGCATATGAATTTGTTATGAATTTTCTAAGTACCAGTAAAATGGTCAAAGGACGACCTCGGAGGAAAATGAAAGGGCAAAACTAAGCAGAGCCAAAAAGTCAGGGAAAAACCCATGGGCTGGCACAACTAAGGGCAAAAATGCAATTGCCCCTTTAAACAATGGTGGAATGTGTGCAAAAATTTCACTCATCACTCCCCACCTTCACTCCTCCACGACGAAGCTCTGGTTGTATGCGTGATTGCCTCCTCATTTTTGTTAGACAATCCACCTCTCCATTTCCTTCTTCCTTGATGTCCTGACCGTTGTCGCGACACGTACCATGCATATCCCCATCCCCTCCTCCTAACCCAAACCATCATCGGTTGTTGTTATGGTCCACCACGCATGCCTGGGAACTCCACGAGAATCTGGCTGTGGAGAGGCAAATAGTGCATGATTGTACGCGTGGAGGAGGCCGTGGTGGCTGCCATGCACGCAGACCCCAAGATCCTATAGGAGCTCTAGGTCGTCGAGGAGACCTTCAATGACTTGCGCTCTAACGCTGCTGCACATTTATACCCATTAAATAATATGGCTTGGGAATGTTTCAAGCCATGCGCGATAACTATGATGAGGTGTTTTGTGAGCGTGCTCGTACATATCTCAAGTACAGAGCCAATGTGTTGGTGCCCGTACTGGCATATGCCACCCACCAGGATGAGGCAGTGCCAATCATCGTATGCTCTGACGACAAGGAGGGCACCCATGATGTGGAGGCCTTGATCTCTTCTAAGGGGAAGGAGCCCATCATCATCTCATCCTCCAACAAAGAGTAGCTCGTTTTTAGCTTACTTGGACCTAGTTTGAGCTAACTATGCCTAGTTAATTATCTTTAGTTGGCCTTTTATTGGATTTTATTAATTTAATATACGAGGTTGTTTTTGCCTTTCCTCTAAAAGATCTAGTTAATTACCCAATTTACTGTTATTATAGAATGTGATCTTTAAGTATTATATGCACTGTTTGATGTTCAGTTTTGCAATTTTGTAATGGGATATTCAGTTGTGAATTGTTTAGTTCAATCATTGGTTTCAACTTTGTAATGTTATATATGTGAAAAATAATCGAATTTAACTATACTATATACACGAGAAACATATAGAATGGCTATATTTGTCTGGTGTTAATAATGTTGTTGTTAACATGCCTTTCCATGGTTGAAATCTCTTGATTAGTATTGTGTTCCTCAAGCTATTACTGATAATATGCTAATTCTTGTTTACCCCAATTAATGTCTACTTTTTGTAATTGCAAGGTAGCAATTGAAGATGTTGAGGTTTATCATCGAGGTTTGCATGGTTCTTTGGCTTATAGTATAGTATTGTTCATTTGCAGAAAACTTTTTAATATTTAGGTCTTCGATGTAGATCTTGGTGTCATTGGTTTAGACCCACTCTTTGACCCATTTTGCGTACATGGAAATGATATATTCATGCATATTACTAAGTCAAGAAACTCGGAAATATTGTCAGGATAAAGAAACTAGCGAGGAAAAAGAACAAACTCTTTGTTTTCAAAATGAATAAGACAACAGTTTTCTATAGGATGGTACGAACTTCCTTACCATGTTTTTTCTTGCACACAATATTTGAAATTTTAGACAATACATTTATGAATATCTTTGATTTCAATGCCTTCCAAAGTAGTTCACCTATCATTATCCCTCAAAACACTTGTATGCTGAAGAGGTAAGGAATGTGTTCATACAACACCCATGATACAATATTGAAGTCTTTATCAAGAGGGCAAAGGACGGGCAGGTTATCATCCACAAGCGCTGGCCTAGAGTTGTGTGCACCTTGAAGATCACCGAGAGGCGCAATATTCGCCTTCCACATCAGCAATTTTCAGATGAGATTCGTCTGTCTATTACCATCTATGATACCACTTTACAAAGGTCTTGATATTACATGAGATTTCTTCCACGGTACATGATTAGTTTGATGTTTGTGTACCTTGGTATTATGATGTCAATCATAAAATCATGGTGGGCATTTGATGGATATGAAGTATGTTCTGTGTAAGGATTGTGACACAAACGACGTATGTGATGAACGAACGAGCACACACGGTTGTGACGTAGACAACATGTGTGATGGACGAACCAACGCACACACTCCTCACAACGAACCATGTGCGATAAATAAAACCATCCCACACAATTGTTCTTCTCTAGACGTGTGCGATGGAGTATCCTATCACACACGATTCCTCCAAAATGATCTTCTACAATGTATGACCTATCTCACATGTAAATTTTTGGCTATGTGTGAAGTGGCTCATCCCATCACAAACGTTCCGTCTGAGCTTATCATGTGAGATGGGTTCCCCCATCGCACATGATCTACTATATCGTGTGTCACAGAACCACCAATCTAACACCATCGCAAGCCGACGGTTCATTGCTGCGCGTGTGATGGGATAATTTAACCATGTGTGATGGATGGATCTACACTAGTGTGATTAAAAACTTGATATTACACTAGGTGTTGCCACTGGAATAGGTTGCAATATTTTAATGAGATTCAGCTGGATGCAACATGATTATTTAGATTAATAATATGATATTTTTTTAAAATACATATGATTTATTTTATTTGGTAACTATTTAGTTGTAAAATTATTATTGAATATAGATAGCATAATAGAATGGAAATACACTTTACATGCATCGTTGCATGTTGAGGTGAGCCTTTCTCATGCATGAGTACATGTTTAGGTTTCATGTTTGCATGTTGAGGAAAATATGTTAGTGCATATCACCTGGACTATTCAGTTGTGTAGGATAATTATATCGCACTATATCTCTTTGTGTTTCAACGTCTAATGTGTATCCCTCCGTCCCATAATATAAGAGTGTTTTTTACATCACATTGGTGTAAAAAAATGCCCTTAAATTATGGGACGGAAGGAGTAGATGGTAAAAGCAACAATGAGGAACTTGCCTAATTGTACTTTGTACAACTATATGGAGGGGTACGAAGCATTCTCTTGATGAGCTCCATGTTGGGTTTTTTTCAAAACTATGACATTTTATATAGCAAATTCGGAAACTATAGCACGTAATGCAAAAAACCAGAACTATGACCCCGTCGACCTAGTGTTGGCCGAAGAGGCTCTTTTCGGTCACCGTTTGACCGAAGTGGGCTTTTCGGCCCGCTGTTGACCGAAGACACACGTAGCTGGGCCGAAGACCTGGCGTCGGTAGAGGCCGGGCCGAAAATAGTAACTTCGGCCACGCCGCGACCGAAGTGGGCCTTTTCGGCCAGGCAGCGGCCGAGAACACTTTTCGGCCACCCATCGTCCGAAAAGGAGTGGATAAGCCCCGCGTGGTGTCTCCTTCCTCTCGCCTGTTCGCCTCTATTCTTCCTTTCTCTCTCTCGTTCTTCTCTGTACCTCACCACCCCGCGCTGATCTCCTCCATTTGCCACCCATTTCACATCGAAGCCATAGAATCGGTAGATCGTAGCAATCCCAGACGGCCTACGGTGTTGTTTTTTTGCTATGGGATAGCTTTCTGTGCATTTGGGGAGGAGTAGTCATGGTGGGGAGGAGGAGCCATGGTGGGAAGGAGGAGGTGCGGTTGGGCAGGAGGTGTTGATGAGGAGGAGCAGCAGTTGTGGGGGAGCAGCAGCTGTGGAGGAGGAGGTGCGGCTTGGGGGTGACTCGAGTTGAACCTCCGGTCGTCGAGGGGGCGGCGTTGTCGTTGTCCGTTGGTGCAAGTACCCTGCGAGATGGCCGGTGCTGCTGAGTCGAAGAGAGGAGCAAGAAGCTAGGACACACGCTTCGAAGGTATAACCATGTCGCACAAATTGATTTTATCTAAATTGTATAGTTTAGTTAGTGTATATAAGTCATATTGCGAATTTTAGTGTTAATATATTTGTGGAGGCATTTTAGCGCATAGTTCGTGTAGCGGGTAATATTAGTGTTCGTTGTGATTAATGAGAAGATGACAATGTCTGACAGGTGAAAATGTTTGAATCAGTAAATCTGACTATTTACTACGGCGCTGGTAATGTTCGATATAATGAGTTGGGGGTTGATCTTAGCGAGTTTAAAAACGGTGTCATGACACTAGCAGACCCGGACAGACTGGACATTAGATAGTTGAAGTACTGGTTGACAACTAGTTTTGGGCTGGATCCTGAAGTATGTTCCGTCAGTATTCATGCATTGTGGACCAAATCTTGTAAAAATGTCAAGTGGGAGTTGATGCCGATAGATAGGAGCCAGCATTGGTTGTCCCTGTTAAGACGCTGCCGAGACCGAAGAATCCACCCCTATGCACTTGTGCAACCTGTGCCGAAGGAGGAGAATACCGTACAACTCCACAGGGGGTATGAACCCGGCCAAGGCAGTGAAGTGGCTAACGAGATTGTTTTATCCGGGTCACAACCACAAGATGTGGATGCTAGCCAACCCGAGAAAGAGTCGGACTATGTGCCACACAATGTTTGTGGTCCTGATACTGGGCAGAGTAGCCAGTCGATAATATTAGCTGGTTCTGGTTTTGCTGATGGGGATGAGGAAGGGGATGAAATGCAGAGGGTGATGGAGGAAGAGGACGAGGATGGATTGGCGGAGGAACTGGATTCTGAAAATACCGAGGATGAAGTGGAGGTACCGATTCCTTCCGCATGGGATCGGGACATATCCACCGGCCTTACGGTCAACGATGGCCATGAGACTCCATGGCAGTATAATCTGAACCAAGTACAGATAGGGGCTATGTTTGATACAAAGAAAAAATTGAAGTATGCGGTGATAAAGTGGGCTATGTCTATGCAGAGGGTTTTCCGGACACACATATCAAGTCCAACAAACTATACCGTGAAATGTGTTGAAACAGGTTATCCTGGGAAGGTGCACGGGCACGTGCCGAAGTATGACATCCACTGGGTTGTCACCATTGTCGTCCCACATAATTGTGTGAGGAAGAACCTGCTGGTGAAGCATCCGAACCTGACTTCAAGTCTCATTGCGCAACTCATGTATACTGAGATAGTAGAGAAGAAAGATATGGAAGCAAAACACATCCAGACAGCAGTGAAGGTCAGATGGAATTATGTCATTCCTTATGGGAAGGCTTGGAGGGATAAGCAGAAGGCTATGGAGGAAAGGTTTGGGGCGTTCTTCGACTCATATGATAATGTTGTCCGTCTCCTTGGCATACTGAAGGAGAGGAATCCCGACACTTATGTGAACGTACAACACATGAGGTTGCTGAGTATACCAGATTTCAAGGTGTTGAAACGAGTGTTCTTCTCTTTCGCTATTTGCATCGAAGCTTTCCGGCATTGTCCTCCTGTTATGTTTGTGGATGGTACATTCCTGACCGGTCAGTATAGAGGGCAAATCCTGACTGCTATTGGTGTGGACGGGAACAATCAAATCATCCCACTTGCCATGGCATTTGTGGAGGGTGGGAACTTTCCCAGCTGAGTATGGTTCTTCCGGCAAGTGAAAATTGCCATCATGAAGGACCGACCAAACGTGTGTGTCATTCATGACAGACATGCCGGTATATTGAAGGCCGTGAAGACACTACGTAATCCAACAGTTGACGAACCAACACCTTGGAGGGACTTGCAGAGCCGGTGGTGCATGTGCCATCTTGGGGCTAATTTTTTCTCACAGTTCAAGAACAAGCGGTTGATGAACTTGTTCAAAAAATTATGCAAGCAGAGCCAGCAGTGCAAATACGGATTTATTTGGTCAAAACTAGATGAGTTTACTAAGAAGCAGGTCCGTGCGAGGAAGAAAATGGAAGAAGATCAGGTTAAATTAGCAGCACTCATCGCGGAGCTAGAGGAGCCAGTAGGTCTTTGTGACTTGCCAGCAATTGACCCTCCTAATACTAAGAGAAAGAAGGGAAGGGCAATAAAGAATTTTTCTGAGTGTATAGAGAAAGAGCCTCCAGTGAATTGGTCTTTGCTGCATGACACCCATGGAGCTAGGTATGGCCACATGACAACCAATCTTGCAGAGGTGTATAACTTTGTGCTGAGAGGGAATAGAGCATTGCCACTCACAGCTATTGTGGAGGCTGTATTCCATGGCACTTTGAGATATTTCAGAGAAAGGCACGAGTTAGCAAAGAACCATATTGAAGATAATCAGAACACACCTTATTGTAGCCGTGTCATGGAATACATGGCAAAGAAGATAGAGAAAGCAAAGAAGCACACTGTCAGACTCATAGGGAATCAAGAAAGGAGGTATGAGGTTCAGCTTCCTACCGATGGTTTTGGTTCTGGACATGAGGTGAAGACACACAAGGTAAAAATTGGAACGGAAGTTTATCCAACGTGTGAGTGTACATGCAACAAACTGAAGTTGTTGCACCTACCTTGCTCTCATGTGTTGGCTGCCTGTGGCCAGATTGAGTTCGATGCTATCTCCTTCGTGTCCCCATACTATTTAAAAGAGGCAGTGCTCAACACATGGGCAGGTGAGATGACAGGGTTTAGAGTTGTCGGCAATTTCAACAAGGTAAACGATGGTGAGAGAGTATACATCCCACATCCAGACCTTTGGCGAACAAGTAAGGGCAGACGAAAGGCCCGTCGCATCCGAAACGATATGGACCGATCCGAAGCTGGTGGAGCAACCAGACAATGTTTGTTATGCGCGGCTTATGGGCATAGGATGAAATATTGTCCCGACCTGAACAAAGATGGTGCTTCCACATCGGCGAGTGCTTCCACATCGACGAGTGCTTCCACATCGACGACTGCGACAACAGGAGCAAGAGGCGGACGTGGTCGTGGCAGTCGAGGCCGAAGGGGTGGACGAGGAAGAAATAACTCACAAGCTATATAATGTGTCGTATTGTGCTTTAATTTGTAATATGTCAGGACTATGTTTTAATTTGTAATATGTCAGGACTATGTTTTAATTTGTAATATGTCAGGACTATGTTTTAATTTGTAATATGTCAGGACTATGTTTTAATTTGTAATCTGTCGTACTGTGTTTTAATTTGTCCTATGTTTGTACTATGTTTTATTTGCACCTGAGATTTGTTGTTTGAATTGCAGATATGTCTTCGTATCCATTGATTAATGGTAAAATCGATAGAAAGCACCGGGGCGCCCTTATGGAAGCGGGCAATAACTTAGACGTGTTGGTCACTCGTACCCCAAAGACTAACTGGATGATACACGATTCATGGGTTGATAGGTATGTGTGCATATAATGGAATCCATATAATGACTTACTATGTTTGACATACTTTTCATAGCCGCTAACAATCTCTTTATTTTGTAGGTTAAGTTGGGCTGGACTTCTACCCTAGAGGCATATATTCTTTGGTTGTTCGGCAAGACGATGTTTACAGAAAACCACGTGACCACTGTCGATGCACGACTCATCGGTATTGCACGAGAGATAGCTGACGCACGTTGCCCTGCGGATATTCTACAGAGGAGTTTTGGTTCTGCTGTGTTAGCGGCTACGTACAGAGGCCTGTGCAAAGCTTGCTTGTTGAAGTCTAGAAAATCTAGTCTTGTTGGATGTCCATTATTGTTGTAGCTCTGGTCATACGAGAGATTCCCTATTGGACGACCCTATGTCTACGTTGATAAACCTTTTGGTTTGGAGGACTTAGCTGGGGCTTATGTGCCTGCTATCGGCGACTTGCCTACTATGGGATCTGTTTGGACACGGCGAGAGGTACTTTTATATTAAGTAACAATTAATTCCATTATTTCTAGCATTCAATAGTATTACTAATGCTTATTTGTTGTCATGCACAGAGACAGTTTGCGCATGGCCAGGTTAGGGGATGCTACCCGTCCTTCACGATGCAGTTTGATAGTTTGCACGAGGATCAAGTTATCTGGGAGCCATACTCGCCTCAGGCTATATCATCGAGGTGCCCAGTTGGGATTTCTGAATTGTGCACTAGAGATCGGCACTATTGGATGACCAAGGCCAAGTTGGTGTTCGACGTGACGGTTGAGGAGATGGCTCTTCATAGGGTGATGAGACAGTTCGGTCTATATCAAGAGCCTGAGATTCCAGATATTCCACACTTGCCAGAAAACGTGCACAAGTAAGTACTAATACTATTTTAGTTGTCAGCTCTGCATTCATAATATACCTAATCATGTATCGTGCATGTCAATCTCAGGGACAGTCGCCTAGGAGGAAACAAGTCCATGGCTTATTGGCTTAAGAGCATTACCCCTTACGTTGACGAATGGACCACCGCGCCGACAAATATCTGGGGTGAGGTTCGACCCTTTAACTGGGAAATGTTCGGGTTGTATCTGCAGCATTACCGGCATACAACGAGGATCTACTTGGTTCCATCAGCTGCTCCTGATTAGATCGAAGCCCCTCTCACCACCGATATGTACCCAGCTGCCTCTGTTGTGGGAACCAGACACCACGCGGTACGTGCCTTGGTTCTCATATGTTAAGTCTTTTGTTAACCTGGACATATTCGCTTGGTTATCTATTCGTGGTGTCTATCATACAATGAGGATATAATTGGTTAACTCTTCGTGTATAGGGTGACTTGACAGTACAGGCGCGAGAGGAGGTTTCCGCCTTAATGCAATGCTTTCAGAGGGGAGAAACTATCCCACCGCGAGAGGGCGTCTCATGGTTGAGGCGTCTTGATGACAAGCTACGCGAGATTTACGCAGCTATTACGTGTACACGATCTTCGAATGTTGCACTTCCTCCTCCAGCACATCGTTCGCCACGTCCCTCTATACAACATTCAGAACCACGACCCCGTGTGCACCATTCAGAACCACGACCCTCTGTGCACCGTGCAGAACCTCATCCTTCACAGCCAGGGAGCTCTTCCTGGCATCAGCCACCTCCTTCACAACCAGGGAGCTCTTCTGGCATCAGCCACCTCCTTTACAGCTAGGGAGCTCTTACTGGCATCAGCAGATGGAACTAGGTAACACTACTCACTACATTCTTTTCAACAGTGTAGTAATCGTTCCTGCATTCTCAGCAGTCACTGATGCTTACTGGTGGTGCTTCGTTCATGCATTTGTATCAATTTTACATGTTTTACTTTACCGCAGGCGGCAACCAGTCGCAACCATTCATGCATTTAGTGTAGTCACCGATGCTTAGTGGTGGTGCTTCGTACTTTGCGGGCGACGGCGAGGATGATGACCAAGCTACAAACATTTATGACTTCTCGCAGACAGTGTTTCACACTCCACCACCACCACCGACGCAATAGACACAGACCGTGACAGACGAGGTTAACTATGGTCGTGGTTATCGCGGGCCTCGTCCACCGCCTCAGCGCTTATCGCCTTCCGGTCCTCGCCCGAGGAAGACCCAGACTGGTCGTCGTCCCCCTCGGTGATATGCTTATCTATCTATGTATGAGTCATTATCTATGTTAGTTTCAGACTATTCGCAGCTGTGAGTCAGTATTTATGTACGAGACATGCTTCATGTATGTGTTACTATCGCACTTGCTTCTATCTGATCAGGAGACATGTATTGTTTTATGTATGCGAGAGACATATTACTATTAATTCGCATTCTTATTCCAGTTACATTTCCAAAGAGACTACAACCGATAATTAAGATACAAGTACGTCTGAATTAAACGGTGCGGCTGAACTTGTGCAATACATCTTACATACTACAAAATGAAATTCAGATAGAACATAATGCCGTACAATAATACAGTACAAACTAATAATGCAAGTACATCTGAATGAAACGGTACAACTGGAATACATCTTACATACTACATGAAGTCAACATCGTCATCCTCCGTTGATGCAGCCCTCTTGCCCTTCGACGATGCGGTCCTCTTGCCCTCCGTCGATGCAGAACTCTTGCCCTTGGTCGATGCAGAACTCTTGCCCTTCAAGGATGCAGAACTCTTGCCCTTCGACGATGCAGAACTCTTGCCCTTCGACGATGCAGAACCCGGAAGCGGCGGCATGAAGATATCATCTTCGTCCTCGCTCTCCTCGGTCCATAAAAATGTATTCTTTGCTGCAGTCCTTCTGAAAGTTTCACTCTTCGGCTCCACTACCTTCTTCCACCTTTCATGCAACCTAAGAAGTTCTTTACGTACCTCCTCATATGTCCTTTCAGGCCACCCAGACCTGCGTAATTCGTGAGCCCACTCATTCATTATGGTGTCACTACGGGTGAGTTCGTCCCATGGAACTATCCTATTGTCCATCCTGAAATCGGTAGCTAGACTCAGAAGAGTCCTGCTCATCCCAGGGTGAAAACTACGATCGAATGGATAATGGGACATCTCGACTACACTACACTGGAATGCTTATCCACCTCCGCCTGAAGGGGGTTTTATAGATAGAGAGGAGAAAATGGCGGGAAAGAATGACTGCGGTATGGCGGGAAAGAGTTGGCGGGAACATATGGCGGGAAACGGGTGGCGGGAAAATACATTTCGGCCTAATGTATGAGCCATGCAACTTCGGCCTACACTAGACCAAAAAGGACTTTTCGGCCTACACTTAACCAAAAAGTATATTTCGACCAAGAGGTGGCCAAAAACAGCCTTTTCGGCCAGGTCCCCACCATTTCGGCCAAGGCAAGGCCGAAAAGCCTATTTCGGCCTAGAGGCGGCCGAAAACACCCATTTCGGCCAACGCGTGGCCAACAGGGTGCTAGTTTTGATTTTTATCCACATGATGCTGTAGTTTTTGAATTTGCTGTAAAAAACGTCATAGTTTTGAAAAAAAAGCTCCATGTTGGCTCCCATTTCATTCATCTACTGCTTCCATCGAAAAAGTCTCTTCCTGAATGATTCCTTGTTTCCGTTTATCAGCTACAAAAACAAGAGTGCAACGAAATATAGTTAGTAAAGTCATGCCCCGGACCGGCTTGGGAAACGAAAGATAAATCATCATTGAGTTATATGACCAGCAAGGAGTCCAACCCATCCTTTACTTGACACATCTTGCTTACCGAAAGCACTTACTTTATTTCCAAGTATATATATTACTTATAATACACTTTGATCAAAAGCTAAGCATGATTTGGCATGGACCACGGATCGAACGATCCTGGCAGGATCCTAAAGTCGGAGCAGAGTTTTGATTGGCGATAAATCATTTGGTTATGTATAAAGGGTGCAAGTTCTAGACAAATGGGTGGGCATAGCCACCCACAAAGCTGTAATCATGCAAGTAAACTAGTCCAGTTAGCCCGTCTCTGTCTTTTTACCGAAGTTGCACGTATGTATGCAATGTAAAATCCGTGCCTTGAGAACTAGGCTGTAGCCTAGTGGCAAAGGGGCGCAGTGATGCACTCTACGTCCAGAGTTCAAATCCCGTCGGGATTCCTCACCGGGTGAGATTCTTCTATAAAAATATAATTTTTTTGAAGATCAGGGGCCTCCGCCCAGCTCCAAATTTCATTGAAGAAACAGAAGACAAAAGCAAAACCCACCACTGGGGAGGTATTCCACCCAGCTACACATGCAGGCTAAAACTAGTTTAACAGGTCGATCCGTGCCTGCAACTACTTCTAGTGGTTACTTTGGACCGTATGCATCACTCTGATGCACAGAGGCCGGGGTTGTCCCATTTTTTGAAAAAAAAAGCGGTGGGAAGGCGTGCTGTGTACGTACCACCGCCGGCGTCAAAAAACGCGGGAAGTCCTTTTTCTTTAGAACGGCAACGCAGCAGGACCTGAGAATAAACACGTCGATCGTTAGGCCAGCCGGCTGCGCTCGGCTTTGGCCGCCCACGTGGGTAGCATGTGTGAGCTTGAGGCGATCACCACCGTACATGTGCATGCCCAGCTAGTCTCCCTCTCATCGGGCTATGTTCTGTTCTCACGCATCGTGTCATACCAAACCTTTGGTTTGGATATTGTACAATTATTAGTAAAGCAAGCGACCCATCCAAAAAGAAGATGAGAGAGCATGTGAATAACCATGAGCGAGATGCATATTGTTCTCTCCTCTCGAACACTAAAAAGAGACCATGCATGACACCTAACGGATTTGGCACAGATTTGTGATGAGAGCAAAATATATGTAGTTGATTCTGGCAGACTCTAATATTTGGAAAACCATGTAGAGCAACGTTGGGGCACTGCTTGTGCTAGTACATAAGATATTTGTGAGCAACCGAGCATGCATGGCTGTGCGCTAGTGCTCTCACACACACTTTGCATGAGAAGGGCACGCCATTGGCTGGTCAAATATACAGCCCGCCCGTCTTACCGTCACAAGCATGCATGGGTCGACGATAGATGGATGGAAACCTAGCTAGCTAGCTAGTGCCCTTGCTTTGCTTTCTCACCCCGTCGAAATCGATCGATCTCTTGTCTTGCGGACCCAAACGTCGGGAAACGATTGGGGTACAACAGAGAGATATGGATATCCTATCCCATCGCTGTCGACCAGCAGCTTAACTGATTAGCATATGTACACTACTCCACATTACTTGCAGTACTACTTACAGGATATCTTAGTAGTAGTTGGCAGGCAAGACAGCACTAGCTAGCTTAGCTAAAACATAGATAAGGAAAGGAGTTAGCATGCATCATGCATGTACTTAGTTTTATTAAGTAATACGACAACGTATTAACATAGATGATTAGGTCAGGCTATGTTGCACTACCTACGGAGCTAGCACCGCCCACTATGCCCGGCCCTAGCGCAAACAGTATCGCAAATATAGAACGGGGAGTTTAAATTGTGGTGGTACATGTGGCGGCAAAGCTGCCGGCCGCTCTCGGCCGCGCTACGAACCGCATTACGGCGGCGCGAGAATTCGTTTCTTAGTAGAAGAAGATGGAAAGGCGAGATCGAGATACCCCGGGATCTCGCGTGCGCGTGGCTTACTTTAGAGCATCTCCAACAGCCTTTTGTATGTTGAATTGTTAAAAACATATTATGACAAGAGGAGACAGAAGGTTTATAAAGTCAACATGTTTTTTGCTTTGGTAGCTTTGTATATATATCGAATTGCTATATTTGCACAAAACACACAATAACATGTGGAGACAATTTGTCATAGAGACATCACACGTATACTAGCACAACTCATGTAGACATGCGCGCGTACACGTACACCCACACATCACACACGTATATGTACACAGACGCGTACACGTACACTTACGCACACGCAGCACACACACATGTACACATCATACACGGGCCCACTAGTGATCAGCACTATAGCATTGTATGGCCAGTAGTGTGGCTTGATGGAAAGAATTACTGGCCATTCATCTCGTGAAACGTGGTTGTGCTGGTCATTAGTTACGCGACAGCAAAAGAGTAGAGTTTGCTGCACACATTCGCACTATGTACATATACAGGTATAGTCAGGTAGTCGTCTCCTCTGTCCATAGGACATCTTCAATTGTAACTCACAGATTTTCTCCCACATCCGTCCGCATACAGGGGTTCAGTCCGCGAACACGGATGTGGGAGGCCGTCATCCAACGCTAGCTTATACGGTCCACCAGTAAATTCAAATTCAAATGTATCCCGAGACAGGGCCAGATCACGTGCTCGATCACAACTCAAGGTAACATTTTCATCTGGAGTACTCCTTGGTGCTCGGCTTGGTCTGACATTCATAACTATCTCATTATTCAACCTGTTAGCTTCATTTATCCTGCTCAAGTTAGAGATCTTTAGATCCCAGGGAGTAAAGAATGGGACACCAATCTCATCCACGCTCTTTTCCAAGCGCCCATGGCCTCTATTATTACACACACTACTATTATACAGGATGACTGCCCGGATATTCTTTGTTGGGATCTCACTCCAAATGGTAAATGTAATTCTAAATCTACTTACAAGTTGTGTTTGCAGGAGACAACCAAGGAATCTTCCTATGCAGATCTCTACTCAGGTTAAAGATATTCTTAGGCAGGTTTGGAAGAACAAGCAGATGACCCCGCGAGTCCAAACTTTCGCTTGGAGATTGCTTCGAAAAGCTCTACCCATAGGTTTGAGAGCTAGTCGTTTTTCTGTTCACATTTCAAAACAATGTTGCCGTTGTCATCAAGATGAAAATGAGATGCATCTATTTTTCCTTTGTGACTTTGCTAGGGCAGCTTGGTTTGGCCATCTTTGGTATATTAAAACAGATATATTAGTCCAGAATCATCTTTCCATGCAAAGTCTTATTCATGCATTGCTTAATATGCATCATCCCTATACATCCATTCCCACTATTTTTAATTTTATGTGGTGTATATGGAAATCCAGAAATGATTGTCTTTTTGCTAGAAAATGCTCTCTTCCTCATCAAGTTCAGATTACTGCTGCCGCCTTGCTTGATCAAAATATTTCCCTGGTAAACTCTTCTGATCCTGCTCAGGTTAATGATCAAAATCACACTCAAAGGATTACAAATGTGATGCCGCTTCAAGGTTGCACTCTTAGGACTGATTTACTTGTCATAGGAGCAAAAGTTTACTCTGACGCCTCTTACAAATGTTCAAAAATTCCTGGTTTAGTGCAGGGCACGAGAGCTACAGGAATTGGAGTTTTCTAAACTTTTTGCAGGATCAAAAGGATACTCAAGTGCAGATTCAAGCTTCTGCTCCGATCACGCAATCTTCTCTTCAAGCTGAGGCTCTCGCTCTTTTGCTTGCAGCTAAAGTGACTCGTATTTTGAAGGTGGACCAACCAACTTTTCTTACCGACTGCCTATCTCTGGTGAAGGCGGTTGTGACCAGAAGTACTATAGATGACTCTGTTCCATGGACTATCAGAACTTCTCTTGTTGATTTCTTCAGAACAACAAAGGATCTTCACGCGCAGGTGTACCACATATCTAGGGAGATCAATGGGATTGCTCATAATGTTGCTCATCAGGTTCTCACTTGAGCATCGGGACCTGTCTTCAGTTGCTTTGGTTTGGCTCATAGAAACATGTCGTGCCCTATAAAATCTCTTCTTTCTAGCCGCAACCTTCAGGGCTTTGTACTCCACGTTGTATACTGTTATTGGGCTGAATGAAATTTGGCGCCATGGGCGCCTTTCCTTGTTAAAAAAATAACATTAGTCTGGCAGTCCGTGCATTTCTTGCCTGCCGAACCGGCAATCCTAGCTGTTTCCTCCCCGATCAAGGTGGTGTCGTCGTCGCCGCGCAGGCAGCCTGCACCTCCGCGTCCGCGCACGCCTCGGCCGCATCCTTGCCATCCACTGCCGCCAACTATTCTTTCTGTTGCTGCAATATCTGGTAGCGGACGGATTGTAAGATGATTCTTGCGTTAGCATCTAAAGAGTCCATATTCAAGGTCAACATCTTGGTCTTCTCCGCTTGGGCGGCGATCTGCAACTTCTTTTCCTCGAGCGCGACCTTCCTCTCTTCGACCATGGTCCTCCTCTCTTCCAGCTTGATCTTCTTATCCGTCGCCTCCATCAACAGTTTGAACCTCTCCTCCTTGATGTTCGAGTGCTTCACACATGCCTCATCCTTCTTCGCCAAGATATCTTCGAACCTCTCTGTTAGCTTGGTCGTCGCACCTTCTCGCTTCACCCTCTTCTCCTCCCACTTCTTCTCCCGTGAATTTCTTCTAACCTTGTTTGGCGGTTCTTGGGTTGGATTGGTAGGGTCACCGATTTCTTCCTCGTTGGCTTCGGCTGCGGTCTTGGCTATGAAAAGTTTCACTTCGGTTGCGCATTCAACTTCAACCAACAATGCATGACGGTGAAGGACTTATTCTCCAACTTCTTGTACATCACACAAGCACGAGTAGGCTACAAAAGAATGCATATCCGTCCAGTGAGCAACAAAACTATGCATGTCCGGCTAGTAATCAACAAAACTATGCATCTCCGGCTAGTGATCCACAAAACTATGCATCTCCAGCTGGTGGTCCACAAGACTATGCATCTCCAGCAAGTGAGCAACAAAACTAAGCATATCCGACAAGTGGGCAACAAAAGAATGCATATCCGGCTAGTGATCAACTTACTTGCTCGGTGATTTGAGCACCATTAGGCCACCGTGCGATGAGCTACTTCAAGTGCCCGCAATACTTGGACACGGCCTATTAGATGGTGTACCATTAATGGTTGAGGGACTTCAATTCACGTTTACGGATGATCGCGTCAGAGTAGGGCATTGAATGCTTGTGTTCATGAAACCATATGTGAATGTTCCTCCAAAAGTTTGTGTGTTTTGCTCCGTGCCATGGATCAGATCAATGCTAGTGGCCGACCATGCATCGCACAACAGCTCGTCCTCCCACATGTTGAAGCTTTCTCCTCTACCCTTCTTCTTCGGATCATCGGTTGCATCATCCAGATCATCATCCTCCCCGTCGTCCTCCTCCCCCCTCCCGCCCCCCGTCCAGCTGCTGCTCTCCGGCAGCCCAATGCTATTGTTGCTGTGTGCCATCACTATTCTGGGTGTAGGACTGCTATGTGGTCGTCTACGTGTAGGTTTGCCGCTCCTGGAAGTTGTTGGACTAGGTGGGATACGAGTCTTCTACCTACCCATCCTCATAGCCGCCTACTCCTCCCTCGCCTTTGTCGCAGATGATGTCGAGCATCTCCATGTCCCCGACATTGTATGTCGGATCTCCTGCTCTAGGCATTGCAGCGAACAGCGGGCGGGCACCCATCTGCTCCCCACCCGCCGTCTGCGCCCGGAGGAGTTGCGGTGAAGCATACTCAGAGAAGAGCGGCATCGCGTTAACGCCAACTATGTAAGGAACCATACCGGCGGGGGTTCCGAGCTGCTTGGCGGCATAGTAGTGTGGAGGCTTGTAATTCTCCGGCCACTGGGCCGTCTTTACTGTGGGCACGCCTGTCTACTGGCGTCCGCCGCCGCCGCACCCAACGCCATCACCAGGCCCACCGGCGGCCAACCGCTTCTTGAGCTTCTCCTCCTTTGCGGCCCTCACTTTGACGGGGCGATTTTGCCATGTAGCTGAGCTGATCTTCTGGGCGAGTGAGGGAGTCCTTGACTAGGGGGTCCTCGGGGTGCCGGCTCCTCTCACGTGGGCCGGACTGTTGGGTCGCACCATATCCGGACCGATGACCTTTTGTCCCTTGGTGTGTACCCCAAGTCAAGATGGAAGATCCGGCGTTTCCTTTGATGTAACCGACTATATGTAAACCCTAGCACCCCTGGTTTCTATATAAACTAGGGGGGTTAGTCCGTAGAGGCTAGAAGAACAATTGCCATCCTACTAGTTAGGGTTTAGTTCATCTGATCTCGTGGTAGATCTACTCTATAACCCCCTGATAACCCACAAGTATAGGGGATCACAACAGTTTTTGAGGGTAGAGTATTCAACCCAAATTTATTGATTCGACACAAGGGGAGCCAAAGAATATTCTCAAGTATTAGCAGCTGAGTTGTCAATTCAACCACACCTGAAAGACTTAATATCTGCAGCAAAGTATTTAGTAGCAAAGTAGTATGGAAGTAGCAGTAATAGTGGCAAAAGTAACGGTGGTAGTTTCGTAGCAATTGTAAAAGTGGCAATGGAAAAGTAACTTAGCAAAGATCAATATGTGAAAAGCTCGTAGGTAATAGATCAATGATGGATAATTATGTCGAATGGCATTCATCATGCAACGGTTATAACATAGGGTGACACAAAACTAGCTCCAGTTCATCAATGTAATGTAGGCATGTATTCCAAATATAGTCATACGTGCTTATGGAAAAGAACTTGCATGACATCTTTTGTCCTACCCTCCTGTGGCAGCGGGGTCCTATTGGAAACTAAGGGATATTAATGCCTCCTTTTAATAGAGTACCGGACCAAAGCATTAGCACTTAGTGAATACATGAACTCCTCAAACTACGGTCACCACTGGGAGTGGTCCCGGGGTTGCCGGATCATAACACGTAGTAGGTAACTATAACTTGCAATATCGGATCAAGAACACACATATATTGATGAAAACATAAAGGGTTCAGATCTGAGTTCATGGCATTAGGGCCCTAGTGACAAGCATTAAGCATAGCAAAGTCATAGCAACATAAATCTCAGAACATAGTGGATACTAGGGATCAAACCCTAACAAACTAACTCGATTACATGGTAAATCACATCCAACCCATCACGATCCAGCAAGCCTACGATGGAACTACTCACACACGGCGGTGAGCATCATGAAATTGGTGATGGAGGATGGTTGATGATTGGGCTCGAACGGACTCCGGAGCCCCGACCGGACTCCAGATCTGCCCTCCAGAGGAAGAACAGGGCTTGGCGGAGGCTCCGTATCGTAAAAAGCAATGAAACTTTCTCTCTGATTTTTTCTCCCCGAAAGTGAATATATGGAGTTGGAGTTGAGGTCGGTGGAGGTCCAGGGAGCCCACAAGGTTGCCGGGCGCGCCCCCCACCCTTGTGGATAGGGTGTGGGCCCCCTGATGTTGATTCTTTTGCCAATATTTTTTATTAATTCCAAAAATAATCTCCGTTGATTTTCAGGTCATTCCGAGAACTTTTTATTCTGCACAAAAATAACACCATGGCAATTCTGCTGAAAACAGCGTCAGTCCGGGTTAGTTCCATTCAAATCATGCAACTTAGAGTCCAAAACAAGGGCAAAAGAGTTTGGAAAAGTTGATACATTGGATACGTATCACCCCCTTATACACAAGCAATATAATCAAGTAGGACATAGGGTTTTACCTCTTAGAGAGGGCCCAAACCTGGGTAAATATCGTTTCCCACGTCCACTGTTCCCCATTGATCCAAGATCCACAGTTCGGGACCCCCTACCAAAGATCCACCGGTTTTTACATCTACATTAGTGCTTTCATTGAGAGTTCCACTTTTGGATCGCGAGAGGATTGATGGCTCGCCTGATCATCGGAGACGGCATCAACGTTAGGGATATCTTCATCCCCAGGCAACTTTTCGTGTTTGGCAGTGTGCTTCTGTGTGCCGATTCGACCGGTCACCTCCACTAGGCCAACAGCTTCGCCCATAAACATCATATAAGGTTCGATAACTTCGAGTATGTCACCGACTCTCGGGGCGATATGATCTTCACCGTTTCTCAGCCCCATCTAGGACAACCACGGTCTCTGAAGCATTAACTTCAGGGCCTCTCCCTGATCTGATCTCTAGATCGGCCCTTGGCATACCACCGGCTTCAGGCTCGGAAGCAACTCTTATGTTCGGAGACCAGGAATCAACTCTGTCCGAACCCATCCGTCCTACCTCAGATCCGGCCTCAAGCCTGGATGGAAGTTTGGCCCCCAAAAACAGGGAATCAACCCTAGCCGGACGCTCCCTCCTCCCTACAGATTCGACTTCGAGCCTTGGCGCGTCTGCGGCGTCCGAAGACCAGGGTTTTGCCTTGGCCGGACCTATGCCTCACCCCACCATTATGACGGAGGTCAGCTCCGAAGAAATCTCTTACACCAATTCGGCTGACCTCGCCTTGTTAAACGAGGCGCTTGAACGGATCCAGATGATAAATATTGTCGATGGTCCGTCCTCGGCCCACGCTCAACAGAGCCTTGAGGTAGGCCAAAATGAATTTTATGTCCCACCCACTGATGTCTATTACGCAACTTTATTCTTGTAGACTCGTGTTGGGCCTCCAAGCGCAGAGCTTTGTAGGACAGTAGCAATTTTCCTTCAAATGGATGACCTAAGGTTTATCAATCCGTGGGAGGCGTAGGATGAACATGGTCTCTCTCAAATAACCCTGCAACCAAATAACAAAGAGTCTCTTGTATCCCCAACACACCAAATACAATGGTAATTCATATAGGTGCACTAGTTCGGCGAAGAGATGGTGATACAAATGTAATATGGATGGTAGATATTGATATTTGTATTGTGAACAATAAAAAACAGCAAGGTAGCAATCGATAAAACAAAGCACAAACGATATTGCAATGCTTGAAAATGTGGCCTAGGGTCCGTACTTTCGCTAGTGCAATCTCTCAACAATGCTAACATAATTTGGATCACATAACCATCCCCCAACGTACGATGAAGAATCACTCCAAAGTTCCTATCCAGCGGAGAACATAAGAAGAAATTGTTTGTAGGGTACGAAACCACCTCAAAGCTATTCTTTCCGATCAATCTATCCTAGAGTTCATACTAAAATAACACCAAGCTATTCTTTCCAATCGATCTAACCAAGAGTTCGTACTAAAATAACACCATATGATACACATCAACCAACTCTAATGTCACCGAGATACTCCAATGTCACTGCGAGTATCCGTGAGTTGATTATGCGATATGCATCAAACAATTTCAGATTCATAATACTCAATCCAACACAAAGAACCTCAAAGAGTGCCCTAAGATTTCTACCAGAGAAACAAGGACGAAAACATGCATCAGCCCCTAAGCATAGATTACCCCAATGTCACCTCGGGAATTCGCGAGTTGAGTGCCAAGACATAGATCAAGTGCTCTCAAATCCATAAAAGTATTCAATCTGATAAAACGAAATCTCAAAGGGAAAACTCAATTCATCACAACAAGATAGAGAGGGGAAAACACCATATGATCCAACTATATTAATAAAGCCTGCGATACATCAAGATCGTGCCGTCTCAAGAACACGAGAGAGAGAGAGAGAGAGAGAGAGAGAGATTAAAAACATAGCTACTGGTACAAACCCTTAGCCCCGAGGGTGGACTACTCCCGAATCATCATGGTGGTTGCCGGGATGATGAAGGTGGCCACCGGTGATGATGATTTCCCCCTCCGGCAAGGTTCCGGAACATGGTCTACATTGGTTTTTCGTGGCTACAGAGGCTTGCGGCGGCGAAACTTCTGATCTAGGGTTATTTCTGATTGTTTCTTTATTTATAGGATTTTTCAGCATTGGAATCACACAAAGATGGGCCTCGAGGTGAGCACAACCCACCGGGTCAAGCCAGGCCCCTCTAGCGTGCCCTGGTGGGTTGTGCCCTCCTTGGTAGTCCAGGTTAGTTCGATGCAAATTATACCAAAACCATATAATATTATTGTAAACATGGCATGGATACTTCATAAATTATAGATACGTTGGAGACGTATCAGGATCTGCAAGCTTAATTCCTACTCGTTCTCGAGTAGGTAAATGATAAAAGAAATAATTATGAAGTGTGAATGCTAGCAAAGTGCATAAGTTTGATTAGTGATAATTTAAATCACTTTTCCTAGCATCATAACATCAATTCTTTCTCATAAAACTTTTCATGTTAAAAGCAACCAATTCACATGTTAAGGTTCAAACGATGAATTCTCTCGAAACTCAACAACCTATATTCTTAGTCACCAAACTATTGCAATTCAACTTATTCAACAGAGTCTAAGTAAGAGCTCCACATACTCAATCATCATATAGTATTCTATGATTGCTAGTACTTAAAGCATATTTTTAGAACAAATGGCATCCATCGAACACAGAGAAAGATATGGGCTTAATGTTTCGCCTCCCAACTCATTTATCATA